>NC_133948.1:16400552-17008954 GCF_031877795.1 Strix aluco | reverse complement strand
TTTTATGGAAGTTTCATTAATATTGCCCCAAAAATGAGCATCTGGAAAACAAGAGCCAAATTCTGTGGAGCTTAAGC
Source organism: Strix aluco (assembly GCF_031877795.1). Lineage (NCBI taxonomy): Eukaryota > Metazoa > Chordata > Aves > Strigiformes > Strigidae > Strix > Strix aluco. Next base: position 17,008,877 of record NC_133948.1, on the reverse strand, counting down.
CTGTTTAAGCAACTTCAACAATTCTTGTAATAAAATGGATGTTCTTTACAAATTTCTGCTCTGTGCAAACTTATAAATTGCTGTGTTAGTACCAAAGAGATCTTTTGTTCTACTCATAAATCTTCCTGTTTATGAATCAGCTAATAAAAGAACTGGAAGAGCTTTTGTCAGGTGGAAGAGTAAAGTGGTGTTGTAGTGTTTGAGGAATGAGAAAAATCTCACTTCTGGGAAACCATTTCTTTATAAAAAACTTAATACTGATGGTAATTCTAGATGCTGCTGAGTCTCATAGAAGAGTTGAAGAACAAACTTATTGCTGAAAAGAAGAATAAGTTACTGCTGGAACTACAAATTCGTGAAGAGGTGATGCAGGAATTTGCCCAATATTTTGCTGAGCTGGAAATATATTTCAAGTAAGTTAGCTTTGAGTGGTTTTTAAAGTTAATGATTAAAAACAATGAAATTCAATTCACTTATTTCTTAAATCTGTCTCTTGGCTATAAGAGACCACACTCTTCTGCTAGACTTACTGCCTCTGTTAATAGATCAGTTTCTGTTTGGACTATGAGTTCAGGAAAAATACTGTGTAGGAAAGGCTTTGATTTGGAGGGGGGTGGAGGGGGGTGTGTGTAATCTGTCAGCAGTGTTCCTGCAGAGCTCTCCCTAACAGAAGAGCTTTGATAGGATGTCTGTAGAAAGAGTGACACTTGCAAATTCTTTGGTTACTGCAGCCTTAGTGATACTTCAGATGGGTATTCTGGCTCTAGAAGCTTAGAAAAAATGCTTGTAGTTAAGTTGTTCAGCCATAATCTGTGTATATATGTCTCCCCCTCATTCTTCAGGAGTGTGTGTGCAGGAAATACACTTCTGCTTTGGTGTAGGAACACCATTTTGTGTATTGTTCTATTATGGCCAAAATAAAGAAAAACCCATCTTTGTTTATAGGCAGCTGTACTAATAACTTGTTAGCAGCTCCTGCTAGCTAGCTTTTATCTGACTTATTTTCCCTACTATAGTAAGTGCCTTTCTTACGAACGAGAACGGCTTGAAGAAGATGCTGACATGCGCCTGGAAATCTTTAAGGAACTTGTAGATGGTTATCTTGAAGACATGGATGAAGAAAATAAACTAAAGGATCAGCCTTGCAGTGAACAAGCTGGACCTCTGGTATTTTTATCCCCCTGATAACATCCCTTTCACTAACCACCTGTTGTGGTGATGGTACGTCTCAAGAATTAGAAGAACGGTTTCAAGGAATGGCATGCTGTGTGACTGTGTCCTCAGCAAGATACATTTATCATGTTAAATAGGAGTAGTTGCTGTGCCTCAGATATGCATTTAGGAATCTTTGGGGTTTTCTGCATTTCTGCAACACAAAGTGAAAATTACTGTGTACAAAGAAGCTGGGGGAAAAGCTGCAATTTTGCTATAAACTGTTGCATTAAGTGCCTATTTAAGGTATTTGAAGCTGAATTCTTAGGCCCTGTATATGGACTGTACTGGAGTGGTCCCAGAGACTTTTTTCCTCTTAAGGCTATTGTGGCTGCAACTGAAGCAATGAGAATTGTATATACACTTAAGCATAACTAAACTCTTAGGTTGAGGCTGGTTCTTTGAGTTTGGAACCATTTGTTTTTAAAAAACAAGGAGGAAAGATATAAAGTCAATGTTTTAAGTACAACTTAATTTGATAAGTTGCCACAAACTTATTTGACCTCCCAACCTTTTACTGATATTTGAAAATTTCAGATGTATTCCTTCTAAAACTGTTTGCTTGCTGTGTTCATTCAGTGTTCTCATTGGGTAAAAATGCTAGCTTTTATATTAAATTTGGAGGGGATGTTTTTGTGGTGATATAAAAGGGAGTGTGATGGTGGGCCATTAAATGCTTTAAAAATAAAGTAGCTGTTACTTGATGCTGGAGACTTCTGTGTGAAGGTAGACAGAAACTGGCAATTAAATTGCCTGTGAACCCACAAGAGGGCTTTAAAGTCAGAATTAACTGTGCTTAGATGTTTGAGGACATAATGGTCTTCCAAATTTTCAGTAGAAATAATGGGTATTGTGTAATTATTTGCTATTTCTAAATGGATATAAATTATCTTTCAGAGTGAAGAATATGGCATAGGGCCAGGCACCTGCATTGATCTTGAGGGCGTTACTGATTCTCTGCAGGATGATGTCGTTGATATCAAAAAGCAGGCAGAAGAAACACACAGACATGTGGTGTCTCTAGAGGACCCACAGGAAGCCACAGGTTGGCTTGAAAAACAGCTGAGCAAAACTACCACTGAACTAACTCAGACCAAAGAAAAACTGACAAAGAAAACCAATGAACTAATCAAAACTGAAGAGCAGCTGACACAGAAACCCAAAGGTGAGCTGGATGTGTGTGTGATGTGACAGAAAAAAGAAATTACTACTGTAAAATAGTAGTTGAGCATTGTAAAATCCAGTTGAGCAGGATTTTGGAACCAAATCGTATGCATAGAGGTGATAATCAATTGTTTTGTGTATGTTCAGGTTGAACAATTCCACAGGCCTTGATTATTTCATTTTTAAGACAAAACTTAAAACTGTCAGTTGAAGACTTCTGAATTGTAGGGTGACACATCAACATTATTTATTCGTGATTTCATGGTTATATCGTGATCCCAGCACTTTACATTTTGCTGATGCAGTGGTTTCAGGTATTCTGTGGAACATTCATAGATAACAGTAGCAATACCTCATAGTACGATTTCAGCAGAAGTCTCTTGATGTGGTCTGTATTTTATATGGGTTGCAGGGCCCAATTCTGTTCAAAAAAACCTGAACTTTTGAAATGTGTCCTGCAAGTAGAAGCCAACACAAAAATAAATGAGTCTATTCAAAAGCTACTAAAGTACCAGAAGATCTGGAAAAATGGATTCCTGAGTAAACTATGTAATGGCTGCTTATTTGATGCAGTCTTCTTTTCCTGTTACAGACTTTGAAATGCAGATGATTAAATCGGATGAGTCTGCTGAGCAGCTTAAAGAACCAACTGAGGTAACTTTCTCAAAAAAACGTTGTGCAGAATTACTTGCTTTAATACAAAATTTCAGTGGCTTAAAATGCTGTTGTAGTACATCTCTAGCTTTTTTATATCAAGCTTAGCTTAACTGATCTTGCTTCTAAATGCATCGTATAGTTCAAGAATTTAACACTGACTGAACTACTTTCTTTTCTAAGAAAATGAATATGCAGAATAAAAGGATTCAAGAACTAATGGACATCGTGGAGCAAAAAGATCATGTTACCATGAGACTGCAGGATTTGATATCCTGTTTAGAAAAAAACATGAAAGACTATGTAAGTCTTAGACATCTTAATTTTCTGTTTACAAAAAAAATCTAAATCTGTGCTTATAATGGACTTGACTATTTTGGAAAATTGAAATTTTCTGTAAGTAATTGCTAATTTCTTGAAATGGCAGCAGGTGAATTTGGCATTGAAACTAAAGTTGCAGCAGAATGTGTGTGGAGGTGTGTGTGGAAAATAGGACTTCTGGAAGCAGCGGTCTGGAGTTATTATTGGAGGACTGTCAATGAGACTGTGAAGAGCCACTCTAAAGAAAAAAAAAAAGCCACTCAAACTGGGAGGACTTTAGCAGTGGGAAGAGAGGGATTATGTCACTGTCTTTTTATTTTTACCTGAATGGAAGAGGAAGGAAAGGAGGTTTTGCTGCAGCAAAAGGTCAAATTTAATTGAAGTTAGAAGTTAAAGTGAGAAGGACAGTGATTGTGTAAATTGGCAACAAAAATCAGTGTGTTCCACCTACTACCACCATGCACACAAACTTTTTAAGGGAGAGCAATAATGTGAATGTATTGAGCAGAGTTTGAACTAAGAGTGGATGGCCAGGGTATCTCTGCTTTTGATGGGATCAATAAAACTTGCAGCTGGCTAGTCTGCTGCTGGCTGCTGAATGCCAAAAGACTGGCTGGGCTACATGGATACAGGTTAGAAAAAAATCAAAACATGCAGTTAGGTGGTTTTTTGAGCCTGATGCCCAGTAACCTGAAACGTAGTTCTGAGAACATTTTAAATTAAACTTAGGCAGCATCTGATCCCTTTTTCTCTTCCAATGTGAACTGAAGGCTTTGACCATACTTAATCTTCTGTTCCCTCTCTGCCTCTGAGCAGCTGAGCTTTTCAGTAGCAGGAATCTCAGGGTGATGGCAGTTGTGATGACTGCTTCCTGTCACTGCTCCTGCCAAGAGAAAGGCTCCAGCTCTGTCCAGTGTTTTGACGAGTCTCTGTGGCATGAAACTTAAAACGTGACCACAAACCTCAGGTCTGTTCTACAGATTATTTTTTTTTTAATTATTTACTTAGATGAGTGATTGGTCCTTGGCAACCAGCATGGCTTGGCACTTGTGTCATCTTGTGAGTAAAGAAACTTCATTCTTAGTCAAATATACAAATATAAAGTACATATGACAGAACTGACTGGGCTTTCAAATTGCATCACATCTGTCATGATAAAAATGATCTGTGGCTTTGATGAAGGCGGTTAAAACTCCCAGCTCTACCAACTATGAGAAGAAAGTTGTGAACTTGTAGAGCTGACCATTGGCCCTTTGAGCAAATCATTAATTTCCTCAACTCTTTCGACACTGGATACTTCAGGTGGTAAACTCGTTTTGCATTTGTAGTTTCCTGGTCTCTTGCTCTACTTTCTGTACAGTGCAAAACATTGTGCTTATTACTGTCTGAAGGGGTACCTGCTTTTTGCTTGAGTAACTGAGCTGTAACTGACTTGTTCTTCTGACAACCCCTTATACAGGTTACCCAGATAGATTTGTAAAAATATTTGCATCTAAAAGATTACTAAGGCTTTTAAGTGCTCACTTGGTAAAACTTCAAAGTAATTGATCTTATTTTAACACAGGACAACACTGTAACTACCATGAAAAGAAAATTCACAGAAAAGAACTCTAACAAAGTGATTGAAAGCAGCCAATTCAAGGATTGTGAGGAGACTGTATTGGAAGTGGGAAGAAAACATTGCTCTGAAAGTAAGGCTATTGTGGAAAAAGAGCCACCTGCAGAGAAAGGTAAAATTTCTACCATCACTCAACAGGGGGCCTTCCAAAAAAACTTGCTTACTATTCCAGAACAGAAGCGAAAAATTGTGAAGTGTAAACATTATGTTGTGAGGAGAAAATCTACTGTGTTAAACTGTAAATCAAAGTAACTGGTATGTAAATATCATCTTTTGCAGAAGGTACTATACTGCTCACTCCTAAATGCTTAAAATAAAAGTTAGTTTTTAGACTCTCCTTTCTGCTGCTTTTTCTCATCTGTTAATGTTCTTGCAGACTCCGCTGTAGTTCTTAATCAATTTCTTAACAGTTGTTTTTGGACTAAACTTGCTGTTGGTAGACTCCTGGGAAAGCAGCATCCCCCACTCAAGTTTTTTAAAATTGCCTACGCAGGCGTCAAAGGTGTCAGTGAGTTACTGATTGTTCAGTCCTACAGCACAGACTGTGAAACTTGGGGTTTCATGCTGTATGTGTGCTGTGAACTCACCAGCTTTGGGCAAGGTGACAGTGCTGGCAAAGGAGAAAAGCTTTTCACTTGAATCAAGTAAAATTATTTTAAGTCCACAGATACATATTTTGTGCAGGTCTCACATTTGCACTTCCAATCTTTTTTGCTTTCCTTGCTTTATCTGTGAGCTTACCAGTCTTTTTAGAATGAGGGGAATAAACCAGCTACAGCTGAGGACCTTCAAGCATGAGGGTGAAACTTAAAAGGACACCACTACTTATGTTATCCATTTCATTAAAGTCTATTATTTGGTGAGATTGAGCTATATGGGACTGACTTGTGCAAAATGGTGTTTGTAAGATCTGCCTGTCTCTTACTTGACTTCAGGACAGAGCTGGGCTCCAGTCTCTCATAGGACTATGGGAAGCATATGCCAAAGGAGAATGAAAGATCTTCCCTTTGTATCCCTCACTTTCTTGCCTTCTTCCTGCAGAATAGGTGCAAGTAAGAAGATCTTCCAGGCAATTGTTTGGGTGAGGATAGGATAGAAAAAGAGAATAAGGTTAAAAATAGGGATCAGAAAATATCTATCTCCATAAAGAGGGATAAAACATGTTAAAAGGAGACTTGTCAAGTTCACATGATCACAGAAAACTGAGGATACAGATGGTGAATAAACTGAATGCTGGACTGTCATTCATCACTGCAGTGAAAGAACAAGGGAATGCTCAATCTAGAAGATCAGTTTAAGTTTATGGAACACAGCACTTCATGCCATGGGTAGTGAACTTCTAGTATTTGTTGCCCTAGAAGGTGAGAGAGACAGATAATTCTCAGATCCCAGGAGTGGTTAGACAAGCTAACAGCCAACAGGGTCATACACAGATACTGAAAGGGTCAGGCAGGGATTGATTGTCTCATGTTCCTCCAACATTCCCAGGTGTCTTAGGTCAGAAAAGGTTTGTGGGAAGTGGCTGGGCCTGCCAACAGCAGCAGAAGGAGGCAAAATAATAGGCTAGGTCAAGGTCAACTGATGGTGTGTCATCCAGTAGGGCACTTCTGATGTCTGTGCGGCTTGTTCAAATACGTGTCATTTGAAGTCTTTCTTAAGAAAAGCTTCTGTCTGTACCAGATGCATTTCTGATTTATCTCTACCTTTTCTGGTTGGGATGAATTCTGGATCCTAGCATGACCATTTGATAGTGCCACCTATATAAATGTTACAGGAAGGGGGTGAGAACTGAAGCTGATGTAGACTCTTCGATATACTATATAGTAATAGGTTTCTTATCTCATGACTGAAACTTGTTTAAAGCAGCAAAAAAATAGAGAAGTGATAGCTCTTCTCAAACAAGAAATTAGTTAGCAGTGCCAATCAATGACAGCACTGAGATTGTCTTTTTATTGGGAAGAGCAGGCTCTTCAGTCATGTTAAATATGTTTGATTTGTGGCTGTTGAGAATATAAGGCATCTAATTTAAAAACTGAGTTGTTAGATGCTCCGTAATGATGAAACTTATATATACTTACATTTAACCATTCTTGTTAAACATACTTGATACAATAGGAAAATGAGCACAGGTACATTGTGATGGCTTTGTTGTAGAATTTAGACATGCTAGTGGCCTGTGACCAAAGCTTATTTCGTGAGAAGATAGGTTATCTTGTCTTGAGGTTCAGGTTTTTGTACTCTTCTCTAGGACTTGCCTCCCATGTTTTGGGATGGGATTTTTTCCTTTCTTAGTACTTCCTACGTACGAAGCTTCTGCACAGAATATCACATATCTTCTTGCACTAGTATTTATCCTGCTTTGCTACATGATTGTGGTTGTCAGTACAAAGCATCTCAATCACCTCTAAATCCTCTTATGAATGATCATACCCTTCTCACTATAGCTGTTGGGCAAAACTCTGCAACTTTTTGTATCTTGGCACCTTAGATGGCAAAATATGTCTTAAGACATCTCGGCACCTCTCCCTTTTAGTGAAGTATATAAAATTCATGTCCAGTGTTAGGAGTTTGTAGTATTTTGTCTGATGTGTTTTCTTGAGACCACACAACTAGGCTTTCAGAGAAAACCATCTCCCAGTTCCAAATTTTTAATCTTGTAGTATTTAGAAGCATGGCTTTACAAGCCAGAGTAAAGCTGCTGTTTCCTCTGGCGTAGCAGGAACACTTGATACATCTCATTAGAACAGAAAAGAAAGGGTACAGAAAAGCAGGAGGAAAAAAGTGTCCTGTAGAATTTGATCCCTCTAAAAATAATCAAAAACCAAAACCTGAATTGAGATGGAAACCACTATTTCTAATGCTTCAGTACGACTTTTTGTTAGTGACTCTATAATAAACTTGTTGGATCTGTTCAGAGGATGTTTCCATGCAGTACACATGTACCCATGTGCTTAATGCTCCCAAAGGGAGATGACTGCCAAACTCTACCTTACTGAAGTTGCAGTACTCACAGAAATCTATAGTATCACTTTGGAGTACAGAGCTGTGATGGCCTAATCCTGTAGTGATAGTCAGGCTTGATTTTAATACTAAAACATACCTGCATGTTACTAAATGGACACAGTTGGATTCTAAAACACTTGTGTAAAATACAGCTGGAGTCAGGTTTGAAGGTGGTGAAATGCCTATGATTTTACTTCAGGGAAAAAACAGTCTTAAGCTAATAAAATATTTATGGAAATTTGGGATCATGATGGAATGTTGTAGATCTTTCTGGGAGAACCTTACATGCAACACATTAGGTGTGGGCATAAGTAGTTCTCCTTGTATCTAGTTTAAAAACCAACTGAAAAAAGAGAAGAAAGTCCCAAACACTAAGCAAAACACTTGTGCTGGATTTTTAGCTTAATTTTTAAAGTAAGGGCATATTGAGTATGAATGAAAATTCTCAGGGAAGTGTACAATGCCATTGCTTTTCTAAATGTAAAATGGGGGATTGGCTGTATTAAAAGGATTGTTGAACCAGTGAAAGTGGAAACTAGACATAACTGTGAACATTATCTAGCTCATAGATATTACTACACATTAGTAAAACTAGCTAGATTTTTCTATAGTGGTGCAGAGCAGAAGGCTGGAATATAGCCGTGGCAAAATGTTCTTTAAGGCTCCTGAACACCTCTTGCTGCAAACCACGTCTGTAAGCCTAAGAGGCACCTACTGCATTTTAAACTGTTCCGAGGGGCTTTACTTCAAGACTTCGAAAAGCCATGTGATATAAGGGTGTGGCTTTCAGCTGGTGACCATTTTCTGTGTAGTAATTGCTATTTGGCAGTGCTAGTGACTTGTACTATTGATTTTAATCATCCTGAACTGTTGGTTTGGTTTTTTTGGTTTTTTAGGAGGTATGAAGGAGAGTTGGGAAGATGACTCTCTGGACCAAAAGAGAACTGAATATGTGAAAGCAAATCATACTGAGAACTATGCAGAAATACTAGCACTGAGGGAAAGAACTGAAACCTTGGAAGGTCAGCTAGCTGCACCTGAAGAACAGTGCAGAAGAGAAAAAAACAAAAAGGAGTTCAGTGGGCAAATAAAAAACTTGAATCTCCAGCTCTCTGCTTCAGAAGAAAGGGCTTCCGGCTTAGGTGAAGAACTTCAGCGGTGTCGAGCTGACCATCAGGAGATTGTTTCTGAATTGGACAAACAGAAAACTATCAATAGGGAACAAGAAGAAAAGATGATTCAGCTAAATAATGAAGTAGAAGGTGCTAAACAAAATATAATTTATAAAGTGCCGCTAATTAAAACAATGCAGTCCAAAGTAGATGAGTTGTATAAATGTCACTTTGAGTCTTACACTACGGATATTGATTCAGTTGATCTAAAGGATTCCTTAGACTCTCAGAAAGATGAGCTGGAGAGAGCTTCTTCACAAAAAAGTCAGCAGATTCAAGAACCACTTCAACAAGTTGAAGACTTAAAGAAGGGACTTGGTGATGCTGAGAATTATAATAATCAACTAAAAATAAAGTTAAATGAGACTGCAAATCAAGATTATCAGTCCACAAATGAAAAAGTTCTTATGAACCAGTTACAAGAGCACATCCAGAAGAAAAACCAGGATTTTGGAAAACAGGCTGCAGAGGATCACAGAGTAATTGCAGTGTTTGAAGAGGAAGTTACCAGCTCCAAGGGAAAAATAAGAGAGCTTGAATGCCTCTTGGAGGCTTTTAGAGCTAAAGATGACAGCATAGCAAAGTTAGAAGAAGTACTTAAAGAAAAAGAATCTATTATTTTAAATCTGGAAAGTAATACAGTAGCTCTGCAAGAGGAACGTGCCAATTCAGACAAAAAACTGAAAGAATTAAATGATCAGGAAGCAAATCTAAAGGAGGAAGTTGTGCAATTGATGAACAGCTTGGAGAACATGAAACACACTCTTCAAGAAAGGGAGAAAAATGAGGATGAGCAAATACAATCTATAGAATTGTAAGTAAACAATGAGATAATTCCTAACCCTTTGAGAATAGACTCAAGTTAAAACTACCTTCTGTGAACATCAATTTATTTTGACATAACACATTTGCATGTTTGTCAACTTTATTAACCAAACTGCTTAAGAACTTTTAATCCACTACTTGATTTCTATATTTGCATATTTTGCTAGCTCTGTTTTCCTCACCTGTTTGTGTATTCTTTCAGAAATATCGATCTAAATCCTGCAGAACTATTGTAGGGGGAAACAGGAAGTGATGAATTATTTGGGGATTTCTAATAGTATTATGTTACATACCCTTCTTGGAGGAAATGGCATAGTTTAATGTTATATCCTGTAACTTGTATAAAAGCAGGCAATGATTTCTTTAGAAAGGACTGAATGGTAAAAAGGAAAAGAAGAAAGTAAAAAAAAGCCTAGTAATTAAACAGTAAACAGCTGGTTTTGGTAATAGCTGTTCTAGGTGAACACAGTATACTGTAAGAACTTGAAGGAATAATGGGTGTAGGAGAGTAGAACTTCCCCAGCCCCCTCTACTTTTTAAATCTTTAGGAAATAAGAGATTAAATGTATCTGAGAGATTATATTTGCTATGTGGCAAGGAAATTGCAATCATGTAAAAATGGCTTTAAGATGCTGTGTAGCCCTTCTGACTGGGGTTTCTTTAGTTCCAATATCTGTGGGCACGTGCATGTACTCTAAAATACAATTTAGCATGAGGGTCTGGGGATCCCTGACCCTGTGCTTGTAAAACTTTGAAAGGTTTTCCTTTTGTGAGACCTTATTTTGTATTGTTAATTATGGAATTTAAGAATATCTTCTATTAGGTAATTGCGAAGTAAAAATCCAAGATAACTTACTGTAAGCTTTTTAAAATAAATATGACCATTTAAAAATAAACCCATTAAACTTCTTAATGACTTTGTAGCACTTAATAACAACAGGACTTGTTACAATGTTATTGGTTTTTCTACTTTCTTTTGATTTTTATTTATTTTGATCCTTACAAGGTCTGGGATGTAAATACCAAGTTTATACTTAATTGATATTAATCTTGTCCCTTTTGTTACTGTGTAAGGACACCTAATGGTAGAAATGGTTACTCTACTGTGCTTAAAAACAAGAATTTTAAAAGATTGTACTGTTCAAGAGTGAATCTGAGTGGTTTATTACTTCAGGATCATATAATAAGTAGCTGAAATCCAAAATTATAATACTTGTCATTTAGCTGATAGATCTGCGATTCTATTCATGAATAAAACCAGCCATCAAAGAGCCTGAGTTAATGTGTAAAAGCTGTTTCTTTGAGATGTGTAACACTAATGTTATTTATGTCTCTTCATTTCTAACACAAGGCTACGTAAAGATCTTTCTGAGAGCTCTGCCCTTGTACAGAGCTTGAAAAAAGATTTGCAGAGGAAAGAGGAAGAAAATGCAGATTTGAAAGAGAAACTTTCTGATGCCAAGAAACAAATTCAGCAAGTACACAAAGAGGTTTGTAACCATAGGCCAAATGTTTCTTCTGCAAGTGTGTTTGGGGTTCTGTTAGTAAAACCTGTTTTCACAAGTCTCAAGCCACAGCTGTTAGAAGTGGTTCATAACAAGGCTGCGTTCAGCGATCCATTTAGAGTGAGAGTGAGTCTAAAGTTCCATTGCCATTGAGCTGTGAGCTAAAGCCCGGAGGTCAAAACATGGATTAGTACTGATATTGAAGGGGGGGAGTAAATTTTATTGATACACTTGAAAAAGGCTTGTCAAAAGTCAGCTAACCTGGTTATGGAGGAGGACTTTGTAATCTTCATAACAACAGTAGCCGTATGTTGTTGTTTGTGCTGACTGCAAAGCCTCAGAATTCAGACTTTTGGAAAATGCTCATCTCTGGGAGGAAAAGATGGATTAATTGGAAAAGGAAAGCACAGACTTCTAGAGACTTTTTAAAATCTGAGATGTTTTCTATTAAGTTTGGGGAAAATAAATGAAAAAATGGAATAACTTTTACTAATGTTGATTGTTAGTATTTAGTTATGAAGCACTAGGATTTCTTAGAACCTCATGGGATATCGCAAGAACTTAAAATCCAGAAGACTATTGCAAGAGTTTGGGCTTGAAAGTTAAGCTTTAAAAAAGTATTAATGTCTTCCCAGCAGCCTGACATTTCAGGACCTTTTCCCTACTCAACATGCAGTGTATAATCCTTTGAGAAGTAGCAAGGAGTGGATGGGATCATGTGTCAGGAAACACTTTTTTCTTTTGTTAGAGTAATGTCTTCTAAACACTTTTTTAGACAGCTTGAATGCTCCTTTCAATATATGAAAAACTTATTTATTCTTGACTGTCTTTAAATATTTAATACTTATTGAGGCTCAGAATGAAAAGCTACTAATATGTAGCATGTGTATTTGTTTCTTTCAACATGTTTTTGACATGTTTTCTTTAATTTGCTTTCAATGTGATATTTAGGAGCAGCTGAATAATGAGAAGCTGGAAGAAATCTCCAAACAGTATGAGAAAGCATGTAAAGGTCAGAAAAAGCCCTTATTGTGCCATTTTTTGGGTGTGGAATGGCAACATAATGAGTTGTGATGTTAACTAATTTGGAGAGTCTTGCATATTTATATTTTAAAATACTGAGAAACTCCAACCTGGACACTAAAATGTTATAGTCAGGAACTAATTTTTATTGAATCATTATTAGCAGGAATATTTGAAAGCAAAGAAACAGTCTTAGAATAAGAAACATAAGCCCCAAAGAAAGGCTGGATTTGCTGTATCAGTGTTAACTTACTCGATATTGGTGTTTATTTCTCACTTTAGTTGGCCATGTTAACAACATCGAACACTGAAACATGAACTAGCACCGTAACAGTTTCTGCAGGTTTGATAAACACTCAGCAGTTGAACAATAGTTAGTTTTTCATCTAATACCAGCCTTAGTCTGACGTTAACACTGACATGCTCACCTAAATCAAGTTGATGGGAATCACTTCAGAATTCTGGATTTGGAAAGTTCTGTAGAGATACTCTATTTCTTTCTAATAGAGCTTTGGATCTCAGGCAATGAGGGAAATTACTTGTGGTGAAGGCACTTTGGGAGAGAATGGTGGGAGCTAGGATGGGGGCTCATCTGTAAATTTATTTTCAGATCTGTGTGTGTTGAGGTTTGAGCTCAGCCGGCAGCCAGTCGCCACGTGGCAGCCGTTCACCTCCCCCCTCCCCGGTGAAACAGGGGAGGGACAAAAAGAAGAGAATTCGTAGGTTGAATAAAAAGAAAGAAATTTACTAAATATAACAAGAAAACAACAGTAACAATAGTGAGTCAAAAAAAATGGGTAAAATGCAGCAGTGTCTTACCAAGCATGGCAACCACACCCCCCCCCCATAGCAGCACCCGACTGCACCCAAAACCAGCAGCGGCAGAGAGAGCCTGGCCCGGCTGTACCCCCTGGGCACGGCATCGCCGGTGGGAAATACTCCAGTGAGCATTGGGACCACCCGCCAGCTGTGCTCCCTCTCAGCCCAGGGAAAGCTGACTCTGTCCTGGCCCAAATCAGGACAGTGTGCAAAGGAAAAACTAATTGAAGATCTGCAGATGGCATTAGAAGAACAAGAACAGACTCAGATTAAACAAGGTCAAGTGCTTGAAGCCAAATTAGAAGAGACCAACAGATTAGTTCGGGGTAATCTCTCCATGCAAAGGGAACAGGGAGGCAAAATTGTTTTGGATGTATTGTGTATATATATATAGCTGCTTTAAATCTCTGTTTTGATTTGTTGAGTGTTATTTAGGCATTAATTGTATATAGGACATAACAAACTTCTAACAGTTAAAGGCTTCTGTTGTCCCTTTGTGGTCACAGCTGATAAATCCATGTAACTTCAGTAGAAGGATGTGAATGTGGTCAAATATACATTTAAACTGTGTGTTATATAACCTCATTTTGTGTACTGACTAGAACTGGAAGCATGGAAGCAGAAATACAGAGAGCTGAATAACCAGAGCAATAGTGACTGGCAGCAAAAGATGAGCAACGCCACGGAAAAAAACAGAGATGAAAATGAGGAATTAATAAAGCTGCAAAAACAACTGAAGGTAAAACATGGTGATGTAATTCATACTTAGGTTTAAAACCATAACTTTCATTTAGGAGTCTAAATTATTTTTGTGTCACTATCTTCAAGAGCTAGGGCATGATGTGGCCAGTTCTTGTGCTGGTGAAGGAAACCTCCTCTAAAAACTGCAGTGCGTCAGTGCAGCAAAGTCTGGATGGGTGTCTGTGTAATACACAGCATCGCTGATGCCCCACAGTGGGGTGCACCCTTCGCTGTGGTGTGCTGCCATGGACGGTGCTTCTCTAGCTGGACTCCTCTTAAAATTGTCTTGAACAGATGTCAGGAGCTGGATTGTTTCAAACCTTTTTCCCATCAGTTGCTTGGGCAAATAAATCAGACTCTTTAAAGATCTTGTGCTTGCTGTGTGACCTGTAAGCCCTTCCTGTTAGGCTGAGGGTTCACCTCTTCATTCTCCTTGGATTAGAAAGCAGACTTTTTTCCCAGGCAGCTTTTCAGGTGCCTTCTGTCTTGTGTGGGAGAATGTCTGACAAGAGGTTTGGTTGTGGTAGAGAAGGAGGCAAAGTTGCTGTGGATTGAAGTAACATTCCTGGTTACACATTGTCTCTGTTTCCCATTCAAATTGTGCTGCATTTTTTGCCTTTCAGTCTTGAAGTAGGTTTCCTAACATGTCCTGCAAGGCAATATAAAAGATTGGGAATTTGTAAGTAAAAAGGGTCTTTTTGCCATTACCTTTGGTGTAACTTTAATAGTGTTTGTGACTTACCCAGAGCATGTTTTAGAGGAAAAAAAGTCTGTTCCCTGAAGACATGCCCGTCCGAGTAATAAGTTCTGAAAACTGCTAACAATTTTTTTAAATGGAAAAGAACAAATGAGAATGTAATGCTTGCACTTGGGAATATGCTGGAGTAAAACTGTGCTAGTATTTCTGTTATCTTTTTGAAAGTAATGTGTTTAATGGTAATATGGATTTTTGTGTTGCTTAATCTCTGCCTATGGCTTTATTTCTGGTTCCACTAAAATAGGAGAATGAGGCAAAGTATCAAGCTGATAGAAGGAACTGGCTGGAGGAAAAAATGAGACTCATAAGTCAAGTGAAAGAAGCTGAGAGCCATCACAACAGAGAAATGAGAAAATTTGCAGAGGACAGAAAACGTTGTGTAGAGCAACAAGCAGAAATTGTAAGTGACTGGAGGTCTCAGCAGAGTCTTTAGTACAGAGCAGATCTCGTGTCAAGTGTTAACAGTGTGGGCGCTTGAGGGGAGCTGGCCTTTGTCAAATCCCCTCATTTATCACATGGCAAAGCCTACATGGGATCTTCTCCATGTGAAAAGGGAAGAACAGGAGTGTCACAAAATGAAAAAGCATCATACCTAATGGAAGTGAAAGTGCCTGTTCCTTTCTATCCTGTCACCAGCACCGCCTTGCTGTGAATTCTTCAAACTTCATCTTGTGTGTAAAACACCAATAAGTAACCTATGCTTAAATGAATTGCTACTTAATGAAGCTGGGAAAACATACCTTGAAAACCAAGATTTGCTGCTTGGTTTTTCTGAAAAAAAAAAAGGGGGGGCGGGAGGGGACAGCCTATGAGGCTTTAGAAGGAAGAGAAGAAGCAAGCAGTAGTTGACAAAAAAAGCTTCTTTCTAGATCTTTCCAGTAAAAATACTGGGTCAAAATGCTAGTGGTTTTGCTCCCATATCGCTTTCAAAGTAGAGTGACTGATAGTTAATAACAAGGTGGATTCCTTGCCTGGTCACTGGACTGTATCAAGGTTGTAATTTCCTAAGCATATGAAATTATTATACGAATCTGTACCATCTAAAACTGTACTTGCATCTAGAAGTAGTTAGCAATGACCTTCTGGACCTGCAATCAGTACAGGGGGGTGTTAGGAGCTTGGGACTACTTTCACTTTGTCTGTGACTTTGCTTGCCTGAGACTTTCTAATAAAAGCAGAAAGTGGGCAAGCAGGAGTGGTGGTTCTTGACAAAAATTCTCTTCTCAAAGAGTATAAATTTAGATACAGTTTCTTCTAATTTGAAGCATGGTTTGCTTTTGTATATTTGTAGTGAAACTAGTTCTGTGTGAGCTTTTTAAGATCTACATAGGCTCTCAAGTCTACTAAGGCCATAAGATAGTACTGACTATGCCAAACTAAGCTGTCAGAGCAGTTCAGATGGTTTGTAGAAGTGGTGTTCAATTCTAACCTATCTTTCCCCTATTCAGGGAAGACTTGCTGCACAGCTGGTAGAAAAGGCCAGCAATCTTCAAAAGTGGTGTGAAGAAAGAGATCAATTAGTAGAAGCTTTGGAAGTACAGCCCAAGACTTTGGCTTCTAACACCGTACAAAAAGATAAAGAAATAGCAGAACTGAAACAAGCTGCAGTAAAGGATTCAGGAAAGGTCCTCTCGCATTCTCTCTCTCTTGTTTCTGTGGGATTTTTTTGTAGTTGTTTCCTGTTGTTTTTCTTTTGTTATTCACTAATTCTGCAAAATACTACATTTTGGCTCTATTTCAAACATATTGAAATTGTTTGCAGCTAATATAAAAAAAGCTTTGTGCTTCTCTGAAACTGAATTTGTAACAGTAACTGAAGTTTCAAAAAACTTCGTAGTTCAAATAAACACTCAAGTCTATTTGATTATTTGATTGCAATTTGATTGGACTGGAAATCTGAAACAACTATCACATCTGCTGCCTTTTTCACAGAACCAAGAACTTCATGAACAAATGGGAGGTGAACTTTTATAACCCTACATAAGTAGAGTAAAATAAAAATTTTGCATTACATCTTCCCAGGCTGTTCTATGACCTTTCGTGACTTTAAATAGAGGCCACTCATACATGAAGTTGTTGGCTTTTTGTTGGACAGCTGGCTGTTTGAGCCTGCAATTCTAAGATGCTACTGAGTAATTGTAATGATGCTCATGCACATGTTAATTTCTTTTGCCAATCCTGCAATTTGTGGCAATTTTTGCTGTGTTTATTAGGATGAGGAAACTGATACAGAAGAACTAAGAAAACAGGTGGCTGAGAAAGATGACTTTATAAAGGAATTGAAACAAGGCGTTAACCATAAAAGTCTTCAGTCTTTGGCAGAAGTACCTTTACCTGAAGGACAAGATAAAACAGATCAGTCTGTAAACAAAGAGGTATGTTTGTTATATTTATAGAAAGTATGTACTAATGATATGTTGTTAATAACTTCTTTGTTTTGTTGTTTTCTCACTATATATTTCAGCAACGTGGGGAATCTCCCGGAAGTTACTTACTGTAGTTCTTCGTACTTTAACTATATCAATTAGTTCTGAGTTCTTGTTCATTCTTCTCTCTCCCTCTTTCAAGTTCCCCCTCAGAAAAAGAAGTACTTTAGTTAATAGAATGCCACCTCTCTATACACTATAAAACTTACGTGCCTGTGGGAAAAAACTAGTTAACTAATCCAGGTTCTAGAGATTTGAAGACATAATATTTATGATGTCATCTCTGGTTATGTCAGTGCTAAGGGGATTTCAGCTCAAACAACTTTCCTGATGTCACCTATAGTGTGGTAATAGAGATGGTTCTGTAATTAGAGCTGCCAGCCCATATGGGGTTCACAAGAACAGAACACTATCTTGCATCTAACTTAAAAACAAAACAATATTTGAAGTTTACACAAAGAAAAGATCGACTTTGCATATTTCCTGAACAAAAATTAAAAGGCTCGCACCTGTACTGAGCCTTCTGATTCTGACCAAACCCTTGTGTGGTACATGAGCAGTATTTAATGAGGTAGTTTTCCTGTTAAACTGAATTAATGCTCTGTGACTCCATTGCTAACTAGTAATGAAGTAATAGAGCTGAACATGGATTTCCTAGCAGACCCTCCCCTGGCTGCTAGAAGATGCGATTCTGCTCTTGGGGCAGAACTGGACTGAATGATAAAATTCATCTCTAATCTCTCTCCTGTCTACTGCCAAATAAGACTGGCCAGGTTCTTGCTCCTTCGTCAGTTCAGCTGGTGCCGCATAGATAAAGCTTGTGATGTGTGAGGGAGTAGAGAGGAGCTCTCAGAATGGTTATTGCTTTATACAGCTTTGTAATGGCAGCTAAGAGAGCACCATAAAATTAGTTATTTTTGCTAAAAAATTAGTTATAGAGAAGAATTGTTGTGAACAGTGGGTGCTGAAGTATTTACCTCAAGCCAGTAGCCACAGTACTTGATGTTATGAATAAGGAGAGGCTACTACCAGGATTATCGTGTGAGAAACTGTTATGGTGTGAAGTGAATGGGGTAGAGTTTTGGGGGGAAGTCAAATAATTCTCAGGGAAGATAGAGTGGAGATAGAAGAAAATCTAAGGTGATCAAGACGATGTGAGGAGAGGCTAAGAAGCTGGCACTGTGATTAGGAGAGGTTAAGGCCACCAGAGGGTTGTGGGGCTGAGGTTTACAAAACCATGGCTGCGATGGGTAGACAGAAGGCACAACTGTCCTTGCTAAAATCCTGCAAGAACTGGGCAGCGCTTCATGAAACTAATAGGAGATAATTTTAAGACAGTTAAAATAACATATTCCTATATGAAGCAGCTAGTAATCTTCTGGAGGTGGTGGAAACAGGTACTGTCAGCAGGGATTAGAAAAATTTTGTAGTAGAAATCCATAAATATATTTTTAAATGGATACTCTGAGGGTTAGGCCGTGGTGTAGACTCTGACAATTCTAATGCAACAGCTAAGAATGCTGGGAGAGTATGGAGAGGACAGATGACAAGGTGACCAGGATCACACATATTATCCTTAAATAGCATCTCCCTTTGCTACTCTTGGGGCAGAATATTGAACTAGACAGACTGTTGGTGAGACCCAGCAGGCACATCTCATGATGGCATCATGAGTTGAGGTTACTGCCTTCAGCTTGTGTTGTCTCTCAGCCCAGGTGTTCATTAGCTGACTGCACGTGAGCTTGTGTATTGTAGCTTTAGAAAAATCAAAATATTTTGAGGTTTACAGTTTAGCATAATCTTTTCTCATTCTAAATATTTACAGTTTATGGAAAAACAAAGCAGGACTAATCCTGTACTTGGACAAAGTATTCCAGTTAGATATGATGAAGTTAAAGGGAATTATTCATTATCTCGATGCCCTGGCAGTGCCTCTTCATTAAGTGAGGTAGGTACAAAACTGAAATTTAAAAATTTTATGCAGTTGTATGGGTTTTGCTAAATGCAGAATAGGGAAGGAAATGTATCCTGCTGTCTGAACAATTCTAAAGTTTTATTCTGCAAATACCTTCCTTGGTGATCAGATCACCTGATTTAGTGGCTTTTGGTAGAAATGAAAGATGTGTAACATAATCACATGAATAGCTCTATCTGACTTCAGCTGCATGCTCTCGAAATCCTACCTCTCATCAATGCTTATGAAGTGGCTGGTTATTAGATAAGTCACTTGAAAAAAAAAAAATAAACCCTTTTAAATGGATAAGCAATAGCAGGGCAAATTGGATTTGCTTTCTTCCACTGCGGGATTCTTGTGTGTAGCTTTGTTTGCTAACGACACTAGCCATTCCTATGTAAGTTTTTAATTGCTAACTCTCATGAAGTAGCAGTTACAAAGAAAAATGTTTGTGTTAGCCATCTCCATTCTTGGGAATGCAGTGGTGCTCGTATTCCCACTCAGAATCCCAGCAGAGCCTGTTGAAGAATGTGACTATCTTTGGGCTTTCCGTGAGCTTTGATCATTTTCCTTTTTGAGAGGAGGAAGGTGCCCTTCAAGAAGCCACAGCAGCTGCTCTGTTTGGGACCCCACCAGCAGCAGTAGTCGCAGCCACCTGCAATTTCTAAGCACCAGCCACCCCAGCAGCCTGTCTTTCAGGTTTCATTCAAACCGCTGCTGAATCCATTCCTGTATGTTAGCCAGCAGCTGAACTGCTGCCACAGAGATGCAGGAGCTGGGAAGACCACAGCTCTCACTTGCTGGTTTTGCTAAGAAAAACAGGTTGGGTGGATGGTGGAAGGTAAGTGCTGCTGAGGAAGAAGAATTGTGCGCACTGACTTTTCCGTCCCCCCCTCCCTGTGCAGTCTGTGCGGTTTGGCTGTGAGCAGGTACAAGACAAGGTTTTCAGCTTGTGGGCAGGGGCTGCCTTAATGCCTGCTCTTCCTCCAGAGAAGAGGTGGTGCTGTAGAAGTCTCTCATAGGTTGAATTTGGCTTGTAGCTTGCTAGTTGGACCTTGTTACTTACACAGCTTCTCTGGTGTAGAAGGGGAAGGGAGAGTTCCTTAAAGATAGGCTAGAGAAAGGTTATACTTTTCTCTCAAAAGCTCCCACTACTGCCTAGCTCCTAAGGAGCAGCAGAGTTCAGATGAAAGTTGTGTCAATTCTTCTACTGCTACTTGTGAAAACTGTGACTGTCTCTGCCCTTGAGCAAAATGACTTGGAAACAAAGTATCAGGCTGAGTTCAAGTTCTGTGGTTGTGGATAGAAACGTTAATTTTTTTAAATGTAACAAAGATTTAGAAAGTAAGCGTTAAACTCTGCTATGGTTGAAGTAGATTCCTTCAATTAGGAGTGTTCTGAAAGTGAACAGCTGGAAAATAGAATGCTTACTTTGCAATCCACTGGGGAAGGATATGTATTATGGGGTTTTTAACTCAGTTATTTTAAAACTTGTGTTCTTAAAATTTCCATGTATTTGCAGGACCATTCAGCAATTGTCCTTCACTCTTCAGAAGTGTCCACAGAAAATGGAAATACTAGTCAGTTCCCAAAACCAGAGATGGAAATGCAGTTCACAGCTCTGCAACCCAGTAAGATGGAGGTGAAGCACCAGGGCAGCAGCACCTTACCAGTTCCAGTTAAAATGCTCAAGCCAAGAAAGAAAAGGAAGAGTGAAGAGATGGATGAGGTATGACCTAGACCAACTGACAAAATATGTTGTGCACTTTTTCAATTTATTACTCTGATCATTTGTTAAAATCCTATGCTTTTGATTCTCACTGAGATCCTAAGGATACATAGAGAGAATATTTAAACCTCTTCCCCCCCATGCCCCGCCTCCTGCCCGGTGGTGGATCTCTGGCCTATGTTGAATAAAGTCATAGATTTCAATTTATCCAGACTCCGGACGCTTGTCCCTGATAGGTACTTCCTCTTTACCTTTTACATTTCTGTCTCCTTGCTCTTACTATTTGCTTCTGTCTCTGGCTGTGATCTGCAGGATTACAGACCAGTTCACTAGAACTGCTTCTTTTGGTTTAAGCAACCACTGGTATCAATTATAATCTCTTCTAATAGGCAGTTACAAGTTAAGCCCCTGGGCTTAATCAATGCATTTCAGAGTTTCAAGAGCACTTCCTTTGACTTTTTGTCCAGTCTGTGTTTTCTTTGATCTTTTTGTACTTAGAGGGAATATACAGAACTAATTGCACGAGCACCTGAACCTCCCTGTTTTCTGCAGACCTTAATTCCTCTTTAATTCCTTCAGCTATGCTAGGTTACATGCACCAGCCTTCCTAGTGTGCTGGGGTGTTTACGTGCGAGACTAAGGCTTCACAGCAGTTCAGGCTGGTAAAAATCTTCTCTGCTCCTCCTTGAACTGCACGTTTCTTTCCTCTGCCTTTTACCAGCACTAGCACGAACACAGCTATCTCCAAGACACTTACAAAGGCTCTGAAACCCCGACACCTCATGGTGGTGGTACTTACATACTTGTAATCCTACTTGTGGGGCTTATGAATCTCTGTACTTCTAAGGACTTCTGCAGCTGACAGGGGGGTATAAGGGAGATGACCTGTGGATCATTTGCATTTTGAGTGAGTTTGTCTCAGCTGGGGAGTGAAGTGTCTGATGCTTTTCTAGCATTCTCCTTCAAGTGTTCTCAAGTGATGTTTTTTAAATCTCTTAGTAAAATAGTTAAGGGAAATGGTCACTTCAGTGATTAGTGTTCAACAGTACTTCAGTAAACTCATTTTGTTAAACTTGGATTGCAAAAGTAGCTGTTAAAAGCTGTGTAAGTTAATTCATCTGGAATTGAACACTTCAGTCTGGAATAATGTCCAGAGTTGATTTAAATTTCCTATGTCTTGAACCAATTTTCTTTGAGAGCAGTATTCTCTTAGGCTGCTGGAAAAGTCAGTGTAAAAATAATCATCCTTCTGAAGGCACTGAAAAAGTACTGAACGTTATCTACAGATGGATATATTTCATCTAACGTAGTCACCCATGGTTTGAGAAGACTCTTTTACTGATCCATTTATAAATCCTCTCATAGTGTAGATGTTCATACCCCAATGGGATAACATTTAGCTAAGTAATTTTTCAATAACATGGAACTAATTTTAAAAGTATCTTATTGCTGTTTTATTCACCTGAATGTTATCTTAAATATTTATCTTCATGTTACATATGCCAAACAGAAATAGATTATAAAATGATTCAGTAACTTTAACTGTTACAAGTCTACTGAAGACACAATTTGGTTTTTAAATTTCCTAAAACTGAAAAGCATTGTTAAAACTAAAACTAAGGACTGAGGGGAAACCTGTAGTGCTAAAATAACCACATACTGCTCATGTCAAAGTTTTTAAAAAATAAAACAAAAACCCCTTTGTTTTTTAGAAACAAACAAAACCAAATCTTTTGCAGAGACTCCCTTCTAATTAAAGAACAAAATCCTCTTTCCGTGTTCTGATGCTGTTACCAGTTGGTATGGCTGTTGGTTATCTGAACTCTCTTGGCACCACTCCACAAGATAGAAGATGTCATTACAAGACAGCTTAGCAATGGCACTGTGCTACCAACCTGGTTTTCATACTTGTCACCATCAATCTGAATTTACACTTAGATTTATTAATTTCAATTTGTGTGTTGGCTTGTCAAATCTCTTAAAGACAAAAGCATAGGAAATAATGGAGAGAAGAAAATAGTAAATGTCAGAATGGTTTGACCACAGGCATTTCTAGTTCCCTTCCACAAGTTTGTTGAGCGTTTCATTCACATTTGAAGAGTTACCTCTATCCAGTATTAGCCAATGCCTCCCTACTGTTAGTCCTAGCATTTAAACAGTGGCTGCTTCTCTAATACAGATAATTGTTGTTCTTTCCAGAAGAATCCTAGTTAAAATTTGTCATATTTATTTTCTTAGGATTTTGTGAAAAGTGAGAACAAGAAAAATGCAAAACCTGCTATGACTAATTCACCTTCTACAAGCAACAAGAAAATAGTTTGGTTTTGTTCAATTTTGAAGTTAGTTTCTCCTTTCACAGGTCCACCTTTTCTGTAAAGCTGGACCTGTGAAAGGAGCAAACATTCCTATGCAGCAGTATCTTATCCTTATCTATGTATTTTAATAGGATTCTTAAACACTTACATTGTCTTCCTACTAAACTTTCTAAGCTAACCAAGGACAGTCAGTCTGTATTTGCCCAGAACGTGTACTGGCTGCAGCGTACAGGGATTCACAGGGAAGGATGTTGCATGCTGAGTAGCTATGAAGACTAGTTTGAACATACTCTTAGCATGTGTCATGTTATAGGCAATTCCTTTTGAAGTAAAACTAAGGTTTGTGTCATCTATATGCATGACAATTATAAAAATATGATTTTAGGCCTTAGTAGTAACATGGGCAGGCTCAAAGGGTGGACAGAAGATCTATTTTCACCATCGCTTTCCTTCTGTTTTATAACTAGAGCAGCTGATCTAATGAAATACTCTAAAACTTTGAATCATTTTTTTAAAAGAAACTATTTGTTTCCTATATTACTCATCCCCTTAAATGTATTCTGTGAAACTCTGATAATTTTTTTTTCTTTTGGGTATAAAATAAGGTTGTTTACATTGCTTGCTGTGGCAGTATCATTAGTGTAATGAACAGAGGTATCAGTAGCAAAGCTCAAAATGTCAGCTTGAAAATACCATTGAAGTCAAATAAAATGGAATTAAACTTGAAGATAAGTCAATTTTTCAACTTAAACAATGATCTTGTATTTCTGTACAGATGTCTTCTACAAAGTTGTTTAGAAAAGAATACCCCTTAAGAAAGCAAGGATCTACTTCAAGGAAAATGTCAGCTAAAAATAAAGATGGAACACTACAAAAAATTGGAGATTCTTTCCAAAGTTCTCCTATTATTATTCACTCTAAAGGTTTGTACAGAATAAATAAGGCTTATTCCATGTTATCTGGGTATTGTAGAATAGCTTTTTTCTACTGTAATCTGTTAATGTATGTGCTGTTAAAGCTCACATCTGCTGCATCCAGTTGTTCCTCATTTATGAAATAATGGAGTCGGAGCTGGGGCCTGCTCTGCTGAATCTTGCAGAGTGGAAGAGGCCGACTGGATTACAAGGACCACGTGGTTCTAGAGTTTAGGTTAAGTGTGAAAGGTGAGCCAGGTAGAGCGGAAAGATGCAGTGTGGAATATGTGCATAGAAATTGATCCTAAAAGCAATGTTAAGCTCAAAATGTCTGAGTTACTTTGGTTTTGCTTACAGTAAAACAGTTACAGGCAATTTCAGAAACTTGACCTGCTGATCTAAAAAACTCAGGAGTTGAATTCAAACCCAGATCTGACCTTGTTCTCTAAGCGATCCCTCCCCCACCTCCTGCTTTGTTTCTGTGGAAATTGCATTAATGTTTTTTGAAGTATGTATGTGGGAGAGGAAGATTAGTTCTACCGAGTCTGAAAGCTGGTATCTCCTGAAAATATGTGGAAGACTTCAATAAACTGGCTCTGAAGCAATTAATGGATTTCATTAAGTTTAAGCATAGCCTTGGGAAAATCAACTGCTAGGACTTTCCATTGAAGAATATATTTTTATTCTTTCCTACAGTAAGACATGATTTCTGAGTTACTGGGGGTTTTTTTAAAAAAGATTAAAATTAGCAGAGGGCCCAAGGAATCACCAGTGTTAAATTCTAAAAGACACTATTATTTGGCTGGTTAAAACAAGGTCAGTCACTATTCAACATGGACAGTTAAAATTAAGATAGTGGGATTTTTAAAATTTTCCGCATTTGTCAGAGTGGTTCCATGAGGACAACATGTCATTATCAATGGAAGCCGAATTCAGACTACTCAAAATTTCACCCTGAAAATACTTAATTTGAGCAAATGAGGTCTAATTTGTAACCTTTATTACTGTGTCCTGTGTTTTTTCCCTTTTTTGCATAACTTAGTATTGATTGGGATCTCTTCTTTCCTTCTAGCTCATAAGATGCACACACTCATCTCTTCACAGAGCTGGTACTAGTTTGATAAAACTATACAAGTACATAGAGAAAATTGACTCAGCCTTGTGCTTCTGTCAGTACAAAGAAGTTAAGCCCTGTTTTCAATTCCTGTTGTATTTAGCATCCAGTGAAATCTGATCCCAATTGATTTTTGGGTGCTATTTAAATGTGTCCTTTAAGCTTTTGCATTTGAAGCTATAGAAAACTGTTTCTGGATATAGAAGACTGTGGTAGTCAAATACATACCACTTCTGAATTTTTATGTTTCAATTTCAGACTACATCTGTTTCATTTTTAAACTGGTTTTAATAAACCTTTATTCATTAAACCTTTATTCATTAATTTTGAGGTTCATAAACCAGTAAGATTTACGATAAAATTTTTCTTGTAGCAAAGAAGCTGATGGCAACAATAAGCTCTCCCAAGTCTGCAGAACCAGAAAGTGCCAAAGGAAAGAAGCTCAAGCCAGAACGAGCTAAGAGAAAGCTGTGTTCATCTGACAGTTCTTGCCCTCTAGATGTCCCTGATTCTTCGGTAAGTGATTGCGGGTTAGTGTTCTGTCCACTGTAATCTATTTCTGTAATCTTGGCTTAAAATAAACTACTATCAGGGGGACAGAACAAACCTGATCGAGTCAAACTGCAGAAGAGGTTTGAAAGTACTGACTTATTTCTTGATTCTACCTGACCATTCCTTTTGGTCTTTTCTTCCCGATGTGTTACTTTAATTGTCTCTGTTTTCTCACCTCTCTTCTCTGCGGGTGACTGCTGACTTGCTGTATCACCCCGACAGTAGTCACGGAGATGCTTCACATTTGGATTCTTAGATGCCTTAGCTGGGCTTGTGGAGTATTACTTTTTCCTCTAGTACAGCAGTTGAGTCTTAATTTGTTTTTCCAGTAGTTTGTGTTCATTTAAGAGTAGCATGAAGGGGTAACAGAAATAGAGACCATGAAGGAATCCATAGATTTGGAATAGCCTGATTGAAACACTGAAGAGAAAGGTCTGCGTGTACAGTGAACTTTGCAGGGCAAGTGAGCACCTGAGGTAATTTCTGATTCCTTTTCTGCCCAGCTGCTATTAGGGTTACTTTAGGATTTGGATACACCCATGCTTTTCAAAGCACAGTTTAAATAGCCTTCTGCGTGTGCTTCAATTGCGTTGCCCTGTCTAAGCCAGCCTATAGAGCGTCTTATAGGCCAGGGCTTGATGGGCTGTTTCTGAAATCCAGCTTTATGGTTTTGTCAGTAACTAAAGTGCTGAGCGTGCTCTGGCTGTTAGAAGTACATCTCTTCATTCTGTCCAGTCCTTTTTCATTTGCTCTGGTGAGCATTTGCCCATACTGAGTTATTCTGTTGACTTTTCTGTAAACAGTGTGAATAGATGCAGCAGTAAGCAAAATGCTGTCCACAGGAGGATGAAGAAAATGACAGGAATGCAGGGCAAAAGAAGCTAAGGAGCTTGGAAGTGAAAGGAAAAGTTAAAGACTGAATTCTGGGAAATTCAGAAAGCTAAAGAAATTTAAGCTAAAAATATGTTTTCTGAACACTTCCTGTTTCACAAAATGAATATTAGAGATAAGAAGTGAGAGCTGCTTTCAGATCACTGTTTTCTTTGGACTTTGATATTTGTTTCAGCAAAAAATGGAATTTTGTATGTTCCCAGCATTTGTTGCTTATTATGATGCACTAAAATGGTGTCTCTGTTCTGGAGACCTGATAACAGGCAAAATTCATTCTGAAAACAGCTTCTGGGAAAAAACATGTTATTGGTTACGTGGGTCTAGAAATACATGTCATTTGTCCCTGAAGAAATGCTGAGTAACTCTTGAAATATCATCTTTTTCAGATCTTTATAGAAAAAAAGAGAAGGAAAGTGATCAGCCAGTCTTCAAGTGACAACTACGCTCAAAAACAGCGATATAATCTTGCAAAAGCATGTTTGTATTTTCTAGTTAAGACATATTTACGCTGTATTGTTTCAGGTCTATAGGAAGTAATAGGTACTTAGTCATGCTCCGAAGTCTTTATCTAGGTGTATAGAATTGTTCTGATGGTTTATGGTTCTGGTTCCATTAAAGCTGAAATACTGTTCAAGAAGTTTGTGTCTGAATCCTTTTTTTTTTTTTTTTTTTAGGAATGGTGTCTTTGGAAGTGTTCATAATTTATCCATTGTGCAGTAAGAACTATGCCTGTGTGGAATGGTTTAAGTTTGTTTTTTCAGCTGGCCAATATACCTTCCATAACTTCTAATGAAAAAAAAAATGAGTATACAACAAATTCTGTGAAGTGACAAAAAAAGGAATTGGCACTATGTGGAGAAATATGGTGTTTTTCATCACTTGTATGGTTTTAACTGTCTTCTATTTACTCTTCTAAAGTAATTTATAAGCAAATATTCTTTCTTTGGGGATTATAATATCCATAAATAATTATAATCTGCTATTAAAGTGACCCACTCTAAAACATTTGACATTTTATTCCAACCATCCAGTTCTGCTCAACTAGAACAGCTATACGTAGTAAGGTTTCAGCTTATAATCAGTGACAGAGTAAACATTTAAAACACTGTTGGTTTCATCATTGTAGCATTTACTGAAGTCACAGGCAGTGACTGTATTTCATAGGATTTTGCACTGTTTGAGGAACAGTCCTGATCATCTTTCAGGAAGAGCTGAAATTGCATTGACAAGGCCCTGCTGTTGGCATGGATGAAACAAGACAGTCCCAGTAAGTATCTTTGTTTAAAGAATTCCTTATCAGTCTGTTTTGCACATATATAGTGTTTAGCACCATGGGAAGAATATCTTGTTCACAAGATTGCCTTTTGAGGTTTGGTATAGTCTTGACCACAAAAATTTTTCAGAAGTTCTCTGTTAACATCGAGTCTGAGATTATTTTTTTTTGTTCCCTCCCTCCAAGCCGTACTGGTTCATCAGCAACAACCAGCTGGTCTGTAGAGGCAGTGATAGTTTGCTCATACAGCCAGATAAGTGCTGCTTATTTCTGATAGTACAGCTGCAACTTTACTGTCCTTTTGAAATTATTCCATGATTTAAGTTATAAGTGGGGTTTTCTGTTTGTTTTCTTGGACTGCTGCTCTCTGTCTTTTATTTGATTGAAGAAAAAAAGAATTGAATTGACTCAAACATGAGATTAAAGTTGTTTTTCCTGAGAGGAAAAAAGGGGACTTTGAATACCTGTTGCAGTTTAGCTTTACCAAATGTGATACCTTTAAAAATGCATATCAATGTAAAAATGGTCATTAGTAATCTTTTTAGTAGAAGTAGTTTTCCTTTCATCTTTATGTGACAGTGACTTAAATGTGACAACAGTGCCGTGAGTCAATTCAGTGACAACAAACTCTGATATGGTTTTCTCTGCTGTTACCCAGTAGATTGTCTGAGCATGAAATGTCTTTTCATAAGGATAATGCACAGTTCTGTAGATCTGACTTGTAAGATCAGATTCTCATACTGTCTTTTCTCTAGTTTCATGGCTGTAAAATGGAGTTGTACCCCTGTACTCTTCAACAAAGATTGATACTTTATTCTTTCTAACTTGAAAGTGGCAAAGTGAGCCTGATCCACAAACCATTCAGTTCTTCCATTGCTTCAACTTTTTGTCTTCATCTTCTGTCTGTGTGAAGGAGAACTTCGATTTCCTTGTCATCCTTGGTATTGTCATCCTCTTTCTTCCCTCTTTTCATTCTAATAGAAAGATGTAAAATCCAGGTGATGATCAGATAATTCTAAACAAGAATAAATGCAATATCACTTAGTATCTCTTTACAGGCAGGATTTTATACTTTGAGCCTCTTTGTCCTTCCTGAGATCTTCTGTTTTCTGCTGTGGTCCAGATACCTGGATTGATCTCTTTCAGGGCTATAGAAGAGCACAGCAGTGAAGATTCTTGCCTCATGTAGGTGCTAGTTGCTCATTTTGCAGAAGTCTCATAGCTGGAGACAGTAAATATATACAAGGTGAAGTTGTATAACAGTCAAACAATAGGACAGTACTTGGAATATTTATTCTTTGTCTTTCTCTTAACATTGTGTCTGGTTTTCTCCATTTTTAGCAGATGTTCTCAGTCAGCTGTTCATCTTGACCCTTGCTGCTTTCTCTGAACAGTTTCAGTTAATTTTAGAACCCATCAGCATGTGCCTGTTCAGCTGGATTGTTCCTTCCATTGTGTATAACCTGACACTTGCCTGCAGTGAAATTCATATGTCATCGTGCTGCCTTGAATGACAGTTTGATTGTTTATTAAATCATCAAATGGCCTTAAAGCTCTTATTTCACCAGAAAACATTTGCAAGGTAAGCGCAGGATTAGAAGAATGCTGAATTACTTGACTGTTGCATGTAGGATTTCTTTATTGATTCATATGTGTGGAAGTAATAGAAATATCTTCAGCCATTTGACATCTCTGAAATTGCTGATTGATAGAGTTCTTCTCCCTATCAAATACAATATTTCGTAGTTTTAAATAACTTGTGCTTCTTTCTGATTTTGTTGCTAAATAACAAGTGACAAAACATTTAACAGTTTATTTCAATCACTGGTAAATTTCAGTTTAGTTATCTGTGCAGCTAACTAGGAAGTAGAATCTCTCAACTTAGTCAAGCCACTGTGACACTCGGGGATGCCCCTGTATTTCCACCTGTATTGCCAGTTTTTCTAAATTCTTGTATTTACTAAAATTCTATCAGTGTTGCTGAGCTAGCTGGAGGCTGTATGACAACCTGTTTTTTCTGGAAGTCATTTGAATGGATGTTTTCAGTATAATCTGGCCATTAGAGTAGCTATATATACATGTACAAAAGTGTTGTCTGCTTCCCTTACCCTGTTTTTCTGTCCCTAAGGTAGCCTTTGCAACTCCAAGAATTGCACCTTCAGAGGTGGAGACTTGGTTATCAAACTCCGTGGTTACTGATTTTGAATATGTACAGAAGTGAAGCATGTTCCTTTTGCTTTGGTCAAGGGGTGGTGATTTCTGTGCTTCCTGCAGCTCTTGGAGTTTGAGCCTGTGTGTTGGTAGCCTAGAAAATGGGTCAGACTTTGTGTACCACCTTTGTCTATGTCAGGATTATCAATTATTTCCTGAGCAGGAAGAGCATGGGAGTGATATGAAGGGAAAAAAAAGAATTCAAGCAAGGAGGGTTTTTTTTGGTACTGTCACATATAAAGGTGTTCACCTTCAGTTCTTTGGAAGTAATGGGAAATAATTTTTTTCCTGGTCAATACTGAGACTGGCTTGGTATTGTCATTCTTTCAGCTCCTCTGGACAGCGAAGCAAAATGGTGGTTTAGGACATCATTTCCCTTTTGCCTTCTGACTTTTTCTGGTAAGTACTGTAACTGATTAAAAGCTGAGCATGAATAGGCCTACTCTTTATTTTAGTCTTACCTTAGTAAGTCTTACCTTAGTTCATCAATCAGCTTTCAGAGCACAGAGAATTAGTGTTAGTCTATTAATGGAGGAGAGCTCAACTCTTTACGTAGCAAAGACCAAAGACAAGCACCATTTCATGGAAGTTTGGTCTATATTTTCACATGGAGAAGACATCTGGTAATACTTAAACTTTTCTTGTTCTCTTCAGAACTTCCTTGGCCGCAGGAAGGTTGTACTCCAGCAGTGTTGTGTGATGCGTGTATCGCTGCAGCGTTGGCTAACGAGGGGAATACAAGCTTCTGTGTATGGAGTGGGGTCGTGCACTGCTGGTGCGCTGAGAGAACTCAAATCCCACAAAGGAAAGTCTCCTGGGGTACCAACAGTGACTTCCACTGTTTTGCGCCGCCCCCCCCCCCCCATCCCCCCACATTTGAGTAAATCTAGTTTCTGAAACTATCTGGAATAGGGCAACCTAGTTCAGTATCAATCTCTTCTATGCACTGAAAACTTTTGATACTTAAAGTTTCTGTTTCCCAAGAGAATAAGCTTATAACCTTATAACTTTAATAACAGTCTTTTAAGACCTGGCCTCTCTTCTTTGGTGTTTTGTTTTCCCACACAAGGAAGGAAAGTCTTTTGTCGTATGTAACACCTGAATCCTGCAAAGTGCCTTGTACAGCAACACCACTGGCTTTGAAGAGTTCCTTTTGAGCACATCACGCTGGGGATAATTCCTAGAAAATAGCCTATTCTGGTGTCAAGCTGCCCCAACTTTTCCAGTGGTTAAGCCTCATTTCGAAAAGACTATTCCGTACTCAACTTCAGCTTGTTTGGGGTGAACACTTTTTCTTTTGCTGTGCTCATGGCACTCCAGTTACAGCCATAATCAAGTTTTCTGGAAAGAAAATATGAGGACACTACTTCATATAGGTCAAACTTTTCTCTTTGACAAAAGAAAACAAGGAGGAACAGTGGCACCATTTGATCAGACAGCTCATAAAGTGAGGGGAACTGTTTCTGGAGTTGAGAGTGAGAAAAGGGAGCAGAATATTTTTGGGGTGATTTTTCAGTAATAGGGTAGCTTTCCATAGATAATGTAAGTACTTGAATGTTAATGAAACTTGATTAGTGCTGTGAGAGAGGAAAAAGAAAAATATTTTTAGTAAAACGTGCTTACTTGGGTTTCTGCAGTTACTATGTCTCACGTAAAACAGCAAAATCCCCAGAAGATGGTGCCGAGGCACTGCTTGAGATCGCCAGTCTCCACACCAGGAATTTTATCTGGGAGGTGCAGAGGCATGGAAATGTTTTACTTTGTTTTAAACTAACCCACTTTGCAGCCTATTTAGCCAAACTGCATAAAAAGTGCAGAATGGGACCCTGCTGGACTAAATTCACTTGGCAAATTCCTAGTCACAGAATCACAGAATCACCTCGGTTGGAAAAGACCTTGAAGATCATCCAGTCCAACCATTGACCTAAAACTGACAGATCCCAACTCCACCAGATCCCTCAGCGCTGGGTCAACCCAACTCTTCAACCCCTCCAGGGATGGGGACTCCCCCCCTGCCCTGGGCAGCCCATTCCAACGCCCAACAACCCCTTCTGCAAAGAAATACTTCCTAAGAGCCAGTCTGACCCTGCCCCGGCGCAGCTTGAGGCCATTCCCTCTTGTCCTGGTGCTGGTTCCTTGGGTCAAGAGACTCATCCCCCCTCTCTGCACCCTCCTTTCAGGGAGTTGTAGAGGGCGATGAGGTCTCCCCTCAGCCTCCTCTTCTCCAGACTAAACCCCCCCCAGTTCCCTCAGCCGCTCCCCATCAGACCTGTGCTCCAGACCCTGCACCAGCTCCGTTGCCCTTCTCTGGACACGCTCGAGTCATTCAATGGCCTTTTTGGAGTGAGGGGCCCAAAACTGAACCCACTCATCGAGGGGCGGCCTCACCAGTGCCGAGCCCAGGGGCAAGATCCCTTCCCTGTCCCTGCTGGCCACGCTATTGCTGATACAAGCCAGGATGCCATTGGCCTTCTTGGCCACCTGGGCACACTGCTGGCTCCTGTTCAGCTGGCTGTCAATCAACACCCCCAGGTCCCTCTCTGACTGGCAGCTCTCCAGCCACTCCTCCCCAAGCCTGTAGCGCTGCTGGGGGTTGTTGTGGCAGCACCCGGCATTTGGCCTTATTGAAGCTCATCCAGTTGGCCTCAGCCCATCGCTCCAGCCTGTCCAGGTGTCTCTGCAGAGCCTCCCTACCCTCGAGCAGATCAACACTCCCACCCAACTTGGTGTCGTCGGCAAACTTACTGAGGGTGCACTCGATCCCCTCGTCCAGATCATCAATAAAGATGTTGAACAGGAGTGGCCCCAAAACCGAGCCCTGGGGGACACCACTCGTGACCGGCCACCAACTGGATTTAACTCCGTTCACCACAACTCTCTGGGCCCGGCCATCCAGCCAGTTTTTTACCCAGCAAAGCGTGCGATCATCCAAGCCTCGAGCAGCCAGTTTCACCAGGAGAATGCTGTGGGAAACGGTGTCAAAGGCCTTACGGAAGTCGAGGTAAACTACATCCACAGCCTTTCCCTCATCCAATAAGCAGGTCACCCTGTCGTAGAAGGAGATCAGGTTTGTCAAGCAGGACCTGCCTTTCATAAACCCATGCTGACTGGGCCTGATCATCTGGTTGTCCCTCATGTGCTGTGTGATGGTACTCTGGATGAGCTGCTCCATCAGCTTCCCGGGCACCGATGTCAAGCTGACAGGCCTGTAATTTCCTGGATCATCCTTCCCACCCTTCTTATAGATGGGCGTCACATTGGCCAGTTTCCAATCTGTCGGGACCTCCCCGGTCAGCGAGGACTGCTGGGAAATGATGGAAAGCGGCTTGGCGAGCACCCCAGCCAGCTCCTTCAGCACCCTCGGGTGTATCCCATCAGGTCCCATAGACTTGTGTGTGTCTACGTGATGCAGTAGGTCACTGACTGTCTCTTGGATTGCGGGGGGGTCGTTCTCCCAGTCTCTGTCCTCTGGCTGAGGAGGCTGGATTCCCTCAATACAACTAGTCTTGCTATTAAAGACTGAGGCAAAGAAGGCATTAAGGACCTCAGCCTTCTCCTCATCGCTTGTTACCATGTTTCCTCCTGCATCTAGCAGGGGATGGAGACTCTCCCTGGTCTTTCTTTTGCTACTGACATACTTATAGAACCATTTCTTGTTATCCTTGATTGCTGAAGCCAGGGTAATTTCCAGCTGGGCTTTAGACCTCCTGATTTCTGCCCTGCATAGCCTCACAGCCTCTTTGTAATCACTGTGAGTGGCTAGTCCCTTCTTCCAAAGGCTGTAAACTTTCCTTTTCTCCCTGAGTTGCAACCAAAGCTCCCTGTTCAGCCAGGGGGGTCTTCTCTGTCGCCGGCTTCTCTTACAGCACCTGGGGCCTGCCTGCTCCTGAGCCATTAACGCTTCCTTCTTAAAGAGTGCCCAGCCTTCCTGGACCCCTATACCCTTCAGGATCGTCTCCCAAGAGATCCTTTCAAGCAGGTGCCTAAACAAGACAAAGTCAGCCCTTCTGAAGTCTAGGACGTCAGTTCTGCTTAGCCCTCTCCTGGCCTCTCTAAGAATAGAGAACTCTTATTATTTCGTGATCGCTGTGCCCTAGTCGTCCTCCGACCGCCACATCATCCACCAGTCCTTCTCTGTTGACAAAGAAGAGATCCAGCAGGGCACCTTCTCTGGTTGGTTCTCTCACCTGTTGCATCAGGAATTTGTCTCCCACACATTCCAGGAATCTCTGGGACTGGTCCTGCTCTGCTGTGTTGTATTTCCAGCAGATGTCTGGGAAGTTAAAGTCTCCCACAAGAACAAGGGCAAGCGATCATGAGATTTCTCCTAAAAACCTATAGAATATTTCATCCACCTCTCTGTCATGGGTGGGTGGCCTAACTACAACATCTGCCCTGTTGGCCTTCCCCCTGATTCTAACGCAAAGACACTCTACCCTGTCTTCACTACACTTGTGCTCAAGGCAATCATAACAGTCCCTAACATACAGCGCCACCCCACCGCCTCTCCTTCCTTGTCTGTCCCTCCTAAAGAGCTTGTAGCCATCAATTGGCACACTCCAGTCATGGGAGACATCCCACCATGTTTCTGTAATAGCCACGACATCATAATTTTCCTGTTTCATCATGGCTTCAAGCTCCTCCTGTTTGTTACCCATGCTGTGTGCATTGGTATACACGCACTTCAGATGGGCTGATGTTTTGCCCCCTTCCCCCTTCAAATCTAGTTTAAAGCTCTGTCAATGAGCCCAGCTAACTCCTGCCCCAAGATCCTCTTCCCCCTCTGGGACAGGTGCATTCCGTCTAATGCCAAAAGGTCTGGTGCCCTGTATGCCAATCCAGGATTGAAAAATCCAAAGCCCTGACGGTAACACCAGTCTTGGAGCCACAAGTTCATCTGTTGAGTTCTCCAGTATTCTTCTTCATCCATCCCCACAACTGAAGGGATGGAGGAGAACACAATTTGTGCCCCCAACCCCTTAATCAGTTTTCCCAAGGCCCTGAAATCTCTGTTCATCACTTTAGGACTTCTCCTGCTAATGTCGTCACTACCTACCTGAAAAACCAGGAGAGGGTAGTAGTCCTTGGGTCTCACTAGAGCGGAGAGTTTTGCCTTGAGGTCCTTGATGCGGGCCCCAGGGAGGCAGCAGACTTCCCTATGAAGCGGGTCTGGTCTGCATATGGGGCCTTCAACACCCCTCAGAATAGAGATACCCACTACAATGACTCTTCTGGGGTTCTTTTTAGAACTGGTTTTAATACCTGGTCTAGAATGACCCGGCCTTGGTGGACCTTGGTCCTCCTCCTTGTTTGTCTCATTCTCTTCCTCCTTCTCTTCTGTCCTGGTTTTGACCAGGATGGAGTTAGTTTTTATTGCAGTATTTCATACCATGTGATGTCATGCCCAGGTGGGCGGGCTGTCTCTCTCCCTCTCTCGTGCACGCCGTCTGCTCGTTGAGTCATGTTGTTGCTGGGGGAGGGGGCGGGGGCAGTCGCCGCACTTGGTAAGCCACTGCTGCATTTTACCCATTTCTTTTTGGACTCACTATTGTTACTGTTGTTCTCTTGTTATATTTAGTAAATTCTCTCTTTTTATTCAACCCATGAATTCTCTTCTTTTGTCCCTCCCCTATCTTACCAGAGGGGGGAGGGGGAGGTGAACAGCCGGCCACGTGGCATCTGGAGTTCAAACCTCCACAGTTTTTAGTGCCCAACATGGGGCACCAAGGCTTTTCTTTTTGTTTGAGATAATAACAAAACAGGTAAAATGTGGATTGCTTGGCTCCTTAAGATCTTATCACCTCATTTGCAATACATGTTTCCCATGCTGTTGCTCACCTTCCATGAGAGGTGGGTTAAGGTTTTGTTTCTGTTGTACTATGTGATGCTCATCTATGATAGCGTGCAGTCATCGGTCCTGGGGCTATTTACAGTTGTGTTTGAAAAATCTGGGGAGTTCAAATATCTTTGGAATGTTGACAAAAACACGTTTGCTGTGATGTTTGGAGCTAGTGTTGTCCTGCATGTGGTTCAGGTTTTGTTTATGGTTAAGTTACTATTTAAGATTAACCAAGTAACAGAAACTGCAGCCACTACAAGCCCGGGGACAGGCGCTGCAGCTGAACCAGAGAAACAACCCACAACAGCGTCAGTTGTTCCCATACAGAAGAAGAAATACACAAAAAAATCCCCTCGCAGTGTACAGGGTGATGATGAACCAGGCCCATCACGAGAGCAGGAGGAGGCCGAGCCAGTGGTAGTCACCCAATCCTTATCCTTGAGTGAGTTGCGAGACATAAGAAAAGATTACAGCCGCCAGCCAGCTGAGCAACTCGTTACCTGGCTGCTCTGGTGCTGGGATAGCGGGGCCAGTGGCATGGAACTAGAGGGCAGGGAGGCGAGGCAGCGGGGATCCCTGTCTAGGGAAGGGGGCATTGACAAAGCCAGTGGAAAGGAGACACAAAATCTTAGTCTCTGGAAGTGACTTCTGTCAAATGTGAGGGAGAGGTATTCCTTCAAGGACGACTTGACATGTCGATCAAGTAAGTGGACCACTATGGAAAGAGGCATTCAATCCTTGAGGGAGCTAGCTGCGTGGGAGGCAGTTTATGATGACCCAGATAATGCACGGCTACCCACAGAGCCAGATGAAGTCCGATGCACCCGGCCCATGTGGAGGACTTTTGCACGGAGCACACCCTTATATGCCAGTTCATTAGCACTAACAGACTGGACAGACGAAGAGGGACCAACAGTGAATGAACTGGCTCACCGACTACAACAATATGATGAAAGTGTCTCTTCCCCCATCATGGCAGCTGTGAACAAATTATCTCAAGATGTCCAGCAACTTAAGGAGAACATGTCCTACTCCCCACCTGCACGGACCAGAATCTTGGCTATTAGGAGCAATCGTTTCTCTACTCGAGAGCACCGGTACACACCATGGGGGAAGCTGTGGCATTGCCTGCATGACCATGGAGAAGACATGAAGAAATGGGATGGAAAACCTACCTACCTCCTAGAAAAGCGGGTATGTGAGCTGGAAGGAAGAACAAGTACAGAACATGGTCCTTTCAGGAGAAATGCTGCTCCGGTTTCCAGTAATCAAGAGCCCAAACGGAGGAGAAAGGTCAACTTTGCTCATGATCCTATGAGAACTCCTGACTTGTATTCACAAGAAGTGAGTGATCAAGATGAGGCTGAAACCCGTGCACACCACACTAACCCATTTGTCATTAGCGAGTATTATGATCAACATTAGAGCGGCCCTGCCTCCAGCCAGGCAGAGGACAGGGACAACCAAGTTTACTGGACTCTGTGGATTCGATGGCCTGGCACGTCTGACCCCCAGCAGTACAAGGCCCTAGTGGACACTGGTGCGCAATGCACCCTGATGCCATCAAATTTTAAAGGAGCAGAACTCATTTGTATTTCAGGAGTGACAGGGGGGTCTCAACAGCTGACTGTATTGGAGGCCGAGGTGAGCCTAAGTGGAAAAGAGTGGGAAAAACACCCCATTTGTGATGGCCAGATGCTCCATGTATTCTTGGCATAGATTATCTCAAAAGAGGGTATTTTAAGGACCCAAAAGGGTATCGGTGGGCTTTTGGTATAGCTGCCTTGGAAACAGAAGAAATTAAACAGCTGTCTGTGTTGCCTGGTCTATCAGAGATCCTTCTGTTGTGGGATTGCTGAGGGTTGAAGAACAACGGGTGCCAACTGCCACTACAACCGTGCACCGACGGCAATACCGCACCACATGAGACTCTGTAATCCCTATCCATAAACTGATTCATCAGCTAGAGAGCCAAGGAGTCATCAGCAAGACGCGCTCCCCCTTTAACAGCCCCATATGGCCAGTGCGAAAGTCTAATGGAGAGTGGAGATTGACAGTGGAGTATCGTGGCCTGAACGAAGTCACGCCACCACTGAGTGCTGCCGTGCCAGACATGTTGGAACTGCAATATGAACTAGAGTTGAAGGTGGCCAAGTGGTACGCCACGATTGATATTGCCAATGCATTTCTCTCCATCCCTCTGGCAACAGAGTGCAGGCCACAGTTTGCTTTTACCTGGAGGGGTGTCCAACACACCTGGAATCGGCTGCCCCAGGGGTGGAAACACAGCCCCACCATCTGCCATGGACTGATCCATGCTGCACTGGAACAAGGAGAAGCCCCAGAACATTTACAGTACATTGATGACATCATTATTTGGGGTAATACAGCAGAAGAAGTTTTTGAGAAAGGGGAGAAAATAATCCAAATCCTTCTGAGAGCCGGTTTTGCCATAAAGCATAGTAAAGTCAAGGGACCTGCACAAGAGATCCAGTTTTTAGGAGTCAAATGGCAAGATGGACGCCGTCAGATTCCAATGGAGGTGATTAATAAAATAACAGCTATGTCCCCACCAATAACAGAAAGGAAACACAAGCTTTCTTGGGTGTTGTGTGTTTCTGGAGACTGCACATTCCAAATTACAGTCAGATTGTCAGCCTTCTCTATCAAGTGACTCGGAAAAAGAATGATTTTGTATGGGCCCCGGAGCAGTGACAGGCTTTTGAGGAAATTAAGCAGGAAATAGTTCATACAGTAGCCCTTAGGCCAGTAGGGCAAATTATTAAAAATGTGCTCTACACTGCAGCCAGGAAGAATGGCCCTACCTGGAGTCTCTGGCAGAGAGCATCAGGGGAGAGTCGGGGTCGACCCCTGGGGTTTTGGAGTTGGGGATACAGAGGATCAGAAGACCGCTATACTCCAACTGAAAAGGAGATACTGGCAGCATGTGAAGGGGTCCGACCTGCTTCAGAGGTGATCGGGACTGAAGCACAGCTCCTCCTGGCTCCCCGACTGCCAGTGCTGGGCTGGATGTTCAAAGGGAGTGTCCTCTCTACACACCGTGCAACTGATGCCACATGGAGTAAAGGGTCGCATTAATCACACAACGGGCTCGAATGGGGAGCCCCAGCCATCCAGAAATATTGGAAGTGATCACAAACTGGCCAGAAGGCAAAGATTTTGTAATGGCACCAGAGGAAGAGGTAGCACGTGCTGAAGAGGCCCCACCATATACTGAGCTACCAGATAATGAGAAGCGATGTGTCCTGTTTACTGACAGGTCCTGTCACATTGTGGGAAAACATCGAAGGTAGAAGGCAGCTGTGTGGAGCCCCACATGACGGGTTACTGAAGCTGCTGAAGGAGAAGGTGAATCGAGTCAGTTCGCAGAGGTGAAAGCCATCCAGCTGGCCTTGGATATCGCTGAGCGAGAGAAGTGGCTGGTGCTCTACCTCTGAACAGACTCATGGATGGTGGGAAATGTGCCGTGGGAGTCGTTACAGCAGTGGAAACGGAGCAACTGGCAGCGCAGAGGCAAACCCGTCTGGGCTGCTGAATTATGGCAAGATATTGCTGCTCGAGTAGAAAATCTGGTTGTGAAAGTACGTCGTGTAGACGCTCATGTACCCAAGAGCCGGGCCACTGAAGAACATCAGAACAACCAACAGGTGGATCAGGCTGCCAAGATCAAGGTGTCTCAAGTAGATCTGGACTGGCAACATAAGGGTGAACAATTTATGGCTCACTGGGCCCATGACTCCTCAGGCCATCAGGGAAGAGATGCAACATATAGATGGGCTCGTGACCAAGGGGTGGACTTAACCATGGACACCATTGCACAGGTAATCCATGAATGTGAGACGTGTGCTACAATCAAGCAACCAAATGGTTAAAGCCCATCTGGCATGGAGGACGATGGTCAAAATATAAATATGGGGAGGCCTGGCACATTGATTATATCACGCTCCCACAAACTTGGCACGGCAAACACTATGTGCTTACAATGGTGGAAGCAGCCACTGGTTGGTTGGAAACTCATGCCGTGTCCCATGCCACTGCCCGGAACACCATTTTAAGCCTTGAGGAGAAAGTCTGATGGCGGCATGGCACGCCAGAAAGAATTGAGTCAGATAATGGGACACATTTCTGAAACAACCTCATAGACGCCTGAGCCACAGAACGTGGCACTGAGTGGATATATCACATTCCCTACCATGCACCAGCATCATTAAAATATTTATGAAAATCCAAATAAATGTTTCATTTTGGGTGGAAAAGAACTCAGTCTGGGTTTTCCAGTGCTGCTGTAGTGTTAGGTAGCGTGGGACATTCGTGAGGGAGAACTAACACTTCCACAAGGCCTTGTGAGGGGTCTGACAGATGTAGTCACTCACGTCACCCCAAAGTTAAGTGTTTCGGTACTTTTCAAACAAATTCAATTAGAATTTTTCATTTTGAGATGAACATGCAGTATCAATGTTAATCAGATGTTGATATCCTACTGAAATTAAGCAGGAAATACACTGGCCTTAAAAGTTTGATCAACATAATTGAAATGTGCTGTGCTCAGCCGCACCCAGCCACTCGCTCACTCCCCCCTGGTCGGGGGTGGCAGGGGGTGAAGGAGAATTGGAAGGGTAAAAGTGTGGAAACTCGTGGGATGAGACAGAGACAGTTTAATAGGTACATCAAAAGCAGCTTGCACAAGCAAAACGAAATAAGGAGTTCCTTCACCACTCCCTGTGGGCAGGCAGCCATCTCCAGGAGAGCAGGGCTCCATCACACATAACGGTGACTTGGGAAGACAAACGCCGTAACTCTGAACGTCCCCTCCTTCCTCCTCCTTTCCCAGCTTTCATTGCTGATCACAACATCATATGGTATGGAATATCCCTCTGGTCACTTGGGGTCAGCTGTTCTGGCTGGGTCCCCTCCCAAATTCTTGACCACCCCAGCCTGCTCCCTGGCTGGGCAGCATGAGACACAGGGAAGGCCTGGCCGCTGTGCAAGCGCCGCTCGGCAACAGCTACAGCATCGGAGTGTTATCCACGCTGGTGTGGTCACAAATCCAAAAGACAGTGCCATACAAGCTACTGTGAAGGAAATTAACTATCCCAGCCAAACCAGTACACTCTGTTAGCATGGTTCCATTTTGAGTAAAAAGAATCAGGTGAAGTCTTGTATTTCTGTATGTGTATCTTAACTTTATAAGCTGGGCAGAGGTTATAAAGTTAAGCAGAGGCAGACGATGGGCAGAGGCAGCGCTGGCTGTGAAGGCGATGGTGAGGGCTGGCAGCTGGGCTGGCACTGGACAGTAACTGGGCTGCCTGCTGACAGAAGGGCAGCAGGATGCGAGCTCAAAGCTTTATACAAGAAGTTATTTAGTGACTGTTCTCTCCAGTAGGTACCATTAAAGCATCTTGTCAGGACCCTGCCCTGCAGGTCCAAACATGGCTTCTCTCTCCTGGCCAGCTTTGTCTTGAAGAAACCTGCAGTAATGACATCACCAGAGCTCTCGGGGCCTGAGAAGATTCACTCTGCCAAGGGCAGCTCTGAGTAGCCCCCGAGATCCAGAGCAGAGGGAAGAACAGTCCCAGGGTGCAGGGCTGAGGCAGACGGGGTCTTCTCTTCAGGGCAGCTCCTCTTCATCCGACAGACTGTCACCGTCTTCCTGCAGGTCAAAGCTCTGGGAAGGAGCAGGACAAAGAGCTGCTGAGAAGTACGAAAGCAACAGCTGCACTCTGCTGTGGGTCTGTCAGATTGGGTCTGGGGCAGCGTGGGCTCTTCAGAGGGTCCCCACCTCAGCCCTTCCACCCCAGACACCAGCAGCACACAAACCCCGTGGGTCACCAGCACAAGGCCAAGCTTCCCACGCCTGCAGAGTTTTACCCTCTGCCCCAGGCTCTGCTTTCCCCGAGGGAAAAAAGAGCAGAGCTGCGAATGACTCTGGAGCAGCGCAGGAAGTGGAGCCTTTCTTACCTCCAGTTCTCCCGCCACCTGGCCCAGGAAATCTGAATTCTGTTGGTGAGCAGCTGCTGGTTCGATGCATCACTGAAGAGCTGATGGGAAGGAGAACGCTTGTCACTCTAAGCAGGGGGCACTGGGTGTCTGTAACACACGGAAACTGTTCCCACACCACAAGAAAAAACCCCAAACCTCTGCAACTCCCTGCAGCGACCGCCCCTCCCACGCAGCCCAAGAGCTGCCCCAGCCCATCTCCTGCTCTGTGCCTGCAGCAGCCTCCGTGTCCCTGGGCTGCACAGGGCTCTCAGGGGTGGTGACCCCAAGAGCTGGGTTCTACCTTCACTGCACTGGTGCCACCTGCATTTCTGTAGGTCCTACCCAAACCCCTCTGTGTGCCCCAACCCCACACATTTCTGTAGGTCCCACCAAAAACCCCCATATACCCCACTCCTACACAGTTCTGTAGGTCCTACACAAACCCCCCATATTCCCCACCCCCTCACATCCTGTAGGTCCTACCAAAACTCCCCTATACTCCCCATCTCTAAACATTCCTCTAGGTCCAACCCAAACACCCCCGTGTCCCCCACCCCCCCACAATCCTGTAGGTCCTCCCCAAACCTGTCTGTCCCCCCACACCTTGAGGACGAGTCAGGTGGAGATGGTGACAAGGAGGGGCAGGACCTAGTAGGGGTTGACTTGCGGAAATAGACTCTACAACTCCAGTAGAGTTATACAGCAGGTATGTTTACTCCGGCCGGGGTGCAAGGGGATTTCTCCACAAAGCTTGCACACCCCCAGCACATTTTACCAGAAACTTACTGAGTGTGGATATACATATTCATTGATTACATAACACAAACATACAAATGCATGAGTGAGGCTGGGTTAGCTCTAGAGGCTGGGGTCAGCAGTTTATGTTCTCTTTGCACCTGCGCATTGTCTCCTGGGGGGCATCTCTGGGGTCTGTTGGAGGAAGGCTCACAGTCCTCCTCACCTTGTACTTTTCCCCAGAGCATGCGCAGGTTCTCCTGGCCAATTTCTTGAATAACAAGAGTGTTTTCAGCCGGTTTACTCATTCTATCTTATCTAAGAGAACCAATGGAACTTCTACCGTCCGTATATGACCATCTTTACTCATTACCAAGACCCAACTAGTCAGAGCACATCTGTTTCCCAAGGACAAAAACATGATATTTTGCTGAACGCTGCAGTTCTTGGTAGATTTTCACAGTAAACTGCTTTGTTTTGATGGACACAGCAGTCCTTGGTAAAATTCCACAGAACAGTCTGGGCCAGCAGGATTCTTAGCAATATCAAAAAATACTATAATACTATAAGTTGCTGTAAGTAAGTCAGCAGCTTGCGTTAGGAGCTCAGTCCTCCTAGGCTTGATCCATCTTAACTGAACAAACAAGACTTGGCATTGAACACGCTGAGCCTTTAATCCCTGGGAGAGCTCAGGAGCTCAGGCCGATCCTTGCGTGCATGTTAGCGGAGTTTCTGATGGCGAATGGGGTCAGACCATGCTTATCTGTCACTGTGGGTGGACCTCTTACACGGAGACAGGAGTGGGACTTGCAGGCTTTAATGCTATCTGCTGCATCCAACTAGTAAATGTTTAGCACAGCTAGTAGCCAAGGTGCAATTCAGTTGTGGTGTCAGAAGCCGTTTAACAGCATTTCATTTAGATATTCATATTAAGGCAGTTAGTTTCCCTATAGTTTAGCCGTTCCCTCTCAGAGCCTTCTCTGATGCAAATAATCTCTAAATGCCTCCTTAGCCCCGCTTCGCCTTATCTGCCACATGCCTTCGGTGTGCTGTAAATGACACAGCCCACCTGCTCATGAAAGCTGACATTTTCAAACCTGATTTTTAAATTGTAAAAAACATGGCACGTGTCTTGCCAAAATCAGGTGAAATCAAGTTAGTATCTAAAATGTTAAAATTACCATTTACATTTATATCAGAAATTAAAGCAAGAGGCTGCAGACTACGTGCTTTGCAAGGATGCTGGTAAAAAAGCCACAGCCATCCTCGCCCAAAAACTCATGCACGCATTGGTCCTGTAAAGACATTATTTAAATGCTGTTTGCTTGGCACCTTAGCAAATTTGCAATATTAAAAGTGACATTAACATCACAGGAGTGAAAGGTTTCAAATCACTACCAAGAGAACAGAAGTGAATACATCTCCATGCAAGCACTTTATCTTCCTTTATTCTGTTAAGGAAGTAAGGGTATCTGTAAAACAAAAAAGGCAATGCCAGTAACTCAGCA
This sequence comes from Strix aluco, assembly GCF_031877795.1. Lineage (NCBI taxonomy): Eukaryota > Metazoa > Chordata > Aves > Strigiformes > Strigidae > Strix > Strix aluco. Next base: position 16,964,602 of record NC_133948.1, on the reverse strand, counting down.
TAAAGGTGCTGTTTCAACTCGAAATTCAGCATCTTCATGCTGGGGGGGATGTGAATTCTTGCTTTGGTTTAATGTTAGGGCTTTGTTCTCATGTTAAGCTTTGGTCTAGTTTGGCCCCCTCAGAAAACACATACACAAGTCTAGGTAACATAGATGCCTGTGTGCTATTTCCAGAAGAGATGCAAATCCTTAGGGACAGACATGCAAAAATATCAAGGCACTTAACTCTTATGCAGAATAGGGGACAACATATATAACTGTACAGCGTAATAACTATAAATCTCTCTTCAGTAACTGTAAAGGGACTCTCCACAAATCGCTAAGAAAAGACATTTAAATTCCAGATGATTGAAATAAGGTAAAATGCAGCCCCACACCAAGTGCCTGAATTCCGACTAAATCGTTTCTTGTTCAGGTGTCTATGTGAGGTCAGATGCCTGCATACCCCTGCATCTGCCAGCCACATCTGGAAAGGAAATTGGGACTCTAGGATGCAAATTAGCACTTGCAGACTTTGAAATGATGACTAGAGCCCATCTGCTTCTTTGAGCATCAAAATACCTTGAAATATCTGCAGCATATTTGGTTACTTCTAGATAGGGAACTTTAACAGGCAATTTAAGTCAATCTGTCATACTTTGCACCAAAGGGATGAGTCGGAGACAATGTCCCAGCTTAGGCAGCTGCAATTTGGGGCTGAGAGCAGGTAACTTCTTAAATGGCTCCAAATGTATTGCAAGCACTCATCGGACTATGCCTTGCTCTCACACCGAGCTTAGGTCAAATCCACCAGATGGATTCAAAAATTTTGTCAATAATTGGTGTGCCCAGAATTGGGCAAGCAATAATCGGTGCAGGTGTGAACAGCCTTATTTTTTAAAGAAGCTTTACATTGAAGTAGGCATCCAGATCGCCAGACTTTAGTTAGTATGGATTAAAAACTGATTAGTGCTTATTGACTCAAGTGCAGGTCCATGTTAGCCTGACAATCTGCGACTTCTGCATCAGAGCTGACTCACATCTGGAATAAGCACAGGCAGAACTTTTTTAACTCCCGCCCCACTCCCCCCCCCCAAATCACATAGACCTATTATAAGGCTGTAAGAAAACGAAGCAGTTTAAAGTGATGGAAAGAAGTAGGTGCTCTCTCTGCTTTCTTTAAGGTCACCTCTTGTCTGAGCCCAAGACAGCTTCTGGGGATGGCTGAAGCTGGTCCTACCAACTCATGAAGCATGAGGAACATCTGAGCATCACCGATTGTCTGGTATGGTAGAAGAAATCATGTGCAAAAGATAAGTTTCTGTTACTGAAGTATGTTAATTAGCAGTGGATGAACCTCAAACAGTTCAGAGATCTGGTTGGCATAACCATGTCCTAAGGCAAGGTGCTAATTTTCTGAAATGGAGCTTCTGAGATCCATCAGATACTCTGGAAAGCTCATAAAACTGGATTTTCTGAGGGACTTATACTTCCTGCTTCTATCCAGAGTGTCCTTGCCATAAGAAGACCTTTTCTCAGCAGGTCCAAGCCAAAAAGAAAATTAAAGATATGCAGAAGAATGTGGGTTACCAAGGCAGAAAGCTAGGCAAGCTATTTCTTACTACTAAAAGTTTCTGGGCTGAAAGTTGGTTTGAATTTGGGGCCAAAAGGTTCAGGTTACAGTGTGCTTTGTCCCTTCTCAATATGAGGTGCTCTGGAAGTATTATAATGACTTGAAAGAACTCAAGAGCTGTTGACCTTCTTTGTTAGCCTAACATATCGGTTTTCCATTTGAGAGTGGCTCTTCGATTGAGGTTTTCACTTTTTTATTATTTTGTTTACAGATGTCAGGTCAGCTACTCTTCTTTGTGACTGTAGAGAATAAAGGATGATGGCAGATCCTGCACTTCCCAGCTAAGTGCTTGTGATCAGTGGTCAACACTGTGGTGATGAATGCTTTTCCATTGCATCCCTCATCCCATGCGTTTTCAAGGCTGGTTAGAAGTTGGAAGGCAAGACGACAGAATGCTGCTATCTGACAGGATTCAATTTCCTGAAAAAAAAAAAATCATATTTTTTTCCTTGTGACCTAAACGGAAAACATATTGTTCTGAAAATGCTGTTCAAACAGAATTACCAAAACCTTTTATCAACAAAGAGACCATCATATATCAGACATCTGGTGTGGATGTCAATTATAATAATTAATTAGACATCTCCCCAGATGCCTGACACTACATTCTGTCAGCAGATTGTTTGACTTCAGTCAAAACTGCTGCTGCATTATGCATGAAACTCATGGAGTAGTTGATTGAGGAGATCAGCTACAAATCACAGCTAAACACACCAAAGGCCTCCTGGTTCTGATGCTTTTTACCACTTTTGAAGGCTGCCAAGTGAAGGTCATATACATTGATTTCTTTTCCTCCCTTAACAACGTTTTCAAATGTTTTACATTTTTTCATGCAGAAACTGAAACAGAAAGGATGAGTGGGGAAGAATAATATATATTTAAAAAATGTAATGACTGATGCTGTATCACAGAATCACAGAATCACACAATCGTCTAGGCTGGAAAAGACCTTGAAGATCGTCCAGTCCAACCACTGACCTAACACTGACAGTTCCCAACTACAGCATATACCTAAGCGCTAAGTCAACTTTACTCTTCAACCCCTCCAGGGATGGGGACTCCACCACCTCCCTGGGCAGCCCATTCCAACGCCTGACTACCCGTTCTGGAAAGAAACGCTTCCTAAGAGCCAGTCTACACCTGCCCTGGCGCAACTTGAGGCCATTCCCTTTTGTCCTATCACTTACTACTTGGTTAAAGAGACTCATCCCCCCTCTCTGCACCCTCCTTTCAGGGAGTTGCAGAGGGCCATGAGGTCTCCCCTCAGCCTCCTCTTCTCCAGACTAAACCCCCCCAGTTCCCTCAGCCGCTCCCCATCAGACCTGTGCTCCAGACCCTGCACCAGCTTCGTTGTCCTTCTCTGGACACGCTCGAGTCATTCAATGGCCTTTTTGGAGTGAGGGGCCCAAAGTATCCTTGTTGTGGGCGAGAAGAAAGCTGCTCTCTTATGCAATCTCCAACCTGAAGTGCAACCACAATGGAGCATCTTCAGCCCTGCTGTGACCGTACCAGCAACACTCTCCAGCAATGATCCTCAAAGACTACTGAAGAACACAAGAAGACAGCCTTGCTTCATCTTCTTTTCTTTTCTTCTTTTTTTTTTTTTTTTTTAATTAAATTGAAAATAAATTCATTCTTGGAACATTTAATTCATTCAAAACAAGCAAATCATTTTTTGTTTTTATTTTTTCAAAAATGCTTTCACATTTCCCAGGCAAAACAATTCAATTAGTTCTACTTGATTTAGGAAGTCACTCCAGTCAAACTCAATATTTATTTTTTTTTCAGTGAGGAATATTTGAGCAAATATATTACCAACTTTATCAGTATTAGCAAGGATAGAAAATACTTTATGTTTCAGACTAAGTACTAATAACTGTCAAGTACATGGGCCCTAGTCCTGCAATTTGATCTTATTCTCTTTGATGGGAATTGGCTCATATTCAATGTGTGCATGCTGATAGGAGCCTTAGTTTGGAAATACTTTGTAACAGGGACAGAATGGAATTCTGGTTTAAATCCCTGGGTTTTTCCTGTTTTTCACTGGGACAAACATTTCTGCCTATCCTTTATTTGTTCTATAAAGTATTTAGCACATGCTCGAACAGCATGAAATGATAAATGAATATGTAACCACTGTACACGTGCCTCTCTGGAGCTGGCAAGTTTCTTTGATTTGAAAGATTCACCAATGAAAAATCGAATTACAAACAGTATATGCATTTTTAGAAGAAAAAATATGTGTAGTAATCCATGTGTTTCAATATTTCATAAAAGTGTCTGGGTTAGTTTCAGTTTCAGTACAAACAAAAAAAACCACATTTAGATTGAAATGGATTTGCATTGAAATAAAACAAAGATTTTTTGAAGTTTCTATTTCCTTTCTCTATTTTTCCTCTCTCTTGACCAGTGGAGTATTGGACTAAATGAGAAGTGAAGCAAAAAGTAATTTTTTTAATTCAAATGGTTAAGCCTTGAGTGGTATAAAAAGGAAAAATGAGAGTGAAATTATACCTATATTGTTCACATCTACGTTTCTGAGAAAAATAATGATTCATTTTTAACTTCTAATTACAGCTAATGACACATTGTAACCAGGAGTGAGATGTGAGGTCTTATTAAATCCAAAGATGCACATATGGAGAATGAAAAAGTCAGTGTGTTGTCACCAGCAGTAGGAAACCCCATTCAAGGAGTGTGGGGCAGGTAATAACTGCTAATGTGTAATGAAAAACGATCAGTCCCAGTGAGCAGAATATGAACAAATTGTAGGAGCCAGCCTGAGAACCTGTCTGGATCTCGAAGTATGTGCTACTTACCAACATCTGAAGTAGGTTTGGGAGGACTTTGAGCAACCTGGGCTAGTGGAAGGTGTCCCTGCCCATGGCTGGTGCGTTGAGACTGGAAGATCTTTAAGGTCCCCAAACCAGTCTATGATTCTGCGACTTCTTTTGGTCACTTCCCTCCCCAAATTCGTGTTTGCCATTTGCAGAACAAACATGATACAGCTGAAAGATTTTTCATGTAAGGTTCATCTCCACAGGGGGTGCTGAGAAATTTAATCCACTATTTAATAATTACAACTAATTAAGGTTGGGGATTTCAAGTGGATTAGCTGAACTGCATTAAATCATTGTGTAAACACTCATATTTAGCAGCAGAGCAGCCCAAATTTAGCTAACTTGTCCTTGGGCTGGCTGATATGCAGAGAATGGGAAGGGGTGAACAAATAATACATTTCTTTTCCATGTGGCTATTTTTGATGTGTTTTAGAGTGACTTTCTGCTGCTTACTCTACTGTGAAAGCACAATATTTGGCCTTACTGTGGAGAGTCCCTACAGAGCAGCTAGTGTCCTAGAAATTCATGCTGTTTGCTGCAATTTCACTGGGAAGAGAAAACCTCTGGAACTGGAGTGTGCTGCAGTGATTTATGCCACTTCAGCTCGGAATAAAAGGGTTGATACAGAAGAGTTTAAAAGAGTTTAAAGCAGTTTAACTCGTGCATTTGGCATATAACGTAGATTCGTTTTCCTGAATGTCTTCATCTGGAGTTTCTGGGGATGCTGGCTGTGCACTGTGCTCTTTTTGCCTGGGATAGCGTTAATCTTCTCCATCGTAGCTAGTATGGGGCTGTGTTTTGGATGTGTGCTGAGAACGGTGTTGATAGCACAGGGATGTTTTCGTTATCGCTGAGCAGGGCTTACACAGAGCCAAGGACTTTTCTGCCTCTCACCCCACCCCACCAGTGAGTGGCTGGGGGTGCACAAGGAGCTGGGAGGGGGCACAGCCGGGACAGCGGATCCCAACTGACCCCAGGGATGTCCCAGCCCACATGGCCTCATGCTCAGCACATAAAGCTGGGGGATGAAGAAAGAAGGGGGAGATGTTCGGAGCGATGGCATTTGTCTCCCCAAGTCACTGTTACGTGTGATGGAGCCCGGCTGTCCTGGAGATGGCTGAGCACCTGCCTGCAATGGGAAGTAATGACCAAATTCCCTCTTTTGCTTTGCTTGCATGCGGCTTTTGCTTTACCTATCAAACTGTCTTTATATAAACCCATGAGTTTTCTCACTTTCACTCTTCCCATTCTCTCTCCCATCCCACTGGAGGGGAGTGAGCAAGCGGCTGTGTGAGGCTTAGTTGCTGGCTGGGGTTAAACCACGACAGCGGCACAAGGTACTAACCTCAATGGGTAGTGGTCCTGGTCTAATATTTCTCTTTCCTTCTGAAAAATGGAGCATGTAGTGTGGTGTAGAGCAGAATTACTTGTTCAAGGATCAAAAGGATCATCTCTATTTGGACAAATGATGCAGAAATCAAAGAACTATGTCATAAGAAGGGAACAATTAAGAGAAGACCTTTGAAGAATTTCCGGGTGTCTGAAGGATGTAGATGTTTGTGCTTATTTATACACCATGGCTGTATGCCTGTGCATTGATGGACAGAGGCTAAGCAAAGCTTTGCAAGGTCCCATGATTTTGGGCTACATTTCTTCAGCAAAACAGGGTGAGTGTGATTCACAGCACTGTGAGAACAGGGAGATGCCTCAAACATCCATGTCGGTGTGACTCCCAAGCCATTCCGAAGCCTCATACTTCAAGAGACACTTTAAAAAATAACTGTGAAAATGAGTTTTTTATTAGTTTCTTTCCAGCCTGGCTCCCGGGGTGTTTTCTAGTGTTGTCTGGGACTTCACTATTCCCATGTGGTGGCAAGGTGAAGGGTTTTGCTGCATGTGCTGACAGGGCACTGAAAGATGCTTCTTCTACCCGGATACCTGATCCATTCATCCACCTCACCCGATGAGCATATACAGGCAATTTGTAAGATTCAATATGCTTCATTTATTTCCCGGAGTTCTTAATTGTTGATCATTTTTAATCTTGCTTCATGTTCAGATAGAGTGTAAGAGCACTACAGAAATGCCAAATGCATAAATAAAATAAAATAGAGAAATTACAAGAAAGAATAATTACTTTGGATCCACTGGAATAGTGAATTAACGCTGAACCCAGAAACAGTCAACAACAGCAATCACCATACACCACCACTGCCACTGATAATAGAGGCAAATATATTTTTTTCTTTGCTTAAAAAAAAAAAAAGATAATTCCCCAGTAACTTGTAGCCAAAAATCTCACCAGTCAATTAATGACCTTTGCCTCTGACATCCCTTTCTTCAAGGTTTGCATGGCTATTATTTTCAGTACTTAATCTTTTAGAGTGATTTGTGTCTTCTAATAACTGACTGCTTGTTTTGCTATCAGTCAGCTCCAGGACTGCTACAGACTCTCTTCAGCTTAAATCTTGCTTCATTCACCTTGTGACTTCAAATACCATTCTGTCCCAAGTGGGGAAAAAAAAAGCCCCCCAGGTCCCATATTGCTCCTTACAGTTTTATTACTTAGGAAACTAAAGACAGAAAATAAAGGTCACAAGAACTTTAAAACAACAGTGAAGTCTTGAGGACAGGAGAGTTTTAAAGGAAGTTACAAGCTTGAAATTTTAGACTTTTCTTTTTTTTAGCATGTTTCAAGACATTTCCATAAAAAAAAGCCAGAAACCCCTGTGACTCCCTACTCTCCCTCACTTCTCATGGGAAATGACTCAGAACTATCTCTCTTAGCCTGTCAGGAGAAAACAGCTTATGAAATGTCAAACATTCATATAGCAAGAAGGAGACCGTAACTGAGAACCCCACAAGTGCCTTGACTGGACATGGAAGAAGCTTCATAACCCCTTGATGTCTGAGGACCCCCTTCCGAATCTCTTCATTTATATACAGTAGCAAACTGATGAGCATCTTTAGAGGAACCAAAGCACCAAACCTAAGTCTGTACAGATAATCTGAGCAATAATAAATGAACCTCGTCCTCCCAGTGCTCATGCACAGCCTTGCAGTGCCTTACTGCTCCCAGTGCTCTGCACCCAGGTCCCACAGGACAACCCCTCATCAGGCGTGGGGTTTGTTTCACCCCCATTGTCAACAGCACAAATGTCTCCATCTGAGGCGGTCACTCTGGGCCACTGTCCCAGTGCAGAGAGGCAGGTACATCTCCAAACCCAGTTTAGCAGGCTGTCTTCATAGGAGAGTGAGATTAACCAGGATGAGTCCAGAGGAACGATGCACACTTTTGAAACCTTTCCTTACAAGGGAGCTCTTCAGAGATGCAGGGGAGTCCTGCACTGTGCATTACTCCTCTGCAAGGACCATAAAACCAGCCATATAAAGAGCAGTAGGACAGCTCAGGGCCTGGCTGAGATCCTGGAACAAATAACTGTGGTGCTGGCAAGGGACAGTGTCTCCTCTGGAAGCTTCTCTGCAGAAAAACGGGTTGGGAGATTTGACAGACCTGCAGGGAATGGTGTGTAGCATTCTCAAAAGCACCCCAGGGACTTCAAAGTATACTCTGCTGCAGAAATGCAATTCTCTGTCCTTAGCCTAATGATTAGACACCTCCTAAAACAGGACAGCCTTGAATGCCTCCTGTGCACATCCAGTGTCTATCGCTCTGCAGGAAGAGCTGGGCATCTTGATTTTGCAAGGCTAGGTCACCAGGGTGCTTCTGTGCAGGTAAGATGTAGGTAGACACCTTGGGGAAAGTTTGGTGCCTGAGCAATCCAGGTGCCCAATGATGAGACAAATCAAAATCCAGAACTTGGCCTTGTTTGAAAATCCTAGGACTTAAGACTGTGAAATTTTTGTAAGACACTTCATAAACAGGTAGAACAGGGAGGAGGAAGACCTTAAACTATTTTCTTAGAACTCCTCCCTTTAGTGCAGCTTCACCATCCATCATGTCTCTACAGGTTCCTTCTCCTCCCCATCTGCATTTTCACAGCAGGTCCTAACACAAATGGCAATGAGATCTGTTGATGCCACTGCTCCCCTAATCCAGTACAGCTTCCTAAATAACTCCTCTGTGCTACCACTAATACCATCAACCAGACTTCAGTGGGAAACTGCTGACAGAACGCTAGCCACAGCCAGTGAAATGTTTCATTAATTATCATAATTGATATCAATAGCAGATGTCAGACCCAATGAATGAGGAAAGCCACTGCCAAGAAGAGATGCAAGGGGGTAGTCCTCCAGCCCCTGAGTATCGACCTCCCAGAGGTGTCTTCCTGTGGATGTGAATGTCTGCCCAACCTACGATCAGTAGGTGAAGGTAGGTGTCTTCGAGAGATGGGGCCAGGGGAAATGACAGTGATTCCCATCCTCCAGGAGTCAAGAAAAGATCTGCTTGGTGGAAGACATTTTAATATCTGGTGGGTTTTACTTTTTGAATTTTTCATCCCTGGGGGAATCGGTTCTGCTTTCAGGAGTGAGCAAGCAGCACCATTATCAGGCCTCTGAACCATGCAAAACACACAGAAAAACATTAGACAGCAGCACTAACGTGCAGCATGGGGATGGGAGGAGGCAGCGCACAGCCTTCAGCATGGCCAGGACCATCACCAGCACGGCCCAGGCTGTGCTTCATCACACAAGGACCTCCTCCGTTGGAGGGAGGAAGGGGAAGGGGTGTGAGCAGTGGTGAGGACTTGTGTTGACAAGGTTTTCCTCATGATTGTGAAACACTCTGCAGTAACAAATTAGCAGCTGAGCTCCCCTGCTTAACGACAACACAGGTCTGCACACACTCACCGCCAAAGAGATGTCTGTTCCTAAAATGGGGAGAAAAAGATTTGATAGAAAATTTTCAGCCACTTGAGCAATATACAGCAGAGGGAAAAATATGTGCCTCAGCAGATTCCTTTTTAACTTTTCTGAGCAAAAAAATAATGTGATATAATGTGATATATATCCTAATAATATAATGTGATATATTATAATGTGATATAATGTGATAGCACTAGAAACGTTTTGGGCAAGCTTTGCATGATGCTGTATCTTTCTTTGGGCCAAATGATATGATAACAAATACCCCCTTGCTTTGTTCAGTTATTCTGTTTTTACTCATGGGATAAAAGTCTCTCCTGAACATCCCTCGAAGTTCTCACTCCTGCAGAAAGCATACACAGTAACCCTTGAATGAGCAGCAGAGCTATGCACTGAAAATGTCATTAACAAAATAAATTCTCATCTAAAATCTTATCAGGGCTACAACAACCAGGGCACTCGATCTTATATCTCGGGCAGCTCTAAAGTCTTTCATTACTGGGCTCACTGGACCAGAGAGGCTACAAGCCTGTACATCTGAATATAGATGATGTACAATTCATGGGTCTGTGGCCTTCTCAATGAACCCAAGTTACTGGCCAATCTTGCTGTTTCAGGCAGGAACAAACATCTCATATGCTGTCAATTTAGCAAATCTATTCCCCTGATTCCCCCCTCCCCCCTTTCACTGGTTGTGTTCATTAATCATCCCCTACTGTCTCCCCATCAAAAATGCGTTAATTTTTATAGGGCTTGCTCAGCAAGTCTTAAATGGCAGCGTGTTCCCCCGGCAGTGGAGTGTGGCTACCTTGCTGAACTGCTGAGCCAATGGAGATTTGGTCCGAGGACATGAGGCTGGGGACGATTGTTGCTTCTGTAGGCTTGAATAAGTACAGAATACCTTCACTGAGCAGAAGGCAATGGAGGCGTCAGGTGGACAGTAGCACTTTGGGTCTTTCTTAGCTCAGATCTTGCCATTTTGGTAGCGTTTGCAGGTCTCTGGCAGTGAAAGTGTTGTAGATCAATGAAATAAGGTGGCTTGTGGATTTGGCTGGTGTCAGTGGAGTTCTCCACATTGGTCAGGTGACTTTGGGCATTCTGCTCCCATGACTTTATATCAAAAAGCTGTTTTATGAGGATAACATCCCTTCAGGATATGTGTATGCTGATCCCACTAGAATAACACTTATGTTTAGAACACGGGAAAATTGCTGCACAGTGGGACTTCTTGCCCAGAAGGACACACGGCCTGGAGCAGTGATGGTGGTGCAGGTAACTAGAGACTGTTGTGCTTGGACAGTGTACAGCTACCTTCTGTAAAAATCACAGATCCTAGCAAAGCAAAGCTGTGACATCCAAAATGTTAGAAAAGAGCCTCTAACTTTGCAGTTACATTGAGGAAGCCTTACATTAATATCATCCAAATGGAGGAAACAAAAGAAGGGTGGCAAAAAGGGAACATCCATCATGCTGTGTTATGGCAGGGTCTAGAGACACAGAGGAAAAGAAGACAATGGAAGATCTACCAAGAGAATCCGTGGTTTCTGAGACAGCCACTGCAGTAGCCCCAAAGCAACATTTCTCTTTCCTGCAGCTACTTTGAAAGGCAAAGAGCAGGAAAAAGAGATTTTCTTGAATGAGGACCGCTGCCATCACTTGAAGAGCAATATCAACTGCTGCAACTCAAGTCCACATCTCAGCTGGCCAGCTAGGCTCTCTAGGGAAATCCAGACATGCCACGGGCAGCTCAGCACAATATCTGAAGCGCCTTTGTTAGGAAAGGAGCAGTTGGCCCCTGGGGAAACTCATCTCTTGCTCCAGTGCCTACAGAGGGAACACAGACAGCCTGATCTTAGCATTGCATGAACAGACAGGTTTGGTGGGATTATCTGGAACTGAAGCATTTCTTTGATCAAGCTGGTGGGATGCATTGACAGCCCTTTACTTAGAAATGATCGAGTAGCTGGATTATGAGTCAGTGGAAGACTAGAGCCAAACTGGGAAAGCAACTGCAAGTCTCTGTATGTGTGTGAGCGAGAGTGTGTGCACGACAATAACTCTCCTTCCCTTGGTGACTTGGATTGATGGGCCTCTGCTATTCCCGTCTTTGAAGAATCCACCGGTCGATATTTCACTCCTTTGTGCCCAGCCATCCCATCAGCTGCATGTCTGGCACCAGATCTTGTAGGTGTAACTAAGAATCATTTTTCAGGCTGCCAGCCCTTCTGCCTGGAAAACTTGAGGTTCATTTTGGCTCCTGACATTCAGCTGGATTGCTCCTCCCTTCTCTTGCAGCCCTTTGGTACTTACTCCTTTGCTGACCTCTTCCTCGGCACATTTGCATGTAACAGCAGTTCGCTGACCTGGAGAAGAGATGCAGGATAGATGCATCCTGCCCTTAAGGGCTGGGCTAATAGCAGAGAAGTCAGCCCCCTTGTTAACAGTTGAGTATGGTCTTTCCATCATGGGTCAGCAGGACGCTCCATCTCCCTTTTCACTACAAAGCCCGTGTGCTTTTTCTATCTGTCTGGTGAAGTGTGTGGGTTTGCAGCTTAACCCTGTGAAACATATTCATACACGTTTCTCCTGTATGTTCCCTTCAAAGCTGTCTGCCCTGTTAGCATTATATCCACACCAAAGAATACTTTTTTTTTTTTCCTAGGCATCCTCTCAAATAAATTGTGAGTTTGCTGGGTGAGAAAGTGTTGTGTACTGAATACAGGCCACCCCCCTAAACCCAGCAAATGCCTCCGCTCCAACGCCGAATGCTGGCAGTGCTAAGATGCCTCTGCTGCTGCTCATCCAACATCCAACCCCTTCCTTTCTTGTTCCACCTACAGCTGTGGAAGAGAGAAGAGCTGGTCTGACAGGTAGAGATTGCAGGATGGACGGTGGTTGTCCTGTTTCTCCCACACCAGGACATGGGAGAACTGCTACGATCTCTTTGCACCTTCTGCTAGTCACTTTTTTCGGTTTAGATTTTGCTGCCTTTGTTTCTTTAGCTCTACCTCTATTGCTTTGCCAAAACACCTGGGAGCTATTGGGAATGTTAAAACAGAAATACTGTTTGTGTCCATCTCCCCAAGCATTACAAACAAAGTCTAACCGTTTTTCTTTTCTACCTCTCACCGCCCACAGGCTGAGCTGGGCTGTGACTAGAAAGCGCTGCCTGTGGGACATCTGCTGCTCCTTTCCTGGAAGTGGGTACATAGAGGGAGGAAGGGTGATGCATTTTGGCCACAGACATGCTATTCCAGTGAATTTCAGAGGATTGTGGACAATGATGCAGAACAGACAAGCTACTTTTCCCAGAGCTATGGGGAACCGTCTCTCTGGGGCAGGGATTATGTTCACAGAGGCTGAGAAATAGACTCCCTGAAAAGCTGGTGGGGGCAGGGAAGGAAAGGTCAGGCTAGAGATGACAAATTCCTTGGGCTGGATGGTGACAGAAAACAAACAGAATGATACTTAACACTTCCAGAGCACTGTCTACACCTCCCTGAGGGCCATGCACAGCACATCTGCATTAACATCTCAAAGAAAGGCACTCAATGAGCAGAAACAAGCTTCTCAGACAGCTGTGCCCTGTGAGTGCAGTGTCTTAATGTAGGCACTTAACTCCATAATAATATTACTGTTATTATTATACTACTACTGTGCCTGTTACAGCACTGTAGCATTTTATTCCAATTGGCACTGACATTTTTAAATGTGCTGATACAATGAAACTGCATCTTCCACAGCTCCTTAGGAGAGCTGCTAGGAACTGCATCTCTCCCATGAAGATTGGAGACTTGCCAATAAGCTTCTGGTGGCCCTGGCTGTAATGTGGGTTGGCCTCTGATGTTCCCGCCTGCTTGTTCCGGGCATAGGTGGTGTTTTCTGAAGAACTGGTCAAATAGCTCATTCATGCCGTTTCCAGCCTGCCTCCCTATGTCTCACAAAAGCACTGACCCTGACGCTGCTGTTTGCTGTAGCTCTCTGATCCTGACCTTCAGCCTGTGCAGTGGCTTCTAAAGTTTAATCAAGGCGTGATGTACTGATGGCAAACCTGGCCCAAGCCAAAGCCTGCAGCCTTTCAGCAGTGTGTTGAACAGGGAGGATATTTTGCTGCCCACATTCAGGTTCTCGGAGCAGCCAGCTCTGGGAATGACATTCAGCTCATTACAACTTTTGGGTTTTGTTTTCATTTCCTTTTAAACTTTTATTCTCTAGGATCCCTTTATTGTTGGAAACATGTAGAATTTCAGATGTTAAACCTTCTGTTATGGGCTGAACGAGAAGCAGTCTGCCTTCATCAAAACAAAATGACTCAACAGGAGTGGAGTGAGCAGCTTTAACAGCTGCAAAAGAATAGGGTCAGAATTTTCATTACTTTTGAAATCTTCCAGATTGAGCTTTTTATTGTGTTTGTAATCATATTTCTATTATTTTTAGGTTATTTTGATGGCCAGAAAAAAGATTAAGGCAGAAATACCAGTGTTTCCCATGGATCTCAAATCCTAAATCCCATGTATTTCTGCAAAATTCATCCAGTGCTGTTGGGATGAGCTTTATTGGCATTTTTAACATAAAAACTGAGAGCTGCAACACCAAGATTAAAAATAGGCATTCACATAGTTTGCTTTAGAAGTTGAGGGCTAATAACTAAGATCTGAAGCAGATTCACATCCTCTCTGGATCTGCTGAACAGCTCTCAGATCTCCATTCTTTATGTTTCTACAGGGAGGGTGTGAACATTTGGGAGAGTGCTCTATCCAACCTGGAGTTTCATAGGCCTTCCAGGTCAGACTGGGAATAGTTTTGAAGCTGTGAGAGCTCCTTTCATTGGCCACATTTTTTTCAATGGTTTGTACCTGAGTTAGGAATTGGAAACAGAGAATGAAGCTCTCTGTATGTTAAAAAGAGATGTAAAAAAATCTCAAAACTAAAATAAAAATCCTTTTCATGTCCACAAAGAGATTAGTAGTTCAGTAGTAAGGTACAGCTCCACAATTTGCTCAGATTCGAAGTGGGTAACCTCTGTTTCTGGGTGTTTAACCTGAACTGTACCATGTCGTGTGAACTGTGCATCAGAGCACACAAATTAAACAAAACCTGTTACTCTCTACTGGGCAGTTAACAGCACAGGGACATCTGCATTTGTGGCAATTTTGAAAACCAAAATGACTAGGTTTGAGCCCATATTTAAGCCTCAGATATTTCAGGCCCTGACCACCGAGTAAAATTACATTTGAAATTCTGATAGTGCCATGGTTTCTTGCTCACTCTGATAAACAGGGGAGAAGAGCTTATTTTCTGACAGCAGTGCTTTGTCTGAGAGTCCTACTGAGCTGGGAAATATCAGAAACTTAAAACTGGAAGAAAGAAAAAGGGGCAGGGAAGGATCTCAGGAAGTCGGTGGGTCTTTCCTCTGCCTCAAGCCAGAAAATGCTGCCTAAACCACTCCTGGCAGATATTGTGTAGCTTCCTGAAGCCTTTCAGCAGTGGAAGCTCCGCACCTTCTCTGGGCAATCAGCTCCAGCACTCCACAATACCAGCTTTAAAGACAGTCTTTCTGATGTCTCACCTGAATCTTTCCTGCTGCAATTTAAGCCCATTTCTTCTTTACTTGTTCACCAGGAGCATGAAGAATAAGTTCTTCCCTTATTCTTTGGCTTTTTCATATTTGAAGATTGTACCTTTGCCATCTCTTCTTCAGGTTAAACAGTTCCTATGTATTCATTTTACCTTTATGCCATGTTTTGAGGGTTGCTGATAACCCCTGTTGCTGTCCTCTGAATGCCTTCCTGTCAATCCATAGTTCACTTAAAGTACAGCATTAAAAGCTAGATGCACATGTGGCCTTATTGGTGGAAGGATCACCCATGTGTCTCGTGGCTGATATTGTTACTTATGCTTCCCATTACATTCACTTTTTTCTATGCCTGGCATGGCTGAATCATATGTGGCTTTACATCAGCTACAAATTCCCCATGCCCTCCTGCGCAACATCTGCCAGGCCAGCTGTTCTCCATCCCACAGTAACAGATTGCCCTTCCTAGGTGCAGGCTTGATGCTTGTCCTTATTCAATCACATCCTAGGTTTTTCAGCTTGATTCTCCAGTTTGTAATGTTGGCCTTGCACACAGACTATGTTCTCCAGCATATCTGGATCTCTTCCCATCATTATACAGTGCACAATCTCCATAAACCTAATCTCTACTCTGCTATTCGTGTCATTAAAGAACACCTCTGATGACAGCAGATACAGAGCAGGTCCCAAGGCAGATGTGACTCACCCACCCCTTTGGTTTTGACATATATCTCTAGCTGATATGGCAAATGCTGGTGACTGGCACCTCTCTGCTTCTCTGCAAGTACCTCGGTCAAAACTGCCTGTTTTGGTGGAGCTGTGAGCCTACATCTTCCATTCCTCTTCATTTCTATGCCTCCTGCTGCTCTCGGGATTGCTGCTGGGCAACGACTTGCTTGTTGCTACTTTTTCCCATCCCTGTGGGTCTCAATAAAAGCTGCGAAGCTCCTCAGAAACACATTTTGAGCAGCAAAGAGACTTAGAAGTTTTGCACTGTCTCTGTATCCAGCCCTGCTCACTAATAGCTGGCCATGAAGCAATGATTTGTTTCAGGCATCTGGTTTGTGAGAATCCAAAATGCTGCTTTTACTCCCCCTTCCATTTTCCATGTAAATGCTAAATACTATAAAGAGGAAACCTCTCCAAAAACAAAACAAGAAACAGTCTGTAAAGCAGCAAGTTAAAATCCTTCCAAATGTCAGAGCTGTGTCTGAAGAAGCCACTTCAGGAGAGCATTAAGTGCAAAACTGGGCTGTAAAGCCTGAAATCGGGTGAACTACTCAAAAACCTAAAAAACTCCTAACTCCTTTGGACTCCCAGACACATTAGGCTTCAGAGCTCAAGTTGCAATTCTGGAATAAGTTTCAAGATAAGTTGGATCCCAGTTCCTGATTACGTATCAGCCAAGTGACTCAAGTTTTATTTGGTCCAATTTTCAACAAGTCTGGACTTCCGTGCCTTGACTATTTGGTCTCATGTTACTGTCTTTGGACTCCAGTCCTCATCCAGACTCTGATTATTAAGAAAGCCTAGCTCTCATTCCAAAGAAAACCTGGGCCTTCATTTCTAAGGAGTCCTGGACCTCATTTCTCAAACTAGCTTGAGCCCATCTTCCTGAGGAAACACTGGATTATAACTATACATAGTATTTATCATCATTTCATCACAGTCCCAGGTACTCTAGAAAGCGTTTTGATTAATATTAGGGGAGGTGAATGAATCCTTGAAGGTCTCAGTTCCTCTCCACTCAGTGTAAAGAAAGGTTGGAGTGACTAGCTAAGAGTTTATCCTTTATTTTTGGACACCTAAATTAGGGCAGATGATTCCCAGCCTGGCAGAGGAACCCAGAACCATCTGCCAGGCCAGACCCAAACTCCTAACCTGCCCTACACCTAGTGCATTGGAGGAAGCCACCACCCAAGTCCTTGGCTTCTCTATCCCACAGATTCCATTAAAGTATATTTTTATTAGTTTTATTTCATGGAGTTGTTATAATCCAGCTATCTCTTCCCCTTCCCCTTGGTGGTGAGGGTAAAGCTAAGGTCAGGCTATTTTACAAACAATAAAGATCTTATTAAACTTGTCAAAGAACAGTGGTGTTCAGCTAAGTTTCCCTTGGAAATGTCACTAGCCCATCGAGGTACAGAATCAGAAGGTCTCTCTGTACACAACTTCCTGATAATTATGTACCCTAAGGAATATCATATTCAAAAAGATGACGGCCTGGAGGATTTAAGAAGGGAGGGTGCTGAGAAGGAGTTTGGAAAGATAACAGCTTGATTTACTGAGAAGAAAGCACTCACATCACATGCAATTCAAAGTGGTGACTTTTGGTTGGTTTTTTTTTTTTCACAACAAAGTCAGCCTGCAAAGTCAGCCTCACAAAGTCTATTATGTTCCGGGCCACACAGAACATTTAATATAAAACTCAGCCATAAGTTGTGTGCCAGGTGAATTGTCATCGTTAGAGAGTCATCTGCTAGGAAACCATGTGTTGATCTGGGGGAGTGGAGCAGGTCGGGGTGGAGAAGAGATCAGGGGGAGGGGGAGGATTTGGGCAAATGCCATTCAGTAAGTCTGCTGGGGAAACACATTTTTCTGTGAAAATCAGCACTGTTCATCCTTCTAGTGGCATCTGGGCATGCCTGCAGCCACAGAACTGCCTGTTACAGGAGCAAGGGCTGCCGTGAAGTCACGCTGCCGCGTGTCCCTGCGTCATGGGAGTCCACTGCGAAATATCCCTGCTGAGCTGCAGCTCCTCGTGCCTCAGCCCCGTCAAGGACCATGAAGGACACACCATCTCCTGGGGCCCGTGAAGCCATCCTGGCCCTCACAGAGAGCTGGAGACGCTGAAGACCAAAGCCAGGCAGGATTTGCAGAAAGCTTGAGTGCTTCTTTGGATAGCAAGAAAATCTAGCCTAAGCTAAGGGATAACAGTGTGGTAGTGGTGGAAAACTGCAAGGCTTTGAAGGCAGATTTGGAGGACATTAACTCCCCGGGGCTTCTTGCCCTCTCCCCCTGGCAGCTGGGTTTGGGCTGCAGGCAGATTTAGGCACGGGGATTAGAGTGAGCAAACAAAATTCTCTTCGCCCTTCTGGTTCCCATGGCCAGAGCTGGGTGGAAAACAGGGTTTGCTTTTGGCTGGTCAGGTATTCCATAACTTCAGAAAAAGCTGATTCATAACCAGGTTAAAGGTTTGATCAAAATTTTTGCATGTTTGGTGCACTCGAAATTCTGAATTAAATGTGGTTTATGGTGATCTAGAAAAGGAATGTTTTGGTTTGCTTCCTAGTCTTTTGATGACAGATTAGGTAAATGTGAAACAATTTCTGAAAGGAAACTTGAAGAAGCAAAGCTCTGCGGACATCAAAGCTATGCTTTCTAAACGCTTCAGAATATTTTAAAGTGGGAGATTCAGTAACATAAATATGGACTCACCAAACATTTTGGTGTAACTAAATCTGCTTCTTTTGCAGAAGAAAAAAAAAAAAAAACAACAAACAAATGAGTGTTAAAGAATTCCCTGGTGTCTGCTCTGGCATCTGGTCAGGTTTATTTCCATTGTGAGTTGTTTCCCAAAACAGCCACCTCATTGGGAACTCCAATAACCAGAATGAAGAGTCTTGTCCTCAAACTAATTGTCTGCAAGGACACCCTGGGAAGAGCAGCGCTGGTGAACGATCGCCAGAGAGTGTCAGAGCAGAAAATAACGTGGTCCCCTCAAGGATAGGGAGGCTGATTCTCAGTTGAAATGAATCAACACTATTTTCTGAACACAGCTCATGCAATTCACACCTCTGGAAGGTCTAACTTAATTTTCCTCATACCACTTGGCAATGGATGAAATACTTTTGGGCAAAACTTGTTTTTTCCACTACAAGACTGGAGGTTGATCAAATAGGCTCTGAAACTTCCCCTAAAAGTCATTGAAAAAGAAATGGAACAGAAAATTAAAAAAGCTTAAAAGGAAAAGCAATCTGCTATTAATTTTTTCAATTTTTTGCTTTACTGGAAAAATTGAAAAATTTTCAATTCAGGTTAACTCAAAATGTATTTTTTTTTCCATTTGGCCATTGAACCAAAAAATGCGTAGTCTCTTAGCTCTTATTGGCACCTATTTTTGTTCAATTGTTTCAGTTCATTGCCCCTATTTTCAAGAGACAGCTACAGCTTTCTAACTGTATCTGTTGTGTTCATGAAGATATTGAGCAGAAGACTCCGGCTACTCTGGATGATTATAAGTTATTTTGTTTTAACATAGGAAAGAAGAATAATCATTGGTCCACGCTAGCTATAATTTGTGTCTTCTCTCTACGTTCAGATCCACCAGATATTCACATTTAATATCTTTATACAGGAGTCCCAGACTGAGTGCTCATTTTATGAAAAAATGTTCTGTCAGAAGATGCCATTTCATGATGAGTGAGATGTTGCTCAGAACATGTTGACTTCAATCACACTTTATCAGAAAAAAACACAGAGTGAACTGTTTTGATTTTCCATTTGAAGTGAATTTTCATTTTAGCTTTTTTTTATTATTATTATTGGTATTAAAATGGTACTCAGTTTTAAAAAGTAAAACAGGAGGGAGACATTTCAGTCATTAAACCCAAAAGGTTTGAGCAATCTCCAAAGCTATTGCATCTCCTCAGAATTTTACACAAAATATGGGGAAAAAATCCCATCTCAGAATTGAAAACAATGAATGAGAAATTGTGAAGTCTCTCAAGAGCGAGCAAAATAATTCCTACACAGGTTTAAAAATCCCTATTAGGAGAAAAGTCACCTGAGTCCAAAGTCAATACAAGATGTGTGGGGGGCTTTTTTAGCTCATATAAACTGCCATGGAAACTGCTCGCAGCCAGCGTGGATCTGGGGCTCTGGTGTCACCCCAGTAAAATGAGACACTTCCAGCGACTCTCCCTCCATGAAGGGATCACCATCCTGTGGCACATCAGTGCATCGGTTCATACACCAGCACCCACACCCCCCCCATTTCAGCCTGTGCCCCCAGATTGGGCTGTGTTTGTGGAGTCCCCAGTGCACCAGCCAGAGGGGACCAGTGCACAGCAGCTCTGGGCACGGGAGCACAACCATCCTCACGTCCCCTGAATTCAACCTGCTGTCCCGATCCAATGTCGGGGGAGGTTTCGATACGATCCCAAGAGCGAGATTAAGACACAAATGAGGCCAAATGCCGTATACCCAAAACAGGTTTTTATTATTAAAGAAGTGAACAGGGGTAGCGATAGGACAGAATGGAAGGAAAAGGCAGAAATAAAGCAAGGATGCGGGATAGGGCTGCAAGAATAGTCACCCCCATGGATCCAGCGGCGTCCCATTGGTCCTCAGTCTTCAGTTCTTCGGTGGTGGGTGCACACGGATCTGGCTTCCATGGTAGATGCACACAGAGAAAATTTTCTGCTGCCTTTTTAAGTCCATCGTATCCGCTGATTAGCATTTCTGCTCACCTTTAGTTTGTTTTTCTCTGGCCCCACAGGTTTTGTTGCATCTGGCTTCAGGACAGGAACATTTGCCTCTTGTCAGTTCATTAGCCATGCATGCATGGGGTCTGGCCTACACAATAGAGCCACAAACAGCTACAGGATGGGGCCAGCTCAGCACACTCTGCCCCTTTGAGGCTTGTCTAAAGAGTCCAGACAATGCAACTGCAAAGAAGTGGGGGGGTGCATCCTTCAATACACTCCCGCTTCTCTGGGAGACATCCCCCAGACCAATTCACAGGCTGCAGCAGCTTCTCTTGGAGGTTTGCACAGACACAAGCAAGCTTTGAGACAGTCATAGGACATTTCAGTCTCACACCTGCGAAGCAGTGGCTTGTCAAGGGGAATGAGATGGGGGATTTTCCTTGGCCTTTCTACATTGTTATTCCTTGACCTTCTGCTTAGACCTCCTTGCGCCGCTGCAGTCTGAAGCTCAGCCCCCCACCTCTTCTGCACCTCCTAAAACGGCACAAGCAAGTCACCCCAAAAGTACAGCGCCGCTCTCACTGCACTTCTCTGCTCTTTGCATCTCTGCACACTATTGCATCATTTTCATGGATAATAAATAACCCATTTCTCCCCCACCTCTTAGGTCTCTGCCTTTCTCTCTCGCCTTCAGTGCTTTGACAGGTGCTCTCCCCCCAACTCTTCTCAAAACACCAGCTTTGATTTGAGCCAAGTAAAATAAAAACTGACGTGTGATTGACAGCAGCCCAAACAGATGCACGGTTTGGCAGGCTGAGGTTACAGAAAATGAGCAAATAAAGAGACACCAGTGCGGTCAAACGTGTCGCTGACATGTCAGGAATAACCAGCTGGAAGAGCTGCTTTGTACGGGCTGGGTATTTAAGGCTTCTGATTTGTACCCTCTGATCATCAGCCAAGTGCCTTAAGTAATTTTTGCCTTTCAGGGCAAATTTTAAGTCCCACATTTAAAAATGGTTTACAACAGCTACCTGCCCCTTAGCGTTTCTTACTGTTGATCTTAAAATTTGTCAAGTACTTGGAGAAACCTGTAGAAGAAAGATACAGTAGAGCAGCTGCATGTTTTCTGATCAGCACCAGCTCCTGTTTTCCTCCTCTCATTAGGTGGGCTCAGTTTTCAAAGTGACTCTGTGCCTGGCCAGGGAAGATACAAATAAGTATGTGCGAACATTTGTGGGTGCAAATGAGGACAACTTCTGCGGCAAAAAGAATAGAGGGATTTGAAAGCTCAGTTTTCTCCTTCCTTCTTCAGAAAGTGAACTTACAGACAGAGAAAAATAATTACCCATTCCATCTTAATTACCTAAAGTACAATTTCTTCTTTTGATTCACAACGTATTAAGCCATTCAAACAATTGTCCGCCAATTACATGGTCAAACTGAATCTGAGCAACTTATTACACCAGCTAAACCCAGGGAGAAAAGAGCTTTTCTTCTAATGTGTCACTGCCTGATGACCAGTTTCAGATGGGCCTCTTTTGGGAAAGAAGTGACATTTCTCATTCCAAAAATAGCACCATTTAGAGACGTGTTAGGGTAAGACTTCACTCAGTCAAAGGATAACCTTTTCAAAAGCTCTTACTTAAAGCCCCACTATGTCAGGAAGTTGCGGTAGTTAATTACAGGGGTACAGCTTGAGGATTGCAAGTCCTGGTGTGTGTGTGCTGCTCTGTCATTATATGCCTGGGATAAACCTAACTGGGATTTAGATCCCAGTTATTATAGATTTACCTGCCTTTACACTGAACTTGTGTCTGTGCCACTAACTGTGTGCAGATTAACTTCTAACTGATGGACTAACCTGAAGTTTTCATGTGTTCTTAGGTGTAAGTGATGAGTTCTCAGTCTGGGGCTTGTCTATATTGTGGACAGAGGATGGCCATGCTCAGCAGTGACACATCTGGGCTAACATCCCCTCACCCCTCGGGGAGTTATGACAGTGGTCTTTACGCAGGATTTATTAGCAGAGGTGCAGCATTGTACAGCCTCTGGGTGGGAGCTGGCAAGTTCACAACAGCTCTGCACTGTGGTTAGCCCAGCGCAGAGCTGTTGTGAACTTGCCAGCTCCCATCCAGAGGCTGCACAATGCTGCACCTCTGCCAAGAGAGGGACCTGGGGGTGCTGATTGACAGCCGGCTGAACAGGAGCCAGCAGTGTGCCCAGGTGGCCAAGAAGGCCAATGGCATCCTGGCTTGTATCAGTCATAGTGTGGCCAGCAGGGACAGGGAAGTGATCTTGCCGCTGTACTCAGCACTGGTGAGGCCGCACCTCGATGAGTGGGTTCAGTTTTGGGCCCCTCACTCCAAAAAGGCCATTGAATGACTCGAGCGTGTCCAGAGAAGGGCAACGGAGCTGGTGCAGGGTCTGGAGCACAGGTCTGATGGGGAGCAGCTGAGGGAAGTGGGGGGGTTTAGTCTGAAGAAGAGGAGGCTGAGGGGAGACCTCATGGCCCTCTACAACTCCCTGAAAGGAGGGTGCAGAGAGCTGGGGATGAGCCTCTTGAACCAAGGAACAAGCGATAGGACAAGAGGGAATGGCCTCAAGTTGCGCCAAGGAAGGTTTAGACTGGATATTAGGAACAGGTAGTCAGGCATTGGAATGGGCTGCCCAGGGAGGTGGTGGAGTCCCCATCCCTGGAGGTGTTTAAGAGTCGGGTTGACCCAGCACTGAGGGATCTGGTGTAGTTGGGAACTGTCAATGCTAGGTTAACGGTTGGACTAGATGATCTTCAAGGTCCTTTCCAACCTAGATAATTCTGTGATTCTGGATTCTGTAATAAATCCTACGTAAAGACCACTGTCTTCACCCCCCTGCTGCACTGGGACCTCAGACATTGCCCTGGTGCCAGGAGAATAACGGATTTTTCGGTTGTACTTTCACAACAAGACTTTTTCCTATCAGAAACCTGCTCTTCTTGGTGTGATTGACAGCTTTACAAAATGAAGATCTTAGGGCTCTGGAGGTGCAGCAACAACAAGAGTTACAGGTTTCCTTAATAACAGCTACAAAGGTGAGAGCTCGGAGGTCCTGGGAATCCCCAGTGGTGCCAAACCTGGGGCACCCCCTGACTCTGTGCTGAGTTTTGGGGGCACTGGGAGCCCCAGCAGGCTCCTGGTCTTTGTTTACGTGTCACCTCTTCAAGGAGTCTTCTGCTCTGCCCAGCCCCTAGGGAGGCTTTGTCAGTGCTGTCTCTAGTGGGACCCATTAACGCTCCAAGAAACTTTGGCGTTTTCCTCTGACTTTGACTCCTTGAGAGGTGTCTTCAACTTCCTATCGCTGTCTGAGTTTCATGTACTCGGCACCAAACCCACCCGAGGGGTCATTAAAATGCCTTGGGCTGGTCCTCTGCTGCGGAGCTGGGCCAGCTCCTGGGACGGAGGGAGCTGAGGGCAAGTGGTCAGCGCGGCAGAGAGCCAGCTCTGCCCAGGAGCAGCTCCTCTGCAAAGGGCAGCAGGGCTGAGGGCACTGCCTGCAGGCACCGAGGGCAGAGGAGTGGGGCACAGAGAGGGGAAGGCAGACAGGAGTGGGAGAACACTGAGAGCTCACTGGAGGAGAAATTGTTGCAGCTCTTGACACAGTCAGTCTCTGGGTGCAGGGCGGTGCAGCTGCAGGTGGTGGAGGGATCTGGTGAAGCCGGCACAGCCCCAGGAATCTCCCTCCTGTCGAGAAGAGGACGTGCTCCCGAGCAGGGCTTCCCTGCTGCACTGTCAGAGGGACAGGCCATGGCGGCTGCCTTCTCCAGGGGACGGCTGCAGGGGGTGCAGCTGGGGGTGCAGCCAGGGGTGCCCAGGGCTGTCCTTCAGAGCAGGTTCCCTGCACCCAGGGGCTGTGTGCTGGGGCAGGGACTCTGACGCCGGCCAGGGTCAGCACTCAGCCTGCCCGGGGAGCTGCCCACGGCGCTGGGGGGAGAAGCTGTGGGGGGAAGGAGAGACCCCCGGCAGGGCAGGGTCCTTCTGCTGTTGGTCCTTCCCCCTCTCTTTCACCCTCTTTCTGTCCCTAGTCAGATACTTCTTTCACCCCCCCCGGTATTGTGTTCTCTGGACACCAGAGCTAAAACCGGGAAAAATTTCTTCACTGCAAAGGTTGTCAAGCACTGGAACCCACTGCCCAGGGAAGTGGTGGAGTCACCAGCCCTGGGGGTATTTAAAAGACGTGTAGATGTGGCGCTTAGGGATGTGGCTTAGTGGTGGGCTCACCAGTGTTGGGTTAACGGCCGGACTCGTTGACCTTAAAATGTTTTTTCCAACCAGAATTATTCTGATTCTCTGATTCTATTAATTCTCTAGTGCTGTCTTGTACCCAGTAAGGGAACGCTACTGCTGGTACCTAAAGTGATTTATTTTTTTTTCGAGAAGGCAAAATTGCCCCTTGGTGTTGTGGTTTAACCCCAGTTGGCAACTAAGCACCATCCCCCCCCCCGCCCCTCAGCAGGATGGGAGAAGAGAATTGGAAGGGTAAAAGTGAGGAAAGTGCTGGGTTGAGGTAAGAACAGTTTAATAACTGAACTAAAATAATAACAATGACCATACATTGTCATGAAAAGAAAAAATGTATTCAAATATGGCCATTTTCCTGAGAAGAATTTAATCTCTCCAAGGCTCAGCAGGGCCAGCACCACAGTGACCGCAGGCTCCATCCTGACCTTGGCTTCTGCCCTAGAGATGTCAGGATGAGGATGGTCTGAGCTGCCAGGGAGCTGACGGAGGCTTCAGCATCTTTCTCCAAGGGCTGGAGGACTTCAAGAGAAGGAAACAGAGCAGACGTGAACCCCCAGGGGACTGCCTGCAGAGACCCCCAGGTGCCCAGGCTCTGTCCCCTGCCCCACCAGCCCCAGCCAGCACAGCACTGCCTCTACTCACCGTGACAGATCTCCTCCAGCCTCTCCTGGCTTAGGATCCTCACACGCCGTGCAGCAAGACCTGGGGCACAGAGCTAATGTCAGAGCTCTGCTCCCCTTCGGCAGGGCTGACCCCCAGGAAGGACAGCACCCGAGGGCAGTGGGACCCAGCAAGACGCCCGGCGAGCCCACCAGTGGGGGCTGGGGCCAGGTGGACAGAAATGGGTCCCCGGGGACTCACCAATGAACCTGACAGCTGCCTCTCGGACAGTGGCCTGAGGGTTCTCCAGGTACAGCAGGCTCTGGTTCAGATATTTTTCCACCCCGCTACTCTTGTGCGCTATCTGAGGGAGCACAAGGGCACGGGGCTGGTACAGACCCTCCGCAGCCATCCGGACCAGTCCCTCCTGCCAGCACCCCTGTTCCCTCCCAGTGATTCCCGTCTCCCAGCCAGGAGCCCCGTGGGGCTGAGGACCAGAGAGAGCCACAGGCAGAGGGGGCTGGGGGTGCTGAGACCCCTGCATACCACTGCCAGGGCCCAGATGGGCCGGGGTCTCCTGGAGAAGAGCCCTTGGGGGCTGCGTGCTTGAGGGCAGGGAAGGAGGATGCAGCTGGAGCAGCCGGGCTGGAGCAGGGCAGCGATGCAGAGCGGCACAGCCCTCCCCAGGGGCACGGTGGGCGGCCCTCGTCCAGCCCGGCCAGGGCATTTGGGGGTTGTCCTCACCAAGTACTCTCTCATCAGATGTGTCTGCCCTGTGTCGACCAGGGAGATGAGCCTCCTCCACCCCAGGAAGTCTGCACAGGCACGGAGACTGTCCCGGGAAGCCTGCGGAGAAAAGCAGAGGCTGGGAGATGGCACCAGAGCCCAGGGAAGGAGACCTGGCATCCTCCTCCTCTGGGCCTGGCTCCGCGCTGGGGGGATGGGGTGATCATGGGATTTGATCCCCCTTCATTCCTGGGGCCATCCTGCGTTCTGGGAGCTGGCCCCGACACCCTGGGGGACAGGGATTGGGGCTCAAAGCACACAAAGCCCATAGGGACTCGTGTGCTCGGTGGCCACAGGCCACAGAAATGTCTGTGCCAGGTTCTCCATCCCTGCTAGTGCTGGGGCCCCAGGAACCTTTCCTGTGGGCTGTGAGGTCCCCACCTCTCCCTCCAGCTCTGCAGCAGGGAGGAAGGAGGGCAGCAGCGGTGGGACCAGTGCAGTGGGACCCTGCGGTGACACACAATCCCACTGTCCCTCACTCCCAGGCCACCCCCGTAGTGTCAGCACGCCCTTCCCCATGACACCAATCGCTGGTCACTGCACCTTGGCCACACTCTCGTTCTGGTCACTCATATGGAAGACCAGTGGGAGCAGGACACTCTTCATTTTCTTCACCATTTTTCTTGTGTTTCTCCCCACCACGGTCTTCATCACTTCTTTGAAGAGGCGGATGGAGAGCTCCCGCACCTGGCTGGACTCCTGGCAGGGAGGAGGACAGATGGAGCTCAGCACCAGCTGCTCCTTGCCCACAGGGAGCAGGGGCGTTAGCGTGGCTGGGGGGAGAGGAGATGCTCCAGGGTCGAATCCTGAATGCAGGAGCCATTGGCCAGATATGCAGCTGCGGCTCAACGGCCCCGGAGCCTTGAAAGGCCACGGAAGAGGAGTGGGAAGAGCCCCGAAAGACCACGCAAGAGAAGCCAGGGGGATTCCCCTGCCCAAATGCTGCCCACAGGGCTGGGGCTGAAGGTCCTTCACCCATTGCCTCAGCTCAGGCAACCACAGCAGCCTTACATCATCAAAGAGCGGCAGGAGTTTCTCCACCAGCCTCAGAGTGATGCGGTTGGCCTCTTCCCACTTCATGAGACAAATCACATTGGTGATGACCACCAGGGCCTTCACCGTGACATCGGTGTTGGCAGCCGGCAGGGTCTCTATGATGTCTGGCAGCAGCACTGGCATTTTCCTGGCCTGTACAAAACACACTGGTTGCTTTTTGTGAAGCGGTGAAAGATCCCCCCCCCAGGCACCCCCCAGCCCCCTCCAGAGAAGGGTGGGTGCTTGGAGCTGTCACCCCACATCCTCCCGGCCAGGCACAAGCCACCACATCTCCCAGGCCCTGGCTACCAATGTGGCTCCCCTTGCCGACCCCCTGCTCACCATTTTGGGTTTTTTCGAGAGTATGACAAGGCCCGTGAGCACCAGGGAGAGCATCACCGGGCTGGGATGCCTCAGGTACCTCTGGGCCTTGTACAGGTCAGCAAACTCCTTGTCATCAATCTCAGAGAAGACCAGCACCTAAAATAGAGACAGCGGTGAGAGACCAGCAGAGCTGAAGGGCTCCCTCCCCTGTCCCAGCACAGCCCGTGGCAAGGGTCTCCTCTCCCCTTGAAGCCACCTCAGAGTCCCCACGTCTCTGTCCCAGGGCCAGTGCCAGGCAGGGGGATGCAGGCAGGGCAGAAGGCAGAGTGCTGCCTGTGCTGGGACAGGCTTGGTGGGGCTAAAGCAGCATCGGTAGGGCCTGAGCGTGTGGCATGGGGGTCTGGGAGGAGGAGGAAGAGGAGGAAGGCAGAGCGCTGGGGCTGAGCATGGTCACTCACAGTCAAGGAGTAGATACAGGAGTCCTCTGCGGTGGAGCTGAACACCTTGTGCAGCTGGCAGTCCTGCAGCACACCAAGCAGCTCTGACAAGACTCTCCGCAAAGCCCAGCGCACGGAGATCATCACCTCCCACATGGCAACAGCAGCGCTGCCGAGCCAGAAGAAACTCAGTCAGCAGAGCTGCCTCGGCACCGTGCCCAGGGGCCAGCTCCTCCGGACCCCGGCCCTGCCCACCCCCCTCATTTTGGGGTGCGCAGGGAGGCAGGAGAAGCTTGAGGAGCTGTTCCCCATGGGGCAGAGGCTCTGCTTTGGCCAGCTCTGGCTGAAGCATT
Source organism: Strix aluco (assembly GCF_031877795.1). Lineage (NCBI taxonomy): Eukaryota > Metazoa > Chordata > Aves > Strigiformes > Strigidae > Strix > Strix aluco. The sequence continues at coordinate 16,936,507 of NC_133948.1, read as the reverse complement.
GGAAGCGTGGTGAGATGGAGAGCCCTGCTCCTTGGGGATATCCTGCAGTTTTCCGTGGGTCTGGCAGCCAGAGTGTCTCTGGGCCACTCTCCCCATGGGGAACAAGCCCTCAAGGCTGTCAGGGTCGGTACCTGTCACACATTGGAGAGATGTCCAGCAGGGTCCTGACCACCTCCCTGGGGCTCCACCTGGTCAGCAGCAGCAGCAGAGAGTCCAGGCTGCGCCGGGCTGGCTCCGTGCAGATGTGCTCCACGTTTTTGTGGATGAACCTCAGGAGTTTTGGCACCTGGGGCGGACACAGGTGAGGATGGTGCTGCCCTTCCCATCCCTGCCTGCTGCCTTGACATGGTTTCAGGTGCCCAAGAGCGCCAAGATAGGGCAGGAGGGAAGAACAAGACTTGACACATCTTGACACGGAAGGACAATCCAGCCACGGGGCACTTACATCCCTCAGCCAGGACGCAGGGGCTTTCATGGCTATGTCCACGACGCCGCTGCCCATCTGCCTGTCATGGACGTTTTCTGCCGTCAAGGCCTCAATGGCCACAAGGAGAATGTCCATCTTCTGAGAAGGCAGAAGATCTTCCCCAAACGCCTATGGGAGGAAGGACCGGGGGGGGGGGAAGATGTGTCACGCTGAGCTTGGCTGAGCAGCTCGACCACCTCTGGGTCCCTTTGCTTGCACAAGCAGATGCCACGGACAAGGGTCCCGGTGAGGGGGGAGCTTGTTACCATTGTCATGATGGTTCTGCGAAGTGAAGAAAGCAACCAGGTGCTCTCAGGATCCCACCCTGATTCCTCTGGATTCTCCTCCAGCAGCGTCTCATCTACATGGAAACATGGAAGAGTTGGTAAGACAACAGCTATCTTGGCCAACAAGCCTCCCAAAGGGTGACAAGAGCTTGAAATGGGGGAAATGGGGTCCTGGCGTCGGCCCCCCTCACTCACCGATCCACAGCGGCTGGACCGGGGACACCATGTAGGGCTCCAGCAGAGAGCTGCTCTCCCTGAGACCCAATGTCTCCTCCCAGGCTGCCCTGGGGTGCTTGGGGGGTCTCTGCGCCATCCTCAAAAGTGGAGGAAAGCGTTTGAGGTACAGTGGGGGGGGTCAGTTTTTTCAGCCCTGCCGAAGGCTCAGGCCCCCAACTCGGCACTGTGAGGCAGTGGCCGTCTCCAAGGAGATGGCAGGAGATCAAGGGCGTCCCTGCCCATATTTGGGGGTGCTGATGTCACAATGGCCACTGTGACCCACAGGGACAAGCCTATAAAAAGGATCGCTGGGCTCAGGCCGTGGTCAGTGCAACCTGGGGAGGTGAGGAGAGGGCAGGAGAGGGATGGGGCTTGCGGGGGGCTGCCGAGGGAGGAGGGGGGGGTCCCACGCCTCGGGGTGCTGGGGCTGTGCTGAGAGCTGACCCGCATCCCGCTTCTCCCTCAGAGTCAGCCGAGGAGCATCTGGGAGAGACACCCCGGTGCACCATTTCTGCAAGGAAACAAGAGGCCCCCAACGCAATGGGGCAGGGTGAGAGCAAAGTTTCCCTCCTGCAGCACAACAGAGGGGCTGTCAGGGCGGTCAGCGTGGGGCCGAGTGTGGCGGCAGGGGGAGGCAGTGCCTGCAGTGCCCCTTCCTCGCCACGGCCCCCAGCCCCTCAGGGACAGAGCAGGCCCCTGGGGACAATCCCTCAGGGACTTTTCCCCCGGCCCAGCAGAGGTGCTCATTCCCACTGGCATTTGCTCTCTCCAGCGTGCGTGCTGTGTGGCCGGGCAGCGGCGGACCCGGATCTCTGCGGGCACAAACTGGAGAAGCAAGGGCTCTGTGCCCATCTGTTTTGCCTGGTGAGTGCCCCGAGGCTCCCTCCAGCTTTCCCACAGGCACTCCCAGCCACACTCTCCTCATCAGCTCCTCGTGTCTCCTGCAGCTTTTTGCCAACCAGCTTTTTCAGCAGCGGAACAAGGAATTAGGACTCATGGGATTTCTCCCTGAGGACATTCGCCGCACAGTCGAGCGGGCAGCGCAGAAGGTGAGGTCCTGACAAGATCAGGGAGATTTGTGGCTGAGGAAGTTTGGAGGAGCTTAGCCCAGACCCCAGGAAAGAAATCCCAGCCCTTCCAAGCAGCTCTGAGACAAAAGCCTTGCTCCCAGCAGCTCCACAGAGACTGTATCCAGCCCAGGAGCCTCGTGCGCCGGGTGGATCTGTGGGCTGTGGCCCAGCATCGGCCACATCCTGCGCCCTGCCCGGAGGTGTGGGGCTGGCTGGGAGGCGCTGAGGCTGCCGCTGACGGGGGATGCTCTGCTCTTTCCAGCAATGCTTCGTCTGTGGTGAGAGCGGGGCCACCATCACCTGCTTCCAGGAGGGCTGCGACCGCAGCTTCCATCTTCCCTGTGCCATGGAGGGTGAATGTGTCACCCAGTACCTTCCTCACTACAGGTGGTACCTCTGCCCTCGCCCCCACTGGGGAAGGACCCAGCACTTCCCACCTCACCCATCCCTTCCCACCTTACCCATCCCTTCCCTCTTCCCCCCAGGTCCTTCTGCAGGGAGCACCGCCCAGAGCAGGAGGTGGAGGCAGCTCCAGAGAACGACACCAACTGCCTCATCTGCCTGGAGCCTGTGGAGGACAGAAAGTCCTACCACACCATGGTGTGCCCTGCCTGCAAACACGCCTGGTTCCATAGGAGCTGCATCCAGGTAGGAGCCGTTCCCTCGCCCCCGGGGCACGGCAGGCACTGGGCAGCAAGAGGGCCTCACTCTTGCTCCTTATGTTTCCGCTGCAGGGCCAGGCTGCGTGTGCTGGTATTTTCTTCCAGTGCCCCCTCTGCAGAGACCGGGATGAGTTTCTGCCGGAAATGCTCACCATGGGCATCCGAATACCCTTGAGGTTGGTGTCCTGCCTGGCTCACAGGACAGGAGGCTGCAAGCCCTGGGCCATGCCAGGGGCTGCCCCTGCAGTCCCTGGCCCTCTGCTGTCCCGTCAGCCTGGACTTCAGCTTCCTGGAGGAGCTGTAAACCGGGCAGGGGGGAGGAGCAGGGGTGCTCTGCATCAGCTTTATGCCAGAGCAGCAGGGGCTCAGCGATTTCCCTTTCTCCATCAGATTGCCATCATGGGACAACTGGCAGGCAGGCAGAGCACTCATCGAGAGGCACCGACGCTGCGATGCCAGGGAGTGCCTTTGTCCCAGAGGCAGGGAGCAGGCAGAGGAACAGGGGTAAGTTGCCAAAGCGGCACCCCGGACTCTGTCTCACCAAGAGCTCAAAGCAGAAGGACTGAGAACAGGAGCTGTGCTGCACAATCCCGTGCTGCGGTCACTTTGTCCTCACAGCCATGAACCCCTTTGCTTCCCCAGGCCCTGGCAACTGCTCCTGTGCAGCTCCTGCGCTGCCATGGGCACCCACCGGCGCTGCTGTGACTCAAGGACCATCACGGCCAGCTGGGAGTGTGAGAGCTGTGCTGGCCAGGGTAAGAGGCAAAGCACCCAAGTGCCCCTGGGCTGAGGCCAAGGTCTGGCAGCAGGTGCCCAGGTTGGGCTTGGCAGAGCCTCTCTGCTCCAGGAGGGCTGGGGGCACTGCTCTGGCCTCTCCTGCCCTGAACCTGGGGGTCGTGCCCGTGACCTTCCTACTTCCCCTTACAGCCTCCAGTGACAGCTCAGAGATTGCTGGCCCTGGCACTGGTAGCCACTCAGGATCGGGACCATCCCACGACACGCCGGCACTGGAGACCAGCAGTCCTGGAACCAGTAGCCAGTCAGGATCGGGACCATCCCAGGACTCGCTGGCACCAGAGACCAGGAGCCCCAGCACCAGCAGCTCTTCAGGATCGGGGCTGTCCCATGGCTCGCCAGCACCAGACACCAGCAGCCCCAGCACCGGCAGCCAGTCAGGATCGGGACCATCCCAGGACTCGCTGGCACCAGAGACCAGCAGCCCTGGTACCAGCAGTCAGTCAGGACTTGGGCTGTCCCATGGCTCGCCAGCACCAGACACCAGCAGCCCCAACACCGGCAGCCAGTCAGGATCGGGACCATCCCAGGACTCGCTGGCACCAGAGACCAGCAGCCCTGGCACCAGCAGTCAGTCAGGTTTGGGACTGTCCCATGGCTCGCCAGCACCAGAGACCAGCAGCCCCAGCACTGGCAGCCACACAGCATTTGGGCCAACCCACGGATCCCCGGAACTGGAGACCAGCAGCCCCAGCACTGGCAGCCAGGCGGCATCGGGGCCGTCCCACAACTCCCCGGTGCTTGAGGGCAGCAGATGCTCCAGCCCACCTGGGCCCATCCACATGCGACACCGCTCCCGGGTGCAACGTCGGGCCCAGACGCCCTACAGCCGGCCCAGGAGGCACCGGGGGAGGAGCTGCGCGCCAGCACCAAGTGCTGAGAGCAGGACCCCTGGTCAGGCAGCGCTGGGGACGTCCCACGGCTCCCCGGTACCTGAGAGCAGCCATCTGCCGTCGGGGTCCTCCTGCAACTCTCCAGCACCCGAGAGTGGCAGCTGCTCCAGCCGCTGTGGGCCCGTGCGGATGCGAGACCGCTCCCGCGTGGAACATCGGGCCCAAACGCCCTACAGCCGGCATGGACGCAGACGCAGGAGCAGCCGTGCGCCGTCCCCGCGTGCTGGCCCTGATCCTGCTCCACCAGCACAATAAATTTAGCAGTTAATGTCTGCCTTGGGAGACTCCACGCTCATTTGTCGGCTTCCTCCTCCTCTCCCTTTCTCGAGGGGCAGCTTTAGGGACTGGGCCCAGAGTGTTTTCTTCCCCCCGGGGCCTGGCAGCCCCTTGTCCAGCCCTCCCTCCTTGCGGGCTGGCCTTGACCGGCTGCCCAGCACCATGGCCGTGTGCTTCGGGCCTCGCTGGCCCCGCAGCCGACTCAGTCTCCCCAGGGAAAGTTCACACCAGTGGCAAAGCTACTTTTCTTTACAAGTTCCGCTCAGTGTCACCTCTGGAGTTGTGACATGAAGATTGCTGTAGATTGTCTTGCAACAGTAGCCACAGGGCACTCCCCTTGCCCAATTCCAGGTCCTGTTGCCCACCATGATTGCTGCTGTACCAACTGAAGCTTCCTCCTTGCAGTATAAGCCAAGAAATCCTTTTGCGCAGAGACTGCAAACTCCTGGTAGGGAATTTACTCCACAGAGCTCAGGGACCCAGGGCAGTACCTGTGACTGAGGGCCGGAGTCCCCTCATACACCTCTGAGAGAAAAAAAATCACATGTGCTCTACGGGAGGGTAACAAGGGGCCTGGGCAATGTCCATCGTCCGGAAGGATTTCCCTCCTGTTGGAGACCTGCAAGTACCCTTCTAGTGCAGGGAGGGGAAAGGATTTGGTTGCAGAGTCACTGCTGAACAGCTCTGTGGAAGTTGGCGGCGAGCTAGAAGGCTGAATCAAAGAATGATGGTGACCAAAGCGGGAAGGAAATCCCGTGGGGTGCTGTACAGATCTGAACAATCCTCTGCTCTTCAGGAAAACTACTGGTGGTCTTACGGTGTGTGCGTTAAGGGCCTTCCCGAGAGGCCTCAGTGCAGCATGAAAGTTGACTCCTTCCAGGAGGGAGCAGCTGTCCTCTCGGAGGCAGGCAGGGGAACCGGGGAGACCTGAGGGGCTTTTCTGCCAACGAAGAGACAACGAGGAAGGAAAGGAGGTAGAGAGGGTCCACAAGAATGCTCGGTGGCAGCACTTTGTCCTTCTATTCTTGACTGCTGTGACTGGGAAGACACAAGGTCTGGACGTGGCCAGAACAGGTCGTGCTCTGCAGGGGGATTGCGACAGGAGCTCCGAGGCCCCCCCGAGCACTGGAGCTCGAATGGAGCTGCCCAAAGAGCTGTGGGCGTGCACAGCCCCGCTCTGAGCCGAGGCACTTGTTCCCTGGCCCCGTTCCCCTCTGCCAGCATCTCGCCCACGGAGCTCTGTAATGCCCGGGCATCGGGAGGCCGAGCGATGTGTCTTTTGTGGGACTAGAACTTCTCTAATTCACTGTGCTTTGTTTACCTTAAGTTCTATCAATAGCAACCAAGTTCTGCCATAAATCTGAAACTGCTGTGAGCTTTGTTCTCTCAGTTATTTCGGTAAAACAAAGTAGCTTATACGTTAAACCCTCAGTGAAGTTTACAGTTTGCCTCAACTTAAAAAGGCCCTGCATGCTATCATAAGATAGTGACAAAAATGTACACATAGAAATTGATAATTGATCATGTAATTATTCAGCGGTTACTACGCACATACAATTGTACATATGGATAGAGTATCACCTTGAAACCTAATCAGCATTTTAAAAAGGACTTAATATCAGTTATTGCCTTTCTCCTTGAGGGCTGAGGGTTTGCTTTGCTTCCTTTTACATTCAGCATTTCTTTGTAATATCTTGCATTCCTCTGTTTCTAAATAGCTTTACATAAGCAGAACTGAAAAAGATGCTTTTTGGTTGATCGTAAGAGTTGTACAAGTGATAAGTGCAAAATACCACAAACTACTGCTGCCAAAATTGTATCCAAACAAATATTTCTTGGAGGGGCAGAAGAAACCCCAGCGGACATAAATTCACAAGTATTTTCTTGTTCTCCTTTCCCAGGATTTGTCAAAGCTGTATCCCATCCTCTGTGTCTCAGAGGTGCGTGGTTCCCAGGAGTGAAAAGATGGGCCAAACAGCTCCTCCGGAATCTCCACAGGCCAGCACTTGAACATGCCACTGCTCACAGCTCCTTCTAAAAGAAAGTCTTCATAACTGTAATAGATTAAAATCCCGTGAAGGTGTAAGAACTGTCAGGGAAAGGCACCAGGAAAAGGGGGAGAAAGCAGCACCCAGAGACAGGGTCAGGGAAACAGGAATTTATTTTCTAGTTAATAAAGCCCTGCTGCAGCCCTGCTAGTGCTGCCGGCGGGGCGGTCTCTTGCAGGGCTGGGGAGAGTCCTGGGGGCCGGGGGCCCTCTTCTTCGGGGCGCGCCTGGGCCTCCCACTGGAGCAGTTGCTGCGCTGCCTGGGAGCGCAGGGGCTGTGGCTGCAGCCCCGGGCAGAGGGACCTGCTGACACCACCTCCCCTGACTCCTCCTGGGGCTGCTCCTGTTCTGCCAGGACAGGCACAGATGGGGGGAGGCCTTGACCCCTGTGGAGGGCGGCCTCCAATGTGCTGGCTTCCTCCTCCCTGTTAGAGCTGTCATGGCTGCTGGAGGAGGTGTTGCCAGTCCTGCACCAGGAACAGCTGCAGCTGAAGAAGACGGGGCTGGAGTTGGCCACAGGTCTGTTGTCCTCTGCCCCCACAGCCGGGGACCGCAGCAGCCTCCAGGCCTCCTCGCTGCACTGGCTCGCAATGATGTTGATGATGCCACAGGCCAGAGGTGCTGCGCGTTCCCCAAGGCCCGGCTGCAGCACCCGGACCAGGGCCTCCTCCACCGGGCCGCTGACGCACAGGGCGTGCACAATGTTGCCCGTTGCACGACGTGTGTGCCACCACATTGGCTCGTGTATCATCCACAGCTCCTGCCGCAGCCAGGCCAGCACGGGATCAAGGAGACGCGCTTGTCTCTGGAAAAGTTCTGCCCAGACCTCGGGCAGGAGGCCACCCACAGCCTCTGGCTCTGCAGCCCCCTGCTCGTGTGGGGACAGTGTCCCCTGCGGAGAAGATGGAGGGGACGCCGTGGGGTGACGGGGGCTGTTCTCGGCCCGGTGGCTGGGAGCTGGGCCTGCCTGGCTGCTGCCTTCTGGAGACACTTCGAGGAGTGTCATGCCATACTGGTGGCCACCAGATCTTCCCTGCCCAGAAAACTGCACAAAGTCCACCAGTCCTCTGCAGAGTGGGCACTCTGGTTTCATCTGTATCCAGCGCAGGATGCAGCCCAGGCAGAACCGGTGGCAACAGGACATCGCATAAGCGACATCACCTCGAGTGTCGCGGCAGATGGGGCAGATCTCCTCTGTCTCCGAGGCCATGTTCTCGTGCCGCAGCAGGTTGGGGAGTGCTGAGAACGAGGAGCTGCTCCCTCTTGCTGGTGCCAGTGCCACCAAAGGGTGTCACGTGCTGCAAAAGTGAGAGTGGCCCCGGTCACTGGCTGTCCCGCGGAGGGGAGGGGAGGGGAGGGGAGGGGAGGGGAGGGGAGGGGAGGGGAGGGGAGGGGAGGGGAGGGGAGGGGAGGGGAGGGGAGGGGAGGAAGAAATGCGCCCAGGCCCCTGGCGAAGGACACCCTCCTGGCTCCCCAAGCCCAATCACCCGCCCCAGGGCTGCCCTGGGGGGAAGCTTCCCCGAACAGCTCACCTCAGCTCACCTCCGGTGGTGCAAGTGCGCCTGGCGGTGCCCGGCTGCCTGACCCAGGCAGGGCCAGGGAAACACAGGGGATGGCTCAGGGATGGGCACCGAGAGCTGCTGACGGCAGCCCCCAAAGCACCACCCAGCACTGGGATCAGCCTCGCTTGGCCCTTCAGACCTCGCAGGCTTGCTGCCAGAGTCCAGGCTCAAGCCAAACTGGGCCAGGCTCTGCCAGTGCCCAAAGCTTCGAGGGGTGTGAGGTCACAGTCCATCGCCTGCTGATGTCACAGCCCACCACTCGGTGATTGGACATCTACCCCGCAGCACTGGTGCTTTCACACACACCTCTGGGGCTACCGCAACCCCGCTTTCCTCTCCCTCTCTTCAGCTCTGTCTTCTGCTTGCCACTGGTGCTTCATGCCAGTCACCAAGGCCTTGGCTGTGTCTGCTCTTCAGCCTCCTCAGATGTCCTGAACTTCACTGTGGTGGTGCAATTCCCCCCTCTCCCCGCTCCTCTGCCACTTGGGGATTAGTGTGATTCCTCCCCTACTCCTGGGCCACAGACCAACCTGAGGAGTTAAGTCCTGCTGATGGCACTAAACAGAGCGTTAAAACACAGCCCCTCACCTCCTAAGGGCCTGGGAGAACAATAAGAGAATTGCACACCCAGCAAGTTCTTGCCCAGGACCCCAGGTGAGACCCTCTGAGCTCTCCTGGATGGCAGCTGGTCTGTGACCAGCATCTCCCCTGAGCTGGGACGCCTCTCAGGTATCAGCTCCTCGAGGTAACATCTGCCATTAGAGCCGACAGGAGCCCAGGGCGAAGTCAATCCCCTCAAGCCTCAATTATTGCCCGTTGAGGGATGTCGCTGCATTGTATTTACTCCAAACTCAAGAAAAGGGTAATTTTAACTTTGAGCTAGCTTCTCTTTCACCCACTCTCTCTCTCTACTTGCTAATGTCTTTGGGCATACACAGTTATTTTCACAAGTGTGCGTACACACTTATTTTACAGACCCAAGTATTTCTGCCTGTACATTTTGTGTTTGTGAATATGCGTGCATGTATATATTGATTTAAGGTACCATGTAAGTGTCCTGATCCAATATCGGGGGAAGTTTCGATACAATCCCAAGAGTGAGATTAAGACACAAATGAGGCCAAATGCCGTATATACCCAAAACAGGTTTTTATTATTAAAGAAGTGAACAGGGGTAGCGATAGGACAGAATGGAAGGAAATGGCAGAAAAAAAGCAAGGATGCGGGATAGGGCTGCAAGGATGCGGGATAGGGCTGCAAGAATAGTCACCACCATGGATCCAGCAGGGTCCCATTGGTCCTCAGTCTTCAGTTCTTCGGTGGTGGGTGCACACAGATCTGGCTTTGATGGTAGATGCACACTCAGCAAAATTTTCTGCTGCCTTTTTAAGTTCATCGTATCCGCTGATTAGCATATATGCTCACCTTGAGTTTGTTTTTCTCTGGTCCCACAGGTTTTGTTGCATCTGGCTTCAGGACAGGAATGTTTGCCTCTTGTCAGTTCATTAGCCATGCAGGCATGGGGTCTGGCCTACACAATAGAGCCACAAACAGCTACAGGATGGGGCCAGCTCAGCACACCTCTGCCCCTTTGAGGCTCGTCTAAAGAGTCCGGACAATGCAACCGCAAAGAAGTGGGGGGGTGCATCCTTCAATACACTCCCGCTTCTCTGGGAGACATCCCCCAGACCAATTCACAGGCTGCAGCAGCTTCTCTTGGAGGTTTGCACAGACACAAGCAAGCTTTGAGACAGTCATAGGACATTTCAGTCTCTCACAGTAAGTTAGAGTGAATCTTGTCATCTTTGAATCTCTAGTTAAGTTGGTATTTTAATTATAACCTATTTTACTGAATTATTCTGTAAATCTTTGAATTTGTTAATTAGTAAGTGCTGTTAGTCCTTAATAAATCTTCATTTGCTGCTAAAACCATTTCTGTGTTAATACTTTCATCTGTGATTATCAAGTGCTGCAACAGGCTGCCCAGGGAAGTGGTTGAGTCACCACGCCTGGAGGTATGTAAAAGACTTGCAGACCTGGCACCTGGGACCTGGTTCAGTGGTGGATGTGGTGGTGTTAGGTTTACAATTGAACTCGACACTCTTATGGGTCTTTTCCAGCCTCAATAATTCTATGATTCTGTGTCTACAGCCTATAGAGAAAAAGGTGCAGGTGGGGGACACTGTAGGACTATGGTGGAGATGATGGAGGTATGAGGAAAGTCTGAAAAACCCCTAAGGAAGGAGCTCTGATCTTTCTTCCACTGGCTCTGGCTGCTGTCTTGATCCAGCAGTGAGGTATGATCCCGTTCCTCTGCTCTGCAGAAGTAGAGGGTGCTGCCAAGTGACAGAGCAGTCAGTGGGCACGTTCAGCTCACTGCAAGCTCCTGATGTTCCTCCTCACACGTGTTTCTGGTTTGAAATAATTCATCAGATCACTTTCCCAAATAATTGTATGTGAATTGATTTACCACCCCCAGACACAGGGTGGTTGGTTTTCTTGTTGTCACTGCAGTTTTTTTAACAAGTGTATGAAAGAATTTCAAGCTGTGCTGCTTAGTTTCAGAGACATGTAGGGCAAGCCAGTCCTCTGATTTCTGTGACTTCAACCCCACGTACTGTGAGTGCTATTCGCAGAGATGCTAGAAATCAATGTGTAGTTACTGTTTACCATGAAAATGAACATTTCAGCCTCTTATACTAAAAGGGAAAGATATTTTCTAGTCACCTGCCATTTAAATAGCATCTCACACTCAGTCACTAATTTAATGCAAATCTCATACGGCTTCCTTGTATTTGTCATTTCAGTGTGTTTTTGTGCTTGTAGTTTTTATGTTAATGATCCTGCTCCACTGCTAACTAGGTCTTTATTCCTATCACTTCAATGATACCAGTAATTACAGTTACATGTGTATATATGGGTGCATGTTCAGTGAACTCAACTCTGTCACCTCTTTTTTATTGCTGCCTGAGAGAAGTGAGTTTTCACTGTCAGCGTGACAGTGGGGTTTTGTTTGCAATAGCTTTCTGCAACTTCAAGTCTGATCAATATAAAAAATTCAGCAAATGTTCCAGGTGACAATAAACAGAACCTGGTGGATTTGGGTAAAAACTGGAAAACCCGAGGATGGAAAATAAGGACACAAAGCCTTGCTCTGCTTTTCAATAGAAATGGCTCTTCTGTATCCCACTGGTGCCAGGACAGGCCCCTTCCACCAGCACACCCCATACTGGCTGTGTCCAGGATAAAAACACTACAGGGATTTATTGCTCAGAATCCAGTTGTCCAAGGAGAGAATGGATGAACAGAGGGAAGGGGAAAATAGGAGTAAGTGGCCCTAATCCCCACTTCCAAGTGGAGAAAATAAGAGAAGAACATGGAGAACCACAATGAGAAGAGATGAGAGGCAGCTGAGATAACCCTTTACAGAGAGAGAAAAGGGAAAGCAGCACACAGTGCCCTGGACACCCTGTGCTCAGCGCCTCGCATGGTTTTCTCTGGTACTTACTGCCTTGCTGCATGTTTTCCCCATGGCTCACTGAACAGAGGGTGTGCAGCCCGCACACCACACACACGCTGGTTTCTCTGGCTTGACAGCACAAAATTTTAAGAGTCACAGAATCATTTAGGTTGGAAAAGACCCTTAAGGTCATTGAGTCCAACTGTAAACCTAGCACTACCAAGCCCATGCTTGACAACCCTTTCAGTGAACAAATACATCCTAATATCCAACCTAAACCTAAAGCTGAGTCTGCTCAGAGAGCTGCAAGATGCAGTAGCAGGGGGGTGCTGGGATTTGCTGGGGTGAGGAGCAGGCTGGGGAATGCCCTAATGCACCGAGGCTAGCCAGAAAGACCTGAGGAGCCTACCCAATTTTCTTAGGTACCTCCTCATCCCTCAGCCAACACAACCAGTTTGCTCAACATCAGCAGCAACTGCTCTGCTGCTCCTTACTACATAATCTCAAAATAATTTCTCCCTGTGGTACCAGAGCGAATCCCAATCCCAGTTTACACTGGTGTAAATGGAGACCAACACAATTGCTTCAGCAAAGTGCTTCCAGTCCAGAACTCCTGACCTGACCCCTCTAGATCCTCCTCCCACGATCACACACACCAGCTATCAAATTGCCACAGGAGGACTCTTTGCAAGGGGACTAAGTAAACTCAATGACAGCCCAAAATGAAACATGACACGCAATCAGTTCCAAGCACATTGAGAAGCGATTAATATGCAGCCCTGAAAAAAAAGAAAGTTTCATTTTGTCCTCAGTGGTCTTGACAGAAGAATCATCTGCAACTTACTCAAACTCCAGTGGAAGCTGAGATGAGCAGCTGGTGGCTTCCGCTTCCTTATGGATCAGGATGCTGAAGAGCAGCTGAGAATGAGGATGACACCCCTACCCTTCTGCTTTGATAGGGATAAGGCTGAAATATACTTCAGATTAGGAGGCATTCAGGCTGCTGGAAGGTGACTGGAAATGCTGCAGAGGATGCAAGTACAAAATGTAAACAACAACATGGGGAGAAAATAATTGAAAAGAGTCTACCAGGCAGAACAAGCAAGCTAGGAGAGGTCAGCCTTGTGTTCTGGCTTCTGCTAGGGGTATGCAGAGAAACCTCAGGGGTCCTGGCAATTAAAACACTGGCACAGAACAGTTAGTGTCTGCATTATGGAAACATTTCAGAACCTGAAGCAAAATCAGACACTTTCTGTACTTGGCACTGTACAAACATGTAAGGAGAGAGACTAAACAAAGAGCCTAAACAGGCAAAACCTGGGAAAAGTGAGGCACAGAGCAGCAGGTGATACGCTGAATGATTTTGGAGTGGCACATCTTTTTTCCTGCTTCTCAACACAATGCCTTATGCATTTGTTTGTAGCGCTCTTTGGAACAGCTGAAACATGCACCATCACCCTGCAGACACGCCAAGCCTTGGGAGGGCACAGGAACCCCACAGACTGAGATGCACCCATGGTGTCTTGCAAGACAAGTCAGGGGGGAGCAGGAGAGCTGGTGAGATTTGGGATTGAGGATGAATGGCTCATCCAGGCCCAGCTGGCCCCAGAAACAAAAATCTCTGGTCCTTCAGAGGAGAGAGGTCTTGCTCAGGGCACAGCAATGCAGTTCAGCTCATTCTTGTTTTGGATCATGCTCCCTGATCTGAAGTTCAGTTAGCTCTTCTGATGTCAAAGCCATGGGTGCACTTAACAGACATTAAAGTCCACCAACGGGCTGGTGTGAGCGTGCAAGAGAGAAAGACTTTTAATCTGAACTGGAAAGCAGCCAGAAACCAGTGTTTGGGCTGATTTGCATGAAATGAAGATAAACACCATCAGCCCTGTTGAATTCAGATGAGGCACTTGAGCTACTGAATGGCAATTCAGGGGCTACAGAGAAAGGCAGCAAAATATCCCCAGAGACTGATGTCCAGTGACCCCACCTCCTACTCTTCCATTTTTCAGGCTGTTCCAGGCTATGCTGACCCACCAAAAAGACACAGGACTGTCTGTGACTTGTGATTTCCAGCCACATCAAGAGGGTACTGATCACTGCCAGCATGTTTTCCCTGCGGACAGGACCTACTGTGCCTGGTGGAAATGGTTGGCAAAGGTGTGCAGCAGTGGAGAACCTCACCCAGAGGTGGGAAGAAGGTGTTGAAGAGTCAGAGCCAGGTCTGACTGCACCACTTGTACATGCTACAGCCTTTGCAGCATCTTTTCCAGAAGAACAGGCTGGGTCAGTGATAGACCAGTGGCCGTCTATCTCTGGAAAGAGCAGAGCTAAGCTGTGATTTCCTGTGGCTCCAGCTCTTAAGGGGATTCCCTAATATAGGCTCACACTACACCATAAACATTACCACTCGCCTCTACCAAGCTTCTCTCAGAACTGGTTTACAGGTCTGTAAGGCTGTAATGGAGAGAGACACACATGCTGCACTGGTACACACACACAGAGCATGATGGCACAGTCTACTTTTCCTTATACAAACATGTTTAAAAGCTTTTTTTTTAAAGATACACTTAGTTCCTTTTGAGTTTTTAAAAATATATATACTGTACAATCTGAGCAAGTTGCACTAATGATCAAGAAGTGGGTTGGGAAATAAAATCCCAAACCCTAAATTCAACCATTTGGCAAATTAATCTGTTATGTACATATCCATAATTCCCTTAGCAAAAAGCTGGGTAATGTATCAAATAGTGTCTTTTGCTCATTTACTTGACAAGTATAATTTATTTTTAATATTTACCTTAATGTTTTACAGCATTCTAGCAAATGTTCTCCCCTACATGCTTTGCAAAAGTTCATGAAGGTTTAGTAACAAGAGATATCATCACAGTTCTGTGGTATTGATCTATGTGGTAAGAACATAAGGTAAGAGAAAAGGTAGCAAGAAAGGAGGATAGAGTTTTGTGAGTGCTGAGAGAGGCAGATTATTAAGGCTTCATTGAATTATTATATTCACCAAAAGGTTAAAAAAGGAGCATCTTTAGAATACATCCAAATCTTTCTTCCTTCTTTCTTGAAGAGGAGACAACGAAAGAAACTAAACACAAATGAAATTAAGACAAATTAGTTTCTGGACTGCTTGATGTGGTATGTTACCCCCATTTAAAATATCCCTCAGGAGACTAGGCCGATTTAACAAGCCTAAGAGATGTTGCTGTGAAGACTGAACTGCCTTGATGAAAGTACAACTTGGCTGGGGCTGCGTTAGCCTAGGAAACCTGTTCCAGCTTCTTAAAAGGAGTCTTTTAATCTATTCTTGAAATAGAAAGGATCAGACAGAAGACATTCATAAAGGAAAAAAAAAAAAGATACATGCACTTACAGAGCTGTGTGATGGAAACTGTTCTAACTGCAAAGAAATGCAAGCTGTGACAGTTTAACCAGTGAGCCATGGAGAGCTTGATGGACCTTCTCTACCCATTCCCCCAGACTTTGTCTGGAAGCCACCAACAGTTCTCAGAGCTACTGCTCCAGCAACAGCAGTTCCCAACCAGAACCAACTTCACCCTGGTCTGAGCAGAGCCTGGGCAGGGAGAGGTTGAGCATGAAGCACCCACCTGGACATGGCTTGGAGATCAGCAGGAGAGGCCAGATTCTTCACAGCCCTTTTTCTAGCCCCGGTAATTACAGTCCCAAATTATCTCAGCTGTGATCATCTGAGTATAAACTGCCATCCCTCCTACACTATCCCAGCTCTGGCTGTCTTGCATAACACTCAGTTTTGAAAAACGAGCTTTATGGCTGCATCTAGGAAGGCACATGATCACATCATTTTGGTTTACTGTCAGAAGATGCCTGGTGTGCCGTGGCTCAGTGAAGCTGTTCTTTGGGAAAATCTGCCTGCCTAAGACTCAGGGGATGCTTCTGAAAATGTTCACATCCAGTCTTTTCTCCCTGATGATGAACACAAGCATCTCCACACACACTGGTAAATTCCTGACCTTGGAATAAAAATATAGGAGCTGTTTTCAATAGCTGGATAGGAAAACATATGTTTTTCATATATTGGACCATTTCTGTCACTTCATTACAGCAAAGAAACAATGTCAATATGGTTTTATTTCACCCAAATAAATAACAAACAACCTTCCACACTCCAGAATCCAGCTACGTAGAATAACTGATTTTCTGCTTATTTTTGTGGTTTCGGTAACGTTTTCAAGAAAATGTTTCCCTGCAATTCTCCTGTCATGGGTATGGTTACAAAGGAAGAGGATTTGGTGATAACAGCAGAAAGCCACAGGTGGAAGAGGAGTTTGTGAGCTTTGGCCTTGGCTTTTAAGTTTGGGAGAGCTCAGACTGGTCTTGCAAGACACAAGAAGTTGTCTGGACTTTGTCTGGGGGATGGCTCGATATCTTGCCTTCACTTATGCCAGTCTTCACCCAGGCACAAGCACATATTTCCCCCATAAAATACCATAATATCTTGTGCATAAACCACCCCTCTGTCCCAACCGTTCAACCACGGACGGGGAGAAGGTTGTTAAACCTCTGCTGTCACCTCCAGAAGGGGCTGCACTGAGTGTGGGGGAAGGGCGTGAGGGAATTTTGTGTTTACAGCCCTATTTTTAAAAGTGCCACTCAAAACTAATAAAAAGCCCAGTTCAGCAAAGAGCTATTCATGTGCACGGCGTCTCTGAAGTCAGGAAAGCTGCTGGCTGGGAAACCTCCATTTATCTTCTTGAGCGCTTACTCACAGGAGGCATCTGAAGAGAGCCCCTGCATGGCTGGTACTTCTGAAAGAGGGTTATTTATCCTGGTGGATAAATGTGGGTTTAGAGACCTCTTTGCACCCTAACTTTGGAAAGTTTTAGTGAAAACTTGTGATACTCCACACGTATCCACTCTTGATTTGTTAGTCAAATGTTTTCATCTAAAAGTTTTGATTGAAAAAACAGAAAACCTGTGTCATGATTAAAATTTCCATGGAAAAAGTCAATTTCTGCTTAAATTTCTTATTTTTAAAAGCCAAAGTTATCAGTAAGTCCACTAGCAAAAACAACAGCAAACTCATTATATTTATACTTATGAGAAATATTTCAATGCAAGACATATCCCCATGACAAAAAACAAACCCAGACATACTATGAAAAATCAATGCTCGTTCCAGGCTGCAGACTTTCATGAGCTTCACTGAAGTGAAATGTAAACCTGTGCATGCCAATGGTGAATTGTGACAACCCTTTTTGCCCAGTAAATGCAAAATCCTTCAACCGGACAAGAGGGAGCTTATTTGAATTGCATGGACACAGATTCAGATAGTAACAACATGTAACAGTGATAACAGTAAGGAGAGTGAAGAAAAGATACCTATGGAGAATGCAGTGCCTCCATCACTGAGGGTTTGTAAGAACAGTTGGGAAAAATATCTGCCAGGGACAATGTAAGTAGCATTGATCCTGCTGTGGAGTAAGAGTGTTTCCAGACTTATTCTCCGAGCATTTTATGATCTGTTGAGTATCAGTAAATAAATATTTGAACGCATATAGCAGCAAAGGAGTTGGGGTTAAGGGGTAGTCTCCGTGGCTTAACCTTGTAAGTCCCATTTAATGTAATTTACACCCATGAAGCTTAACTCTGCCTTAACTGCATTAGGAGCAGAGAGCTTTGAGCATCTTTGACATGGCCTAACACTTAGGGACCTGTCTGTCATTTTATGGAGTAAAATGTGTAAGATTTAGATGCTACTGAGATCCTCTCAAACATCACTTAGCTGCCATCTCCGAGTCCGCAGGGCTCCCAAAGGTGAGAGCCTTTGGTCTACGTTGCTACTGCTCCAGACCTGCCTCACCTCCAAGAGATATTTATGATTTCTTCTTAATTTGTAGGGCAGCGGGAAGGAAACAGAGCAGCAGTTCCCCATCACACAAATTCAGAATCATAAACCTCAGGAAAATCCCCATTTGCCTAGAGGCTAAATTATCTCCAGTAGAAACAAACTTCGCTTTGCGAACATAAGTGATCAGAGCTTCGTAAAGACTGAGTCTAATTGTACAAAATGGTGATTAGACAATTTCCTCTGGGGATGTGTTGTTTTCTTCTGAAAAAGTGACAGTGGGGCAACCTCTAGTGGAGGCAAGGAGTGGCCTTGTGCCAGCTTAGGCAGGGCTGGAGTCCAGCCCAGCGCAGAGACCCAGCTTGCTGCTTTGTGGCTGGACCCTGGACCCTGCCCAGCTCCCCCCAGGGCCTCGACTCCTCTGCTCTTAGTAAGTGTAAAAAAGAAGTGAGGTCCTACAAGAGCAGAGTTTGAGTGCTGTGCAAGATGGGCAATCGGCCTCTTTGAGTGCAAATATGGCAACACTCGTGTTACTGTCCAGATAAGAATTTCTTCCTTCTGGCTAGCCAGTCCTCAGAGCTATTTAAAGGCTTGCTTCTATTTTTCCAATTCAGTTTTCAGTCATTTCAGGCCAAGTCCAAAGGCAAACTCACTTTGTCTTTAAACAAAAATGCAGAAAATCCCCCCCCAGCTGCTCTGACGTGCCTGTTTGGGAAGAAGCTCCGGGAGCAATAGTAGGGCTCTGAGCACAAGACATGAACCAGAAGCAAGGCAAGAAATTATTACTTCTGCTTCTATTCCATTATGCTTTATGCTAGAAGACTTAAATGATCAATGCTGTGTTAATAAATTTCATTTGGCTCATTTAATAGATGACTTAGTAAAGGAGTGAGTTTGGCCGTGACCAGTAATGAGTTAATAACTATGCAAGTAGCACAGTCCCTTACAGAAATACTTTATACTGGCGTAATTCTTTATTTCAAGGGAACACAGACGCTCTGCAGGACTGTGCTGCGTCTTTATGAGCATAGGTGTAGCTTTGATTTGGAGACAGGCATAAAATGTTCCTTTGGGACACAGGTTGAATGAGGCTCTGCTACCAGACACTGCCAGAGAGCTGAACCTCAGAGCCAAGAGTTTACATCCCAACCGGCCTGTGTCCTCCTGTTGTGTTTCCTCACTAATGACACTAATCTCCCTGTGCTTTGCAGCATGCGGTCTTGAGACAAGAGCTAAAAACGAAGTTTGTCAGCTTTGTTCAGTTGGATGGTAGGAGTTGCCAGCTGGCTGGCATTTGCATTGCAGCTTTCTCAGCTGCTGGCCCCAAACTCCTCCAAAAAAAAAATAATCTGTGGACAATGCAGCTTGGTTGGAGTGGACATTCTGAATGCCCAGATCTCAGTCCCAGTTATTTCAGTGTAGCCAGAAGGGTTGTGCACATCGGAGGGAAAGTGCTCTCGACCAGGGAGGGGGTTACACTGACCACCCGTGGGGCTTGCTGCTTCTAGCATCTTGTGCCAGCACTTTAGCAGGAGGAGTTTCTTTTAAATGAGGCTTATTCTGTAGCAGAAATAGCAGGCACCGTGCCACAAGCAGCGAAGCAGCATGGATGAAATGTGGCAAAGAAACCTGGCTGCAAAGTCCAAGTGAGGAGACACTGCCGTGGTTCCCCCTCACATATTCTGTGCTGCTGGGCAGCAGGTCAGGACATATGTTGGTGAGTGTGGACAGGGAAGGAAGACACTTCTGCTCCGTTAGTGTCTTCTGTGTCTGAGAGAGGAGCTTTGCTTGTTGTTTTCTTCCAAGAGAGGACAGAGGTCTGCCCAGTGCTGAGCATCTCCAGCGGCAGCAATGTCACAGACTCTCTTTACCTGTATTAAATTTTAATGAGTTGTAGTAAGTTGTACTATGTTGTAGAAGCCAAAATAATTCACACATCACAATGTTCTTTCTTTCTGCAGGGCAGGGGCTGTTATTTCTTTAATATCTTTTTTTTCTTCTTACATTAATACATACTCGTACAATAATACATGCTTATGCTCTCATCCAAGCTCTTACTTCATTAATTCTTAATTCTGTGATTCATAATAAACAAATCAGCAACTAGACAGTCATCAACCCTCTCTCCCACAAACAGTTCCATCCTTTCCCCGAGCTGACTTATCTCTCTTCCAAGGCCTGCTTCTCCTCCAAGCCTTGCTGCTTCTCTGGGCCAGTGCAGAGCAGAGCTGGTGCTTCTCCAAGCCGGCACAGGGCAGAGCTCACCAAGCAAAGCTTCCCTGAGCAGAGCTCTCCACCTTCACCAAGCTCGCCAAACAGAGCTCCCTGGCCAATGTCGATTTGGCTCTTCAGTATTGAATCTCCCCCAGCTGTGCAGGGCTGACAGCCCAATGCCGACTTGTCTCTTCATCATTGACCAGTAACACATGATTTGACTCTTAACATATTGAATCTCCCACAGCTGCACAGAGCTGACACTCCCACATTTACCCACTTGAAATGCATCAGTTTTGCTTAGAGTTATAATGTCTTCTAGCACTTAGATGGCAGTTTCCCTGCCGCAGCCCCAGCCCGTTAGTTCTCATGTTGTCAGTGACTAACACGGGTAATTTCTCCTCACTTGCCCCATAGCAGCCTCTTCTCCAGTTGCAAACAGCACTTTCACTGCCATACAGTCATCTTTTCTCCAGTCTGAGCCTGCCTGTCTCTCCCAGGCCCAATTCTCAAAACCTTTTCATCATTTTTGTGGCTTCCCCTACCAATATGTGTTGCCATAGGTTCATGAGATGCATCAAACTCTGCTAATTTGCGGAGGGCAGGAGAGGACCAAGCTGGCCTGAAGCTCACCCTGGGCTCTGAGAAGCTCTGCTCCGGAAAGCTGGAGGGACCCCACAGCTGATCACACTGGAGGGGGATGACGTGGGTGGCACAGAGAGCAGGAGGGTACATTGTTCAAATAAAGCAGTTAGACCTGCTGGTGCAGCAAATCCTGTGCATGAAGCTCAGACCATGCTCTTCACATAGATGGGAGGAGGGGAAAGGAGCTCAACGAGCCTGTGCTCTGCTATATGGATGTCCCTGTAAAAGCCCTTTGGGCTGCTCTAGCCTGGAGTTAGAGCAACACATGGCATAAATGACAGAGATGCTATTACTGCTGCCCTGCTGAAATGTGCAGAAGCAACTGTAGGCTGAAAGAGCTGTGAGGAGCAGGCAGAGAGGCTGTCTGTGCACAGGCAGGTGAGAAAGCAAGAACAGGGGTAGGGACCACGTTACTGCAGTCCTTGGAAATGTCCTTTCAGATTAACTGCAGGTGCCATGCTGGAGCAGGGGTTCCCATACCAGCATTGCTATTTTGGTATTTGCTGTTTGCTTTCTTGCAGCACAAATCTCTCCCACCAGTGGGTGAATTAGCCCCTGTATCAGCCAGTCTGCTGACCTTTGTAGGCCCTATAGGTTAACTGAGAGATCCCAGGAGGAAAAGTTGCTGAAAAGGGAGGGGGGGGGGTATAGTTATTTCACGGTGGAACTTACACTCCCTGAGTATCAATCTGTGCCTCCATCTAGTGGATAGAGCTGTATAAAGAGGGCAAGAGCTGCCTACAACACCCAGCAGAAGACATCCCTCTCTCTGGTGATAGCAACTCCCACCACTCACCCCCGAAGGTCCCAGCTGCCCATCCAACTGTTGGCCAACTGGACACAACTTGTGTCTTACCAAGTCCCATCCAACACTCATTCCAGAGACAGCTGGAAACATCTGAAAACTGAGGCACCCCCAACCTATGTCAGCTTTTGAAAGCGTCCCTCTCCAAAGCCAACGAAACCCCAAGGCACAGAAGCCAGCTGGCTCTCCTCTCCCTCCCTCTGACCACTGCACTGCAGTGATTGTGTTGGCTGGCTCTGTTTCTGGGCTTCTGGAAGGGGAAAAGGTACCATCTGAAGAATTTGGAATAGGCTCCCTATATGCATTGCCTGACCCTGAAGATCTGTGCCTGCTCCTTGTCAGCCTTGGGTCCTGGGACACCAGCACGGCTAAATAGTTTGGGATACTGAGAGTAGGAAACCATGACAGACCTGCTAAAATCCAGGCACAGCCTGCCTGGAGGTCCTGTCTGAATATGCTGCTACTATACAAAATGAGGTCGTTTGCCTAAAACAGGCCTAAAATTGCCCCTAATTAACAACAGGGTTCCCTCTACCTTAAAACACAGGGGTCTGACCTCCAGCAGAGATTTAGCGACTCCACAAAGCTGTGATTTTGCAACTTGGAGCAACTGGGTTCTCACCCAAAACTCCTTTTTGTCCCCCTCCACCCTATTAGTGGAAACAAAATAGGGGGCAGGTTTCTGATTAAGATTGCACAAACAGTTCTATTCAACAACTGATGCAATAAATGTGCTGAGTAAAATCACTGCCAAAGCTCATTGCGGTGCTTTATGGGGCTACTCTAAGAGTGTGAAAAACCATTTGCTGCATATTATTAAATGATGAAAAATGCCAAGTTTGCAAACAAACTGTGCAATGAATGTGGCTCGACTGCCTCTAGTGAGAACATGATTGAGCCTATATAAGTGTTGGATGGTTGGACTGGATGATCTTCAAGGTCTTTTCCAACCTAGATGATTCTGTGATTCTGTGATTCTGTGAAGTGAGGTGGCAGGGAGAGAAGGAGAGATCTTTCACTGTATGCTGCCATGTTGTGCTGCAGTGATTACAGGGCAAAGTGACCCAAAATAACAGCAGAGCTTCCACCCAGCCCCACTCCAACCTCACAAGTGATCTGGAGTAGGACAAGTACAAAAGGCACTCCACCAGCCACAACCACAGCCCAGGTGGCTCAGATCCTAAATGATGTTTTTCTCTACCTTTCGACAACCACACATGCAAGAAGCACGATGCAGAGTCACGCTACACGTGTGATTTCACTGCTCAGGATAACAGCACCTCCAGCGCTGTGCCCAGGGACATCACAAATCTCTCTGGTGGCTTTTGTGGCAGGGCAGCATGTGAGGGCTGGTGGGCTCTTTGCACACCACATGAGGGCTGGGCGCATTTGGACAGAAATTCGAGCAAGTTTCCACCTTCACTTGGATGGCTTGGGACTAAGCGTAGTCTCTTGTATCTTTGTTGTGAAGCAGGGTCCATTAGGCAGTCCTAGTGCCCCAAGAAGGTCATAAAAAGAGACTTTCAGGAAGCAGGAATTATTGCACATATCACAGGGAGTACTGAGCACCCCTGGTGCCCTCTGGGGTGATGCTGGAGGACAGGGTACCACATGCCGCAAGAAGCCAGCCCTGTCCCAAAGCAGACCTGGTCACGGCTCGGCTGCAGAAGCTTGTTCCAGTGATGACCTGGAACTTATCTGCTGAGGCTGAGGAACAGTTTTCACCTTGTTCACCAAGGCAGGAGGTAGTACTGCTGCTGCCAACCTGCCAGCAGACCTCCCGAGATCTCCCCTGGTGTGGGCAGCAGTGTTGGCACGCTGGAACTGATGTCCACATGCTGAGGTGGCACTTTGCCCTGCTGTTAAACCTGTGGTGCCTACATCTGATGAGACGTAGGTGCTAATCAAACACAGATTTCAGTGGGGCAGTGAGGAGAGCAGGAAAAGGCATTTTATCATCAGAGAGCCAGTCTGTGCCAGAAAAAACACTGAGCTGTTTTTTGGCATCTTACTCTTATGTGAAAAAAATCACTATTAGTTGAAAAACACCCTTCTCCTGTTAACAGCCAGCTGGATATTGTGTATCGATGTTATTAACCAGACAGCATTGCTTTCAGTTCAGATCTATATTCACCTTGGCCTTGGGTCACTCAGTTGAAACCTAAGTTATAGGGACCAGAAGGTGCAAGGGCATTCTGTTGCTTACCTTCTGCTCCTGCGCTGGGGCTTGTTTTCTCTATGCTGGCTAGAAAAAAAATAAAAATAAAGAAAGTCACCCTGTGCACAGACCAAAACCTGCCATAAAGTTTTGTATGGAACAAGCAGTGCATGGGTCTTTCAATGGCCTTTCAGATAAGGAAGAAATTCACCCATGGTGCACTGAGATAAGCTGCCGTGCACAGGAGAGCAATTATTTTCTCCTCTCTGTGATCTAAGCTGGACTCAGCAAAATGACAATCTTCTAGAAGTGGCTGCTGGGACCTGGCCACGTTTTGCCTGCTGTTCTAATGCGAGTGAGCAGTTAAACCCCTCTGTGCTTTGCTGTGTCAACAAATGTGCCGGAGTGAAGATAACAGAGAATCGGTCGCTAAGGCTCAAGGAGTCAGATGGACCCGCTCTGTGCACCAACTGGAAGTACCCAGAGACCCACACAGATGATGGACTATAGCAGGGGAGAGGCTATCAAAGTAACTGAGAGAGAAACACTGAGTCCTGGGGAAGAAGCTGGATTTAGTATTGCCCTAGGAGGTGAGCAAAGTTAGGCTGGCCCCAGTGCTGTGATGAGACTGTCCAGCAATTCAGCTGTCTTAGACTCTAACTGTACCCTTGCACTTCTGTTCAGTGGCTTTCTGTCTAATTTAGTGCCTCGTGCTGGGAACAGAACTGTCCACTGCCTTGGGACAGACTGCCAGGCTGTGTCAGTAAGATGTACTTTATATGAAGGAGTGAAAACCATACCAGGGGCTGGCCATGCAGGTGCTGTGTTAAGAGGAAGCTGCCCCAGGATTGGGTGAAAGCTGGGAATATTCTTTTTAGATATCATCTGTTAATTGAAAAAATGCAGTTTTGGGTCACCTCCTTGTACTCTTGGCTTTCCGAAAATGAAATGATACATATGTTTCAGAGACTAAGATAGTCCTCCTTTTAAAACACTGGGCTTCAAAATTCCCTTCATTTTAACAACAAGGAAGAAAACCCCGAGACATCCTCCTTCTCTCCCCCCAGATATACACCTTTTTTTGGCTTGGATTGAAGTGATTTTATTTTCGATTGCGGTTGTCAAGCCAAAAAAGTCAGTTACTCTCCATGCTACAGCTAATCTAGAAATGCTGCATAAATTGTCACTCACCTCAGTACGTAATATCATGTCACAGCTAAGCACATATTAAAAATTAGACAGGTGCTAAATGCAGCTTTAATGTTTGCACTTAAATGATGATCCTCCTCCCACTTATTCTCTGATCCCCTCCCCTTCCTATGCCAGAGTGAGAAAAGAAGAATCGCTGAAGTGCCTGATTCAATATTGCAGCTGTTGAAAATCCACCCTTTCCCTTCCAGCTTCTGCGCAGACACGTGGGACCCAACAGGCCGGGGGGTGTGAGCAGTCACGACAGGGAACGTCCCACATTTCACAGGCTGAGGCTGCCAGGGCGAGAGATGTGAAGATGCTATGACTGATGTGGAGAAGCTACTACTGCTGTGAAGACAAAGGGGATGCGTTTTGTCAAGCCCCACCCTTTGAGTTATAATATTGCATAAACTACGTTTTCTACCAAGAAATTGTTGCAAGTCACGAGCAGTTTGGTATCTCAGATGGGAACAGTTGCTATAAGCTCTTTGTGCACAAAAGAGAGATGGGCTGTAAATTCAGTGTGAATTCAGGTTTGTGGGTTAGGCTACTGCTTTAGTCTAGGTGGATGATGGAGCCCAGAGAGCCCTCTGGGTTAACTGGGAAGGGTGCTCTGGGGTAGACTGCTACAATGAGAGGACCATGAGAGTAAAAATCTTCCTCTTAGAGGATCTTCCTGTATCCTGCAGGCTGCAGGCAGCACCTGCTCTGCACCCCCTAAGAGGAGAGGATTTATCCCTGTACCCACATGTCCACACGTCCCAAACAGCCTCTGAATATCTTCTGGACAAGTGATTGCTACCTCCCCCCTCAACCTGCCTGTGCACAGAGCAGGACTGACCCCTCTAAAGAGAAGCCATGAATTTTATATCAAATTATGTTCACCAAAAGACACAAAAAAGCTCCACCCCAGATGGATTTCCAAAAACCAGATGAAGCCGTTGCTGTAGATAATCACTATAAAGTTTAATGCCTTAGAAAATGTTTATTCTTGGAGCTCAGCCCAACACCCTAAGCCATCTGTCAGGATTCAAGATAGTGACCACAGTGACAAGGGGCTCTGCACATTGCTGAGGAGTAATGAATTTGGCAACTGTCTTAAAGCAAGAGTAGAATCCTGCTACTGTGGACTAGTCTGAGGGGCCAACAGAGAAGACAAAATAAGCCCTGTGTTACTGGAAAACAAATGAAAGGAGAACAGTCTGGACTATTTTTCTATTTGTAGGGGCTTCATGCAGTTCACTTAGTGTCCTAAGGCTTTTAGACAAATGTATTATTCCAGGCATTTTGCAAATGGTAACACACCCGCCTATGGAGTCCTGCAGTAAAGACGTAATTTGCCATTAAACGCTGTAGTTGGCTTTACAAATTCCACAGAAAGGCTCTCACTCAATTCTATTGCTCTCCAGAGCACAAGACTTTTATAAAGCATTTTTCATCCAGAGATCTCAGGGCATTTTTTCCAAAAAGAGATGGGCTAGAGATGCTGGCCTGCTGTACACAGAGGGCGGGGGTATGTTTGGTGGGGTCATGTGGAGACACTTTTGAGGCCATACGAAGGATCAGCGGAGGAGCACAGACTCCCTGTAGACAAGGGGCATTCAAGTGGCACAAGACTAAGGTTCATCAAACCACTTCAGGCAGCTGCTGACTTCAGGCACAGCAAAATGTTATGATCCGAAGTATCACTGACCCAGCAGACAATAACAGAGAGCAAAGAAGCAGGAAATGTGAAACTGATATCATCTCATCTTGAGAACCCAAACTGGATAGATCTGCCTGAAAAGCTCTGGACTCAAAAAGTGTTTAGGGAAAAAAAAAATTCATGGCTCCATGCACTGGCCCATCTTCCCTGCAGCTGAATGCAAAGCTGGCCGAAGCCGATGTGAAACCTCGCTGGGTTTGGCTATGCTTACGGCAGTCTGTGGGAGGTCACCCCTGGGGATGTGTCATGTACGCTTTACTGAGCAAGGACTTGGACTCTACAGACTTCCAAAAATTGATTGTAATAAGATGATTACTTAGTAGTGAAAGTAAATGGGTATTTATGGCTCATCAAATGCAAGAATGGATCATCCCTTTCTTCTGCAACTTCGAATTAGGAATGTTTTCCCAGATAGATAGCAGATTTATTAGTTAAAAGATTTTTTTCTCCATGAAAAATAATGAAAGCAAAGATCTGATGGGAACTTTAGGGGTTTGACGAGAAAAACCCTCCAGCGTCCATGTTAGTATTGGCAAAACAGAGTGCCTATAGCTTATAGTCCCAACATCACATTTTTCTTCTAAGGAATCGTAGTATAATTTATACTAAGAGTTAAAAGTAAAGCACTTCTAAAAGCAGAACTTGCTAAATGCTATGTGATTTTCACTTTGTTTTGTGGGAAGTTAAAATTAAGGGGTTTTTTTTCCTTTTTGTGCATAAGGAATCTTTAAATTGTGAAATTCCCTTAAGAAGCAGAAGCTTCTCTGGAATATCTAGGGAATCACTGATGACAGAAGTAGTGAGATTAAGATACTTTGGATGGCAGGAACATGACTAATAAATCTGCCCATTTAGTTCGTGTCTCTTCTTCCATTGTACCCAACTTTCCAGCTCTGCTAAAACCTCCAGCTATCCCACTCTACACCTTTCTCTTTGGCAAAGAAGCAAACTAAAGCTTCAAGAGTTTCTGGAGCAGAAAGTTAGACATTCCTCCTTTCCTCTCCTAGTCTGAGTCAATGGTTGAAGTGAGTCTTTGTTAAATAAGTTTAGTGCTTACCCCCCAGCTACAGCACACAGCATTATGTGGGAGTCACAGAGAAGGAGCAGTAGTTTTAGGTCTTGCTGAGAAGTGCACTGAATTGCTGTCCACTGACAATAGCAGCAACAATCTCACTTTTAATCTCAGTTCATTGGTTTCTGAACACCTTTAAGATAGTGACAAAACTGTCAATATTTTATTTTTAGTTATCCTTTCAGATGCATGTCGAGAGTAATTCTGGGAAAGCAGGATTTAGAAAGAGAAGTTACTATGTGTCTGAAAACTATTCTTCCATTTAAGATTGCTGAAAGTGCTTGAAAGTTTCTGCAAAAGGAAAAGAAAACCCATTTATTTTCCAACCATAACACTGGCATGAGAAACCCAGCAGTAAGTGACTCTAAAATACAATGGACTTGTTTCACTCAGGCCTTCTCAAAAGGGTACTTAAAGCATGAGCTTGTGGGTGGCTGAAAGCTTACAGAATAATTGAAACATAAGGCATGTCTTAACATCCAGAACCTCTGCATCCACCACAGAACATGCTGACGATATCCTAACCACATCCAACCCCATCCACTTCCCCCCTTGTCCCCAAAAGCCCTAGGCTTTCTTGCCCCAGCCCTTGCATAGCTACTGAAGATGCAACTCTGGGGAGTCTGCTTTGAATTTTGCATGCTCACCTCTGTGAATGCTTTCAGGCTTTTATTTCCCACTCTGCATCCCCAGGAACAAAAGGCAAATGACATGAGCCACCAATGTCTCCTGTCTAAAGGGGAGAAAGTACTTTGAGCAAATAAAAACAGAACATCTGCCTCAAAATCACGAAGTTCATCAACCTTCTGAAGCCCAGTCAAACGTTACAAAAGCCCAAGCCTATCCTTCCCACTTGACTGTCATATTTCACACTCCCCTCTCTCACGCACATTGTCCCTGCAGAAGAAACAATGACAGGCTGCTGTCACAATGAGATTCATAAATGGAGTCACATTAAGTAATTTCTCAGGTTTTCTCCAGCACAAAAAAAAAAAAAAAAAAAAAAAAAAAAGTTTATGCGTGAAACAGCCCCAACAAAATTTAATACAGGAGAAACACAAATGAGGCATAGAGGAAACAAAACCCAAACCATGGGGGGGAGGGGGGGGGGGGGGGTGTAGGTGGGTGTCTATTGTTATTTTGGCTTCCAGAGTGAAGAAAAAGAACTGATCAGCCAGCAAGATGCTGGCAGTGTTAGCAGGCAGGAAGAAACAGGGTCTTTGTACATTGCTCATGACATTTCAAGAGCAGATCTCAGTTTCATGCCAGAAATACAGAACTCTTGGGTTTTGTAAGAGCAGTAGTGGTCAGTCACAAGACAAACTTTTACATTTAGTTGTGCATGCTTACAAACAGATGGAGGCAGGGTGCCAGGACTTCTGTCTCTGCAGAAAATTTTCTGGGAGGTACCTGTGTACTTTCCACCCATCATTCACCATGGATTCACAATGTTGTTTTCTGTCTCACATAATTTTTAGGGAGCTGATGGACAGATGGAGGCAGGACAATAATGTCAGCTTTTACTACTGGACAATGAAATATTTTTCTCTTGAGCGCAATCACAGCATGAAAGGTAGAAGGAGAAAGGATATGAACTTGCTGCTTCCATGTGCTCCATCCGAGTGCCCAGCTGTACTGCTGGCAGGAGGTCACCTCTGTCTGTGTTTCTAAGTTATAAAAGCATTGCCTGCTTTTGTCATTTGCTTTTGTGCTGGATGTAGTTTCCAGAGCTGTTCTGGAAACATAAACCTGAATAAAAGGACCGGAAAGGTTTGAAATCACAGTTGCTGTTCCCTGCAAACTGGTGCTGTGGTGGCTCAGGGGCAGACAGCCCCATGCAGAGATGGGGGGGCAGCTCGCTGCACCTACAGGACTGCTCGGACTCTGCCACCGAGCAGTCAGAGCCTGGCCGCCTAGGACTGGAGGAGCTAGGTAGTAATGGGGTTTATTTTATTATTGGTAGCCTTCTGTATCAGAATCATGTTCATTTAATTCCTTAAAGTAAGCTTTTAAAATGCTGTGCTGGTATACATCTAGTACAGTGCCATTAAAATGTCCAGGTTCTCTGTGTTTAGAGGAGTAACTGAGAATGGAGTTGAGTTCTCTCCTCATTTACCCTTTTGTTACTACAGAAAGAGCTTTGTTCCCCCAATTTTGATGGCAATTAGACTTTTATTTCAGAGTGCACCTAAAGTACCGTGCAGTTGTAAGCACCAGTTTGGGATTATGGTTATAGAGACTGCAAAAGGAAGGGACAGGGGAGACAAAGGAGGGTTTGCTAATACTGAATGGTAACTGGGAAGGGCTGTCAGGCTGCAATGTAACATTTTCCCATGGCATTTACAGGCAAGAGGAGGAAATGTCCAAGCTGGAATAGCCTTTGTCATAGGAACAATACCACAGTCTTTTAAGAAAAGGAATTAGCAGCCTTTAGGTGCAAATAGTCGCCCAAAGAGCTTGTGGCTGAGGTGGAAACAGGACTGGCACATCTTGGAAATCAGCATGAAATTCAGCTCCTCCCAGCCCCAAAGTCTTGCAAATACCTCTGGGAGCAGTAACTTTATGCACAGGCCAGTCCCTTCTTGCATGTGCAGAGGGTCACAGGCAGAGAAGTCCCCATGAACAGGTTTTATGGTTTTTTAACTTTAACTTTTTAACTTTACTCAAGCAAGCTGTGACTGAAGCTAATCAAATTTCTCCCAAGGTAGAAAAAACCCCCCAAACCAAACAAGCAATAGCGAGACATGGAGTACAAGAGGGATCTCATTTGCCCTGCATATTCTCCTTTAACCAGCACAAAGCAAGCACACAGCCACTATTCTTATGCTGAAACATTTTGCAGTTTGCTTTGCACCAGAGACAGCAACGACACAAAGTACATGGCCCAGGAGATTCGTACTGGAATGGAGCATCATCTATTTATGTAAGTGCCCCTATGGGAAGCAGGGTGTATTTGTAAGAGCATAGATGTTTCTTTGTATTTTGCTCAAGTATTTTCTTCTCCTGAAAGGCACTTACTCTGGGATGGTTAACAGGACAGATTAATTCATGTGGATCCTCGCAGCAGAGTAGGGCTGTCACTGGTGGGGAGAGAGGTTTGATTATATTATTCCCTATTGTCAACACAGGCACTTTATAATAGATTTATGGCTAATAAAATAATAGAGTAGAGGGTCCTTGAGTTTCGATTTTGAACCTTTGGCCCTTGCTCAAGTCACCAGCAGATGCAAGCATTAATAAAACCAAATAGCACGTGGATACTAAAGAGGCATATGGGTGGGTACTCAATAAAGGCAGTAAAACACAGGAGAGGGATCTTTACAATCTGGTTTGACCTAATGGAATCATTCTTCTAATAATAAAATTACTCTTTACTGACACATGATATAGAATACCTCAGATCAGTGAAGTAATTCCCAGAAAATTCAGGGGTTGAGGGTTGATGCTGCTCAACAGCATGTTTTCCTTTGAAAAATCTGAGGTGAATTCACAAACATGGACTGACAAGGAGAAAACTGAACTATGGCTAAGGAAGCAAACAGGTGAAAAATAAAGAAAACACAGGGCTTTGCGGAAAGCTTCCTTGATGAAATGATCTCTTTTCAGCCAGCAGCTCCACCTGAGATGCAGACTCCAGGATAGTCTGCCAGAATGTGTTGGGGATCTATCAAACCTTTCCTTAAATTCAATCCAGAGATGCATCAAATCATAGACGCTGGGTTCAATTTAACCTCATTTTGGGTTCTCTGCTGATCTATCTTCACCTACTGTGTTATCGATAAGCTGTGATACCAGCAGGCAAACAATGAAAAAACTGACCATGTTCAGAAATCCAGACACTTTCCTCCAGTCCCAGGTACGCAGCCCATGTTTGCACAAAGGGAGTGGTAAGTCCAGGAATGGACGACAGCAGTTCTGGTCACCAGGCTTTGATGCTCTGCAGAGATAAATCCCTCCTTGCTCATACCCAGTGGATCTGCCATGGCATATACAACCTAGCAGAGGCTGGATTCACATCCAGCTGGATGTAATTCCCATCTGGGTCTGGATTCATATTCAGATTTTGCCAAGCAAAACTCTGCTAGCAGCAGCACAGACCACCATCAGCTTGCAGAGAACTCTCAACTTCTCCACACTGGTTTCTAAAAGCATGGCAAGTGCAGTGGGCATGTGCCTGGGACTTGTTCAGCAAACCCCCAGCCTACAGGAACAAGGGCAGGCACCTTCTCTGCCATCCTGCCACACTGTGCCCAGGTAGTGAGTGAGTGGCTCAGGACCTGCACAGCCACTGCTGACAGCAGTGGGCACAGCATTGCCTCCAGATGTGAGCACACACCGCTGAGAGCTTTGCTCTCCTGTTGGCCTTGGGCTCTCAGGGGTCTGATGCTGCTCTGAGTAGCATCAACGTAGAGACCTACTGAAATGCTAAGGCTTGGACAATAAGCCCAAGCCAGAGTTGACCTATAGATGAATCCTGTACATTTTATAACTGATAACCATTGTGCTATTAGGTATTATACTAAGTTATAGCAAACCAACTGTTCTGATATAAAAGGTGGGAATACTGAAGCCTGAGCAACAGGCCCTGAACTGAAACTGCTAACTCCGCATGTAGTCATTAGTGAAATATGCATAGAAGATATAGCTTAAACATCATAAAACATGTCTATCCTGAATGTATCCTTATATTTCTTTATGTGTGAGCAAGATAACAAGGCCACAGAAACAGTTGTCTGGCCTTGTGACCTTGCTCATAAATTAACTAGATAAGCAGGGAAACTCCCTTAGCTTCTCCCTTAAGCCCTGGCCAGGCTCTGGGGGAACCTAACGTGAGATGAAAACCAGACGTTTCCGCTTAAAACAAAGGTGCCACCTATTCTGGCTTACTGATTTTTAGGTATATAAGGCTGGACCTGCTCACAGCAACTTTGGAAGCCTCACCTACGGGTGGACGCACCGCGTAGGATTTCCCACTTGCAGGGAAAGGTTCTCCAAATCCTCGCTGTAACCGGGGCTCCCCAGCGACTGCGGATCTGGATGATGGTAAAGTATGCAAGTGGTGATGGATCTTTCTTAATCACTATTCTCTCTCTCTCTCAAGTAGTAATGATTTGATGCATTACCCTGTATTTTCCTATTTGTTTAAGTGCACTATTCTGTCTTTTCTTACTGTATGTTTTCTGTATTATTCTGTTACATTATTTAGTTATTTCTAGTAAAATATGCCTGCTCTTTTCACTCTGGTGTCTGAGTTTAATTGATATCCCTGATCAGCAAAACACCTACAAGACAGCCATCACACAGCACAGTGCTGGGCAGCAAAAAGCTCCCAAAATGCAACTTAGTCTTTATGTTTTTATGGGCACAAGAAGAGATCACACCAGTGACTGCCAGAATAAGGCAGAGCACGCCAGGCGGTTTCAGACTAGAGGCTGCCGTAAGCATCCAGTGTACTGCAAGTGAGTTTTGTTGCTAATTAAATCCTTTCTCCTGATTATTTATAGCTCTCTGTTTACTGGCTCATTGACTTTAGAGGCCATGTTAGTTTTCTTTATTACATGTCTCTCTGAATGGCTAGATTATAACTTATGACACAAAGAACAAGTGAATTGGTGTCAGATGGTCTGTGAGCAAAGGGCCTCTGTCTTTGAGGTTGGCATACGGAGAAGACAGGGAAAGATGCTGAGCCCAGTTCATTTGGTGCAAAATAAGATTGTCATCCCTGTCAGTGGCTGTTGCAGGAAGTTTAGGATGTTGGCTCCATGCAGTTTCTTCTTGTGCTGGCTGAGGGTTAGAGAAGAGACAACTGGGGAGGGGGACACAGAAGTCATCTGTGAAAACACAAGAGGCATGGATGGTAAGGAGAAAAGGGTGTTTGCTGCCTATAATAAGAGAACTCTTGGATGTCAATTGAAATTAGCAGGCAGCAGGCTTGAAAACAAGAGGAAGCTCTTCATACACATAACAACGATGTGCAGCTCTGCCATAGGTTGCTGTAGGAGATTTGCATGATTTCAGAACGAGGGAAGACAGGCCCTGAAGAGATCCTAAGCACAAAGCAGCTCAGGTTTAGGAAACCCTATGAGTCACTGTGGGAGCGCTCAGGGGAGTCAGCACGATGCACCTTCCATATTCTCATACTTTGCTCTTGGCAGCTGCTGGTGGCCACTGTCAGAGCGAGTAAAAGCCTGAGCCAGGACAGCTGCTCCAAACTGACCTTAACTGAGTTAAAGCTAAAAATCAAAGAAGAAGCTGGGGAGCACATTTAACCTGGCCGCCTGAGGCAGCTCACTGAGCAGAAATGTCCCACAGAGGCAGTGCTGAGGCAGTGGAGGCTGCCCCGCGCTGTGCGAGTGACCATGAAACCCTCAGCCTTACCCAAACCCACCGAGGGAGTGCAGAGCAAGTGCTCAGCCTGCAAACACATTAACTCCACTGTGCAAGAGAAAGAAGGTTGGCTTTGTACCTACCACGGCGTTCAGTTTAAAGGATTCAAATCCATTTCCCAGGGTGAACAACCCTTTCATGGTATATTCACCTGGCCCTTCAGTATTAGTACCTTAAGATCAAGCACTTCCAGTTGTTGCACCACCACATAGCTGGGAGGGAGCTATCAGCACTCTGGCAGGGAGCTGGAGCTGAGTCGCATGTCACAGAGCAGGGGTTACACCTGCCCACTGATAAAACAGCTGCTGCGGTGTCCCCAAAGAGCCAGCGCATGCCTCGCAATCACAGGACGTCAAGGGTTCAGAGACCACATCTATCTTTACAGCACTGCAGCAGACACACTGGGAAAACCAGTTAGCATTTCCATTCAGGGCTGATCCAGCACACTGACGTGTGTCAGTGCTCTCTCGCCACTCTGAAGACGAAGACAGAGATGTAGTGGGAATTGGACTATGTATGAAATGAGGAGGGGGTGGATCTGGAGCCACATCTGTTGTGGGAAGATGCTAGGCTGCAGCACAAGCTTCACCCTTGGCTAGGTTTTGAGGCCATCTGAGTGCCTGTACCTAAACTTTTAGTAAAACTTGGTACTCCAGCTGTAACGTGGCAGCAGGGCTCTTGCTGCACCTGCTGTGGGGTATCTGCACACATCCCTGCATGCACCAAAGCAGCGAAACCTCAGTCCAAACCAGAGCCTGACTCAGACTCTGTAAGGTCTTTATGACTCCAGATACAGACAGACCAATAAAAAGTGTGCTGTTGTGAGGCTGCAAAGCTGACACTTTTTATTGCTGTTCTGAGGAATTCTTCCAAGTGTTGACTTGCCCACTGATATGTCAACTTGTACCTGACCTTTAAATTTACCGTATTTGCAAGAAAAGAAAACCGGCTCTTTTCCTCTACTCCCCGATTGTTTTGTGCTTAAAGGAAATCAACTTTTGTTTCAATGATCATAAACACAGAAGGTTCCCCAGAGGCTGTTTAAGACTCCAAGATAGTTAAAAAGAACATTTGCATGAATTAAAGAGAAACAACAAGTCACCACTGATCTAAGCTTCTTTCTAGTGCTTAACTAGTGTCTGTAGGTGGGGGAGAGCAAGACAGATCGGTAGGAGGCAAGAAATTCAAAACCTGGGATGTTTGTTCTGCTTTACAGGGCGTTTCCCAAGCAGCAGCCGGGGGAACAATACCTGTCCTCCACCGGCCGCGTGGTCACTTTATGCCTGTATCTGGAACAAGGAATAAAGGACAACAAATCTTTCTACAGTGGCTCATACTTTTTGTCTCCCACAAGACAGCATCGGGATTAAGTGGGGAAGAAAGGGAGCTTTCATGCGCCTTCCCATTATTCAGATCTGCTGCAGCACAACCAAGGATGGCAACGCACCACCCCTCATCTCGCACAGGGAGCTTTGCCATGGCTCTTCCACTGCAGACCCCAGATGAAACCCCCAGAGTGCTGAAGCCTGTGTGAATTACATGGCAGGAATAAAACCCACGAAGTGTGCACGTCTGTGGCTCTTAAATACACATCCATACACTATAATGCACACAAGTGCATTACTAGTGTTTCTTTTGTTCACATCAGATCTTATTTATGGATGTCTGACCTCACAAGTGTGTACATCTACACACGTGATCTGTCCATACGTCATGGTTCAGACTGCACAAGGAGCCACTTTGCCACGGGGACCTTCACAACACAGACTGTTGGCGAATGGTTTCATGTCAGATCTGTGGGCTGTTTTACACACCAGGTCCTGTTCTGTGTCAATCCTGCGTCACTACTCATTGCCCAGCACTGGGAAGGTGATGGGCAGGTTGTGTTAACCTGCCTAAAAGCTTTGCTGAGGTAAGGTGAATGCTACTAGTCACTTAGGACACCAGCAGCCACGCTCTCCCCCTCCCCATCTCCCCTGTCAGGGGTGAGACACATACACATGTATGAATACATACACCCACATACAACTCTATATTCACCGGTGTAATGTCCCCACACAGCACAGCTGGGAAGCTGGGAGGATGAGGATAAACTCCTACAAGGACTGACTAAAATCCTCAGTGTGCTGTTTATAAAGCCTGCCACACAAAATGGACGTGAAATCATGTCTTCTGTAGCTAGTGCTGGAACTACAGACCTCTGTCTTTCACTGCAGCTAAAGACGCAGACCTTTCCTTAAATGATCATGTTCAGAGAATTCAACATCCTCTGAATCATCCAAAAGAACCCATTGGAAAGGGAGTAAAACTAAAGTCCTTTTTATAAGAGAAAAGCTGGTTTTGAATGCATTCACATTGCTGCAATACACAAACCATGGAAGATTTGGCAAAGATGATGTATAGTTTAAGAGCTCCAGCGAGATCAGATACCAAACACCCAGGTGCAGTGAGGCTCAAATCTTCCTTCATTTTAAAGCATTGTGTGGCAATGAAACTTCTCAAGAAGTTATGCTCAAGTCCGTGAAGCCTGGATGGTTTTGATCAATTATTCAACCACAGCCCAAAGTCTCTGCTAAGCTACATAAAAACCAGAGGGACTTGCAATGGAAAGCAGTGGGCTGGGTGAGTACTTTTGCAGGGTAAGTGCAAGCTTGGCCTCTGGGGCTCAGACACTGTGCCCTTTCCTTTCTGGCTGTGGCAAGGTTTAATCAGAAACTAGTTGCGAGGCCACACATACTTGTCCGCCAGACTGTGACCAGCAAGTCCTCGCTTACTGGATGTTACAGTAAGGAGAAAAATCTGTGCAATTAGAGGAGGCTGAAGGCCCAGGCTGGTTTTCGGTTTTGCAGTGCTGAGATTGTTACAGAAACCATTCCAACAGCTAAAGAATTATTTTTGTAAATCCCCCAGTCTCGAGAGTTCAAGATTACATAGTGTGGGCACCTGTTGTTCTCAATAGCTGTGCAGCAATCACCCAGCCAGGGAAGGAACCCTGCCATGCCATTAGGTGACCAGTCACGCAAGGAGACCATTTCACAAGCCTGAGCATCACTCAGCAGTGCCGTAGGAGAGCGCTGAGAACTGGGAATCCTTCACAACCTCTGGGAAGCGGCACAAGCCCAGAGGGCAGCTTGGGCTGGCACATGGCAGCCACCCCCGAACCAAAGTCTCAGGCTGCAGGAGCGGAGGCAGAGGCTCAGCGTTTGCTTAACTCCATAGCACAGGAGCTCTGGGAGCACTGGGAGAGCCCTGTCCTCCCAGCACGGGAGCCCCTGGAAGGGAAAAGTCACACCATGATTTTGCAGAAGGGGATGAAGGTCTTTATTTGAGGCAGGGGAAATTTATACTGGGGAGGGGGATTAGGATCTCCTCCAGTGCAAATTGATCAGTCTATGCTCTAATAAATGGCTCCAACAGCAGAAATAATGATTGCTGTCAGTGTCCTGGAATGAACTGGCTGTGACCCAGTGATCAGCCCCACGTCCCTGTCCTGCTCAGTCCCTGTGCCCAGCACAGCCGCAATACTGCAGCTCGCGGAGCCGGAGCTTGGGCGAGTGTTCGCCCATGGATGGTGGATGTGGCTGAGCAGCAGGAAACCAGCCCAGCAGCCAGCAGATGTGAGCAGCGGCGAGAGAGCACTGCTCTGCACGGCTGATGTCCTCCGTGCCTCGCTGGCAACACTCACCCAGGCAGAGACGGAGGCAGCAATTCAATTTCAAATCCCCTGGAGGAACTCCCACAATGAAAAGTGTGCAGAAGGAGGTAAACTCTGTGCTACTGCCATTCGCAAGTAAATATTTTTTCCAGGCATGGCAGCGCTGGACTCATCTGAGCGAGCGGCAGCATCTTCTTAAAGGCAGAGCAGACTGGACCACAGTTTCACAAGCTGAAACTCTAATCTGGGGAGCTTTAACCTCCAGGGAGCAGCTATAGGAGCCACCCTGCAACAAATCAATATGCAATGGCAACCTGACACCAGGCACAGCTTCCTGGTGTTTAGCAGTATTTAAGCTTGTCATTCTTTGTACTTTTGCAGGAAGGTGTGAGAAAGGCAAGTACATTTGTACGCAGCAGCCGTGGGACTGAGGGATGCTGCGTGTGCAGTCAAGTCACAGGGATGCTTCTTGGACCAGTTTTGTTTCTGCATGGCACCGGGAGGGCTATTCCTCTCCTGGAACATCATCTCAGGGCTGTTGTTCAGAAGTCATGTTAAATCCTCCATCCCCTCCTTCGCTCTGCATCACTGGCTCCATTTGCCACCCATCCAGAGTAACAGCAGTGTCCCTGCAGTTGCATTCACTGCTTTACACCAAAAAGGTGTCTCCTTGCCCTCCGTACAGCAGGTACAGCCTCACCACTCATTGCCAAACAAGGGAGAAGGAGTCATATTTTCAGGTTCAAGTGGTTTGCAGGATTTTAAATAATTACCACTGCCACCCTCTCTACACACGTGCTCCAAGTGACTCTGATAACGCAGTTTCATACCAGAAATCTCCTGTTGCAGGGAGAGCGGCTGTGCCTACCATGGTGCTTTGTTCCTGCCACACACCGTTTCCTTGAGGGAATTTACTTACAGCTGTGAGGAGCTTGGCACAAAGGAAAAAGACTTTTTAAGTTTGCTCTGGGAGAAGAACAGTCACGCTGGTTAACTGAAACTGGTTTCTTGCTTGGCCAAAATCCACATAAACAGGACTTAAATGCTTTGTCCTACTTTTCCTGCTGAATCCTCTTGCTGCCAGGCAGACACAGTTGCTGTTTGGGCACACAGCAAGTGGCAGAGGCAGGCTAGTGCATGCAGCAGTTGCCATTTCGAGCCTAGAGGCCAAAATCTGATGCCATTAACTTATCTATGACAAATAGCAATCCACAGGTGTGAAGCTCTATTATTACTACTTACAACAGAGGGGAATGCAAGGCTGTTTGCCGCCTTCTTCCAGTGCAGCTGGCCAAGGCAGAAAGCTGACTGGTGTGGATGGTAGTGCAGGTGTGTGGCCACCTGACATCCATCAGTATCATACTGCCAAACTTTCAGGCATGCACTCAGAAAATCAGCAGCGTGACACGTACCAGAGGAGCCCCAACCTTTCTCCTCTGTATCAGCATGGTGGCTAAAGCATGGGATGATTATGGTATCTCACCCAATCCCGTTTTCAAAACTGGTTGCTCATGTTCTGCTGGACACCTACCACTTCTGAAAGTCATTCAGAGAGGTTTAGTTTTAGTGCAGCTCTACCTGATCATCACAGGTTCATAGACATCCAAGTGTTGATGCATGGGGCTATGTCACCTCCCTGGGGTGAGGAGAGCCAGGACACTGGGTTGATCTCCAGCTACACATAAGAGCAGTGGTAAAGTGTCAGCTCTGAACAACAGTATCCCACACACGGACCACAGTTGTTTGCCAGGTCTGGTAGATAACCAGCATTTCAGTAAGGAGGTTGGGGTGGGAGGAGACAAGTGCCATGCACGTAAGGTGTAGTCACTAATTAATCCAGGGAATACCACAAAGGAATGATTTCTCTTTGAGGCAAGCACCTGGGATTAGAAATTCTTTTTACCTAGGAAAAAATAACCATGCTGACAGTTTTTACATTTCCAAACTCTTCTTTGATCCTTTACAAGATATAGGAAAGCAGAAAGGTCCAGCATTGTGGGCTGATCAATACACCTAAACTCCACTTTCACTTTGATCTCACACCAGGCCCTGGTTAGTTTTTGAAATGTAAGTAGTGCTTTTGAACACTTAATCTTCCCTTAAAGCCTGATTGAGGGGAGAGATTTGGCTGTTCAAAGAGTAGAGGGCAACTAAACTGATCCCAGACCTGATGGCACAAGGTCTGCACTAGGATGTTAACCTCCTCCCCTCTCCCCATCACCCAACCCCTTCCAGGGAGTCTAGCTGATGTCGTGGGCAGGCTAGAAAGGACAGACCCCAGAAAGCTCCATCTAATCCCAAAGCACAGTCATTTCTCTTTAGGCCATCGCCAGTGCCTGAGAGTCAGAGCACACATGGACTGAACGAAGCCAGCCAAGGACCTGGCACCCTGTACGTTACCCTGCAGCCACAGATCCCATCCCACCCAGGCTTAGGCATTTCTGACAACAGGAGGGACCAAAGACAGTCCTCTGGAAACACTGAGCTTCCAGCTGCAGACAGCAAATACAGGAATAATATCAACAGAGAACTTGAGATCAGTGTGGGAACTAATAACTCACACTGGACACCTGGGTGGGTAGGCACAGCTCAGGAACTGATGGGTCTCTGCCCTCAGCTGTGGCCTGGCCCCCCTATACAGGCTGCTGTGCAGGCTGCAAAGCTCTTGCTTCCCTTGAACTGCCATGTACCAAATGTAATTTTTTTCTGAAATAAGCAGTACCACCTTTGGACAGTGCTGGGTATTCAACAGAGCTCCTAGGAAGAAACAGAAACCTTTAACTGTTCCAATGTTTGCTGCAAAACTATTTAACCTCAGAGCAAAGTTCCTAATAGCCTTAACTAACCAGAGAAAGGACACAGCATTTGCCCTGTCTCTCGTGGCCAGACAGCACAAAAGCCAAAGTGGCCAAAGCTACTCCACTAAAAGAGCACAGTTTGTTCAGACTCCTCCTAGCCCCAAGGCACAGGGTGAGACGTAAATCAGAGGGCAAGTGCTTACCTGTGCATGGCTGGTTTTCATCTGGCACCAATTTACCCCAATTTCAGTTTGTACATAGAACCTAGTCATCTAGGATTCTTTGGAGGTTCATGGAGAGGAACACACAACAGACAAAAGCTGATCTCATCCTGAGACCATCAACCTCTGGAAAAAAAACCCTTAATTATGGCTAAAAAGACCTACTCTTCATCATTAAGGAGAGTACCTAAGTCAGCTCACACTTTGACAACAGGCAATGATGCATGGTCTGAGTGGAGAATGGTGCCTGTTTTAGCACATTAGTCTTGCTACAGGTTCCCAAGCTCTGCAGCAGACTCTAGCTTCCCCTCATCTACCTCCCTCCACAGACAGAGGTCCTGTCTATCTACCTCCAGAAGTTCCTGATCAATATAATGAAACATCAGCGTTCGCTCCACTACTAAGAAGAAAAATTAGTTAGGAAATGGGAGGCTCCCAGACACTTTTGCAAGAAGAGCCTATATTAAATGAGCTGCTTAAATGAGATAGGCAAGTTATAATCAGCATTGCTAATCTTCTCTGGAGTCTGAGTTATACAGATTAACAATACAGTCTCTGAAAACTACTGCTGTGAGATTCCCTTACACATAACTCTCAAGCAATTTGCACAAAGACCTTCCCAATCACTAGCTCCCAGCTAACACAGCAGCAGCAGCCACCCACCCCACACACAGACAGACAGCAAAGCTGGCACAGGATTTATAGAGCTTGGGAGGAGGAGGATGGCTCAGCGACCAGCAGAGGATTCAAGGACGGGATTGGTGGGTCCCAGTGACGCATGGCTGCATGGTATGGGTTAGTAATGCAAAGTGAAGCAAGAGGGTTTTCAACACTGAGGCCGAGAGCTTGCTGGTCTGTTCTCTGCTCTGAGCACGCTGGTATCCCCGTGGCTGCAGGACAGGCAGCGCAGCTTGGCAGAGCTGTGCAAGGATCACAACTGCAGGAAAATGTGCCTGTCTCTGCAGCTGGGGCTACTCCCGAGATGGGACGGAGCCTTCCTGCAGCCGTGGCTGTGCTCGCCTGGGGCAGGGGAGGTTCAGGAGCCAGGGGTTTGTTCAGCCCATGCCAGGCCACTGCCGGCAGGGTATCTGCTTGCTGAGAAAGTCCAAAATGTCATCTGTTCATGTCAGGTAAAGACAGAAAGAATGATAAATGGAGATCAGATAAAGGGGAAAATCTCACCAAAGATTTTAACAGTTTCTGGTGACATTTTAAGCTACTTTTTCTGTTGGATCTGCAGACTCTCTGCCCTTTAATGAGCATTCAGCTATGTTTGGACTATATTCTCAAAACTGTGAGGTTTTGTTTGTTTTCCTTGCTGGAAACTAAGGACATGTCAGGTCTTGATGAAATCATCACTCTTCACTTAAAGGACTGAAGTCCTTTATCAAAGTCCTTTATCCAAGACTGCCCTGACCTCTTGTTTCAGAGATCTCCCAGAAACATCAGCATTTCAGGCTGTCTGTATTGTTTATCATATCAGGAAGGAACAGAGGCCTAGCAACAATATCTATTTATCAGGCCACCTGTCAGACAAATAAAGCAGTTGTATTAATCATAATCATCCAAACTCTTATCTGAAGCACAATCTTGGACTGAGCAAATCTCCCCAGCACAATGCATGGCCAGTCTTGGTTGGCCTGGTGGTAGGAAAGCAGAAGGAAATGAAAGCTTCATTAGGTCGGAGGCTTGGGCCATCTCTTGGGGTTGGTGATAACAATGTAGAGGAATTGCTCAGGAAAGGGAAACAAAGTTGTCCAGGTTTAATCACACTGAGGTTTTGGGAAGAAGGCTGCAATGTCGCCATAATCTCCACCCCAACTAATTGCACAGTGTTGCCCGTGGGCTTGGGCCTTTTCCATAGAACCCACCTATGAGCAACAGTGAGGTGGTCATTTAACATTGGTCAAATCACTGGGTAATATCTGTGACCTCCTCTTTTACCACCACTTGTTCCAGTGGGGACAACAGTGCCACACGATGGGACACCACACTGCAGTCAGAGCTAAAGAGCAGAATACAGAGGAAGAACAAAGAGGAGGGGTTTGGAGGTACCAGGACCTGTGGCTCTAAGCCGAGCTGGAGGCCAGCCCGGGATGCTGTGCGAAGGATGGGCTGATGCTCCTCTGAGTGCCAGGTCTCCCCTCTCAGATGGAAATGACTGACAGCAGAGTGATGGTTTTAGTGTGCTTACAGTCAATGTTGCAGGAGATGCTACAGCTCATTTCTGTTCAGGCACCTTGTGTGGATCATAAATGTTCTTTAACAGCTGCAATATTTAGTGGTTAATGTAAAATCACTTGCTCCTAATGCTTTGCACTTGCAGGGTTATGAAGCTTGATTTACGCCTGACTGCAGAGTTGACAAATCCCCACTAGTCCTCAGCCCAGGTAGCTGCATGGCAAACATGTAAGTGAGGAAAGTCTTTTCCACCCCATCCCACCTTTTATATCTTTCCACCAAGATCTTTTCTCTAAACAGTACCCAAAACAGCTGGAGTATATTATTAATAGACTCCCTACACCTTCCCATACACATTTTCTCACATGTGCTTCAGCATCAGATGAAGAGAACACTCCCATCCAGAAAAATCACCCTGTGTGGCAAAAATCTCTCTGCTTCCGACTTCCCATCCTTACCACAACCACGCTTTGTACTTTCCCCATCCAGGCCTCAGAGGAGCTGACAGAGGGAGAAGACCATGAAGGGAGGAAGGGGGCACCTGCCTAAATATCAAAATACAGTCGATGTCTGGGAAACTAAAGAGAAAAGGACCATCAGGGCTCCATGTTGACAGGCTGGTGCCCCATGCGCTGGCCCAGGCTCTGTGCCAGTTCGTGGAGCTCTGTAATTGCAACAAGCACGGTGTAATGCAGCTCAGCTCTTGGAACAAGAACAAATATGATTTCTTGGAGGGGTGGTTGCTTAAGATCCAGAGACTAGCGTCAAGAGCACGGCAATCCACTCCCCTTACTGTCATTTATTTTGTGCTGCTGGTGGTTGCCTAGGGGGAAAAATAGGCAGAGATTTGAAAGACAGTGCTAATTTAATTTGCCAGTATGAATAAAGATAAGACTGTAAAGCATGTTAATGGAGCTACAGTATCACATAATTCACATGCAAGGGAAACACTGCCTTTCTCAGATCATGACTGTCTTTTCCACATTTAAAACTGATTAAAACAGGATGAGGGCATTTCATTACACGCCCTCCCATGAGAGGCAATGTTCTTCCAGGGACACTGGGGCACATTTAGAAAAAGCTGTAGGAGGAAAGATAGATGCCTATTGCCATGGTCGGTTAAACCTGGAAAAGGTTTATTTTGCCTACTGAGAGAGCAGAAGAGAGAGACTGCTGCAGAGAGACAGCAACAGGCAGCTTATCCAAGCTGAGGGTGCCTCTGTGGATTAGAGTGGTGCAGGCAAGAAAAAAAAATATAATTAAAGTATATGTTATCTTTTGAGAGTATTTGCAACCAAGTCCTGTCTCTAGAGAAAGCAGGCCTTTGTAACGAAGGCTGGTTGGACTCTAGCTCTTGCTTTATTTAAAGTTTGTTACGTGTGCAGTAGGGAAGCAGATAGGGATGGGTATATGGTGGATCAACACGCAAGGCAAGGCTTTCACCAGCAGCCTGTAATTTTAGCTGTCAGCTGTTGTTTGCACAGTTAAATAAACGGATC
The DNA here is from genome assembly GCF_031877795.1 of Strix aluco. Lineage (NCBI taxonomy): Eukaryota > Metazoa > Chordata > Aves > Strigiformes > Strigidae > Strix > Strix aluco. The sequence continues at coordinate 16,892,412 of NC_133948.1, read as the reverse complement.
CCAGTCTCACTGCTGCTTATCTCTGGTACACACACACAGCGGGAACAAGTTAGAGAGGCCCCTCTAAAAGTATTGCTTGCTCACTGCTGGGCGCTGGGTCAGGAGCCCTGAATTTGTTCCAGCTGCCTCCATATATTAGATGAGAGCCCTTGCTCTCTCCTCTGCTTCCATCTCCTCTCCATGGGAGCACGCACAGGGTCAATGTTGGTTGCATGGTTTTGTTTTCCAGGAGGGTCCATCTGCTCCTGCCTTGTGTAATCCCATTACAGGAATTCCTGGGTTCCAGCCCTGCTGCTGGCTGCCATGAGTGACATTTTTCATTTCCCCCTCTTGCTGCCAAGGCTCAGTGCCGTCCTGGGGAGGCCTCACTCTCCCTTTCTCACCTTTTCCTTTGCTATCCGCTCACTGACTCACACTAAACACATTCAAATGTTTCCTCTGATGGAAGAAGCGAGGACGCTCTGGGCAAACCCAGCTCAGAAACGATCAAAGAGTCATCCACCCTCCCAAGGTCAAGCAAACCAAAGCTTAAATGCTCTTCTTCTTTTGCACACATACAGTTGCATCAGTTTACTCTGGGAAAGATGGCAGCAAAGTCTGTGTTTCTGCCAGTAGCGACTCGCAGTAAATCAAAGCAAATCAGGCACAGCTACCACAGGTTACTAAACTCTTCAGCTGACTTTATTTTAGCTGTGAGGCAGGTGATGTGTCTGACTCTAAAGCATCTTGATTTGAATTTCCTCGTGGGGGAAAATATCAAATCACTCTTGGTGATTCCAGTGGACATTTTCACCTCCTAAAGGTTTCTTACAGTGGCTCTTAAGAGTTGCTTTTGTTGAAATGTGGTGGGAAATGGGCAAAAGAGACTTTTCCAGCCTCTCCCCTGGACTGCATGCTGTTAAGCAAAATGGACAGGAAAGAGCCTTCAGTGGAATGTAGCCTTAAGAGCTGAGGATACTGAGGGACCAACATAAAAAGCAGCAGTCCCTCCACAGCAAGCACACACTAAGCGGGCTGAGTTTGAGAGAAGAGAGACAACAGTAAGTTGGATTCACTTTTATCTGAAGCATCATCTTCCAAGTGACCAAAAGAAGTGCAAAGTATGATCCCACCTTGCAACACAAGAGGGGCCTCTCTAAATACTGGCTTGGCTCAATGATTGAATTTAATCTGAGCAGTGAAAACCCACAGGGAAGGAGGGAGGGGTTAAGAACCAGGCTGTGATTTATCCTGCAATTTATCCTGGTGTTATATCCAGGATGTCTAATGTGCCCGGTTCATCTTCTTGCCTACAGCTTGAGCTACAGGTGCTTAAACAGCTCTTGAAATTAGACCCTAAGGCTGGGATTCATCTGCCATCTGGCAGGGGACTGGTGAGATGTCACCTCCCAGAGTCACTGGGCTCTGTCCTGTGATCCAGGTGTGATCCTGGTGTGATGAATCCAACCTCTGCTGACTCTCTTCATGTTCTGGGACTGACACAGGGAGCTCAGATGCACCACTCAACGCTCCCACACATCCTACCAACTGCTGAACCTTTGAAGAGGTTTGGAGGCATTTCTCTGGCTGGATGCAGTGTCCCCTCTCCACCCCATGGACACCACCAGAATTTGCACCCTCCCGGTTTCAACTGTGAACAAGAAACAATCTGGCCCTGCGCTGCCTTGTTCCCACCAATGCTGTGCTTGTTTGTTTATTTCCGGAGTGCAGACTCTGCTAATTTATGTTAATTGGAATTGCACAGGTAGGTTTTCTCCCCCTTCATGTGCCCCTGCATCCTGCTGTGAAAACAAGCTGGCTTTATAATCTCCAGCAGCCTGCCTTAGCATGCAAAGCAGGTTGATGAGCTGCCTCCCCACCCCGCCCTTCCTCATGAGGAAGTTTGCATATTTGGATAGTTTTGAAGGCTTGCTGAGCCACAATTACAATTCCCTTTTATTTATTTATTTAGCGAGAAACCGCCATTTACGAGGCTGGCTGCCCTGCGGCACCATAACAATATGTTTTCCCTCCCCTTTTGCTGGCTCCCACACACTCTTCTGGGGAATAAAAAGCAAGAGGAGGCATTTGTGCTCCTCATGCCTCCGTGCTGGGCAACGCTTGTCATTTGGTCTGTGGTGTGGGTCTGGTTGGCACCTGGCACGCCCAAGGTATGGGAGTCAGGGGGAGCTTTGCCTTTGGCTCCCAGGGTCTGTCTTCTTCAAGAAAGTGAAAAAGCTCTGCTTGCCCTGCTCTTTTTTTTTCCCCTTAGAGCAGTTTGAAGGGGAAAGCCTCCTTCCCCACAGGGATGGCTGTGGGTGTGCAGGCTGTGAGCTGGGACCCAGGAATTCCTCTCCCAAGAGACCCCATGGAAGGTGAGAGCACCAGGGGAGGGGGGACCTCTAAGCTCCAGGGACACACCACCCTATTGCTATTTTAAGAAGCTCAGAAAACTCAACTCCCAAGAGTTTTGGGGGCTTTGATTACTAAGGGAGTTTTTAAAAAATGGCTTATATCTTGAGAAAATTTGTTTTACCCAGCAGACAGAGCAGGGGCTTTTACCTTCTGTAGGGAATTAGCCCAGATTCATATCACTGTAATGGAGATCAGAACTTGACCACAAATATCTCATTAGTTTGAAAAGTTATCTGTTTTATTTCTGTCCAAAGGATATTTTCCTTGGGTGCTTTCATCTTAAAAACACTAACTTCTAGAAAACCAAGCTTTAATGTCACATGTGATCTTGCTTTCTTTGAGGAGTGGAAAATGCCACACACTGTGGCATATGCACAGGATTGAGTCACAAGGGAAAAAATAAACAGTCGTCTTTCTTGGTTTGATCTATGTACATCTGTTTCCTGGGAGAGAGGTGAAATGGGATATTTACTTGGGTAATATTGTAAGCCAGATGCACTCCACTGTGAAATAAAAAAATGATATTAAAATTAACTATGTAAAAGGGATCTGGAGCTGGGCTTTTCATCAGAAACTGGAGTTTTTGCGTATAGCATGCATAACAAGACTATGAATATTCTCATCTCTAAAGTTTCCAAATGAAATGTCAGTCCCATCAGAGATAAAAACAAAACTTCTTGCTTTTAATGAGACTGGGATTTCCCTCTGTGCCTGATGGGGCTGCTCTACTAATCTTGCTGTTGGCCGTGGTTTGGGGGAAAACCAGACACGGGCGGGTAGCTTGCAGTCTGGGCTGGCTCACAAAAATCACCGCATCTCTCATCCCTTCCTTGCTGTCGGGACAGATGGACACCCGCTGTCTGACCAAAGACTTCAGATGCAGCCCCAGCACCTCAATATCCTATCAAAAGACATGTGACATCTGGTCCTCAATGAAGTCATGACTTCAGAAGGGACTTGCATGTTGCTACGAAGAGTAAACTGTGATTTGATCACTGAGATAAGCTGTAGGAGAATGGCCTCTATCGGATGTCCATCTGACGCCAGCAGCTCCCTAACCCAGCAGAGCGCTTTCAGTAGCTCAAAGATGAATATAAGAATTAAAGGAGGAAATAAATACCCATGTTTTAAGAAGGTAGGTAATTTATAATCACAGGGCTTACTGAGGGATGATGCCATATTGGGATGGGTCAGCACTGGGACCAGCGCTGTTTAACATCTTTGTTGGTGACATGGACAGTGGGATCGAGGCACCCTCAGCACGTTTGCTGACACCACCGAGCTGTGTGGTGCAGTGACAAGCTGGAGGGAAGGGATGTCATCCAGAGGGACCTGAGCAGGCTGGAGAGGTGGGATGTGCCAACCTCATGGAGTTCAACAAGGCCAAGTGCAAGGTCCTGCCCATGGGTCGGGGCAATCCCCAGCACAAACACAGGCTGGGGGATGAGTGGGTTGAGAGCAGCCCCAAGGAGAAGGACTTGGGGGTGTTGGTGGGTGGAAAACTGACTGTGAGCCAGCAACGTGCACTCACAGCCCAGAAAGCCAACTGTGTCCTGGGTTGCATCCAGAGCAGTGTGGGCAGCAGGGTGAGGTGGGGATTCTCTCCCTCTGCTCCGCTCTCGGGAGACCCTCCTGCAGTGCTGGGTCCAGCTCTGGGGGCATGTCGCGGATGAAAGTATTGACATGGTAATATTTAGTAAGAAATATAGGTTTATTAATAACTAACAGCAATTTATTATTATAAACTAATTCAGAAATACTAAAAGAAAGAAAAGCGACTTATCCAGATTCTAAAATGACAAGATTCACACTAACTTACTTAACGGTACCTATATATACATATATACATGCATGCACATAACAAAACGGACAAACATACAGAAACAAAGGTGTTTGGATTCAGTAGAATGAACACAGAACGGACACACACACACACACAGAAACAAGGGTATGTACCCACACACACACACACCCCAGTAAAGAGAAGCTAGCTCAAAGAAAATTTCCCTCTCGAGTTTAGAGCAAATACTCCCAATGCCTTGGCATTCCTCAACGGGCGATAATTGAGACTCGAGCAGGGGACTTCGCCCTGGCCTTCCGTCTGGAGCAGACGACACCTTAAGGGTTTTGGTACCTGAGAGGCGTCCCAGCTCAGGGGAGATGCTGGTCACAGGCCCGCTGCGATCCAGGAGAGCTCAAAGGGTCTCCCTGGTGGTCGCCATTTATAGGGTCCAAGATAACTGACTTTTGTCAAATACCTTCTGGTGCCTTCCAGCAGTTACAAAAGAATTTGATTAATGTGCGACTCTGTTATTGTTCCCATTTGACCACATCCCAGGCACAGGTGTGCCAGGCCCTTAGGAGTTGATGGGCCATTTTAACCATTTCCGAGCAATCGGGAGGGGCAGGAGCCAGGCTCGTTAACACTGTCAGTCCTTATCTCCACAGACTGGTGTATAGCTCGGGGGATGTGGGTGGAATCACACCTAGCACCAAGCAGCCCAACAAAGAGGGGCGGGGGGGGGGGGGGGGGGGTGTGTAAGAATTGCACCACCACAGGGCACCAACATCAGGAGGACACGGACCTGCTCGAGCAGGGCCAGAGGAGGCCACAAAGACGCTCGGGGGGCTGGAGCACCCCCCTGTGAGGACAGGCTGAGAGAGTTGGGGGGTTTCAGCTGGAGAAGAGAAGGTCCCTTCCAACCCAAACCATTCTATGATTCTATGATTCTATGTTTGTTCTCTTGTCATCTGGTATCTTTAAGTTAAGATGGGATGTCTTGCTAAAAGTTACATTCTGGTTTAAACCCGTGTTGTTGGGCTCAGAAAAGGAATCACTCTGTGACAGTGTACAGCAGGAAATCAGACTTGATAGTTGTAATTGTGTTCCTATCTGGCCTCAAAATCTATTGATCTGTGAAAATAATTGCCACAGTTTACTGATTTTCCTGAATGTTTGATGGTAGGTAAGAAATACTTCTGTCTCCTGTGGCCTGAGCTGCCCTGAAAGAATTTCCTCTTAGCATTGAGCAGGAATTAGAAAAAAAAAAAAATTGATTCAGATGGATCTTTGCTTACTTGTTTGATATATTTTTTTCTGTATCTGCTCAATGGAATCTGGCTGTCAGGACTACTCAACATCATCCTGTGGGTGGGCCTGGGAATGCTGGTATGCAGAGAAACACAGGCACTTTCTGACTTACTTGACTTAATTGCAAGCCATCACATCACTCTTGCTCAACTGACGGGATTAAAATTGTGAACATATAGCAAGCTGTGTCCTAATCAAGGTTGAAGAGTAAAAACAGAAAGTTGTTTTTACTTCACATACAAAGAGAAGCTAAAGCATGTAAACAGAAGAGGAGATATTTAAATTTTTCCAGGAAAGAATCCTGATCCTGCAAGTCCCTGGGCTCCATCAGGCACTCTGTGGGAGCTGAGTGTGCCCACACCGTGCCGGAGTGTCAACGCCTGGAAAATGCACTTGGAACAGAGCGAGCTGGGTGCATTTTCTGAGTGTAAGTGCTACATAAATGGTGCAGAGACCTTGTATGGGTCTGTAAGTACAAGGTAAGCGTTTCTCTTTATACATCATCAACCCCTCCTAACACATTGAAATACACTCGTTTGCCTTTGGCAGTTTAAAAGGAGAGTCATTCTCGTCCTGTGCACCAAGCCTGCTCCTTCCTCTTGCCGAGACCTGCATGGTTTGTCTTCCCAGTTATCACTGTGGAAACTCAAACATGATATTAGTTTAATTAGAGATCAACTCCTTTTATGGAATGCAAATGCCCTATCTGACTAAATCCCCCTTCTGAAGTTGGCAGATGCAAATTAAATCCTGTACACTGAAGTGTAACTTGGCTTTGAACACTCTTAAAGGCTCTCGGTGATTCAGTGGGTGGAGGGGAATTAGTCTTAAGCTGCATTTGTTGCTTTCTCCTTCCTTAATTTGCTTATATGAATGCTACTGAAGCAATATTGAATGTAGACAAATTGCCAAGTGACACACATGAATGAAAGCCAAGGTTTTACTGTTTGTTTTTGGAGCTGTAAATAACATAGGTCCAGTCTACCTGAAATAATGGTAAATAATGGGCTATCTGCCACTTCACGTCCCGTCATGTTCCCAGTGACCAGCAGGCTTGGAACGGCCAAGCCGTCCCTCCTGCAGTCATGCAAGGGCAGCAGCGCTGGCCTAGGGCGTTTCTGAGCCCCCCAAGAGCCCTATTTTCCAGTGAAATTCTTTTCTTTAGCTGGTTCATCCCGGCCTGATGGGTGACTTTGGAAACCCCATCCCTCCTGGAGAACCCTTGAAGCTCTCCCTACTGATGCACCAGGCTGGTTCCTCCAGACACCACCATCCTTCTCTGGTGGGCCTCGAAGAAAATTGCAATCATTTTGTCTAGGATTACAAAAAGAAGTATTACACGGAGGATCTGCAGGAGACTCATAGGAACCCACATAGTGCATTGTTTCTCAGCTTCTTTAAATTAACAGACAATATAGAGATTTTTCAAAAACAATCTATGACAATCTTCTAGTATTGCCGCAATGGTTTTCATACACAGTCAGCTAACGGGTACCACTTTGAATGTTCTCTTTTATTTTCCTTCACTGCATTCACTTGGAAGTAGATCTCTATGATTCTGCATGCCAAATACCATAATGGGAGTCTGATCACATTGTACCAGTCTGATCAATCCTTTTACTCCACACAACGCAATTTAAGCAAGAGGTGTTTTAAGCCAGCCCCAACAGATTAATTACAGATCATAGTCAGCATTTTTTTTCACTGCTCTTAGATCAGACAGCGATCTAGCCCAAGTATTTTTGCTTCACCGTAATGTTTCTACAGCTTTTATTTTAGAGTCTCTGTTTCCTCCCATGTTCTTCCTGTCTCTGATGATTTATTCTTGGGTCTGAATTCAAAGTATATGTTCATCTCACCAGCAGGCGGATTATCACACCGCACAAACTGCATGTGTCTCACACTCACCAAATGGCTTTCATCCAGTATCTCCAGGTTTTTTCATAAGGAGTGATTTTAAAGCCTCCCATGTGCGAGTTTGTAGAAATGAATCAAACAGGAGAATCTGTAGGTAACAGGCTGTCCTGGTTTTCTGTTGAACATTTTAACAACTGAGCAAATAACTGCCTTTCAATTACATGCTTGTTGCAGACACTCCCTGCTTATGTTTTATAACAATGATTTTGGATCAAGAGGTGTGCAGCTAAAGGGATAAACATTTAGCCCTGATAAGCAGATTTGTAGAAATTATTGTTATCCAGAGCTGGTTTGATTCACTAGGAACCAGCAGTGGACAGCTCTTGAAATCCGACAGGGATAAATTTAACCCACCAAAGTGAAATCTGCTAAGGGATGAGTCTGAATTATATTATATTCATAATAGCATTTCCTTCTGCTATTTAATATCTCAAAAATAATTATGTGAGAGAAATTATTTCTCCACCAGTCTCCCTGACCTCAACAAAAACCTGAAACGCACTTGCAGGGACATTTTTGGGTTCTCCTGGCAGCAGAAATGGAGTAGCAAGGATTCAGAACCAAAGTGCAATGAGATCCTGGACATTTACTTGTTGGGCTGTAGGGATGAGCAACAGGAAAAGAGCCGTATACATTCGTAGGTGATACTGATCCCAAACCACTCATATTCTCAGTGCATTTTGGTAACAGACATAACATTCTGCAGCAACCCACATTTGCACAAAGACTTCTTTGACCCTAGAGATGGACTCACCGTATCTTATTTGAAGAATTCTACCTTTACTGTTGTGACCTAGCAGCTTTTCTTGTTTATATTTCTCGCTGTCTCTCTGCCTTCTTCTCCCTTCTACCTACTTTCCTTCCTTCTGTTTACACAAGCAATTTTTTATGCATAGAGGAACATTATTTTAGGAGAGGGATGTTTGCCTGTCCTATGCAGTAGGGTACCCAGCTCCCTGGGCAGAAAGTCACTAGAAAGACCTCATACATCATGGTGTTCCCATCTTTTAATCTATGAATCAGCCAGGGAAGAAGGCCACTGAAATAAAGCACAGATAAGGGTGGGCAGCAAAGCATGCACTTGTCACAGAATTAGTGCCACAAATATATGGGCAATCAATCAAAGTTGTGGCATGCTCTCCTTGTGGTTAGTTGATATAGAATACCCCCAACCAATAACTAAAGAAAGGGGAGAGAAGAAAGGGATTTGATTTAATATTTGCCTAGTCTTTGTAGAAAAGTAAGATTTATTGCAACATAAAAACCCCAAATTTAGCCTCTAGCTTAATAGCCAGTTGGTCCCTGTGATATTGCTGGAATCATATTTACTGTGCATCCTAATACAGAGACATTCATACCCGTACACCTGCTCAGCCGTGTCATGCTGGATATTAGCCACTGTGAAGCATACATCTGGTCTTGACTTGTGAATGGCTTGCTTAAGGAAACATTGTCTTTATTGCATTTAACATTTTGAATCTGTAAGAGGTTTGTAGTTTGAGATCTCAGGACTTGATTTGGCTCAGCGCTGTATTACTGGGTCTGCGTGTGTCAGACTGAATTAAAGGCAGGGTTGAAAAATGCATCTGGTAGGTCCAGAACCAGCAATAACCATTGGATGTTTCTGCTTGCTCTTTGCTGTTATATTTGAGACATTAAATTATGAAATCACAGAAGACATATCTTTTCCTCTTTCCTTCCTGGGTCTCTTAGATCCAGGTCCCTCCTATTCTGGAGGGCTTCTGGTCCATGCGATGTGGCTCATGGGGATCTGCACAAGCCTCACACCCAGGTTTCATATCTTGCCACAACTCCTCTCCCACTACTGCATGGAATGATGCTACAGTAAGAGAAGGTAAATGATGCAGTTCAAAATAAAATTGTCTTCCAAAGGTTGGGCAGAGATGTGTAGAAGTTTTATATGTTGTGCCTTTTTATGCATGATCAACTAAGGCTGGGAAAAACAAGCATAGCCTTTAGCTTCAGCAACTAATCCCTGTTCTTGGCCAAAAAAGCAATGAAAAACTGTAAATGTTAGGGAATTGAGACCTTAGTTACAGCAAATCCTGACAGAGAACATAGTAACAGATGGTTTGATGCTGATTTTGGCAATTAGCATATTTAGCCAGAAGCATAAACTGCCCTCGTGTTTGTCATGTTTGCTTTCAGATCAGTGTGAGACTCTACTCCAACCCTTATCCAAACTCAATAGATCAGCTGAATCTGCAGAATTTGACCAGAATGCAGAGTTCTGAGCTTTTTGGTACTTTTATGTTCTAGTCAGGTCAAAGAAAAGAAAAAGGTGACAACCCTGAGGGTATTGTGACACTCGTATTCACAGCACCCATCACAATTCCAGTATGCCGTATGCATTCCCATTTTGCAAGAAAATCAACAGCCACCATCCCCTCAGCCCTCTATCTTTCATGGACATTTCATATTCTCGTAAAAACCCTGGAAGTCGGACTCATAGAAAGGAATAGGCTCAAGTATGGAGGAAAATTCTTAGCTTTATGACACATGCACTCAGTTCACAGAAGGATTCTTGCGAGATCCAAATATATCCTCCCTCCTTGCACAGGGCACAAGAGTGACACGTGAATTCTACCAAACAGTTGACCTTTTGAACCAGTACGCCTTGCATAATGGGAAGACTAATGTCCTCCAGCTTAAGAATTACTCCATGTGTGACCTGAGCTATGGAGGAAATCATCTAAATAATTCCTGTGATATCTTCTGGCCTTCAACTCCATTGCCCACATTATTCATTGGCCTGAAATTCATGTCATCAGTTTGTGGCAAAGTGCAAGGTAAGTGCAGGCCATCAGGGTTCTCATTTAACAGCTTTTTACATCAAATTTGTAGAAGTGCATGTAAAAACATAAAAGGCAGAGCAATGGTGTATCAGACAAAATCTGCAACTCAGCTGGAATTTCACAGACTATTTACTTTTAGTCCATGGGCAAGAAACAAATATAACCACAACAGGAAAGTTACTGAAGACAGTTCAAAACCAAATACGATGTGTGTCACCACAGGCCACTGATAGATCCTTCACAAGAAAAATCAGCTCATTTTTCCTCCCAGCAAATGTCAGATGTTTTAGGAATGGTTTGTTCTGTTGATTATTTTTGTTAAATGAGTCCTATTATAATTACCAAGCCTGCGATCTAGAGTTAACCCCTGGCTCCAATCTCCCCAGTCTTTGAAAAAATTTGATCTCAATCTTGGCATGAACCATTGTGTTCAGTCTCCTAAAAATTCAACTCAGGGTAGACAAAGCTCCATAAATGTTCCTGAGGTCAGAAATGAATGCATATTTATTGCAACAATAGCTGTATTACCAGCCATTCACAGCTCCAAGAGCCAAACACAGGAGTTTCTTCAGAAATAAAACCAAACAGATGTCTCCAATGAACACAGCTATCATATCGGCAGAATATTTATTTCAGTAATCTCCCTAGTAATTAATTTTTCTGTTATCACGAAAGCCATTTCAGGGACTGGGAAGAAAAAACCCTGTTTCACTCACTGGCCTCCACGCCGATCCCAGGATCGCAGCCCCGTCTCATCCAAAGGCAGCTTCCGAATAGAGAAGTGACTCGAGACATCCCTCCTCTGCCATTCCCCGGCAGAGGCCGGCAGCCCCCATTGCCTTCCTGCAGAGAGAGAGATAACAATGTGGTTTTCCCCCCATAAAAGTGAGTTCAAAAAAGCATTTACCTGTAACAACAAAAGCAAGCGGATAAATAAGAAGAAAGCACACGTGGTGTTTAGGATAACATGTAATTAAAGGATTAAAAATTCATACATTTCGATTGGAAATGGCACTAAAATTGCTGAGCCGTTAATGACTTTGAATGAAAGGGGGACTTATCTCTTCCCTCAACTGAGTGTTCAGAACCAAGATAGACCTTTTATCATTATTAATTGTTTCATTCATGGCACATAGGAGATGTGTGCCTGCCAGAGAAGTTTTGTTATTCCAATGACTGAAAGAAACTTTTCTAACCCTGCTGCTACTGCCTTGGGTGGTGGAGCTGCCTGGGGAGGATGAGGCAAGGGGAGGAAGACCACTGCTGCCTTTCTGCAAAAGCTGGCTGGAGGTGTAGAAGCACAGCCCACTGCCCAGTCTCATATAGCTAAAGCCTGGCCTGGAGATGTTTAGTCCTAACAGGATGGTGCCAATCCCCCTGTGTCCTACCTTCATTTGTCTGAGCCCTTCAGTTGCCACAGGGCTTTGACTAGGAGAAAATCACCCCTTTCAACAGGGCCAGCACTAAACCCAAACCCTTCCAGGTCCTCACAGAAAGGCTCAAATAAGATTTACAGGACGCAAGGCCTTCTGCTGAATGGCTGTCACTCTTTCGACATTACATTTAAGCACATCTGTTATTTTTAGGAAGACAGATAGACAATCAGCTAGCTAGGTGAACAAGCATAAATAGATACACTAGAGAAAGATAAATTCATACCAGCATCTTGCTGTCTATCTCTCTTTAGGAAGCAGTGTTTTAAACATTACTCTTTTCGCAGCCATAAAGACAAGATGACTGATTGTTTTTTTAAAGCCAGCTGAGAGTCCCGTCTGGTCACACAAATGACTAGAGTGGAGCTCAAAGGAAAAAACTCAGCTATTGGGAGAACTGCAACAGAATTGTAATTGGACAATAGCCAGTTCACAATTACAGATAAGGCTGAGGTCTGACAGATGCAACACAAGACACTGGCAATGGAGAGCTCTATTTTCATCATGTTAGAAAAGTGGCCTGATTTTTCTCATTTCTGGAAGACTATGGGCACTCTTGATTTATAATTTGGCCATTCCATTTGTAGTACTTGATGATTCTTTCTTTTATAATTGTGACCAAAAATGTCAAAAAGGATTTTGCTTACAGAATTCAAAAACACAAAATAAAAAATAAAGACATGATCTAATGAAAGGGATCAATCAGTAATAATTATAGCCTGAAAGATGAAAAATTCGGGAAGCAATGGAGGTGTGAAAGGAAGAAATTGGAAAGAATTTTCAGAGCTTAACATCTGGTCAGATAGACATTCTCTAATAACCATCGGATACATTTGTCTCTACGGGGGATGAGAATTATCCACTGGTGGTGTTTGCTGTGGGTTCCCTCAGTGCCCAACTGTGCAACATGCAGAGGGCCATTCCTACAGCTGCAGTGCTGCCTTCTGTCCTGTTTGGAGGGCACTCCTGTGTGATTTTAGTGGAGTTTTTCCCCCTTATTTTAATCTTGCGTTGTTGGTATGGATGAATGAGTTCCAGAACTATGCAAATCTGTGTAAACAAGTGTGGTCTTACTGAACAGAAGTTACATAGGCTTTTTCCAGCAACAGACCTTTCTCTCTAGCTCAGCACTGTGAAGGGCACGACTGAGACCTGGTAGCTCTGACCTGTGCTCCCACTAGAAATGTTCACAAGCTCTTGATTTATTAAGCTCATCCCACAGAAATACTTAAAATTTAGGTATGCACTTAAAATTAGGACTGCCACCTTGAAATGCGGCCACCGTGGTCGTAATGTCAGTGACTACTCTAATAAAGACCGTTTGTCTTTGCTGAATTTTAACATGCAGCTGCAGCACATCTCTGTTACTTCTCCATTTGGAATAGGAAAATACCAATTATTTAATTACTTTTTTATTGGCATTTTCATTTTTTTAAATACAAACATCATCTGGTTCACATTACTCAGTCAGCCACACAGGAAATGGTAGTAAGTTTTGTTGGTATTATTTTTCTCTGAGGGATTAACACAGATAGTATCTATATACGTATTAAGAGATTGGTGCATACCCCCAGGCAGCAGCAAGGAGAATAAGAAGTATCAGCCATATCAAAACAACTTGCAGGTGGCTGGCCGTTACTGCATTTCAGCGGCATGGCAGGACCAAGGGCACGGAAAGGACATCACTTGGGATGCTGGCACTGGATTACTCTAAGATAAATCATCTTGTGCCACTCACCAGAAAGGGGACGATTTTCCAGGAGAGATTCCAACAGAGTTATCTGTCTGATCAGCTATTGTGGGCTGAAGATTTGGGGCCAAATCAAGCAGCTGTATTTCAGCAGGGAGAAATAAGGGAGAAATCACCCTCTAAAGAAAATACTAGATCTCTTATATCCTAAATCTCTGTTAGTCTGATCTGGTGCACGTTTATGATGATGAAAACTAGTGTTGTGGTAATGTTTGGGGATCCCAACTCCAACCAAAGGCCCTTTTGCAGGGTGTGACCCATACAGCCTGCAGCATACACCCACTCTTCAAGGTGCAACTGTGGCACTTAACTGAGTCATCTAAATTAAGAAGCAAGTCAGTCCAGTTGGCCTCTGTAGTCAATAGCAAGAGATGGGTAACTTCAGACAGTGTCGGGCTATTTGAGGACCTAAGATGGTTTCTGTAGGGCAAAATTCTGTTTTCATTGGCTGAAAAGGGAACATTGGGTGGGATTTATCTCACTACATGTTAGTAATGTGGTATCCAAGCCAGAAATAGTTATGCAGGTCCTGTCTGCGTCTCCTTTTACTAGAGAGATCCTCCACAAAACATAAGCTTCCAGCCATTTATGATCAGGGAGAAACTTGGTCCAAGAATTGTAACCAGAGAGGGAATAAAGGGGATGGGGTGAGTAACTGGGGGTACGATGTGCTGGAGTTCACAGAAGGGCAGGAGCCCACCAGGTCCTGACCCCATCTCCTGAATTCCTGTCCTGTGGGTGCTCTAGTGAAACATGAGGACATAACCATAAGATGATATTCAGATTATAACCATACATACTGACAATATTTTGCTCTTCTGCACACCCATTTGACACCAGACCTCTAACCATTTTATGCTGCTCTTTCCTTCCAGTTTCTCCACAAGCAACAGCCACTTTAATCCACAGTAGGTCTGTGAGGATGGAGAGCAGTGAAGGAAATAAACCTTGTGGCATTAGAGATGGGAGGGAAAAAAGCAAGCTGTGATTGATGCCTGTAATACTGACCACACAAATCACAGAGCTCTGTGAAACTCCTATAATTTAAGGGAGAAATAAGAAGTGAAGCATTATGCCCATGTCACATATGATGGCTCTTGGAATAAGACAAACACTGTGCAATTGGTTTAGACAGCAGGACACAGAAGAGAGGCCACACACTGAGACTGTAAATACTATGGACCCAAAATTGTCCATTCCCAGGTCTGGGCATCTGGCATGACAGCACCAATCTGAAACAGACTGCAGCATCTACTCCAGGAGACTCCTCGGAGAGTACAGTGAAAGGCAAAGCATCTCTCTGATCTAATTGCTTTGAAATGTTTTCCATTCTTCCTGTGCAAAGATTTTGTCTGAACCAACCTCCTTTCAGGTCAACAGGACATCAACTTTGTGTTGTGACTGACTTAAATGAGATTATTTACTCTGCTGTGGCGAAGCAGAGCATGGCAGAAGATGCTCTGATGACAGGCTGCCCCTTTTGCAACAGAAGTTATAACTTGTTTTTAATCAGTGTTTGCCCTCTTTCCTTTTCTTGTTTCATTTTTAGCTGCTGAAGGCAAAAGCTAAAGTCAATTTACTGTACATATAGATTATCTGCTGTTTTCAGTGTTGCACAGGGTAAGTGATGGGAAAGGTCTCAGGCAGTGATGACAGGAGATAGCAAACAGGATTACCACTAACAGCTTGCACCAGGTTCGTGAGTAGATGCGAGAGCTGGGTCTCACACATCTGGCATTTGAACGGCCCATGGCGAGCACTGAACAAAGGTTTTTAATGCATCAAGACAAAGTCTGGGACTCAGCCAAGGCTTTTCACGAGAGTAATGGGAAACTGTGGGGAGCTGGGGTAGGGACTCACCCAACACACTCCATCTCAAAATGTTTGCCAAGTTGTTGGAAATGTTTCAATGTCCTTTTAGTGATAAAGCTTCAGATGTTGGTTTCAAATCTGCTATGGTTCTTTTTCAACCAAAGGCAGGACCTTGTTTTGTGGATTCTGGATGTATCCCCACACTTCTTCACTTGTTCCACATCCTTCCAGGGAATTCCTCTCCCCTGCACTGGACACCTCGGCATTCCCTCGGAACAGGGCAGTGCTGTGACCATAATTATCTCCAGCTAATTATGTTAAGTTATAGGAAGGCCTCTGTACCAAAGATCCCCATTGACATACACCAGTACTACAGTGACAAGACCCTGATTAGTCTGATCCTGCACACAATTCCCAGCTGGCGCTGGGGTGAGAGGGCATTTAGCAGCAGGCTGACCTTCTCTGGGACCTTGGAAGTGGCTGGACATTATATCCTCCCGTGGTCCCTTCTCCACACAGGCAGCCATGGGAAACACCCTTTTGCTTGCCTGCATCCAGCTCCTTTGCAAGAGGCACACGAGCGGTGCTGAGATGCCTGCATGCTCTGGTATTGCCTGCTACAGCACTGCTGCTGGGTTTGCTGTAGGCAGCCCGCTGCTCCCAGCAAAGCCTGACAGGCCAGAGAAAGGTTTCCACAGGTCTGGAGAAACAAAGGGGCTCTGAAGTCCCTGTGAGCTGCCTACATCCAAAAGCTTTCAGAGAGAAGCAAACAAAGGAAAAAAAAAAAGGCATAAACATGAACTCGATGCCTCCTTTGTTGAATTCACCCACCTCTGCAATGGATCTCAGCCTCTCTCAGATTGCAGCTTACTGAACACTCTCCAGCACAAGTGCTGGGTACTGGATTGCAGCCCCCAGGCCTGCCTTGGCCATGTCCCCTCTGCCTGCCTAGAAGTGGCCCCAGGAAGCCCAAGGAGCCACTGCCTGCTTTGCCATGGCCCTCCTGCTCGACAGCGACAGGCGAGGCTGCAGCGTGGGGTCTGCAGCGGCAGGCTGCTTCCCATGGCACCGCAGTGCAGATAAGCTCTCCCAGACTGGGACACGCCAGGTGATAAATAGGGATGCACCGAGGGATGGAGGAGGCAGGAGGTCCTTGGAGCAGACTGTGGCAAGTCACAGAATCACAGAATCAACTAGGTTGGAAAAGACCTTGAAGATCCTCCAGTCCAACCATGAACCTCACACTGACCATTCCCAACTCCACCAGATCCCTCAGCGCTGGGTCAACCCGACTCTTCAACCCCTCCAGGGATGGGGACTACCCCCTGCCCTGGACAGCCCATTCCAACGCCCAACAACCCCTTCTACAAAGAAATCCTTCCTAAGAGCCAGTCTGACCCTGCCCTGGCGCAGCTTGAGGCCATTCCCTCTTGGCCTGGCGCTGGTTCCTTGGGTCAAGAGGCTCATCCCCCCTCTCTGCACCCTCCTTTCAGGGAGTTGTAGAGGGCCATGAGGTCTCCCCTCAGCCTCCTCTTCTCCAGACTAAACCCCCCCAGTTCCCTCAGCCGCTCCCCATCAGACCTGTGCTCCAGACCCTGCACCAGCTCCGTTGCCCTTCTCTGGACACGCTCGAGTCATTCAATGGCCTTTTTGGAGTGAGGGGCCCAAAACTGAACCCACTCATCGAGGTGTGGCCTCACCAGTGCCGAGCACAGGGGTAAGATCCCTTCCCTGTCCATGCTGGCCACGCTAGTGCTGATACAAGCCAGGATGCCATTGGCCTTCTTGGCCACCTGGGCACACTGCTGGCTCCTGTTCAACCGGCTGTCAATCAACACCCCCAGGTCCCTCTCTGACTGGCAGCTCTCCAGCCACTCCTCCCCAAGCCTGTAGCACTGCTGGGGGTAAAGTCCACCCAGGCTCATTTCTAACCGGAGTTAATAGGGAGCCTGTGGACTAGTGTGAGCGGGAGAGCAACGTGCCCATGTTCCTTAAACATGGTGAGAAGCCAGCGAGCAGGCTCCCATCCCTCCTGCTGCCTGGAGAACTGGCCCCGCGGGAGTCTACAGAGCAGCTATTTATACCAGACCAGGTGGGAGGAGATGAAGGTATTTCAGAGCTGTGTGTGCAAAGAACAGCAGCAGCTTCCCTCCTCTTTTTCCATTTCTCCACAGATTTATCCAGGATCCTGCAAACCATTTCTGTGACACTGCCCTCCCCTTGCTAACAGCCCCTGCATAACTGGAGACAAGCTCTACAGCATAAGCCTCACTCCCCACACTTGAGTTACACACCCACTACATACATCCATTTTCTTATTTTCCTTTTATTTTTTAGTATTTGCCTGCATTTTCCCAGACTCCTTTTCCCCAGCTGAAAAGCAACGCCCCTCTGCCTGCACAACGCAGAATCCAAGAAACTCACCAGCAGCTGCTGCAAACCACAGAAGTGTCCGCAGTGTTTTAATTTTATCATTTAAATCATCTCAGTCAATGGGAATTTCCTTTCTTTCCCGCTCACCACCACATCCCTTTTTTATTTTAAGTAAGTTCATAGAGCTGGAGCCTCAGCCAGCAGACACAAGCAGCAAAGTCGGAGGGTCAGAGCCACTTTGCACCCGTGATGAATTTGGCCTTGTACCCGGATCAGGCGCTTCAGCATCCCACCCACAGCGAAGCGTTATTAAGGGGTTGAGAGGAGGAGGAAGCAGCACCTCAGCTGAATTCACAGTTCTCCAGCTTTATCCACAATCTTCTGCTTTTCCCTTCTTTGCTGAAGCACTGACAGATTTTGCCCAGCTCATGTCCAAGCACCCCACCTCCCTCCCAAGCTCACACGTTTCTCTCTGCTGTTGGCAGTTGGACTGTCAGTCCCCACAGTCGTTAGGGCTGGAAGGAGCTGGGGGGAGATGCTCATACTGGGGATTCGGCTTGCGAGATGCTGCAGTGCCATCTTCAGACAGGAGGGCAGCAACCGCAACCAGGATATTCTTAAGTGTGAATAGGAGGGGAAAAAAGAGACAAAACCATAAGCCCATCCAAATCCAGATGTTTGCAGAGGGAACATGCAACCTGAGGCTAGGAAAACATTTGCAGTCAGAGTCACAGGAATCAAACAGCACAGCTTGTCACATACTCCTGCCCTCTACGGATCTCAATGCATGAGGCAAAGAACAACTGATTAACCTCTGTGCTGCCCTAGGAAGAGTGAAACTCTTCACTCTGTGCTAAAGCTTTGAGATTGTGGGATTCAAGTGTATTAAACAGCTGAGAGGTTTTATGAAAAGTAAAACCAGATTCTCTCTCTCCTCCGATTTGGTATGCTGGGGTGGAATATTGTAACGCATGTTTTAACACCTTCCTCCTCTCCCTCCCTTCCAGCAAGCTGAATAACATTATTTTATCCTAATGGCTTACTCTGTAATAGCAAATAAAACAGGCCAGAGACTTCTCTCCCTCTCTGCCCTGAGATCCTGCAGCACCGCGCAGCCTCTGCCCACAGTCTGCCACCACCCATCATCCACACTGCCTTGGGAACAGCCTCTGCTGCCTCCTGACCAGGGCTTTGGCTTTTTCTGGGGAAGGTAAGCGATGGCAGAGAGCAAGGAAGGTGTTTAGAGATCTTGGGGTACTTGGACAAGTGCTTGGGTCTACACCCCATTTAATTCAGCAGCACATGAGTAACAACCAACAACAGCAGTGGATTGACCCCCCAGGTAGATGGTGTATGTAGCTTCTCGGATATTCACCAGGTGGGGCATGGTGCTAAGACAGTTTCAAACATTGACCCTCTGAAAATCAGGGCCTTTAAGAATTCTTTTTCTAGTAACAATGGCTATTTGGGCCAATTCTTAGTAATTTTAGTAATTTTGGCCTGGTTGCACACGTCACTGCTGACGTAAGTCTCTTTGGAGTGCAGGAGACAGCAGCCCAGCCCGCACTGCAAAGCTTTAGAGACAAAAGAGCAAACGTTCCTCAGGATTTCACTGGGATGATAAAATTTATCCCACATGTCTTCCACCGAGGAACCTCTCCCTCAGAGCCTCCAAGCAAAACTGCACGCTACAAAACACATCTGAAGACAGTGGATTTAGTGAGCCAAGGAAGGGATTTCTGCCATAGCTACAGAAAGTGGAGCCGTTTTTCAGCAGCAAAGTCACAAATGCTGGATCCCCCTGGAAAGGTTCGCCTTGCTTGGTTTTGGGCATTTTGAAGTTTAATTTTTAAGACTGAGTTAGTTAACTTGCTTCTCTCTGTAGTTAATGGAGAGAAATAAGGACAGCTAGAGGGCAATTCTTCTGACCAGTTGTTAACGCTTGTCTTAACATTAGAGCAAGAGCCCTCCGGAGAGGCCTGTCTAGCCTTGGATGACTAGGTCAAGCTCTGAAGTCCAACTTGTCAACAAATCTCATCTGAAGTGCTGGACTGTTCCCCAAGCACGTTTCCTTGCTCTACCCCCCCACGTGCACAGCTGGCTGACAGCACTGCCCTCCCAGCCCCACCAAGCCCTCAGAAACCATCCACCCCTTGTCAGGCTGGTTTCCTGATAATTCAGTGAGCTGAAACTGCTTTGGATGGAAAGCTTGTGCCAAAAGGAAATGTGTTGGCAGAGTGGGACAACAGCACCATCCTCAGATCAGCTTAGATTTGGCAGAGACACCACCTCGGGAATTACAGAGAGCTCAGGCTGGGAAACGTGCCTGGTGTTGGCCAGACAATCAGTTGCAGGTCTAAGACCTGAACTCATTTTGCCCCACTACCCTGACTGCAAAGCCGAAGTGTCAGGTAACAGACAGCCACCCACAAAAAGCTTCCAGTCAGTACTGAAGCCAATTTGCTGAATTCCCAGTAAAAGGTGTTACACAGCAAGAAACTGGATCTTCTAGTTACATCTAACTCAAAGCCCTTCACTCCCTACCCCCCGAGCCAGCTCAAACCTACTCCTTCAAAAGCTCCTTGGAAAAAAACTTTTTAAAATTACTACAAACTCCACCCAGTTGAATCTGATGCCTTGAGAACAGTTTGGAGAGAGGAAAAAAGTAGAAAAACACCAGGTTGTAGTTCTGTGCTTATCAATGCTGCTTCTGGATGAGCATGTAGGGAGCCACATGTGAACCTCATCCCCAGACCAGGGGACAAGGTGGGCATGAGCCTGAAGTGTCCCTACACCGTGCTGGGTTGGGCACAGCCAGTTTGGGTAGAAGCACATGGAAAGGGACATCTGCAACCCCACTCCAGCTGCAGCCTGCAGCCTCCTGCTCCTGCTGGTTGCCTGCACATCCATGTGTCCACCCATCCTGCAGGCATGTCTCTAACCGGGGTCCCCAGCCCCAATAAACAGTACAAAGCTGTGTACATATACACAAAGCTTGCTCACTGTTCTGCTGCACAGATATAAAACTGTCCCAGCTCTGGCAAATGAGAGTAATGAAGAAGCAATTCCTGATACCAGATTGAAAAAACAACTCACCTTCCCAAACCGTCTTTATCCTGCCACCATGGTAACTTCTAACAGCCTTAATTGCTTCCCATTTTAACACCTGAGGAAGAAAACCTTTGTGATCTTCTACCATTTTAACACTCATTAAAACAAAAATAAAATGCAGACAAGCACAATTTTATGTGTGCGTATATTTGCAGCTTGCATTTTACCTGCAATCCCTGCGTATGGATCTTTGCTACTCTTTCAGCAACTGGCAGAAGGTTGTAAGAAATACCTGAACATTTGCTTGCTCAAGGCTCTACCCTCCCCAGGCTCTCCCGTTACAGGTCAAACTGGAATAAACATCTTTCCAGACTGCACGCAAGCCAGCGAGGAACAGCCAACACTGAAATTTCTCTCTTCTGGCACAGTTTCTCTCCTGGAAATTCAACCGCAGGGAATTGCTCTAAGGTGTGCACGCACACCCACATACGCATTCACAGACAGGGAGTACCACAGCACAGGATTTGTCCCTCATTTCATCCTGCCCTTCACCGCGTAGTCACCAACAGGTCGTTACCAAATCCTTCCCACTTCCAATTGCAGGTGTGATCTAAAGGGCCAAACTGGTCTGATTTTCCCCAGGGCCATGCTCACACTGGGAAAAACTGGTCATACCTTGTCTCACCTGACAGACGACCCAGTGGAAACACCCGGGTGTTTGTACGGGCGGCTGAGGAGCGCGAGCTCACAGCCCAGAGCTTGACACGATGCCCGGTGGGCTGCTGTAACACTCTGGGGTGGAGTTAAGCTCAGCACCGGCAGCACAGTTCAGCTGGGAAGTCCATGGAGCTGCACAGGGCATGAAATTTGTCCACAGTGACCTGAAGGTCAGATTCATCCCCATGGCACCTGCCAGAACCAATGAATCTCAGGCTGGAGCAGACCTGTCTCTCCTCCTTCCTTGACAGCAGCTCATTTCTGAATCTTGGCAAAGCACTTGATCTTCCCCGAGAACCTAGAGCAATAAAGCCAGTGACCCCTTGCTGCAAAACTCTCACCTGCATGAATAACAATAAAAATATACAATATTTTACAATCTGCTCCCTATTCATTAGGACTTGCTGAATATAATAAAGCTGCCACTGGACCAGCCACTCTTGTAGCGCTCAACTTATGCTGAAACATATAATTATATTGCAGTGAGGTTTGTAGACAGCCCCAGCCTTGTTTATTATAAGCCTCTCTCTTTAAAATCCAATCAGATTAATTTTATATGCAACATAAACTGCTGCTGCTGTTAATTTTGGGTAATGTGCTTGATATATTTCTTTTCTGTGCCTGCAGGAAGTGTTTAAGGCAGATTTCAGGAAGGTGTCCAGGTCCCTGTAGACACTGGCACCCAGTTTGAGGTCTCGGAGGGCTGGGGTGAGACACGAGTGACCAGAGCTCCCCATTCCCAGCACTGAGCCACAGCCTGTCACCCAAGGTGCTCCCCATTTCTCAGTAATGCTCTTTTTGGTGCAGTGCTCCTAAAAGGTGCACTTCAGCCGTGGTGCACTAACCTGGGCTCATATCCCCACGTATGCATGGGGAGGTCCCTGCCTTGCCGAGGCTGGAGATGCAGATAGTGAAGCAGCAGAGGAGCATAAGAAAAGGGTCAAATGTCTGAGGCTCACACTCTTCTGCACGAAGGCAGAACTGCAAAATCAATTTGCCTAAGGTCAGATCAAAAGAAATCACGTTTCTTACATCTTGGGTCTGTACCTGAGCCACAATTATCTTCATTGCTCCCCAGAAGTTCAAGCCTCTGCCGTTCTCTTTAGTTTCCAGAAAGGATGGCTTTGCGCCCAGACAAGACCCCCCTCAACTGGGAAATCTGTTCCATTTTCTCCCTGCCATAAGTTTGCTGCAGTGTGCGGGAGACTTTGGTCTGATTCAAGCCCAGCATTTTTGCACCTGTAGTTGATACCCAGCTCTGCCCTTTCCTCTGAGTTCAGACTTGATTCAGGATCACAGGATGCAAAAGTGATGACAATAAACAAAGGGAAGGTGGGTGCTGAATACATAAGTGGATTTGTATTTCTCCTTAAGTATAACACCTTTTATTTTTTTAAAAAAGTGATAGGGGAAAAAGGAAGATTAAGTGAATTTAGCAAGAAGTTGGTCAATCCTTTAATACCAGGAGGTCAGAGCCATCCCACATGGATCATCAGTTTGCTTTTAATTTCTCCTTGGTGGGTTGCTGCTTTGAAAAATCTCATTTCAAGACACAAAGAGTCAGATCAAGGAAGTCACAGCTCCTAATTATGTGAAATGAAGTGGGACAGAGTGGATTTGAAGCAATCTTGGCTGTAAGCATCTGTGGGAAAGTTTTCCAAAGCTGCCTTTAAAGTGGGGATTGGACTGTGTCTAACCTAAGGGGGCTCAAGGATGGCTGCAAGATGAAACAGAGAAACCTCCTCTCCCTCCACCCACCAGCTCCAGCCTTTATACATTTGTCCCAGGGAAGTAGAAATTAAAGGACCAAGTTCTATAACATCATGTAGCTCAACTGTATGACAGACTCCCAAAGGGCAGCGTTCCCCAGATTTTTTGAAATAATTACTTTTAGGTCTCATCTGCCTTCCTCATCACTAGACTCCGATGATGATGAATCTGGTAATGAGAGATGGGAAAGCTGCCACAGAGAAGCTGGCAGTGGGTGGATTTCTCCCCACACCTTCCTGAATTATCTGTCTGAAGCAGATGCTGGTCCACCCCAGGTCACATCTTTGATCACAGCTGATCGCTCAGGCTCTGCCCTTCCTCTTAACTCCTCTAACAAAGTGGTGTCAGGCTCACAGTACTTGGAAACTGCCACATCTATCAGATGCTCCTTCACATCTCCAAACTCTCTTAAGAGCTTTTTGTGTCTCCACTGGTTGCTGGAGAGCACAAGGAAAATCACTTCCCTGCAGCTTCACGTCACTTCAGATGTGCAGCCAAGGATGGGACAAGGGAGGGCACTCTGCTCGAGGAAATCCATGCATCACTCCAACTTCTGTGGAGCAATACATCAGTCATAGGCTGGCAGAGACCCTGTTAAAACCATTGCCTGAAGGAAGCTACAGATCATAGAAAATGCAGCACTAAATTTTTAATGACTCTGCCCTAGCAGGTCACTGCTGACATGAAGGACGGTAGTTGGGCAGGAAGGATCCCAACACCAGAAGGATACGAAGCCACAATATCCCCAGAACCAAACAAAGGAATGAGATGTATGTATCTGTTTTAAAGCTAAATTACCAGTCAAGTGGAGACGGGAGAGAAAAAGGGAAATTTGATGGAGTAGTTGGGAGACACCTCCTACGGGTGATGCTATCGGAACTGGAGGCATTAGACTCCTGAGATGCCATGGGCTGGGAAGCAAAGGCTGCCCTAGAGCTGGGTGGCCCCACAAAAATACAGAATCCCCAAAACTGCTGAAGAACCATGGGGAAACTGAAGCAGATACCAGCATGCAAAACCTGCTCACTTCTACCAAAGTCTATATTGTCCTTCAGCTCCCTAAAGTCAAGGGCAATTTTATCTGACACCCCATGCAAGGTGTCTGGCTGTGTGCACCAGCTATCATATGTGACCCCCAAAGGGAGGGGGTGCTGACTTGCAGAAAACAGACTCTACAACTCAGAGAGAGTTATACAGCAGGTATGTTTACTCCGGCACCGGGGTGCAAGGGGATTTCTCCACAAAGCTTGCACACCCCCAGCACATTTTACCAAAAACTTACTGAGTGTGGATATACATATTCATTGATTACATAACACAAACATACATATGCATGAGTGAGGCTGGGTTAGCTCTAGAGGCTGGGGTCAGCAGTTTATGTTCTCTTTGCACCTGCGCATTGCTTCCTGGGGGGCATCTCTGGGGTCTGTTGGAGGAAGGCTCACAGTCCTCCTCACCTTGTACTTTTCCCCAGAGCATGCGCAGGTTCTCCTGGCCAATTTCTTGAATAACAAGAGTGTTTTCAGCCGGTTTACTCATTCTATCTTATCTAAGAGAACCAATGGAACTTCTACCGTCCGTATATGACCATCTTTACTCATTACCAAGACCCAACTAGTCAGAGCACATCTGTTTCCCAAGGACAAAAACATGATATTTTGCTGAACACTGCAGTTCTTGGTAGATTTTCACAGTAAACTGCTTTGTTTTGATGGACACAGCAGTCCTTGGTAAAATTCCACAGAACAGTCTGGGCCAGCAGGATTCTTAGCAATATTAAAAAATACTATAAGTAGTACTATAAGTTGCTATAAGTAAATAAGTTGCTAAGCAGTTTGCTATAAGTAAATAAATCTCAAAACAAGTAATCATTTCTCTGTATCAGTGCTTGGTTTACCGTGGAGCTCTAACAGCCAGAACTACTCCTACAGCCACAGCAGGCCAGCAAGTTCCTTGTCCCAGAGGAGGTAGCAGGCTGTGACCTTGAAGTGCATCCCCAGCTCTAAAGCTGTAGGCACTGCTTCCAGGCTCAGCTAAACTAGAGCAGAATTGGATCCAAACTGAGCAAGGAGGCAAGGACCCAGACTAGGGACAGGGAACGGGAAAGAGAAGGGCTGGAAGGGTTATATTTCACTGCCTTCAGGAGCCTGTTGCATGCAATTTGAGTTTAGGTCAAGGAAAGAGAAAAAACATTTTCTAGAGATGCTCTTTTGTTCAATTCTCTGGTTTGTTGCTTGAAGGAAAGGACATGCTCCTGGCCAAGAGACTTCCTACGGAAACAGCGTGATACTCTGAGTGAAGAGGCAGCTAGTCGTGGGGGCTAAAAAGAAATAAAGTGATTTAAGGAAAGCTAAAGGAAGAGATTTTTCACTAAACAGACTTCGGTCTTCCTTCCCTTCACACGTAGCATTCATCTTTAGACGAAGTGTCCTTGTTTCTGTAGTAAATAAGACAACATAGCTTTTAAATACATGAACTCCTCCAGAAAAGGAGTAGTGAAAGAAAAGAAATAATCAGCTGGACCTGACAGCTTCACCGGTTAGAATGGAATGGAGAGGGAATGCTTTGAGCTCTGAAGAAGGCTTTGGATCTAACCAGGTTGCTGGGTCAGAAGATACAGAAGTCTTTCCTGCTTGGAGAGCTTTAGCAGCAGGTCAGGAGGGGGTTCCTCTGCCTGGGATCTGCACTTTATACCTTTTTTTTATCCTCCCCTCCCCAAAAAGGAGCCCAGGTGCAGTTCCTTCAAGGCCCTCAGTCCTGGACACTGCTGCCCTTCGTGGCTTCTTCAGGTTTTCCCTACTAATGGGATGTTATTCCACCAGCAGCAACAAGCAAATACAATTTCAGAGGGAAGAACACATGGGAGCATTTGCAGCTACTGTGGGAAAGGTGTTCCATGCCTGCTCTTTATCTCATTACCAAGAAACTGCAGACCAGCAGCTTGCTAATGGATTATATAAGTAGCTTTTCCTTATTCAGACACACAGACTTATATTCTACATGCTGTTATCTATTCTACAAATAGTTATCTTTTAAATGCAACGAACAGGTTCTGGATGTCTCACAGCCAGAACTTCAGCTGCAGATGCAGAGAGAATATTGTTAGGAAACAAGAAGTTACAGCCTTTGGTGTGTTTGTTTAGGAGTGGAAGTGGGAGCTGTAATGCCTCCTCCCATCAGCAGAAGTTTCCCTCAGTCATCTGCAGAGAGTTACCACCCAGTCTGGGATGATCCTGGCTTTTTAGTTCAGTGTTGTTAATTAAGTAGAATCTGGTCATATTGATTAGATGGCAAGTTTTGTAGAAAACAGAAGCCTGTGAAAGGATTATGAAGAGGTTTTTTTAAAAAAAGACTTTCTTAGCCTTTTTGGTGCATGGAAATATCAAAAGTTTCATCTTTATGAGAGAGCTAAAAAGCACAGTTTAGGGGCCTCTGTGTGTTTAGAAAACTTGTTTATGCTCCTCACAATCAAGAAATAAACTTAGAATTGAATGCTTCAAAAAATTGTGATCATCTGCTTTTAGAGATTTTACATTCATAGGTGTATGTACATATACAAAGTTTTCCTCTGCAGTTGCTTAGACCAGAAATGCTAGCATTTCATTTTGCTTTAATGGAAAACTATCAAGAAAACACCCTAAAGCAATTTAAAATAAAACTTGACAGCACCACAAAACCAACCAGCCTTTATCCACCCTCTCCTACCCAACCTGTATCCAATCTCTTTTCCATCAGATAGAGCATCCTAGATAAGGAAAGCATTCACAAACGATGTGTAGACAAGCTTTTAAGCACTTCAAAAATTTAAATGAATTAAAGGTGTAACTTCGAAGTGGTTACTCAAACTGATATTAAGGCCTCTCATAGGCACTTTCTTATTCGGAATCAGAACAGCACTAATTTGATTTAGTTTAATGCTGAATCTGAAGATACACTGAATTAAACCACACTGAAGAGTGCCTACACTGGGATTTAATGCAATCTAATCTGAGCCCAAAGCAGGGAATTCAGGTCATACATAATGGACTTGCCTTGAGCCATGGCCTTGGGTGCCAAAACCTGAAGGCAGCTTCATCTGAAGAGTGTCACACAAACAAACACTGCTGGGAGCCTAAAATCCTCAGGATGCTGAAGCTGAAAGCATCACCCTTGGCCAGCCTTGCCATTTGAGCAGGCTCTTGTCTGCATCCAGCCTGCAAACAAATTTCATTTGGTGCTCACCAAAATCCCACTTTCTCTGGCATTTTTGTGTTACTCTCTCCTCCCAGCATCCCAGCTGCAATTCAGTTCTGCATTTCCCAGCTGCCAAAGCCTTGTCAGGCTCCTCTTGCACTTGCTGTCCTGCCTCTGCCTGAGCAAGCCCCACTTAAAAGTAGCAGTTTGCAGTAAAACTGCCCAGAAGTTCCTAATAAGGAGCGAGTGGATTAGCAGGGCCCGCAGCAGCACTCCACAACTACAAATCTTGTATGAGGAGACGCTGTTTTACGCCCCAGGTTCATCCTGCACCTGATTACAGTATTTGTCTTCCCCTCCTGGGCCAGGGGAAAAGGTCTTTCTGGGTAACACGTGGTGTGCTGAGCGGGGGGAGAGGGCTGCAGAGCAGTGTCGTAATTCTTAGTCTTAATAAGGAACATTGCAAGAAGTCCAAAGGTTTTTCTTTAACAGGTTTAAGGGAGATACTTTGAGATCAGAAGTTGCTGCAATCACTTGCAAAGCTGGGCTAAAACAGAGGATGAAAATTTATATAATATATTAACATATATTAAATATATTGTATTTAATACAGTGATGAAACATTGGGTGAGAGACACCAGTACAAGGTAGGTGTTGGATCCTAACTGCTTAACACTGATATTAAAAGATCAAACATAATTACCAAATTCCAGAAGAAAAAAAACCCAAGTACCATGTCTTTTACCACCCCCATGGAGAAGCCGCTGTTTGCAGCAGCCTGGGTGCAAGCCCTGCCTCTGCCCGCCTGGCTGAGGGGAGGTGCTGGGATCCCTCAAACTCAGGGGAGCAACAGAAGAGGACAGAAATCACCACTGCATAAAGCCACCCTCAGCCATAACATGACCAGGTCTGTCAATGTGCTGTCCCCCAAAATGTTAATCAACCGGAACAGACAATTTGGGGAGTATTGCCCTTGGACCAGAGAAAGCCAAAGAAGAAATCCAAAGCCTTTGGCAAGAGCCTGCTGGGAACTGCATTCAGGCAGTGTAACAAACTCCAGTTCAGACACAAGAACAGCAGTTACCAGCTAGTGTGATAAATGACTAAGTTATCAAAAAGCTTCACTCTCTTTCTTTGTTGTTTGGTGTGGGGTTTTTTTAAATTCTACTTGTTACAGCAGCAAAGCATCGTAAAGTTGCATTTAAATTAAAACAATCCTCCAGCCTGGGGAACAGAAACACAACAGAGCCATCCATTTCCAAGAGAAAAAGGAGCAGGAAATCCAACTAAGATTTATACAATTATTCCTCTATAATTACCCAGAAGAGAGAGAAAGCCCACAGGTCAGCAGTATCTCATTCATTATCACACAGCTAGCTTTTTAGGCTTTAATTTTATATTTTTGCAATCCCCAGCCTACGTCCAGATTCACAGTAATGTGCCGGGAAAATTAAAGCATGGTGCTGATACTCGGGTGAAACCCAGCTCTCCTCATACCCCCCCGCCACGTGGACGGCGTCCCCCCGCGCGGCAGCACCACGTGGCAGCAGCCAGGACAGGTGCCCAAGTGAGATTGTCATCACTGACAGATGACCGGGCTGTAATCTGATGTAAGGAAATTAAGAGTGAAAAGTAATTCAAAGAGAAGAGGGGAAAAAATAAGGAGCCCGTCAAGCTCTAATACTTTAATTTGCCTTTTTCTGTAATTGCTTTATCCGTTTATTCTTTCATCCTCTGAAAATCTTCCTGGGCTATTGGTGCTACTTTTATTTATGGTAGGAGAACTACACTTGAGGTGCGTGCTGGTGGCCCACAGTTCAGCCTGGCATTTACACAAGGCCCACTTCCTTCCCATCTCAGCAGGACACTGATCTGATCAGCCACCACGGTGTCCCACCCCTGTTCATCTGCAGGGGGGTTTCTCCACCTGCCTGACAGACAGGGAGACCCCAGGAGATGCTGCAACTGAGAGAGAAGAGCATGAGACCTGCCAAATCTGGGGTCTCCAGTCCTCCTCCCTCCTGGCCCCAGGCTGGGTCAGCCTTCACCAGATGTTGGAGCTGGCTCCAGCATCACCCCCCACCATGGTGGGACTTCCAGCTGCCCACACAGTGGGGACCAGGGCCATCACGGTTAGCTCCCTCATTTATCTCCACTGGTTTTACGGGATTTATTTTGTTACAGAGGGAAGGACTTTGCCCCAGTACCCCAACAGGCTCAGATGAAATGAATGAAAAAGTCTTTGAGATATTCACTCCAGGCTGAATATGATGAAGGACTGAAGGAAAATTAGAAAGGGGAAGTCTGTAGAGGAAAGACACTGCTCTGAGGCATAGAGGAACAATATATTTGATTAACTACCACCACAGTACTGAAAGAAGGAAAGGAGCAGCTGCAGAGATTCACGCCTGGAAGAGACCATCACCTTTCACCTCCCACCGAGAACTAGAGGTGCTCTGGTCCTGAACTGCTGTTCATTTTCACACCTGGGTCCTGAGCTGGGCCTTAGCCAGAAGCTGTTGCTGCTCTCCATCTGAAAAAAACATGGGGAGTTTTTCTGACCTGATGAAAGCACCAACTTAGAGGTATTAATATGAACAAGGTAATAACTGTTTCTGATGCCCAGGGTAGAAGTAATAAGAATGTGCTGAGCCTGCAGGTTTCACCTGGAATAGGACTTAAAATACTGATTTTGGAACACAACAGCTACCTTATTATGACTATCATGTTTTCATCAAGGGAGAGATAAAACAGAATAAAATTTAGGCTTCAGTGTGACCAGCTGTGAAATTTTTGTATTTTTTTTTCTTGGAAGTTATTATTTAGAATCCTATTGACATTTTTCATTTGCTTATAACTAAGTTTTCATTAAATATAAAAATTTTAGTGATTATTTTGATGTCTTCATATAATTGTCAATGCAAAAGTTTACAAACATTTTGAAAGAAGTGAAAAAATGCCCCCACTTCAGAAGATGCCAAATAGAAAGAACTTGAAAACTATTTGTTCAATTATTTGCTGTCTCTCTCAGGAAAAAAAAAAAAAAAAAAACAACAAACTTCTGAATAATACTGGAGTCAGCAAATGGGTTTTACAAAACATCTTCCAAATTTCCCAGATTTATTAGTTTATCACTACAATGGGGAAAAATATGGAAATGAGTGAGAAATGCATTATACAAGAGTAAGTGACACACAGCAGAACAGAGAGGCAACGTTTATGTTGTGGAGCAGCTGGGTACAATTTACTGCCTGCAGAATATCAATGGAGAACTGACTATTTTAGGGCAAAACTCAACACTCCAGTCTCTCCGCCAGTTGCCACCATTTGTGTGGCTGCAGCAGGGAAAAGTAGATGCAGGTGACATCCTGGGATAACACTGCCCTAACCTGACCCTGCCTGCACAAATCTGTGTGTAGACTCCGACACGTGTCATTGCTGCCAGGCTGCAGTTGGGAGATGAAGCTTTTGTCTCCTCCAAATCACACGGGAGGGCAGGCAATGGTACCACAGCACAGAGCCCTACCAGTTGTGCTCTTTCCCTCTCTAGCTCTTTCAGTCTTGCTTTTTTCCAGTCTCTCTCTGAGGCCTCGACTGATTCGGGCATTTCCTGGTGTTCGTTTTTGGGGTCATACATCCATTACTCCCTACAAATCCAATTTGCAACATCTGGTGCTGTCCCAACCTTTGGAACCCTCCAAGAGCGAACATACTGGCTGCTGGGAAGTGCATGGGTTGTTTGTGATGTAGGATAGATCTAAGCAGAATTACCTACAAAGACCTATGGGGCACTTCATCTATATAATGGCTAAGCAACCAATTTCAGCTGAAGCTGTAATGGCTACATCTGACACTGTCACCAAGAAATATTCTGACCACCTTTTGCTACAGAATTACACTTGCTATTTGCAGAAGTGATGTCATTCTCAGTTTCTCCAGATCTCTGGACTGAAAGATGAAAATGAGATAAAACTGCTTCATGTTGGTTATATGAAATACAATCAGAAATTAAATAGGAAAGCAAACCACAAATGTCATCTGGAGACAAGCATCAAATCCCACCCTGTTCAGCTTCCTATACTGTTAATTAAAACATGAACTCTAGTCCAAACCTGAGGACTAGCATATCCACTCTGGTAAATTCTCATTACACACTTTTGAAAGGGAAAGTATTACTTTCAGAAGCACCAAAGGGTGTTGATGGATGCACCATCAGCTTCGGACATGTCCACAAGCCTGTTCCTTTCTCACAGCAGTCAGTGCAATGAAAGGCTTGTGACCACCCAGGCTGGGTCAGTGCTGGTCATACCTCGCACTGCAGGAGGGCCAAGGGGCACAGCAGGTACCTGTACATGCTCCCTTCCATCACCCTGTGGGGAGAGATGGGAACTGGCATCTCCTGAAGAGCTGAGAGGTACCAGGCAGCTGTGAACATCAACTTTTTTCACTGCTGCAGGGTGCGCGCCAGTGTCCTAAAGCAGAAGAGGATACGACTGGCTACTGGAAGCCCATCAGCCTTCGGAAAGTGGTGCTGGGGTAGGGCTCTGCTCTCAGCACGGCTGGATTAGCTTGTTAGTGTTTGGGGATCTTATTCATGCCTTCAGGCAGGAGCCAAATTACAGAATAGAGCATGGTACAAAGAGCCCTGAGTCAGCCTTAACATCTTCAGTGTCTAATTCCTTGTCAGCTCCAGTCTCTGAAGGCAGAGCTGCAAAAACACACATAGGCAATAGGTGGAATGTATCACAGTGACATTCATTAACAACATCTCGATGACACTTAGATCTTGAAGAGTTAATAAATGCTGGTAAACATCCTTCTCCTCAATTCAGAGTAGAGGGAGATACAACCCTGAGGACTAACCCAAGGTCATGTATCACAAAATTAAGAGAGAACAAACAAAAACCACTCCTTGAGTCTGCCAGACTAACGCCTTCTCTACTGGACATCTGCAGCAGACGTGCCAAAATAGATTGTTTTAAATGGCCTAAATATGTCCAACTCCTGCAGTGCTGAATGCCCTTAGCAATGTTTCCTTGCTGCCTAAAGGTGTCTGTCAGGAATGCTATTAATAATTGGCTAGAGGTGGGGGTTTGTCTGGGGCTTTGTCTTGAAATGTCCTGTAAAACAGTGACAGACATGGCTCTGCTCCTTCTTTCAGTACCCCTGGCATAAACCTGCAGACAGCTCCTGTAAAGAGCCCCTTGGAGCACCGCCTGCCTCGCAGACCCCAGAGCAGGCACTGGCTGAAACACGGGCAAGTTGCCTGTTGTATTTAGTGCCCATTAAAATTCCTCGTTACAGCTCTCTCCCAGTGTGCAGGCACTGCAGCTGCCGACGTAGGACCTTTCTTCCTCCCCGGTGCAGGGCACGAGCCAGGCAGAGAGCCGGAAGCCAGCGGTGGTGTGTGTCCAGGAGGTGAAATGGGACGTCGTGGGTGTGCAGTTGCTTGGCTGCTGGGAGCAAGCAGCTTTTATTTTAATGCGTTTGAAGAAATCCCTGGTAAGGCCTCCTTCTGAACACTGCTTCAGGGTTCAGTAGACTCCTGTAGACCAAATTAAATGTTCAGAGCTACTAACACAGAACAGGGAAATGAAGAGGCTATTCTATAAAATAATATTTGTACAAGGAAACAACACGCATATGAGATCTAACGGTGTAAACATTCAGCCTTTTCATGTTTATCACAACTGTGATGTTTCATTCAGAAGAAGAGGGGAATGAGGAACAGAAAGTTACCTAGGCTGAAGGTAGAGCAGGACCAGTTAGTGAATGACCAGGGGTTGCTTAGTCCAGACAGGCCAGGAAAGAAATCCCAGGATTAGGCCGAACCTCACTTCTGATGAAACAGCATCAACACCCTGGCAGTGTGAAGGCTGCAAAAGACTGAGAAGACTGCAGTCCTGGAGTTTTGTGGGACTGTTATCTTGAAATGGGCTTTGCCTTGGCAAAGCGATGGCAAATCAAACACTGCCATTGGGCACTCTAACTACAACATCATGAGCCCGTGGGACTCTGTTCTGTAGGACTCGGAAAGATTTAGTTGGAGTGTGAGTCCAGCTGATCAGTATCTCCAGGAGACAGAGATCATGGTCTGAGCACAACACTACACTATGAGCTTTCCTGACTGAACCTCTGCTTTTCTACACAAATGCTAGTGATCTCCATCGAGAGAAGGCTGTTTTAGCCAGTCCTCCTGCAAAGCCCTTACACTGGTTAAATCCAAACAGACAGGAGGGCCCTGCTGCAGAGAGCCACAGCAAGCAGAAAGGCAATCGTTTGTTAAAGCCATCTGGAAACCCGTTCCAGCAGAAAACAAAATCCTGACCAGACTGCTGGCAAGACTTCCCACATCTCCAGGCCAGGGGCCATCGGCAACATGTCCACACCTCTGACATCTGGGGTCCACAACAAAGATGGTTTCCAGCCTATCACATCCTCTGAGCTAAAACTCTCAGCAGGAGCTGGCTCATCCCAGGACTCAGCACCAGTCAGACACACAACCTGCAGTTCAGAAGTACCCCTGAAAAGACCCTGACAGCCTGCATTAAACACAGGCATGCATTTGAGATGTAGGCCCTGCCCAGTAATCTCTTCTTTGCATCAGATACAGAGGTGCAAATTTAGCCTTACTTCTACTGAAACTTTCCTTACAGATAGCTCATTTTCTGTGTTCATAAACTGCAGTAAGGCCCTGCTTAGCAGGTGGCCTGGACCCTGCCTACAGTGAAGAAATCATTTAGACAAGCTGCAGTTTTCTTTCCTCACTGCTGTCTTGCCTTCCAGAAATCGATCAATATCAAAAGCTCCCTATGAAGACTGCCTAAAAAAGCCAGCTACAAGTGCCTTGACTTGTTGCTCTTTTTGTCAGACATCATGCAGTCAGTCTGGCTTCATTCGAGTGCATTAGGACAAGTTCAGTTCATATTTACAAGGAATCACAGCAGGCCCCACCTGTGCCTCCAGCCCCCAACACCACTCCTGTGCAGCCTCCCTGGGAGCAATAAGCACAGAATAAGAAACCTCGCCTCAAAATAAGATCCACAGCCTGTGGTTTCAACAAGATGCATAGAGCACCAGCTGGGAACAACCTCTGCTCTAACTACACCTCGCTCTGCCATCTAAGTAAGGAGATCAGCTCCCAGATGATCCCTAGCCCTAAAGCCACGGATCTTCCCTAGGGCAGTGCTAGGTAAATACCAGAGCACAGGGACACCTGGGCATTCAGGCTAAGCTGATGGGGAGAAGGGCAGAGGACTAGAAACAGGAAAAGAAGATGAGGGAGAAGACTGAGGAGCAGAAGGAGGAAGAAAGGTGCAGGGAAAAGGCTAGAGAGATGGAGAAACCAAGAAAAATGAATGTAGTGCTCGAAGGCAGTTTGAACGAAGGTTTTTAACAGGGAAATCCCCACTCCTCTCAGGAGGGGACCCGGGCATCTGGGACCAGCGTAGGACCCCCATTGTCCCCTGGAACCCCGTTGCCTGGGCTCCGCCTAGTAACCCTGCTGTTGCCTGGAAACCCAGGCATCTGGGTGCTAGGCTTTGGAGCCATGGCGTGGTGGGTGCTCCTGATGCTGGTGCTGGCCCCCTGGGTCCCTGGGGTGCACACCTGCCTGTTCTGCTTTGGGCCCGCCATTCAGCGGTCACGGCTCTGCCATGAGATTACTGGGGCCCCCGTCAGTGACCCCCGACATCGACAGTGCCTTGAGGCCCTCGTCCAGGCTGCTGTGCCACTTGCCTCTGTCACCGTGGGTGAGTCATGGAACCCCAGGGACACCCAACCCAATGGGGACCCTGCCCAAGGAGCCCCATCCTGACTGGCACCTCCATCCCACCAGGGACCTCCATCCCAAGAGTCTCCCACCCTGAACAGGACCCCCGAGAACCCTCTGGGGTTCCCCACTTCAGCCAAGGCCCTCATACTGACGCCAGCCAGGATTCCAGGCAGTTGGGGACCCCTTTCCTAAACAGGGACCCCAGGGACCCACCCCAGGCAAACACCCTAGGGACTCCCAACCATGCCACGGTGTCCCCACTCCTAACCTGGACCCCAGGGACCTTTGTGAATCCCAACCTTTCCTGAGACTCTGAGAATCACCCAACCCTGGCCAGGGACACCCTGGGGACTTCCTGGGACCCTCTGGCCCTACCTAAGACCTCAGGAATCCCCAGGGATACCTGACCCTTCCCAGTATCCCTAAGCCCTGATCAGGACTCCAGGAACCCCTGGAAACCCCCAGTCCTTACTGGTCCCAGGGTCGAGGCAGCGTGAGGCCCTTCGGGAGATCATCATGGATGCCCTGCATTTTCTGGAGAAGCAGAGGAACATGAGTGAGCAGGGGACGTGGGACATGTGAGGGGGTAGGGCCAGGACATGGGGCACGGGAGATGGGACGTGGAGGCCTTGAATGGGGAGGGTGGTGAAATACAGGCTATGTGGAGGTCTGGGGGCTGTAAGGGGATATTTGGGGAATCTGAGGGTATGTGGCCTTCAAGGTATACAGCTTCTGGGGGGTTTTGAGGGGGTATTTGGGGATATATGGGACTCCAGGATGGATATATGGGGTCGAGGTGAATTGTACAGGGGATCTGCGGGGTCCGGGGAGGGTTTATGGGGATTGGGAGGAGCGCACATTGTCTCACCTGGACTGGTGGGACACCCCAGAGTCTTTTGAGGCGTCTCTGCAGGAAGCCGTCAACACAATCTGGGCGAAGCTGAGCCAGCTGGAGGAAGGTACGGGACCAGTGGGGACACCCACCCAGGACTCCCCCCCTGGGGAACCCCTGAGCCCTGGGACCCCCACTCAAGGGACTGTCACAGACATCCCCACCCTGCACATCTACACCCCATGGACCCTCACCCTGGGCACCCCCGTCCTGGAGAAACCCCCAGGGACCCCATCTGGGCTGGACAAGGGCTGAGCCCTGACAGCTCGTCACAGGGATGTGGATGCCCACTGATCCCCAGTCTAATGCTGCTTCCTCCCCACCAGCTCCAGCCTGCGTCCCGCCCTGTGGTGAGTGCCCATCCCGCTGTCTTGCCACCCCCTGTCCCCTAGCACATCTCCCTTCTCCCTGGGACCACGCACTCTCTCCTCCCAGGGTACCAGCCAGCCGCCCGCGTCTTCCAGTGTGCTACCTGCCGCCTCGTGGACTGCCAGTTTCCCCTGGACTGCCCAGGTACGGGGCCGTGGGGGGCCCAGGCATCCACAGCCCCATCCCGGAGCTGGGTGCCTCCCGGGCTCGGGGGCAACCCTCATTTTGCACACATGGGCACGTGGGCAGGGCCCACCATGAGTGCCAAGGTGCGTGCCCAGCCACCCCCCCGCGAGCCCCAGAGCGCGTGCAGCCACCCAGGAGCGCGGTCATTTCTGTCACTGACTGAGCAGGTGGGAGCTCACGTGCCTGTCCATGCTCCCAGTGCAGGACACGTGGACCCACGCGGGTGAAGCCATCACACTGCACTGCGACGTGCCCTTTGCCACCCCGTCCGACCTGCCCGTTACCTGGATGTTTGCCAAGGATGTGAGTTGCACAGGCGTGGGCAAGGGTGTACGTAGACATTCGTGAGAGGACTGGGCATGGGTAACAAGGCCTGCGTGCACACAGCTGTGCGCTTGGCGCGAGGGCTATCGATAGATGCGGGTATTGCTTGTACAGGAGATACGTGTGCTGTCAGCAGCACGTGTGTAAGCACGCACAGGATGCAAGCGAGTGCCCGCCCACGTGCAGGGTGCACTCAAGCAGGAGGCGGGTCACTCGTGTGTTTGCAGATTCATGTGCGCTTGTGCGCACTTGTGTGTGAAGGAAGCGACTTCTCCATGTGCTCTGCTTGTGCAGCCCTGTGTGCACACACACAGGGCACAAGGAGCACGTGTGGGACACAAGGTGCATGCGTGTGCATGAGCAAAGGGTACAAGAAGAATGAAGGGGGCATGATGGGCATGTGCAGGACACGGGTGCCTTTGTGTGCACATGTATGCTGTCTCGTGTACCTGGTGGACCAGGCTGCAGTGATGTGTTCCCCCGTCCCCAGCTGCGCACACAGGATCTGGCAGTGTTTGATGAGCTGCAGGAGAGTGTGGAGGGACCTCTCAGTCTGACCCTCCAGGACCCCGTTCCAGGAACCGTCGCCTGTGTCCTGGGGGTCCTCTCTGAGCCCTTGGTCCGCAAGTACTTCTACCTCAACGGTGAGCCCAGACAGCTGCGTGCCCTGGGGGCAATGAGCAGTGGAGGGTGGAGCAGGACCCCAGACACCTGGGTCCATGGGAGGGGGGTGCATGGGGGTGTGAGCAGGGTGCCAGGACACCACAGGTGGAGTGGAGCAGGTGGTCCCTGACGCACGGCTCCTCTGGGGACAGTGGGGCACGTGGGGTGGCGCAGGGGCCCCCGGACGCCTGGGTCCCTGGGGCAGGGAGGTCTGTGGCTGGAGCAGGTGCTGCAGGCACACCTGGTCCCTGGGGGGCAGTGCCCCGTGACCCGAGGTGCCTTGGTCCCCACAGTATCAGGGGGAAGCCTGGAGGCAGAGCAGGAACTCCAGGCTCAGTTCAGAGCTGTGCTGCGCTGGCCCGAACGCAGGACTCCCCTGCACCACATGGCATCGCTGGGGCTGGGGCTGGCACTTGGCTTCATGGCGCTCGTGCTGCTGCTGGTGTGAGTCCTCCTGACCTGGTGAACCTTACCCTGTCATCCCCGTGCTTCTGGGGCTCCCTGCATGGCACTCCCAAACCCCCCTGGACCCTCGATCCCTCGGGATTCCCTACAGATGCAAGGGCTCCCAGGTGTCCAAGGTGGCGCAGAGACTGCCAGGACTCCTAAACTCACAAGGCCCTCTGTTTTCCCCTGGGACTCCCATTGTCCTCTGGCCCATTCCAGGACCCCTCCCTTGCACCCAGGACAACGCCAGGCTGCCTTGCTTCCCCCAAATTCCCTAATTGCCCCTGAGACCCTGCCACTTTTCACCCCTTTTCCCCAGAACCCCCACTGTCCCTTTGCGGGCTGCAGTTACAGTCAGTTGACCCAGTTGCCCCCAGGGTCCCGTACTTTCACCCTTAGACCCATCAGTTGCCCCTAGGGCCCCCCCTATGCCCCATGATTCCCCCCACCCCAGATTTCTCCATTCACCTCCTCTTTCTCCATTCCTCCTTCTGCCTCCCAGGGCCACCTGGCAATGCTGGAGCATCCTAGGCCTCCGTGACACCGGGACATCCCGCAGATCTGGACAACAGGGTCCTCCAGGGGATTCCAGATGCCTGGATTTGCCGTAGGGGAGCTTGACGCGTCGCTCCCTCCCTGAGGACCAAAATTCCTGCAGTTGCTCTTCTTGCATTGGGAGTAGCATGTGTAAATTAAAACAGTCTAAAACCAGAACTGCAGAGTTCTAAATAACTGGATTATGATGGAGATGGAGATCTGGGGGTCTTGGGCTTGCATACAGAAATCTATGGGCTTGCATACAGAAGAACTGGCTACTGGGCAGCACGTAAGCAGTCCAAAAAACAGCTGTGACGCTCCTGACCCTGCAGTCCAACAGCTAGCACTAAGGGAAAGTCAGCTGCGGGAAAGCTTTCTCTTGATACTCATGTATCAGAGACACTAATGTATAATAATGCCTTTATTATGTCATGGCCACTACAAATGCCAAGTTTCTTTCTCCTCCAATTGTTTGCCTAAAAGCATTTTACCACATACGCTTCTACCTCTGTATAACCCAGTTGACTTAAATTTGGATAAATTGCTGCTACAGATTTTTTAAATGTTATGTCTGTAACGAAACAGCCAAACAGTAGAGGAGGAATGCTATAAAGTTCCGTGAAGAAGAGAGTAGAAAAATCCCTTAAGACTGTGATCACGGTATCTCCAGCGCTCTATGTTGCCTTTAAATGTACCTAGACTTACGTTAGAAAAAACAGCTATCAGAACAATATGAAAAAACAGGCTGCAAACACAGTACGCAGAGGTTGCCCATTTGCTGTTGGTGCCTTTGGTCCCAAGCAGTTGGTAAAACGCTTCCGGCGCCTGGGCTGACATTCCAGCTGTGTTTAACTCTTTGGTGCTGTCAGTGCTGGTGGGGGTTGAGAAGCCTGAGCTGTGATCTCTGGGCTGAAGACCCAGCCTGTGCTCCCCCATCCTGCAGAGGCCGATCCGGACTCAGGCAAGGACCTTCTCCTCCTGCAGTCATCTGGCCACGCGACAGAGCCACCCTGGGCTCATCCTGGAGGCTGCAGCTCCCATTCCTTACCCAAGTAATAATGTTTCCCATTAGGAACACACTGTGGTTTTGTGATCCCTGCCTATTTCGTCTGCTGCTAACAAGCAGATGTGGAGGGGTGGAAATCCCACTCCTTTCAGTCACAGAGGAAATGCGCCATCCTCTGCATCACCCAGCTTGCCACCACAAGCAGAGGAACCCATGGAAGTGGGGGATAGCAGCCCACAGTCCTCACCCCAAAAGCAAAGTAGATAAGACAGGGGACATGTTTTTGTTACATATGTTTTTTCTTATATATTTCCTGCAAACAAGCAAGAAATCAAGCAAAAGTAGCAGAAGGCTTGTGTGGATGAGCAAGGAGTTCCTGAGTAAACTCAGACATATAAAGGAAGCGTTCAAGAGATGGAGGCAGGGTATGATGGCTGAT
This sequence comes from Strix aluco, assembly GCF_031877795.1. Taxonomy (NCBI): domain Eukaryota; kingdom Metazoa; phylum Chordata; class Aves; order Strigiformes; family Strigidae; genus Strix; species Strix aluco. Next base: position 16,852,478 of record NC_133948.1, on the reverse strand, counting down.
GGAATGAAGAGCTGCCCGATCATTCAGGGATGGGGCTGAGAAAGCCAAGGCTGGCCTGGAGTTGAATCTGGCAAGAGATGTGAAGGGAAGCAAGAGAGATTTCTACAAGGATGTAAACAAAGGGAATACTAGGGAAAGTGTGGGTCTGCTGCTCAATCCCCATTCAGGGGCCCTGGTGACACAGGACATGGAAAAGGCCGAGGTCATCAACGAGTTCTTCACTTCTATCTTTACTGGGAAGACCAGCCTTCAGGAATCGCAGCCCCAGAAGATCAGGGGAAAAGTCCGAAGCAAGTAAAACGTACTCTCGGTGGAAGAGAATCAGATTAGGGAATACGTAAGCAAACTGGACATATGGAAGTTCATGGGCCCTGATGGAATACACCTGCTAGTGCACTCAATAATCAATTATGGCAAGGGAGAGTGGGGAAAGCCCCGTCCTCAAGGTGGGACACACCCCCTGGAGAGGCCACACCCTTCTTGCAGCAGGCCCCACCCACCAAGACAAGCCACACCCCTCAAAGCCCCCATTTATCCCCTGGTTTGGAAAAGGAAACACAGTGAAGGCTCCACCCCTGTGCTGTGACACACCCCAGGAGAGGCCACAGCCCTACTGGGACAATACTGGGACAAGCCACGCCCCTGTGGTCAGGCCACGCCCCCACCGGGACAGACCCACAGCTGCGGGGGGGGGGGGGAGAGCAAAGGCTCCGCCCCCTGGGGAGAGGCCACACCCCCGGGAAGGCTCCACCCAGGAGGTTTTAACCCATGAAGGTTAAGGGAGAAATGGGGCAGAAATGGGGCGGATGGGGGTCCCGGGTCACCGGGGCTGCGGTTGAGTGAAGGCCGATAGCAGCCATGGAGCCAGGGGCCGGAAGGACCAGGACCCCGTCGCCTGCGGAGGGGCTCACGGCCGGTCCCGGTCCCGCTCCCCCGCATCTGTGACGTTGTGAGGGGGTGACATCATAATGGGGCAACTCCAGAACCACCGGGCAGGGTTTCCAGGACGATGCTGGAGGGCCACAACAAAGCGCCGCAGGGAGAAGCACCTGCCACTGCCTCGGGCTGCAGCAGGGGTGACAGCTCAGCACCAGCCAGCTCTTCATCCTCACGCCCGGAGAGGAAGGTGAGGGAGATGGCTTGTGCCAGCTTCAGCGATCGCTGCCTGGAGGCGAACGGCTGTGACGTGACCATCAGCGTGGACGGCGTCAAGTTCGAGGCTCACAAGACCGTCCTCTGTAGCTGCAGTGACTATTTCAGGTCGGTGCTGGACGCAGGAGGGGATGGGGACAAACGGCATTTCCTGGCCTGGGTCACAGCGCCTGGGGGTATCTCCAGCGCTTCCAACAGCACTGAACTCTCACCCAGCAGCTCCTGTGGTCCTGGTCCCTCCCTGGGCACCAGAAATCACCCCCAGCCCAGCACCGACCAGCAGCTCTGAGGCGGTGCCTGACGAGCCCCGAGGCGGTGCAGGGCTGGCAGCCCTTGGGCATGAGGTTTTCCTTCCCCACAGGCCGTTACTCGCAGCTGCTCTTGCTGAAGCGAGGGGACCCCTCGCCCTGTCGCTCTCTGGCCACAGCCAGAGGCTGTGGCTCCTTTTTACAGCCCCCAGCTTGTCAAACAGGCACTAACCCACTGCCCGGCCTCCCGGCACGGCTACTGCGGGTGCTCACCCTGGTCCCCGGGGAAGGCGGCCCAGGGGATCACGGGGTCCGGGCTTAACCCAGCAAAGCTGGTTTTTCCCCCAGCGCTGCTTTGGTTTTGCAGGGCTTTGTTCAGCAGCAGGTGCAACAGAGCCGAGAAGACAGTATATAGAATCCCCGGCACTTCACCCGACACGATGAGGCTCATCATCAACTACGCCTACACCGGGACAGTGCCGGTCACGGCCGACAATGTGGAGACAATGTGGCTCATGGCAGCAGACCAGTTCAATGTCATGGGCATCGTCGGGCTGTGCTGCGAGTTCCTCAAATCCCAGCTCTGCTTGGAAAATTGCATCAGCATCTGGAGGCTCACAGGGTGCTATCACTCTCCCGACCTGCGAGACGCGGCCGACGCGTTCATCCTCCGCCACTTCGCGGAGGTGACCCGGGTGTCCGCGGAGCTGCTCGACCTCTCCGTCCCCGAGCTCAGTCTCCTCGTCGAGCAGGCCGAGCGCGGCGGGACACGAGCCGACGCCGTCTGCGAGGCTGTCGAGAGGTGGGTCGCTCACAACCTGCCCAGACGCCAGCAGCGCCACGCAGCCTTGCAGCAGCCACAGCGCAGCTCCCACGCGCGTGGGTGACGCGGCACCAATCCCAGACAACGTCCGTCCTCCTGGTTTTCTCTACTTGGATGAATTTCACCTCTTCGACCTACAGTGAAACATGACATGATAAGTCCGTATGGTGGTTTCTGTTGTGTGGGGTTTTTTTCCCTTCTTTTAAACCAACTAGAACACACCCCATGAGAGGAACAATTGCTTGGAGGTTGGGTAGGTTGTTCTTGTGTATTAACCCCATTTGTGCCATGACAAGCAGCACCTTCCACTAACAGGTTACAGCCATTTCTCCGGTGGTGCCTCCATAGCAATCGCAGCAACCCTCACTGCACACAGCCGGCGCCTTCTCCTGAAAAGCCCATGGAATAACACAAGGAAAACACAATGATAAGGGCTTGAACACTCCTCACTGGCTGAGAATTTGGTTGCAGTTTCAAGAGATTGTCTGTATTTCCTTTTTTCAGAGTGTTTACAGACCCCTGAATCTCCAGTGTCGCCATCATTCAAAGCCGGCGAGAGACCCCACTGCCGGCCCTTGGAGAAAGCCAGAGCAGGGACCAAACCCAGCCCAGGGCAGCAGGGGAAGCCCAGGAGATCACAACAGACCCAGATGCCGAGTTACCAGCAGACCTGGCAAACCCATCACTGCCCTGTCATAGAGTCACAGGATGGTTTGGGTTGGAAGGGACCTTAAAGACCATCCAGTCCCACCCCCTGGCACGGGCAGGGACACCTTCCACTAGCCCAGGTTGCCCAAAGCCCCGTCCAACCTGGCCTTCCAGGGAGGGGGCAGCCACAGCTTCTCTGGGCAACCTGTGCCAGGGCCTCACCACCCTCACAGGGAAGAATTTCTTCCTTAGATCTAATCTAAATCTTCCCTCTGTCAGTTTAAAACCGTTACCCCTCGTCCTGTCTCTACACCCCTGATCAAGAGTCCCTCCCCCCTTTCCTGTAGCCCCTTTCAGTCCTGGGAGGCCGCTCTAAGGTCTCCCCGGAGCCTTCTCTTCTCCAGCTGAACACCCCCAACTCTCTCAGCCTGTCCTCACAGGGGAGGTGCTCCAGCCCCTCGAGCATCTTCGTGGCCTCCTCTGGACCCTCTCGAGCTGGGGGATCCCCTCTGAGGTCCCCAGAGCTGGACACAGCACTGCAGGGGGGGTCTCACCAGAGCTGAGCAGGGGGGAGAATCCCCTCCCTCGACCTGCTGCCCACACTGCTCTGGACACAGCCCAGGACACGGTTGGCTTTCTGGGCTGCAAGTGCACGTTGCTGGCTCACAGTCACTGTTTCTTACATGAAATGTGTCTTTAAGTCATTGAATCTTTCTATAGTCATTTCCCCATCTACAAAGGGACATAGCAAACCTTATTGTCCTTTATAAAGGATGAGAAGGGCTGTATGAAAAAAAGTCACATTTTTATCACTATTGTTACTATTAACCTAACATAAGCAAGATGATTTGTCAAATGACGGGTTTAATGACACATACTTATCAGAAGTTAAGTAGTGACACTGGCAGAAAAGCCCCATATACTACTTTCTACAGTTGGTCATACTGACAAAAACAAGGCTTGTTTAATACAGAAATGTCCCTGATAAATTCTGGAACTTCCCCACAGAGCAAAAGCTTTGTATAATCCCTTAATGAGGAGCAGAAGACCAACCCAGGACGGACATTACCCAATTTAAAAGTTGATACGACTCAGGGGTCACCCATCACAAGCGTGAAAACACGCCTGACACATTTTCCCCGCAGGAGCTCCATGAGCACAGACGGCACCAACAACCTCTGCCACTGCTTTCAGCACGTGGAGAAAGAAACACCCACGTTTGGATAAATCCATCAGCAGCCCGGCTGTTCAGGAAAAGCCAGGCTGCCAAACTCGGTGTCGAGAGCAGCAATGGGCTAAGGCAGTCAGAGGGTGAGCGTGGGCGTTACAAACTGCTGCTATGAACCGCCCCGCTGTGAAATCCAGTCGATGTACAGCCTGTGACTGGGTTCATCACGCTGTGCTTGTGCCACATCGAAGAGAGGAGCTGAGAAGATGTAAAACCAAGGGAGGAGGTGTTGCTTTCAGAGTTAAGTTGCTGAATTTGGCAAGATACATGGACCTTCGGTCCCCTTAATATGTGAGCAGAGCAAATTTTCACACTTACTGAATCAAACTGTACACACCGCGCCGCTTTAGCCCTCGAGCTCAGTTCCTGACTAAGTCATGATCACCACTAAGTGCAGCCCAGTTTTTCACTCACGTCAAACAGTTAAAAGAGAACATTGCAAAGGAGACATCTCTGTCCACTTTGCACAGTACAGCATCAGCTCTTGTGTGAGGCAGAACTGGCACAGGCTGTGCGATGCACTGCAAGGAGCACTGCTACAGAGCACTTCTGTCCAATTCAGTAGCTCAGCAGGCTCTAATTTAAGGTTACATTTAAATGCACAATAATATACGAAATGATACAGAATCTTACTGCACGTAAGATGATTTTAGGCCTTCATATACTTAGTATTGCTTTTTCCCCCAGCCAGTACCTTTACTTGTTAGATTTAACCCAGAGAGCACTTTAGTAATGTTTGTTTCTCTAACAGTCTCACCACACAGAGAGGAAACTGCTCATTCAGCATCATTCTGCCGATCTCTGCACACCGGGGCACCCTGCGACCTTGGAGACGTCTCTGACTTAAGCACAGGGGTGACCTGCTGCCGGTCCCAGCCCGCCTGCCAGCTCCTCCACACAGGGCAGCAAACAGTCCTGTCCATGTGAACTCTTTCCGCCCGCTCCAAAAATGGAACCAGCAGGGGTTGCCTGGGTGGAGCACAGCGGGCGCGGCTCCATCCCAACACCCCTGTCTGGATTTGCACTTCACACGTGATAGGGAGAAACCTTACAGAAATCTTTCATGAAAGGTTCATTTAGATAGTTGACTATGATAATGGTTTTTATTTGCATCCAATTTTAGTTATATAAAGGTTGGGCAAGGGTGTTTAAGAAAGAAGCATCACAGGCAATATTGTCTCCTCCTTCCTACAAAAAATAAGATCATGATCTGGAAAGGCACCTGCTGAGCTGACAGTTTATTACAGAGAGAGAACAGTGATAAGAGCAAAAGGATAAGGGCAACTGGTTAGAAGTACTGCTGTTCACTAACATACACCCAGCTGTCTCCTCCGCTCCAGCCGATGCCTCTTCTGGCTTACCTGACTGTACCTCCCACGTGTATTTGATGAATAAACAACAAAAATATACCAGTCGGCTGACCTGGCATAGTCACAGTTCTTATTTTTCAAACACAGCATTTTTTCCCCTTTCTCCTATCACAGTTCTCATCAGTGTAAGTGCTGACCAGAGTTACCCAAACAGCTTTAAAACTCACAGTGCTGATACTGTATGTCTTAGCTGCAAGACCTCACACAGCAGTCTACCTCTGCACTAGCAACACTTGCGCTACCCAGGAAAAATTGCTTTGCTTACTTGTGAGAAAAAGAAGATCTTTTGCTTCCAGCAGCAGACACGTGGTGTTCAGGCACTAAATACTGCGCATGCCTCTTGAAGAGCTGAAATCAGTTTCACTCCCTGGAAAGAAGGGAAGAGTAAAAACATGATGGAAATTAGAACTCAAAGACTCTTTGCAAAATCACAGTGAATCACAAGCATCCTTCCTTTGCCCGTCCCCCCGCTGCAGAAGCCACGTCAGGACTCGGCTGGGACCGTTTGCTGTGACGACCTGTTGGCTTTCTCCCAGCCACCAACGCATGTGGCTGGATTAGGCTCAGAATACTTTAACCAGGGAATCAGAAAGCTGTTGTAAACACTGGCATCAATAATACAGATTGTCATTTAAAAGCAGAGCACATAAAAAAACCCTCCTAAGGGAAGATTCTGAACGGCCTCTTCCACATACACAGTATTTCTTTCTGTGGAGGTAAAGCCAGCTGAAAACCACAGGAAACAGCCAGGAAGAGCAGAAAATTCGCTGCAGTAAATACACAAATTGCAAAGCATGTCCTAGCTTGACCTCACACATACTTTAAAACGAAGACTTAGGAGTGTGCAGTGTGTACAGCGCCAGCTTCCTCTTTTGGCTCATATTCCGTACTGGATTAGCAGAAGAGAGGAAACAAAGTTCTTGAACATACAAATATTTTTTTTCTGACTAAAGATCACAGCTATTGCCATCTTCCACACCTGCCTCAACCCTGACCGCTAAACCCCAGCGCCCTTCTCACGCCCGGAACTCAGGCACCTTTTCCAGAGGCAGGAGCACGTCCCCACTGCCCCCAGGAGACCGGCATCTCTGCCAACAGGCGTTTGGGGCTAAAAGGCGAATTGGCTGGCACGGGTCTGCCCCCGCCCAGCACCCGGCGGCTCAGGCGCTCCCTGCACAAGCCCCACACCCGCATCCCCCCCTCACCGGGGTTTGCAGCCGGAGCCGCGGCTCCTCACGGGCCAAGCGCAGGGCGAAGCTCGGGGCTGCGGCGTCCTGAGGCGAGAATCTCCCGTTAGCGGTGGGCGTCCCACTGGCTGCACATCTGGAGCGGTACCGGGACAGTCAGCGGGCAGAGAGAGAGCGCAAGGAGTTACGGTGTGCCTGCTGGGAACTGGCTTCAGACCCCCAATAACAGCGACTGAGCTACACACAGTGGCGCAGCTCCCCCGGGAGCAGACTCCCCGCACCCCCTCAGCCTGCCCAGCAGCTGCTGTCAGGGCGCTCTTCTCCTTCGGGCTCCGGCCCATCCTCCAAAAGAGGCAAACAGACCTCAAGAGAAGTTGCTTTTCCCTTCACTGAACTAAGGAACAGGCGTCTCCTTTTATTGGTTTATTTTTAGTTTGTGAGGAAGGAGATAATACCAAACTGCAGAAGATTTCTGCCCAAGACCCTGAACTGCAGGTGGCCTGTGCGGCCAGCCCGGAGCTGAGCAGTTCATTATTTAGGACAGACGGGATTCAGGCTTCTGCCTTTTTCTTGCCCATTCCTTCTTTTTATTTTGCTGACTTCTCTTTCAGACCCTCCGTGTTCGCTGTGACGCCTGGGCGCTTGCTGCAGCCTGAGAGTCTTCTGAACAAAAGGAGATCCATGGCCTGAGAGGCCACAGCCCAGCCACTGATCGCCTGCGTCTCTACCACACAACTTCGACAATAATGTTTTAGAAGGTGTGGATCATAACATTTGTGGCACAGTAATAAAAGATAATTTTTCTAGGGCATTTGTAGATTTGGGTTCAAAAATACGAAACGCTTTAAAGCCAGAATACTCTTTGTAGCTTCTACTTTGCTTATTCTAGTTTGAAAGAAATACTTGGTGATTTGAACATGTTTTCCACATCAATTCAACTAAATTTTTTTAAATTCAAACTTTAAATCTAAAAGAGATAAAAATCCAAACTCAAAAAATAGTGCTGTGCTCATAACTTTTATGGGGGATTCTGGAGTCCAAGGAGGATTTTGCGGTGAAACTGGGTGGCTTTGCGGGTGCTGGAGCAGATTTTTGGGTGAAACTGGGGGATTTTGAGATTCACGATGGATTTTGGCATGAAAAATAGAATTTTTGGGGTGCTGAGGCTGACTTGGGGGTCAAACAGCAATATTTTTGGGGGTCAAAGTGAAAGATTTGGGGGTCAAAGCTGGGTTTGGGGGTCAAACGGGGGAATGCTGTGGGAAAAGTGGGGCATTTGGCGGTCAAACACGGATCTGGGGGCATAGGGCAATTTGTGGGTGAAACGGGGGGCAGCCTGGCGTGTGGTGCTGGAGCTGATGCTGGCTCTGGGGCTGATGGCACCTGAGCGGCTCTGACATCAAATGGATGGAGAGGCAGCAGACGGGCTCCGTGACAGCCAGCCCCCGCCACACCGCGTGGTACAGCTGAGCTGGGAGTCACCCCTGACTCCTCTATTCTATGTCTTCAAAGTTCATGATCGGAATTACTTTCTCTTCCTTCTTTAACTCTGGGCATTCTCTCTCAAAATGTCCCACTCTCCCACAACGATAGATTCCAATGCTCTGGCAGCACTGACACTGCAGGCAGGGGGTTCATAGCCTGGCAGCACTGACACTGCAGGCAGCGGGTCCCAGAGCCTGGCAGCACTGACACTGCAGGCAGGGGGTCCCAGAGCCTGGCAGCACTGACACTGCAGGCAGGGGGTCCCAGAGCCTGGCAGCACTGACACTGCAGGCAGGGGGTCCCAGAGCCTGGCAGCACTGACACTGCAGGCAGCGGGTCCATGCTCTGGCAGCACTGACACTGCAGGCAGCGGGTCCCAGAGCCTGGCAGCACTGACACTGCAGGCAGGGGGTCCCAGAGCCTGGCAGCACTGACACTGCAGGCAGCGGGTCCATGCTCTGGCAGCACTGACACTGCAGGCAGCGGGTCCCAGAGCCTGGCAGCACTGACACTGCAGGCAGCGGGTCCCAGAGCCTGGCAGCACTGACACTGCAGGCAGCGGGTCCCAGAGCCTGGCAGCACTGACACTGCAGGCAGCGGGTCCCAGAGCCTGGCAGCACTGACACTGCAGGCAGCGGGTCCCAGAGCCTGGCAGCAGGGCAGCACAGTGGGGCTGCGCGGGGCCGCTGGGGCCGAGACCCAGGCCAGGATGAGGCCGCGCCGCCCGCGAAGCGGGAGCGCCGGGGGCTGCGGGGGGGCCCCGCTCTCCGCGCTGTCTGTGGGCACCGGGTGCCCGTTTCCTCCCGGCACTTCCTCCACCGCCCCACGGCCCCGCCCGGCCGGTGCCCGCGGCCACGCCGGGGTGAGCAGCCGCCCCTGGCACCTGCGGGCGCGGGTTCCGCCGCCCCCCCAGCCCGACCAGGAGCCGCAGACCCCGCTCTTCCACCCGGGAGCGGCGCGGCCCAAACCGGGAGACGCACACAGACCCGCCCCCCCCTCCGCGGGTCACGGACCGCCCCGGCCCCGAGCCCCGAGCCCCGGCCCCCGCCGGCTGCCTGCCCGGAGCCGCGGCACCCAGCCCGGCCCTTCGCCCCGCCGGGGCCCGGCCCAGGCAGGGTCCCGGAGCCGCACTGACCGGAGCCGCACTGACCGGAGCCGCACTGACCGGAGCCGCACTGACCGGTCACGCCCGCGTGACGAAGGCGCCGAGCCCGCCGTGGGCGGCGCCACCCCATCCCCGACCCCCTTATCACCGCCCCCCCTTATCCCCGCCCCTCCCCGGCCGGCCCCGCCCCACCAATCAGAGCAGCCGGTCCACAGACACCGAGAGTTTATTGCCACGGTCCGGTGGCCCCGAGCCCGCGGGGACTGGCCACCGCCTCCCGCGCTCAGCGTGGGGCCGGGCCGGGCGGGGAGGGGATGGGGATGGGGATGGGGATGGGGATGGGGATGGGGATGGGGATGGGGATGGGGATGGGGAGGGGGGGGAACTGAGGGTTTCACTGCAACAGGCAGAGGGGAAAGGGGGGGGTGAGGGGTCCCAACCGGGGACGGAGCAGAATCACAGAATCACACAATCGTCTAGGTTGGAAAAGACCTTGAAGATCATCCAGTCCAACCATCAGCCTGACATTGACAATTCCCAACTCCACCAGATCCCTCAGCACTGGGTCAACCCGACTCTTCAACCCCTCCAGGGATGGGGACTCCCCCCCTCCCTGGGCAGCCCATTCCAACGCCTGACTACCCGTTCTGGAAAGAAATGCTTCCTAATATCCAGTCTAAACCTGCCCTGGCGCAACTTGAGGCCATTCCCTCTTGTCCTATCACTTACTACTTGGTTCAAAAGACTCATCCCCCCTCTCTGCACCCTCCTTTCAGGGAGTTGCAGAGGGCCATGAGGTCTCCCCTCAGCCTCCTCTTCTCCACACTAAACCCCCCCAGTTCCCTCAGCCGCTCCCCATCAGACCTGTGCTCCAGACCCTGCACCAGCTCCGTTGCCCTTCTCTGGACACGCTCGAGTCATTCAATGGCCTTTTTGGAGTGAGGGGCCCAAAACTGAACCCACTCATCGAGGGGCGGCCTCACCAGTGCCGAGCCCAGGGGCAAGATCCCTTCCCTGTCCCTGCTGGCCAAGCTAGTGCTGATACACTATTACAATATAATATTACAATATAATGGGCTTTAGTGTCGCGGTTAGGGTCCCTTTGTTCTGGTCTCGAACCTTAAATACTGTCGTGGTAATGGCTCTGTATACCGGCTTTTCCCCTCCTACTCCTGTCACAAACCCTCCAAACGTGGTCTTCCACTGTCCTGGCCACCATCTCTCGCCCACAACTGTCACGTCAGCTCCTGAATCAATCATGGCCTGCACTACTATCTCTTCGGTTCCTCCAGGGCGGGGCTGACTTATCCAAACGGTGACCATGGGTTTGTCGCTACAGTCTAAGACCAGAGCCACTGTTCCTGCTCTGGTGTACCCATCGTTTGAGGGGCCCTCCCCGGGTCGCTCTCCGGAGGGTATCCCTGGGTATATCTCACCATCACTCGGGGAGTATAAGAGGAGTCGCCTTTGTTCTGTGGGGGCTGTCTGTAACGCATAGGAGGAGCCCTGCCCCATCCCTGGCTCCCCTGCTCCCATTTCCCTGCTGTAGACGCTTATGCCAGCAGTCTCGTGCCCAGCGACCAGGTTTTCCGCACGCCCAGCACGGCCCATTCCCTGAGGACCGCGGCCCCTGTCGGTTCGCCTGCTGAGGCTTCTTATTGACGCCTCGCATATTGTCTTTCCTATGGGATACAGGTCTTTCGGTGAAATGAATGTCCCCTGGGGAATGTACTAAGGCCTCCTTTTGTACTACTTGCCGGAGGAGGGCGGCGACAGGTGTGTTTAGGGGAATGTCCCTTACAATGCCCTTGATTAACAGATTGGATTGCTGCCTAATACACTCCACTAGCACAGCCTCTTTTGCACCGTCGGGTAGATCTGACTCTAAAACCACACCATGAAGCCTGTCGACAAACTGTAAGAATGGCTCGTTTTGCCCCTGCTTGATGGAGGTCCAAGCGGGCTCCTTCTTCTCCAATTTGGCTACATCCATAAAGGCCTGTTTGCCAGCTTCAGTAGTGGCCGTGAATTCTCTGGGCCGCACTTGTAACTGAGCCCGTATCGTTGCAAAAGCGCCCCGCCCTAATAGGCGGTCATGGGTAGGCCCATGTAAGGGGTGCTGCTGATTGGCGGCCGCATGGACTACGGCATTGGCTTCCCCATGCCTCCTTCCACAGCAAATACATTGCTGGTTTTAACACCGCTTTCGCCAGCTGTCGCATGTCAGAGGGGGTCAGTGGCAATGCTAGAATGGTTTCTAATAGCAAAGTTGTTTCTGGGTGTCCTAAGCCGTGTTCGGCAACTGCCTTAAATAGGGTTTGCACGGCCTTCGTGTCAAGCGGATACCACTCCTGCTGCCCTGTGGGGGTAACCCTGACTGGGTAGGCATGTATTGCTGCAGGCTCAAGCTTCACCCCCGACATAATGCACTCCTTGGCTATGAGTTGCCAATCTGTGGGTGTCCTCGGCACAGGGGATGGCGCCAAGCCCCCCCCCACCAGCCGCCTGTTCTCTCTAACTGCAGCGGATAGTTCCTGCACCGCCCTAGCGAGTTCCATCATCAGCCCTTTCATTCCCACCGCGGGCGGCTCTAACGGTGGGTGGACCTCCCGCTGGTTGGGCCGCGCCCCCCAACCTCTCTCATGTTTCCATTTTTGGTCATGTTCTGCTTCGTCGCTCTCCGATTCGCCATCCGACCCCATCCGGGTCCTTGGCTCCCACCAATGAGCGAACGGGTCGCTCGGTTCCCTTATATGGCGAGGCTCTGCCGGCCCCACTGCACTCCATGGCGGGCACGCACGGGGGTTTGGGGAGCGCCCGGCAACCAATCACGGTGGGACAGGGAAATTGAGGTTCCAGGATATGAGCTCTGACTCTTCACTTTGAGATCCATGTAAAAAGTCACAGGGCCCACAAAGTTGTGTGCAGTTTTGTTTTTTGCCCACCTGCCTTCATCTGTGAAGGCGCTTCTGATTTCCCTTAGTGGCAGAAGGCGACGCAGGCAAAGTTAGTGGCAGTTTCCCATAGTGCAGGGCACATGCAATTGGAGCTGTGAGCTTTGGCGAGGTGCTGCCAAGGCTGGGTGAGGTGAGGGTCGGGAAGCAGGACTTGCAGATACCTGCCCCTGGAGAAGCGAGAGCTCTCTGCAGTGTTACTGGAGCAAAATATTACAAGTGTCGGAGCAGTCAATTTTGACAGCGTGGTTATATCCTGTTATGGAGGAGGCAGGACGAGAGCTGACTGAACGCCGTGGCTGGTGGAGTCCTGGCCGTCCTCTGTGTATTGTTTCTTTGCAGACCTGGCTCCTGACTTCCCAGCTTTAAAAAATGACCGCATGTAGGCTTTTTGTGTGTCAGTGCCGTACTGCCTCCTCCCTGGCTCACCGTTCTGGCTGTCCTGGGCTAAACTTGAGCAAACGCCCTGCTATCGGTGAGCTCTCTGCGATGAGGAAGAGCACAAGAGGAAGCAGAGTCTTAAATGGCAAAGCTGATTCTGGACCTGTTGTTTGTGGAGCAAGGGAGTACGAATACATTGCTGGATGTGGCCTGTGGCAGCCATCCAAGGGTGTTGGAAATGTTGAACACACCTTTCTAAACCCAGTGCAAACAGCTACAGCTGGCCCCAGCACCCGCATCAATAGCCAGGTCTGAAGCAGCTCTGGAGCAATCTGAGGGCTGCTTCTGGCTCATAGAGTCTACAGGATGAGAAAAGCCCCTGCAAGCAGCTCTCTCGTTCCTGTCCTTGTCCCAGGATCCCATTTTCAGGGCCGTGTGTTGGAGATCTGGCACAGCCTAGTTTCAAAACACCCTGTGCGTCACATTCGTGGGGCTTGCTGCTTCACAGCAAAAGTGACTGAAAAAGGCCTGCCTGCCAGGGACTTGGGATTGGGGAGGGTTTGAGTTATTGGCTAGAGGTGGGGGTTTGTCTGGGGCTTTGTCTTGAAATGTCCTGTAAAACAGTGACAGACATGGCTCTGCTCCTTCTTTCAGTACCCCTGGCATAAACCTGCAGACAGCTCCTGTAAAGAGCCCCTTGGAGCACCGCCTGCCTCGCAGACCCCAGAGCAGGCACTGGCTGAAACACGGGCAAGTTGCCTGTTGTATTTAGTGCCCATTAAAATTCCTCGTTACAGCTCTCTCCCAGTGTGCAGGCACTGCAGCTGCCGACGTAGGACCTTTCTTCCTCCCCGGTGCAGGGCACGAGCCAGGCAGAGAGCCGGAAGCCAGCGGTGGTGTGTGTCCAGGAGGTGAAATGGGACGTCGTGGGTGTGCAGTTGCTTGGCTGCTGGGAGCAAGCAGCTTTTATTTTAATGCGTTTGAAGAAATCCCTGGTAAGGCCTCCTTCTGAACACTGCTTCAGGGTTCAGTAGACTCCTGTAGACCAAATTAAATGTTCAGAGCTACTAACACAGAACAGGGAAATGAAGAGGCTATTCTATAAAATAATATTTGTACAAGGAAACAACACGCATATGAGATCTAACGGTGTAAACATTCAGCCTTTTCATGTTTATCACAACTGTGATGTTTCATTCAGAAGAAGAGGGGAATGAGGAACAGAAAGTTACCTAGGCTGAAGGTAGAGCAGGACCAGTTAGTGAATGACCAGGGGTTGCTTAGTCCAGACAGGCCAGGAAAGAAATCCCAGGATTAGGCCGAACCTCACTTCTGATGAAACAGCATCAACACCCTGGCAGTGTGAAGGCTGCAAAAGACTGAGAAGACTGCAGTCCTGGAGTTTTGTGGGACTGTTATCTTGAAATGGGCTTTGCCTTGGCAAAGCGATGGCAAATCAAACACTGCCATTGGGCACTCTAACTACAACATCATGAGCCCGTGGGACTCTGTTCTGTAGGACTCGGAAAGATTTAGTTGGAGTGTGAGTCCAGCTGATCAGTATCTCCAGGAGACAGAGATCATGGTCTGAGCACAACACTACACTATGAGCTTTCCTGACTGAACCTCTGCTTTTCTACACAAATGCTAGTGATCTCCATCGAGAGAAGGCTGTTTTAGCCAGTCCTCCTGCAAAGCCCTTACACTGGTTAAATCCAAACAGACAGGAGGGCCCTGCTGCAGAGAGCCACAGCAAGCAGAAAGGCAATCGTTTGTTAAAGCCATCTGGAAACCCGTTCCAGCAGAAAACAAAATCCTGACCAGACTGTTGGCAAAACTTCCCACATCTCCAGGCCAGGGGCCATCGGCAACATGTCCACACCTCTGACATCTGGGGTCCACAACAAAGATGGTTTCCAAGAAAAATGAATGTAGTGCTCGAAGGCAGTTTGAACGAAGGTTTTTAACAGGGAAATCCCCACTCCTCTCAGGAGGGGACCCGGGCATCTGGGACCAGCGCAGGACCCCCATTGTCCCCTGGAACCCCGTTGCCTGGGCTCCGCCTAGTAACCCTGCTGTTGCCTGGAAACCCAGGCATCTGGGTGCTAGGCTTTGGAGCCATGGCGTGGTGGGTGCTCCTGATGCTGGTGCTGGCCCCCTGGGTCCCTGGGGTGCACACCTGCCTGTTCTGCTTTGGGCCCGCCATTCAGCGGTCACGGCTCTGCCATGAGATTACTGGGGCCCCCGTCAGTGACCCCCGACATCGACAGTGCCTTGAGGCCCTCGTCCAGGCTGCTGTGCCACTTGCCTCTGTCACCGTGGGTGAGTCATGGAACCCCAGGGACACCCAACCCAATGGGGACCCTGCCCAAGGAGCCCCATCCTGACTGGCACCTCCATCCCACCAGGGACCTCCATCCCAAGAGTCTCCCACCCTGAACAGGACCCCCGAGAACCCTCTGGGGTTCCCCACTTCAGCCAAGGCCCTCATACTGACGCCAGCCAGGATTCCAGGCAGTTGGGGACCCCTTTCCTAAACAGGGACCCCAGGGACCCACCCCAGGCAAACACCCTAGGGACTCCCAACCATGCCACGGTGTCCCCACTCCTAACCTGGACCCCAGGGACCTTTGTGAATCCCAACCTTTCCTGAGACTCTGAGAATCACCCAACCCTGGCCAGGGACACCCTGGGGACTTCCTGGGACCCTCTGGCCCTACCTAAGACCTCAGGAATCCCCAGGGATACCTGACCCTTCCCAGTATCCCTAAGCCCTGATCAGGACTCCAGGAACCCCTGGAAACCCCCAGTCCTTACTGGTCCCAGGGTCGAGGCAGCGTGAGGCCCTTCGGGAGATCATCATGGATGCCCTGCATTTTCTGGAGAAGCAGAGGAACATGAGTGAGCAGGGGACGTGGGACATGTGAGGGGGTAGGGCCAGGACATGGGGCACGGGAGATGGGACGTGGAGGCCTTGAATGGGGAGGGTGGTGAAATACAGGCTATGTGGAGGTCTGGGGGCTGTAAGGGGATATTTGGGGAATCTGAGGGTATGTGGCCTTCAAGGTATACAGCTTCTGGGGGGTTTTGAGGGGGTATTTGGGGATATATGGGACTCCAGGATGGATATATGGGGTCGAGGTGAATTGTACAGGGGATCTGCGGGGTCCGGGGAGGGTTTATGGGGATTGGGAGGAGCGCACATTGTCTCACCTGGACTGGTGGGACACCCCAGAGTCTTTTGAGGCGTCTCTGCAGGAAGCCGTCAACACAATCTGGGCGAAGCTGAGCCAGCTGGAGGAAGGTACGGGACCAGTGGGGACACCCACCCAGGACTCCCCCCCTGGGGAACCCCTGAGCCCTGGGACCCCCACTCAAGGGACTGTCACAGACATCCCCACCCTGCACATCTACACCCCATGGACCCTCACCCTGGGCACCCCCGTCCTGGAGAAACCCCCAGGGACCCCATCTGGGCTGGACAAGGGCTGAGCCCTGACAGCTCGTCACAGGGATGTGGATGCCCACTGATCCCCAGTCTAATGCTGCTTCCTCCCCACCAGCTCCAGCCTGCGTCCCGCCCTGTGGTGAGTGCCCATCCCGCTGTCTTGCCACCCCCTGTCCCCTAGCACATCTCCCTTCTCCCTGGGACCACGCACTCTCTCCTCCCAGGGTACCAGCCAGCCGCCCGCGTCTTCCAGTGTGCTACCTGCCGCCTCGTGGACTGCCAGTTTCCCCTGGACTGCCCAGGTACGGGGCCGTGGGGGGCCCAGGCATCCACAGCCCCATCCCGGAGCTGGGTGCCTCCCGGGCTCGGGGGCAACCCTCATTTTGCACACATGGGCACGTGGGCAGGGCCCACCATGAGTGCCAAGGTGCGTGCCCAGCCACCCCCCCGCGAGCCCCAGAGCGCGTGCAGCCACCCAGGAGCGCGGTCATTTCTGTCACTGACTGAGCAGGTGGGAGCTCACGTGCCTGTCCATGCTCCCAGTGCAGGACACGTGGACCCACGCGGGTGAAGCCATCACACTGCACTGCGACGTGCCCTTTGCCACCCCGTCCGACCTGCCCGTTACCTGGATGTTTGCCAAGGATGTGAGTTGCACAGGCGTGGGCAAGGGTGTACGTAGACATTCGTGAGAGGACTGGGCATGGGTAACAAGGCCTGCGTGCACACAGCTGTGCGCTTGGCGCGAGGGCTATCGATAGATGCGGGTATTGCTTGTACAGGAGATACGTGTGCTGTCAGCAGCACGTGTGTAAGCACGCACAGGATGCAAGCGAGTGCCCGCCCACGTGCAGGGTGCACTCAAGCAGGAGGCGGGTCACTCGTGTGTTTGCAGATTCATGTGCGCTTGTGCGCACTTGTGTGTGAAGGAAGCGACTTCTCCCTGTGCTCTGCTTGTGCAGCCCTGTGTGCACACACACAGGGCACAAGGAGCACGTGTGGGACACAAGGTGCATGCGTGTGCATGAGCAAAGGGTACAAGAAGAATGAAGGGGGCATGATGGGCATGTGCAGGACACGGGTGCCTTTGTGTGCACATGTATGCTGTCTCGTGTACCTGGTGGACCAGGCTGCAGTGATGTGTTCCCCCGTCCCCAGCTGCGCACACAGGATCTGGCAGTGTTTGATGAGCTGCAGGAGAGTGTGGAGGGACCTCTCAGTCTGACCCTCCAGGACCCCGTTCCAGGAACCGTCGCCTGTGTCCTGGGGGTCCTCTCTGAGCCCTTGGTCCGCAAGTACTTCTACCTCAACGGTGAGCCCAGACAGCTGCGTGCCCTGGGGGCAATGAGCAGTGGAGGGTGGAGCAGGACCCCAGACACCTGGGTCCATGGGAGGGGGGTGCATGGGGGTGTGAGCAGGGTGCCAGGACACCACAGGTGGAGTGGAGCAGGTGGTCCCTGACGCACGGCTCCTCTGGGGACAGTGGGGCACGTGGGGTGGCGCAGGGGCCCCCGGACGCCTGGGTCCCTGGGGCAGGGAGGTCTGTGGCTGGAGCAGGTGCTGCAGGCACACCTGGTCCCTGGGGGGCAGTGCCCCGTGACCCGAGGTGCCTTGGTCCCCACAGTATCAGGGGGAAGCCTGGAGGCAGAGCAGGAACTCCAGGCTCAGTTCAGAGCTGTGCTGCGCTGGCCCGAACGCAGGACTCCCCTGCACCACATGGCATCGCTGGGGCTGGGGCTGGCACTTGGCTTCATGGCGCTCGTGCTGCTGCTGGTGTGAGTCCTCCTGACCTGGTGAACCTTACCCTGTCATCCCCGTGCTTCTGGGGCTCCCTGCATGGCACTCCCAAACCCCCCTGGACCCTCGATCCCTCGGGATTCCCTACAGATGCAAGGGCTCCCAGGTGTCCAAGGTGGCGCAGAGACTGCCAGGACTCCTAAACTCACAAGGCCCTCTGTTTTCCCCTGGGACTCCCATTGTCCTCTGGCCCATTCCAGGACCCCTCCCTTGCACCCAGGACAACGCCAGGCTGCCTTGCTTCCCCCAAATTCCCTAATTGCCCCTGAGACCCTGCCACTTTTCACCCCTTTTCCCCAGAACCCCCACTGTCCCTTTGCGGGCTGCAGTTACAGTCAGTTGACCCAGTTGCCCCCAGGGTCCCGTACTTTCACCCTTAGACCCATCAGTTGCCCCTAGGGCCCCCCCTATGCCCCATGATTCCCCCCACCCCAGATTTCTCCATTCACCTCCTCTTTCTCCATTCCTCCTTCTGCCTCCCAGGGCCACCTGGCAATGCTGGAGCATCCTAGGCCTCCGTGACACCGGGACATCCCGCAGATCTGGACAACAGGGTCCTCCAGGGGATTCCAGATGCCTGGATTTGCCGTAGGGGAGCTTGACGCGTCGCTCCCTCCCTGAGGACCAAAATTCCTGCAGTTGCTCTTCTTGCATTGGGAGTAGCATGTGTAAATTAAAACAGTCTAAAACCAGAACTGCAGAGTTCTAAATAACTGGATTATGATGGAGATGGAGATCTGGGGGTCTTGGGCTTGCATACAGAAATCTATGGGCTTGCATACAGAAGAACTGGCTACTGGGCAGCACGTAAGCAGTCCAAAAAACAGCTGTGACGCTCCTGACCCTGCAGTCCAACAGCTAGCACTAAGGGAAAGTCAGCTGCGGGAAAGCTTTCTCTTGATACTCATGTATCAGAGACACTAATGTATAATAATGCCTTTATTATGTCATGGCCACTACAAATGCCAAGTTTCTTTCTCCTCCAATTGTTTGCCTAAAAGCATTTTACCACATACGCTTCTACCTCTGTATAACCCAGTTGACTTAAATTTGGATAAATTGCTGCTACAGATTTTTTAGATGTTATGTCTGTAACGAAACAGCCAAACAGTAGAGGAGGAATGCTATAAAGTTCCGTGAAGAAGAGAGTAGAAAAATCCCTTAAGACTGTGATCACGGTATCTCCAGCGCTCTATGTTGCCTTTAAATGTACCTAGACTTACGTTAGAAAAAACAGCTATCAGAACAATATGAAAAAACAGGCTGCAAACACAGTACGCAGAGGTTGCCCATTTGCTGTTGGTGCCTTTGGTCCCAAGCAGTTGGTAAAACGCTTCCGGCACCTGGGCTGACATTCCAGCTGTGTTTAACTCTTTGGTGCTGTCAGTGCTGGTGGGGGTTGAGAAGCCTGAGCTGTGATCTCTGGGCTGAAGACCCAGCCTGTGCTCCCCCATCCTGCAGAGGCCGATCCGGACTCAGGCAAGGACCTTCTCCTCCTGCAGTCATCTGGCCACGCGACAGAGCCACCCTGGGCTCATCCTGGAGGCTGCAGCTCCCATTCCTTACCCAAGTAATAATGTTTCCCATTAGGAACACACTGTGGTTTTGTGATCCCTGCCTATTTCGTCTGCTGCTAACAAGCAGATGTGGAGGGGTGGAAATCCCACTCCTTTCAGTCACAGAGGAAATGCGCCATCCTCTGCATCACCCAGCTTGCCACCACAAGCAGAGGAACCCATGGAAGTGGGGGATAGCAGCCCACAGTCCTCACCCCAAAAGCAAAGTAGATAAGACAGGGGACATGTTTTTGTTACATATGTTTTTTCTTATATATTTCCTGCAAACAAGCAAGAAATCAAGCAAAAGTAGCAGAAGGCTTGTGTGGATGAGCAAGGAGTTCCTGAGTAAACTCAGACATATAAAGGAAGCGTTCAAGAGATGGAGGCAGGGTATGATGGCTGATGGAATGAAGAGCTGCCCGATCATTCAGGGATGGGGCTGAGAAAGCCAAGGCTGGCCTGGAGTTGAATCTGGCAAGAGATGTGAAGGGAAGCAAGAGAGATTTCTACAAGGATGTAAACAAAGGGAATACTAGGGAAAGTGTGGGTCTGCTGCTCAATCCCCATTCAGGGGCCCTGGTGACACAGGACATGGAAAAGGCCGAGGTCATCAACGAGTTCTTCACTTCTATCTTTACTGGGAAGACCAGCCTTCAGGAATCGCAGCCCCAGAAGATCAGGGGAAAAGTCCGAAGCAAGTAAAACGTACTCTCGGTGGAAGAGAATCAGATTAGGGAATACGTAAGCAAACTGGACATATGGAAGTTCATGGGCCCTGATGGAATACACCTGCTAGTGCACTCAATAATCAATTATGGCAAGGGAGAGTGGGGAAAGCCCTGTCCTCAAGGTGGGACACACCCCCTGGAGAGGCCACACCCTTCTTGCAGCAGGCCCCACCCACCAAGACAAGCCACACCCCTCAAAGCCCCCATTTATCCCCTGGTTTGGAAAAGGAAACACAGTGAAGGCTCCACCCCTGTGCTGTGACACACCCCAGGGGAGGCCACAGCCCTACTGGGACAATACTGGGACAAGCCACGCCCCTGTGGTCAGGCCACGCCCCCACCGGGACAGACCCACAGCTGCGGGGGGGGGGGGGGGGGGGGGGGAGAGCAAAGGCTCCGCCCCCTGGGGAGAGGCCACACCCCCGGGAAGGCTCCACCCAGGAGGTTTTAACCCATGAAGGTTAAGGGAGAAATGGGGCAGAAATGGGGCGGATGGGGGTCCCGGGTCACCGGGGCTGCGGTTGAGTGAAGGCCGATAGCAGCCATGGAGCCAGGGGCCGGAAGGACCAGGACCCCGTCGCCTGCGGAGGGGCTCACGGCCGGTCCCGCTCCCCCGCATCTGTGACGTTGTGAGGGGGTGACATCATAATGGGGCAACTCCAGAACCACCGGGCAGGGTTTCCAGGACGATGCTGGAGGGCCACAACAAAGCCCCGCAGCGCCGCAGGGAGAAGCACCTGCCACTGCCTCGGGCTGCAGCAGGGGTGACAGCTCAGCACCAGCCAGCTCTTCATCCTCACGCCCGGAGAGGAAGGTGAGGGAGATGGCTTGTGCCAGCTTCAGCGATCGCTGCCTGGAGGCGAACGGCTGTGACGTGACCATCAGCGTGGACGGCGTCAAGTTCGAGGCTCACAAGACCGTCCTCTGTAGCTGCAGTGACTATTTCAGGTCGGTGCTGGACGCAGGAGGGGATGGGGACAAACGGCATTTCCTGGCCTGGGTCACAGCGCCTGGGGGTATCTCCAGCGCTTCCAACAGCACTGAACTCTCACCCAGCAGCTCCTGTGGTCCTGGTCCCTCCCTGGGCACCAGAAATCACCCCCAGCCCAGCACCGACCAGCAGCTCTGAGGCGGTGCCTGACGAGCCCCGAGGCGGTGCAGGGCTGGCAGCCCTCGGGCATGAGGTTTTCCTTCCCCACAGGCCGTTACTCGCAGCTGCTCTTGCTGAAGCGAGGGGACCCCTCGCCCTGTCGCTCTCTGGCCACAGCCAGAGGCTGTGGCTCCTTTTTACAGCCCCCAGCTTGTCAAACAGGCACTAACCCACTGCCCGGCCTCCCGGCACGGCTACTGCGGGTGCCCACCCTGGTCCCCGGGGAAGGCGGCCCAGGGGATCACGGGGTCCGGGCTTAACCCAGCAAAGCTGGTTTTTCCCCCCAGCGCTGCTTTGGTTTTGCAGGGCTTTGTTCAGCAGCAGGTGCAACAGAGCCGAGAAGACAGTATATAGAATCCCCGGCACTTCACCCGACACGATGAGGCTCATCATCAACTACGCCTACACCGGGACAGTGCCGGTCACGGCCGACAATGTGGAGAGTTTGCTCATGGCAGCAGACCAGTTCAATGTCATGGGCATCGTCGGGCTGTGCTGCGAGTTCCTCAAATCCCAGCTCTGCTTGGAAAATTGCATCAGCATCTGGAGGCTCACAGGGTGCTATCACTCTCCCGACCTGCGAGACGCGGCCGACGCGTTCATCCTCCGCCACTTCGCGGAGGTGACCCGGGTGTCCGCGGAGCTGCTCGACCTCTCCGTCCCCGAGCTCAGTCTCCTCGTCGAGCAGGCCGAGCGCGGCGGGACACGAGCCGACGCCGTCTGCGAGGCTGTCGAGAGGTGGGTCGCTCACAACCTGCCCAGACGCCAGCAGCGCCACGCAGCCTTGCAGCAGCCACAGCGCAGCTCCCACGCGCGTGGGTGACGCGGCACCAATCCCAGACAACGTCCGTCCTCCTGGTTTTCTCTACTTGGATGAATTTCACCTCTTCGACCTACAGTGAAACATGACATGATAAGTCCGTATGGTGGTTTCTGTTGTGTGGGGTTTTTTTCCCTTCTTTTAAACCAACTAGAACACACCCCATGAGAGGAACAATTGCTTGGAGGTTGGGTAGGTTGTTCTTGTGTATTAACCCCATTTGTGCCATGACAAGCAGCACCTTCCACTAACAGGTTACAGCCATTTCTCCGGTGGTGCCTCCATAGCAATCGCAGCAACCCTCACTGCACACAGCCGGCGCCTTCTCCTGAAAAGCCCATGGAATAACACAAGGAAAACACAATGATAAGGGCTTGAACACTCCTCACTGGCTGAGAATTTGGTTGCAGTTTCAAGAGATTGTCTGTATTTCCTTTTTTCAGAGTGTTTACAGACCCCTGAATCTCCAGTGTCGCCATCATTCAAAGCCGGCGAGAGACCCCACTGCCGGCCCTTGGAGAAAGCCAGAGCAGGGACCAAACCCAGCCCAGGGCAGCAGGGGAAGCCCAGGAGATCACAACAGACCCAGATGCCGAGTTACCAGCAGACCTGGCAAACCCATCACTGCCCTGTCATAGAGTCACAGGATGGTTTGGGTTGGAAGGGACCTTAAAGACCATCCAGTCCCACCCCCTGGCACGGGCAGGGACACCTTCCACTAGCCCAGGTTGCCCAAAGCCCCGTCCAACCTGGCCTTCCAGGGAGGGGGCAGCCACAGCTTCTCTGGGCAACCTGTGCCAGGGCCTCACCACCCTCACAGGGAAGAATTTCTTCCTTAGATCTAATCTAAATCTTCCCTCTGTCAGTTTAAAACCGTTACCCCTCGTCCTGTCTCTACACCCCTGATCAAGAGTCCCTCCCCCCTTTCCTGTAGCCCCTTTCAGTCCTGGGAGGCCGCTCTAAGGTCTCCCCGGAGCCTTCTCTTCTCCAGCTGAACACCCCCAACTCTCTCAGCCTGTCCTCACAGGGGAGGTGCTCCAGCCCCTCGAGCATCTTCGTGGCCTCCTCTGGACCCTCTCGAGCTGGGGGATCCCCTCTGAGGTCCCCAGAGCTGGACACAGCACTGCAGGGGGGGTCTCACCAGAGCTGAGCAGGGGGGAGAATCCCCTCCCTCGACCTGCTGCCCACACTGCTCTGGACACAGCCCAGGACACGGTTGGCTTTCTGGGCTGCAAGTGCACGTTGCTGGCTCACAGTCACTGTTTCTTACATGAAATGTGTCTTTAAGTCATTGAATCTTTCTATAGTCATTTCCCCATCTACAAAGGGACATAGCAAACCTTATTGTCCTTTATAAAGGATGAGAAGGGCTGTATGAAAAAAAGTCACATTTTTATCACTATTGTTACTATTAACCTAACATAAGCAAGATGATTTGTCAAATGACGGGTTTAATGACACATACTTATCAGAAGTTAAGTAGTGACACTGGCAGAAAAGCCCCATATACTACTTTCTACAGTTGGTCATACTGACAAAAACAAGGCTTGTTTAATACAGAAATGTCCCTGATAAATTCTGGAACTTCCCCACAGAGCAAAAGCTTTGTATAATCCCTTAATGAGGAGCAGAAGACCAACCCAGGACGGACATTACCCAATTTAAAAGTTGATACGACTCAGGGGTCACCCATCACAAGCGTGAAAACACGCCTGACACATTTTCCCCGCAGGAGCTCCATGAGCACAGACGGCACCAACAACCTCTGCCACTGCTTTCAGCACGTGGAGAAAGAAACACCCACGTTTGGATAAATCCATCAGCAGCCCGGCTGTTCAGGAAAAGCCAGGCTGCCAAACTCGGTGTCGAGAGCAGCAATGGGCTAAGGCAGTCAGAGGGTGAGCGTGGGCGTTACAAACTGCTGCTATGAACCGCCCCGCTGTGAAATCCAGTCGATGTACAGCCTGTGACTGGGTTCATCACGCTGTGCTTGTGCCACATCGAAGAGAGGAGCTGAGAAGATGTAAAACCAAGGGAGGAGGTGTTGCTTTCAGAGTTAAGTTGCTGAATTTGGCAAGATACATGGACCTTCGGTCCCCTTAATATGTGAGCAGAGCAAATTTTCACACTTACTGAATCAAACTGTACACACCGCGCCGCTTTAGCCCTCGAGCTCAGTTCCTGACTAAGTCATGATCACCACTAAGTGCAGCCCAGTTTTTCACTCACGTCAAACAGTTAAAAGAGAACATTGCAAAGGAGACATCTCTGTCCACTTTGCACAGTACAGCATCAGCTCTTGTGTGAGGCAGAACTGGCACAGGCTGTGCGATGCACTGCAAGGAGCACTGCTACAGAGCACTTCTGTCCAATTCAGTAGCTCAGCAGGCTCTAATTTAAGGTTACATTTAAATGCACAATAATATACGAAATGATACAGAATCTTACTGCACGTAAGATGATTTTAGGCCTTCATATACTTAGTATTGCTTTTTCCCCCAGCCAGTACCTTTACTTGTTAGATTTAACCCAGAGAGCACTTTAGTAATGTTTGTTTCTCTAACAGTCTCACCACACAGAGAGGAAACTGCTCATTCAGCATCATTCTGCCGATCTCTGCACACCGGGGCACCCTGCGACCTTGGAGACGTCTCTGACTTAAGCACAGGGGTGACCTGCTGCCGGTCCCAGCCCGCCTGCCAGCTCCTCCACACAGGGCAGCAAACAGTCCTGTCCATGTGAACTCTTTCCGCCCGCTCCAAAAATGGAACCAGCAGGGGTTGCCTGGGTGGAGCACAGCGGGCGCGGCTCCATCCCAACACCCCTGTCTGGATTTGCACTTCACACGTGATAGGGAGAAACCTTACAGAAATCTTTCATGAAAGGTTCATTTAGATAGTTGACTATGATAATGGTTTTTATTTGCATCCAATTTTAGTTATATAAAGGTTGGGCAAGGGTGTTTAAGAAAGAAGCATCACAGGCAATATTGTCTCCTCCTTCCTACAAAAAATAAGATCATGATCTGGAAAGGCACCTGCTGAGCTGACAGTTTATTACAGAGAGAGAACAGTGATAAGAGCAAAAGGATAAGGGCAACTGGTTAGAAGTACTGCTGTTCACTAACATACACCCAGCTGTCTCCTCCGCTCCAGCCGATGCCTCTTCTGGCTTACCTGACTGTACCTCCCACGTGTATTTGATGAATAAACAACAAAAATATACCAGTCGGCTGACCTGGCATAGTCACAGTTCTTATTTTTCAAACACAGCATTTTTTCCCCTTTCTCCTATCACAGTTCTCATCAGTGTAAGTGCTGACCAGAGTTACCCAAACAGCTTTAAAACTCACAGTGCTGATACTGTATGTCTTAGCTGCAAGACCTCACACAGCAGTCTACCTCTGCACTAGCAACACTTGCGCTACCCAGGAAAAATTGCTTTGCTTACTTGTGAGAAAAAGAAGATCTTTTGCTTCCAGCAGCAGACACGTGGTGTTCAGGCACTAAATACTGCGCATGCCTCTTGAAGAGCTGAAATCAGTTTCACTCCCTGGAAAGAAGGGAAGAGTAAAAACATGATGGAAATTAGAACTCAAAGACTCTTTGCAAAATCACAGTGAATCACAAGCATCCTTCCTTTGCCCGTCCCCCCGCTGCAGAAGCCACGTCAGGACTCGGCTGGGACCGTTTGCTGTGACGACCTGTTGGCTTTCTCCCAGCCACCAACGCATGTGGCTGGATTAGGCTCAGAATACTTTAACCAGGGAATCAGAAAGCTGTTGTAAACACTGGCATCAATAATACAGATTGTCATTTAAAAGCAGAGCACATAAAAAAACCCTCCTAAGGGAAGATTCTGAACGGCCTCTTCCACATACACAGTATTTCTTTCTGTGGAGGTAAAGCCAGCTGAAAACCACAGGAAACAGCCAGGAAGAGCAGAAAATTCGCTGCAGTAAATACACAAATTGCAAAGCATGTCCTAGCTTGACCTCACACATACTTTAAAACGAAGACTTAGGAGTGTGCAGTGTGTACAGCGCCAGCTTCCTCTTTTGGCTCATATTCCGTACTGGATTAGCAGAAGAGAGGAAACAAAGTTCTTGAACATACAAATATTTTTTTTCTGACTAAAGATCACAGCTATTGCCATCTTCCACACCTGCCTCAACCCTGACCGCTAAACCCCAGCGCCCTTCTCACGCCCGGAACTCAGGCACCTTTTCCAGAGGCAGGAGCACGTCCCCACTGCCCCCAGGAGACCGGCATCTCTGCCAACAGGCGTTTGGGGCTAAAAGGCGAATTGGCTGGCACGGGTCTGCCCCCGCCCAGCACCCGGCGGCTCAGGCGCTCCCTGCACAAGCCCCACACCCGCATCCCCCCCTCACCGGGGTTTGCAGCCGGAGCCGCGGCTCCTCACGGGCCAAGCGCAGGGCGAAGCTCGGGGCTGCGGCGTCCTGAGGCGAGAATCTCCCGTTAGCGGTGGGCGTCCCACTGGCTGCACATCTGGAGCGGTACCGGGACAGTCAGCGGGCAGAGAGAGAGCGCAAGGAGTTACGGTGTGCCTGCTGGGAACTGGCTTCAGACCCCCAATAACAGCGACTGAGCTACACACAGTGGCGCAGCTCCCCCGGGAGCAGACTCCCCGCACCCCCTCAGCCTGCCCAGCAGCTGCTGTCAGGGCGCTCTTCTCCTTCGGGCTCCGGCCCATCCTCCAAAAGAGGCAAACAGACCTCAAGAGAAGTTGCTTTTCCCTTCACTGAACTAAGGAACAGGCGTCTCCTTTTATTGGTTTATTTTTAGTTTGTGAGGAAGGAGATAATACCAAACTGCAGAAGATTTCTGCCCAAGACCCTGAACTGCAGGTGGCCTGTGCGGCCAGCCCGGAGCTGAGCAGTTCATTATTTAGGACAGACGGGATTCAGGCTTCTGCCTTTTTCTTGCCCATTCCTTCTTTTTATTTTGCTGACTTCTCTTTCAGACCCTCCGTGTTCGCTGTGACGCCTGGGCGCTTGCTGCAGCCTGAGAGTCTTCTGAACAAAAGGAGATCCATGGCCTGAGAGGCCACAGCCCAGCCACTGATCGCCTGCGTCTCTACCACACAACTTCGACAATAATGTTTTAGAAGGTGTGGATCATAACATTTGTGGCACAGTAATAAAAGATAATTTTTCTAGGGCATTTGTAGATTTGGGTTCAAAAATACGAAACGCTTTAAAGCCAGAATACTCTTTGTAGCTTCTACTTTGCTTATTCTTGGTGATTTGAACATGTTTTCCACATCAATTCAACTAAATTTTTTTAAATTCAAACTTTAAATCTAAAAGAGATAAAAATCCAAACAAAAAATAGTGCTGTGCTCATAACTTTTATGGGGGATTCTGGAGTTCAAGGAGGATTTTGCGGTGAAACTGGGTGGCTTTGCGGGTGCTGGAGCAGATTTTTGGGTGAAACTGGGGGATTTTGAGATTCACGATGGATTTTGGCATGAAAAATAGAATTTTTGGGGTGCTGAGGCTGACTTGGGGGTCAAACAGCAATATTTTTGGGGGTCAAAGTGAAAGATTTGGGGGTCAAAGCTGGGTTTGGGGGTCAAACGGGGGAATGCTGTGGGAAAAGTGGGGCATTTGGCGGTCAAACACGGATCTGGGGGCATAGGGCAATTTGTGGGTGAAACGGGGGGCAGCCTGGCGTGTGGTGCTGGAGCTGATGCTGGCTCTGGGGCTGATGGCACCTGAGCGGCTCTGACATCAAATGGATGGAGAGGCAGCAGACGGGCTCCGTGACAGCCAGCCCCCGCCACACCGCGTGGTACAGCTGAGCTGGGAGTCACCCCTGACTCCTCTATTCTATGTCTTCAAAGTTCATGATCGGAATTACTTTCTCTTCCTTCTTTAACTCTGGGCATTCTCTCTCAAAATGTCCCACTCTCCCACAACGATAGAGTCCAATGCTCTGGCAGCACTGACACTGCAGGCAGCGGGTCCCAGAGCCTGGCAGCACTGACACTGCAGGCAGCGGGTCCCAGAGCCTGGCAGCAGGGCAGCACAGTGGGGCTGCGCGGGGCCGCTGGGGCCGAGACCCAGGCCAGGATGAGGCCGCGCCGCCCGCGAAGCGGGAGCGCCGGGGGCTGCGGGGGGGCCCCGCTCTCCGCGCTGTCTGTGGGCACCGGGTGCCCGTTTCCTCCCGGCACTTCCTCCACCGCCCCACGGCCCCGCCCGGCCGGTGCCCGCGGCCACGCCGGGGTGAGCAGCCGCCCCTGGCACCTGCGGGCGCGGGTTCCGCCGCCCCCCCAGCCCGACCAGGAGCCGCAGACCCCGCTCTTCCACCCGGGAGCGGCGCGGCCCAAACCGGGAGACGCACACAGACCCGCCCCCCCCTCCGCGGGTCACGGACCGCCCCGGCCCCGAGCCCCGAGCCCCGGCCCCCGCCGGCTGCCTGCCCGGAGCCGCGGCACCCAGCCCGGCCCTTCGCCCCGCCGGGGCCCGGCCCAGGCAGGGTCCCGGAGCCCCCCGGACCCGCACTGACCGGAGCCGGAGCCGGAGCCGGAGCCGGAGCCGGAGCCGGAGCCCCAGTCACGCCCGCGTGACGAAGGCGCTGAGGCCGCCGTGGGCGGCGCCCCCCCAGCCCCGACCCCTTTATCACCGCCCCCCCCATCCCCGCCCCTCCCCGGCCGGCCCCGCCCCACCAATCAGAGCAGCCGGTTCACAGACACCGAGAGTTTATTGCCACGGTCCGGTGGCCCCGAGCCCGCGGGGACCGGCCACCGCCTCCCGCGCTCAGCGTGGGGCCGGGCCGGGCGGGGAGGGGATGGGGATGGGGATGGGGATGGGGATGGGGATGGGGATGGGGATGGGGATGGGGAGGGGGGGGAACTGAGGGTTTCACTGCAACAGGCAGAGGGGAAAGGGGGGGGTGAGGGGTCCCAACCGGGGACGGAGCAGAATCACAGAATCACACAATCGTCTAGGTTGGAAAAGACCTTGAAGATCATCCAGTCCAACCATCAGCCTGACATTGACAGTTCCCAACTCCACCAGATCCCTCAGCGCTGGGTCAACCCGACTCTTCAACCCCTCCAGGGATGGGGACTCCCCCCCTCCCTGGGCAGCCCATTCCAACGCCTGACTACCCGTTCTGGAAAGAAACGCTTCCTAATATCCAGTCTAAACCTGCCCTGGCGCAACTTGAGGCCATTCCCTCTTGTCCTATCACTTACTACTTGGTTCAAAAGACTCATCCCCCCTCTCTGCACCCTCCTTTCAGGGAGCTGTAGAGGGCCATGAGGTCTCCCCTCAGCCTCCTCTTCTCCAGACTAAACCCCCCCAGTTCCCTCAGCCGCTCCCCATCAGACCTGTGCTCCAGACCCTGCACCAGCTCCGTTGCCCTTCTCTGGACACGCTCGAGTCATTCAATGGCCTTTTTGGAGTGAGGGGCCCAAAACTGAACCCACTCATCGAGGGGCGGCCTCACCAGTGCCGAGCCCAGGGGCAAGATCCCTTCCCTGTCCCTGCTGGCCACGCTAGTGCTGATACAAGCCAGGATGCCATTGGCCTTCTTTGGCCACCTGGGCACACTGCTGGCTCCTGTTCAGCCAGCTGTCAATCAACACCCCCAGGTCCCTCTCTGACTGGCAGCTCTCCAGCCACTCCTCCCCAAGCCTGTAGCACTGCTGGGGGTTGTTGTGGCCCAAGGGCAGCACCCGGCATTTGGCCTTAGTGAAGCTCATCCCGTTGGCCTCAGCCCATCGCTTCAGCCTGGCCAGGTCTCTCTGCAGAGCCTCCCTACCCTCGAGCAGATCAACGCTCCCACCCAACTTGGTGTCATCTGCAAACTTACTGAGGGTGCACTTGATGCCCTCGTCTAGATCATCAATAAAGATGTTAAACAGGAGTGGCCCCAAAACCGAGCCCTGGGGGACACCACTCGTGAGAGCAGGAGGTCAAGAGGGGCTGGAGCCAGGCCCAGGGGAGCAGCCGCAGCCCCGGGGCGGTGGTTGGCCCAGGAACCTCCCAGGAGCCCCCGAGATTTAAAGTGCAGGCTGGGGGTGGGGGCGAAGGGGCTGCTCCAGGCCCAGAGGAGATGGTGGAGGGGCCTGGACTGGGCGGTCAGAGCTCCAGAGGCCCCTGCTGAGCTGGAGGGGAGCGGGGAGCCGCCCCGAGGAGGGGAGGGCAGGGGACGGACGCCAAGCACGGCCTGACCCCAGGGCTGGGGCCCTGGCGACACTCGGGGTCAGCGTCCCCACCGCTCCCCGGCCCGTCCTTGACCCGGGACTGCTCCGTTCGCCCACTGGGGGACCTGGGAAGAAAGGGCGGCGTTAGCACCCCGCCGGGCAGCTGTCCCCCTCCCTGCCCGCCCTGGGGCTCACTCACCTCAGGGCTGGGGGCTCAGGCTGGAGGACTTGGCAGAACAGAACCTGCGTTTGTCCTGCTGCTGCGGGAAGGGCCTGAAGCGGTGTGTCCCCCGCTTCTTCATTTGTCTGCTCTTCTTTACCTGTGCAGGGGCAGGAAGGCTCTTGGGCTCAGACTGCAGAGTCCCCCCCCCAGCCTCCTCCCACCCACCCCAGCCCGCGACGGGGCCAGCACCCACCTTCCCTCTGTCAAACTCCTCGTCCCACTTGTCAATGATGGTCTCGCCCCGGGCCCGTGTCGCATCCCAAATGGCATCCTGGCTGACGGCCGAGGCCCCGCCATACCAGGCCAAGACTGCGGAGCAGTACGGTCAGGGGGGGAGCAGCCCGCTCTGTGGCACCCCCCAACAGCCCCTCGGCCGGCTCCAGGAGCCCCCGCAGCCACCCGCACTGGTGCTGGGGGGAGCTCAGGCTCCAGCACCGAGGGCTCTGCCCACGTCCGGGGCTCAAGGCCAGGGAGCCGCGTGGCTCTTTGCCCACCCAGGCGAGCGGGGTTTACCTTGTTTGCCATAAGCCTTGTCCAAGGACTCCCTGAGTAGCTCCTCCACCACGCTGGACACCGCCAGCTTCCCGGGTGCTGCGCCAGCCCCACAGTCATCTCCAGCCCGTCCAAGCCGGTCACGGGCTGTCCCTGTGGACACAGGCGGGGTGAGGACAAGCCGCAGGCAGCTCCTGTGTTGCCCCATCGCCAAGGCAGATCTCGCCCCAGGAGACGCTGTCGGGACTAACAAGATCTCCCCAAGGTGTTGGGGCAGGGAGGAGCTGGGGGGTAAATCTTCACCCCAGAGGAGCACACCCTCAGGCAGGGTGCAAGCAGGCAGCTCCCCGCCACAAGCAGCATGCAGGCCTGTGGCAGCTCAGCCAGGGACAGGGGCAGGGAGACGGGCACCCACCGGGCCGTGGTGGGGACCAGGAAGCGCTGGTGACTGCGCCCCAGTGCTCCGAGGGGCTGCGTGGGCAGGGGAGCAGGCAGGGTGGAGGCGCATGGCCGTACCTCGGCTGCTGTCCGTGGCACAGAATTTGCTGGCAGCTGGCAGCTCCAGGCTCGGGCTGCTGAGGATTTCCCTCCACTTGCGCTTGCGCTGGTCGCTCTGCCCAGCCTCAGGCGCCACAGTCCGCTGCCACTTTGTGCTCGGCGGCTCCAACTCGGCCTCCCTAGAGCTGGGGAAGGCAGCTGGGGTCAGCCTGCGCCAGCCAGGCCCGAGGGGGATGTCTGAGCTCCCCACAGGGCAATGGGGGACAGGGACGCCTGCACCCCAGCGCTGCGCTCGGGGAGGGGGGAGCCACCCTCAGCCAGCTCCGTGCAGCCGGTGGCAGCGCAGGGAGCCAGCCCGCAGGCAGAGCGGAGGTGTGACCCCAGCCCCTGACCTGCCCGAGGACAGTGTCCTGCTGCAGCACTCTCCTGCCTCCTCCATCCTCCTCTTCCTCTTCTTGAGGGAAGAGGTGGGCTCCATGCCCAGGTGACTTCTGGGCTCGGACACTTGCTGCTTGGGCCTGCTCTCCAGCAACTGACATTCCCACCACTGCCGGGGCACTTGTCCACCGCCGCCTTCTCTGCGAGGGGCACTGAGCTCTCCTGAGGGAGATGGTTCGTCTTCTTCTTCTTTTCGGGGGGCTCGAAGACTTCATCCTTGTCCTTCGCAGCCAGAGCGCCAGGGCTGTCATCTGCTCCATGATGGCGCTTTTGCCCCTTCTTTTTGGAGGAGCCAAAGGTGACCTGGCCGAGCCCCTCCTCCTTGCTGCGGGGAGAAAGGTGGTGTGAAGGGTGGGCAGTGCAACCACTGGTCAGGGGGGAGGCTGGGAGCTGAGGGGCTGAGTTGAAGATGAAGCTGGAGGAAGGCTTTTCACTATTTGGCAGTTTGAGAGCCAATGAGGACAGTCTGAAGGACAGGAAAAGAGGCTGACATGATCTGAAAGGCAGGTCAGGAGCAGGAGCCCCTGTCTTCCTCCCCACCCCGAGGTGCAGGAGCTCAGCACCCAACTGCTACCATCTCTGCCACGAAATGTGAATCAGACCCCGCTCCCAGGGCAGCAGCTGCAGGCGCAGAGCGACCCTGCACCTGCCCAGGGCCAGCCACACACGGGGCACACGCTGTCCCACCGGGGATTAGGCAAGGGTGGGCATTGCCGCAGCACATGCTGATGGTGAAGGTTACAAGGGAGACCCGGAGCAAGATCCAGACCAGGCTGCTGCCTCCCGATCCCACGGGAGACTAGTACATGCCGGCTGCTAAAACTGCCCCCAAGCCAGCTGCGACACCGGACAGTCGCCTGGTGGAGCAGCCCAGGGCTGCGACCGGAGCCCGGCAGCAACTGGCACGACTTACCTCGACTTGCCGGAAGGCTGCAGAGCAGAGTCGGGGCGGGGTGGTGGTCGTGGGCTTGGTGTGGACAGTCAGTGCCTGGCGGTCACTTCCGCTCGCCTTCTGCGGAGCGTTGCCCTGCAGGTATTGACAGAAATAAAAACTTGGTGGTCTAAAGAAAAGATGTTTCTGTGAGCCAAGGGGGGGAAATAAAAAGGGGAGCCCAGAGAAAGGGGAGGGGAACAGACACAGCTGCTGAAGATTTCAGCTGTGCCGGTTTGGAGCCTTTGGGGGCAGCCGGCTTGGCGCCGGGGCCTGCAGGGAGCCCCGTGCCACAGCCTCTTTCCTGAGAGGTGTGGGAGCCGCTGGTTCCCTTCTTGGCCTTCTGGGACACTTTGGCCACCTTCCCCGCTGCACTGTGCTCCAGGCTGGCAGTTTTGCTGGGGGACAAGTCCTTCTCCAGGGGGCTGGTGTTCGCCTCGCGGCCACGGGGCTTCTGGCCAGGGCTGGGCTGGCGGGCGGTGGCCTCGGGGCAGGGGCTCAGCACCTGGTACTTGTCCCGCAGCAGCTCCCACGGGCTGGCGTTGTCGCAGGTGCCGGGCTCGACCTCCACCTGCTGCAGCGGCTCCGCCTCCTCGCCCGCCTCCGGGCCCGGCCTCAGCGCCTCCGTCCGCTTCTCCGCGATCGGCATGTCGGGGCCCGGCGGCCCCGGCTGTGGGGAGGCAGCGGCCGGTTGAACGGGGGCACCGGCCGCTCCGCTCCCGCGGCGGGGCAGCGTGCTGCCAGGGCAACGGGCCGCGGCCCACGTCCCGCAGGGGCCCGGGGCTGGGGGGGCGCGTCCCCGACCACTGTCGCCACGGACACCCCGTCCTCCCGACCGCCACCCTCAGCGCTGCCCCCCCCGCCGCATCTGGCCCGCCCGGTACCGGCGGCTGGAGCGCAAGCCCCGAACCCGGCACCTCCCGGTCTCGGTCCCGACACCTCCCGTCCCATCCCGAGGCCCCGTCCCGGTCCCGGCACCTCCCGGTGACGGTCCCGGTCCCGACACGTCCCGTCCCGTCCCATCCCCAGCCCCGCTCCCGACACCTCCCGCTCCCGACACGTCCCGCTCCCACTCCCGCTCCCGCTCCCTCCCGTCCCCTGCGTCCCCGGCTGCACTCACCATCCGGGTCCCCGCCACCTCGGCGCGCACGTGTAGTAGAGGAACCGCCCTCCTGTCGCCGCCGCCACACGGAGCTTCCACGCCGGTCCCCGAAGGGGCGGCGCCGGGCAGGGGTCTGCCCCCGCCCGCTCGTGCTCCTTCTCGCTGTCGCTCTCGGTCGCTGTCGCTCGCTCTCTCCTCTCTCCTCTCCCTACTCTCTCCTCGCTCCTTCTCCGTCTGTGTCCTGCCGCGGACTGACGCCGGGGTCGCTGTCGCCCCCCAACCAGACCCCGCGGGGGACGCGGTGGCCGCGGCAACCGTCGCCAGGTGGGGGCGCTGTTGCGTAAATTAGGCACAAGCCCGGCACCGCCCCTCGACCCCGCAGGCCACGCCCCTCCCGCCCCAGGACACGCCCCCCGTTACACCCCGCGGGCGGCGCTACCGGGAGCGGCCGCGCCGGGACCCGACTTAATCCTGGGCGGGACCCGGGGGATGAGCCGGGCCGGGCCGGAGGAGCGGTGCCACCGCTCTCCAGTGCCCGGGAGCTGCCGGCGCGGCCCTGGCGGAACAGAAATTACAGCACAGGGACCGCGGAGCCGGTGGCAAAACAAGTGGAAATTAATAAACTCCGAGACAGACTAGAGCAGCGACAGGAGTAAATGGCACCTGTGATACAGCCGTACAGTAAGCGAACGGGCCTCGTATATGGGAGCGATTAGAGCTCGGGGTTTTTTCTTTTTCTATTTAATTTTTCTCTTTAATACGTTGGAATGGCCCAGGCTGGTCCAGGACGACACCTCACGCCTGACGGGGACGCACAGCATGAAAACGCCCCGGAACGGGGCTGCGGGGGGGATTCCCGGGGCACACGTGCCGGTGCTGCCGGCGTCGCGGACGGGCGGCCCCACGGCCGGCACCGCGCGGTGTGGGAACGGCTCAGAGAAAAGCGGGACCCGAGGGAGGGTTCGCCGGAGGGGACGGGTTTTCCTGCGGCTCCGTTGCTGCCCGCGCCCGGCCGGGTGCCGGGATCCATCTTCCCGTTGCCGATGAGGAGGGAGCTCGGCCGGTGCTGCCGAAGGCCGTGGCCCCGCTCAGCCAGCAGCTGCACGAGGCCATGATGGAAACGCTCTGCACCCACACAGCCGCAGCTCCTGACCCCGGTGCCGTCCAGGGGCAGCTCGCTGCCTGCCCTGCTCCCTGCCTGGGTCCCAGAGCCTGGCAGCACTGACACTGCAGGCAGGGGGTCCATGCTCTGGCAGCACTGACACTGCAGGCAGCGGGTCCATGCTCTGGCAGCACTGACACTGCAGGCAGGGGCTTCATTCTCTGGCAGCACTGACTCTGCAGGCAGCGGGTCCCAGAGCCTGGCAGCAGTGACACTGCAGGCAGGGGCTTCATGGCCTGGCAGCACTGATACTGCAGGCAGGGGGTTCATGGTCTGGTAGCACTGATACTGCAGGCAGGGAGTTCATGGTCTGGCAGCACTGAAACTGCAGGCAGGGGGTCAATAGACTGGCAGCACTGACACTGCAGGCAGCGGGTTCATGGTCTGGCAGCACTGACACTGCAGGCAGCGGGTCCCAGAGCCTGGCAGCATTGAAAATGCAGGCAGGGTGTTCATGGTCTGGCAGCACTGACACTGCAGGCAGGGGGTCCTGGTTTAACCAGGATAGGGTTAAGTTTCCCCAGAAGTGGGGGGGGAGCTCTAGCCGGGGTATTCAGATACCATGCCAATGTCACATCCTGGCCCGTCACATATCCTGGCGCAGGAGCGCGGGGCTCGTGGTTTTGTACATCTGCTCCTCTCACTGCTGTATTGGTAGATATTTTGCTCTGTTCATTGTTATCACTATTACTGTTATTGTTGTTGTTTGTTGTGTTGCTGTCGCACTGTTGTATTAAACCTCTCCTTATTTCAGTCTCGGGGCTTTGTATTTCACTCCCTTTGTGGGGGAGGGGCAGCGGCCGCGTGGTCTCAGACCTCGGCAGGGGCTAAACCGTTACAACTTTGGCGCCCAACGTGGGGCTGGAGAAGACTGAGATAAGGACAAAAGGGGAAGTGTGTTAGAGCAGTTTGTTAGGTGTAATTTTTTCTGTTTTTATTTGCATTTGTTTGATAAGAAATGTTTGCAATGCTGGGCAATTTGCTTGCGTGCTGGGGCTGGATTAATCCTCATCTCCACTCTGTGCTCCTAGTGCTGGTGTTTGTTCTCGGTGGAAAATGTATCAAGGGTCTTGTTCTGCTCTACTGGTTACTGTCTGCTTATAATGGGCTCGTTTAGCTGCTTGTGGGGGTGAACCGCTACCTGTTTGCTGCCTGGGCTTTTGTTTGGGGTCTCACCCCCTCTGTGGGTGAGCCAGGGGAAGAGATTCTCTCGGTTTTTGAGAGTTTCAGCTATCCCTGGAGCACCCAGGCCAGTGTGCTTGCGGCTCTGTGCTTTCTGAATGTCTGCCAGATCTTGTTTTGGGCCATGCGGTACTTCAACAATAGCACCACCCGAAAACCTGCCCCAGGGGCAGATAGTTATAAATGGCAAGGTGTGTGGGAGAAGATGGGCAAGTACCTGAGTCAGTGGTCACCCCCAACGTTCTGGGATTTCACTCCCGAACAAGTGCAGAGTCCTGATAAACTGGTGGAGTGTTTGGAAAAGGTGTGCTGCCAATCTGACAAACCCCGGGAGATGCAACACGCTGCAATGTGCTGGGGGCTTGCCCATGCTTACCGCATCGCCCTTAACACTGATCACTGCCCTCAAGGGGGAGAAAGAGCTGCAGGGTCTGAAAGTGAGCCTGCTGGTACAGCAGCTGGGCCAGGGGGACAGGCAGTGCCAGTACCGGTCGCCTCCACCAGCACAGCAGCTGGGCCAGAGGGACAAGCAGTGCCAATATCAGTCGCCCCGATACGGAAAACCAAATATACCAAAAAATCCCCTCGCAGTGTACAGGGTGATAATGAACCAGGCCCATCACGAGAGCAGGAGGAAGAGCCGGAGGTAACCATCCGATCTCTATCCCTCAGTGAATTGCGAGATATGCAGAAGGATTTCGGCCACAGTCCAGGTGAGCAAATTTGCACCTGGCTGCTCCGGTGCTGGGATACTGGAGCTGCTGGTTTGGAATTGGAGGGGAGAGAGGCCAAGCAGGTGGGACCTTTAGCCAGGCAGGCTGGTATTGACAAGGCAATAGGGAAACAGGCTCAAACCCTCAGCCTTTGGAAGCGACTCCTGCTCAGTGTGAGGGAGAGGTACCCCTACAGGATGATGCTCTATGTCAGTTAGGCAAGTGGACCGACATGGAGAAAGGCATTCAAAACCTCAGGGAATTGGCTGTGTTTGACATGATCTATGGTGATCTGAATGATGAGCAGTCACCAATGGATCCAGATCAGGTCCCTTGCACACAGTTGATGTGGTGGAAGTTCCTGCAAAGTGGACCAGAGGCACATTCCAAAGAATTAGCAGTAGCGTCCTGGTGGCGAGACACCCAGACTCAGACAGTGGACAAAGTGATTATCCAGCTCTGGCAATATGAGGGAAGTCTCCCTTCCTCCCAACATGCTTTGGTTTCAGCTGTAGAGGAACTGTCTCAGAGGCTCCAGAAAGTGGAACAGGACATGTCCTACGTTCCACCTGCACGGCCCGATGTCTCAGCTATTAGCAGCAGGTGCTTCCCCACCCAAGAGAAGGGCAGTGGAAGACACACACCACGGGGCACCCTGTGGTTCTTCCTCCGCGACCATGGGGAAAACATGAGGAGGTGGCATGGACAGCCCACTTCCGCCCTAGCTGCACGAGTACAGCAACTGAAAGGGAAGACCACCATGAAAGGGGAGTCTTCCAAGAGAGATGCAGCTCCAGTGTCTAGTCAGAAACCCCCCAGACAGAATAGAATGGCCAGCAGTATGCTTGACCCTCTTGAGGGGACCAGGAAGTCATTCTTGCAGGAGTCACTCTTAGATCAAGTGAGTGATGGTGAGCAGGATTAGAGGGGCCCTGCCTCCAGCCAGGTGGAGGAAAGGGATAATCGGATTGACTGGAAGGTGTGGATCCGATGGCCTGGCACATCAGAACCACAAGAATATAAGGCCTTGGTAGACACTGGCGCACAGTGCACCCTGATGCCTTCAAGCCACAGTGAGGTCGAATCCATCTGCATCTCCAGAGTGACAGGGGGGTCCCAACAGCTGACCCTATTAGAGGCTGAAATAAGTTTAACTGGGAAGGACTAGCATAAGCACCCCATTGGGACTGGCCCAGATGCCCCGTGCATCCTAGGTATAGATTACCTCAGGAGAGGGTACTTTAAAGACCCAAAAGGGTACCGGTGGACCTTTGGTATAGCTGCCCTGGAGGAGGTTGAGCAATTGTTCACCTTACCCGGCCTCTCAGAGGACCCCTCGGAGGTGGGGTCGCTTAAGGTTGAAGAGCAGCGAGTGCCAATTGCCACCAAGACGGTGCACCGGCGGCAGTACCGCACTAACCGAGATTCCCTGGTCCCCATCCATCAGCTGATCCGTCGACTAGAAAGCCAGAAGGTGATCAGCAAGACTCATTCACCTTTCAACAGCCCTATATGGCCAGTGAGAAAACCTAATGGCAAATGGAGACTAACCGTGGACTACCGTGGCCTGAATGAAGTTACACCAGCGATGAGTGCTGCAGTGCCGGACATGCTAGAGCTCCAGTATGAGCTGGAGTCGAAGGCAGCCAAGTAGTACGCCACAACTGACATCGCTAACGCGTTTTTCTCCATCCCAATAGCACCAGAGTGCAGGCCACAGTTTGCGTTCACTTGGAGGGGTATCCAGTACACCTGGAATCGATTGCCCCAGGGGTGGAAACACAGCTCCACCATTTGCCATAGACTGGTCCATACTGCACTGGAGAAAGGTGGGGCTCCAGAACACCTGCAGTTCATTGATGATATCATTGTATGGGGGGACACAGCTGAGGAAGTCTTTGAGAAAGGAAAGAAGATAATTGAAATCCTCCTGAAGGCTGGTTTTGCCAACAAGCGACAGAAAGTGAAGGGGCCTGGAAGGGAGATTCAGTTCCTAGGAATAAAATGGCAAGATGGGCGTCGCCACATCCCAATGGAGGTGATAAACAAGATAACAGCCATGGCCCCACCAGCCACTAAAAAGGAGACCCAGTCTTTCCTGGGCGCTGTGGGGTTCTGGAGGATGCACATCCCAAACTACAGCCTGATTGTGAGCCCTCTCTACCACGTAACCCGCAAGAAGAACGATTTTAAATGGGGCCCAGAGCAACAACAAGCCTTTGAACAAATTAAGCAGGAGATTACCCAGGCAGTGGCTCTCGGGCCAGTCCGGACAGGGCAGGAGATTAAGAACGTGCTCTACACCGCAGCCGGGGAGAATGGCCCTTCCTGGAGCCTTTGGCAGAGAGCACATGGGGAATCCCGAGGCCGACCTCTAGGCTTTTGGAGCCGGGGATACAAAGGCTCTGAAGCTAACTATACCCTGACTGAGAAGGAGATACTGGCAGCGTACGAAGGAGTTCGAGCTGCCTCAGAAGTGGTCGGCACTGAGACACAGCTCCTCCTGGCACCTCAACTGCCAGTGCTGGGATGGATGTTCAAAGGAAAGGCTCCCTCCACACATCATGCAACAGATGCCACGTGGAGTAAAGGGGTTGTGCTGATAACACAACAGGCTCGAATAGGGAACCTCGACCCCCCAGGATTAGTGGAAGTGATCATAAACTGGCCAGAGAGCAAAGATGCTGGGATGTCACCAGAACAAGAGGTGAAACGTGCTGAGGAGGCCCCACCATATAACGAGCTGCCAGAGGAGGAGAAGCGATAGGCCCTGTTCACTGATGGGTCTTGTCGCATTGTGGGAAAACATCGACGATGGAAGGCTGTGGTGTGGAATCCCACACGACGAACCACTGAAGCTGTTGAGGGACAAGGTGAATCGAGCCAGTTCGCAGAGGTGAAAGCCATCCAATTGGCTTTGGAGATTGCTGAGCGAGAAAAGTGGCCGAGGCTCTATCTCTACACTGACTCGTGGGTGATGGCAAGTGCCCTGTGGATGTGGTTGCAGCAATGGAAACAGAGCAACTGGCAACGCAAGGGCAGACCCATCTGGGCCACTGAAGTATGGCAGGACATTGCAGCCCGGGTGGAGAACCTCGTTGTGAAGGTGCGCCTTGTGGATGCCCATATACCCAAGAGTCGGGCCACTGATGAACATCAACACAACCAGCAGGCGGACCAGGCTGCTAAGATCGAAGTGGCTCAGGTGGACTTGGACTGGCAGCGTAAAGGTGAACTGTTCATAGCCCAGTGGGCCCATGAGACCTCAGGCCACCAAGGCAGAGATGCAACATACAGGTGGGCTCGAGATTGAGGGGTGGACCTCACCATTGACACCATCGCAGAGATCATCCACGGATGTGAGATATGTGCTGCAATCAAACAAGCCAAACGGGTGAAGCCCCAGCGGAATGAAGATCGATGGATGAAATATAAATATGGAGAGGCCTGGCAGATCGACTACATCACACTGCCACAGACCCGCCGAGGCAAGCGCCACGTGCTCACAATGGTGGAAGCAACCACTGGGTGGCTCGAAACTTATCCAGTGTCCCACGCCACTGCCCGGAACACCATCCTGGGCCTTGAAGACCGAGTCCTGTGGCGACATGGCACCCCAGAGAGGATTGAGTCGGACAATGGGACTCACTTCCGAAATAACCTCATAGATGCCTGGGCAGAAGAACACGGCATCGAGTGGGTCTACCACATCCCCTACCACGCACCAGCCTCTGGGAAGATCGAGCGCTACAATGGACTGTTAAAAACTCCACTGAAAGCAACGGGGGGTGGAACCTTCAAACACTGGGACACACATCTGACAAAGGCCACTTGGTTAGTCAACACAAGAGGATCTGCCAATCGAGCTGGTGCTGCTCAGTCAAAACTCCCACGTGTTGTAGACGGGGATAAAGTCCCTGTGGTGCGCATGAGGGACCTGCTGGGAAAAATGGTCTGGGTTAGTCCTGCACTGGGCAAAGGCAAACCCATCCATGGGATTGTTTTTGCTCAAGGACCTGGGTGCACCTGGTGGGTGATGCAGAAGGATGGAGAGGTCCGATGCGTACCACAAGGGGACTTGATTGTGGGTGAAAACACACCGTGAGTTATACCGTGCTTTTGTAAATTTTTTCTTCGTTATTGCTAATTGCTAAATGGCAGCTGGATGTGATGCAGATGGTATAGAATAAAGGGGTGGATTATGTCCTGGTTTAGCCAGGATAGGGTTAAGTTTCCCCAGCAGTGGGGGGGAAGCTCTAGCCGGGTTATTCAATACCATGCTGACGTCACCTCCTGGCGCAAGCACGGGAAGAATCGGTGATCACGTGGGTTGGCGCAGCCGGTTCTCTCGCTGCTGTATCGGTATATACTTTGCTCTGTTCATTGTTATCACTGTTATTCTTATTGTTATTATTTGTTGGGTTGCTGTTGCACTGTTGTATTAAACCTTTCCTTATCTCAGCCCCGGGGCTTTGTATGTCACTCCCTTTGTGGGGGAGGGGCAGCGGCTGGGTGGTCTCAGACCCCAGCAGGGATTAAACCACCACAGAGGCCAAGTGTCAACCAGGACTGTTATCAGTCAAAACTCCACCAGATCACAGCTGTGACACTACCCTTACCATGATACAAGCGGGAGCCTTATGGTAATAGGTGCATGGGTGCTCTGGAACCTCTCCTGCCCAGCCGTGTCCCAGAAGTCTGTACAACACAAAAAAACAAGATTAGAATGACACAACTCTCCAAGTTCTGTTTTCCTCACAACTTAAACCCAGGATGCAAAGCCCAGTCCATCTACTCAGGGTCACACATTTGGTTTCACTTCACTTATCTGAAACATTTCAGGGCTAAGACATTATGCAAAACTGGGACCTATTCTTAGCTAATCTTAGCTATGAGTTGTACAGACACTGGACACTGCTATAAATGGATTAGCAAAAGAGAAGTCATCAGTAGACATGACTTGTAAAGGATAGTAAGACAAAGCTAGTCAAAAGTGCAGAAAGTGGTAACAATATACGGTACTTTGTCCCTAGAGGTGGTAACAGGAAACAAAATCTAAACATTTGAAACAGCTTGATTTCTGACACAGTGATAAATAGCCAGGTGCCTGCCATAGGAAGTGTCCCATGTCCTTTCACAGGCAGGAATGGCCTTGAGAGGGAAGGTGTTCCTCTGAAATGCCCGGACAGGGGAAGGGAAGGTGGCCTCTGCTGTAGAGCTCATTATCTTCAGATCTGATCAAAGCACACTGGGATTTTGACCATTTAATGTAAAGACCTGTGAATCATGGTATTCTTGTTGTGGTCCTCAGAATCCTGGCGTGTGGTCAAGCCAAGTTATATTTTCACCTTTCCCCAGACTATTAGTCCAATCCCAAAATATTAAATCAGTGCAACAAACTCTGTGTATTACCTTACTGATTTAGACCCACAAGATGCTATGACTTAGAGACACAGAAACAAGCCACAGAGCAAAAAAAAAAAAAAAAGGCATTATGAGATGCTAATCCCCTTCAGCAAACAGCACATGGTTGCTTTTTGTCCTTTCATAATTTTAATAGATCCTCTTTCTTCAGTTACAGAGAGCAGACACTGTTTTACAAACACCATACATCTTCAAGAACTGTTTCACCTGTAAATAAATTCTCTATTGTATACAGTATTAGTCATGCATTATCAACAACGGCTCTGAAGAGCAATGGAGCACCTGGATGCTCATGCTAATGAGCATAAACTGCACTTTGCACTGAACTGAGGTGTTAGGAAGCGTGGAAAACTAGAAGGCAGTTTTCACTGCTTTATATTTATCCATAATTCAAATGCCTAAATATGGCCTGAAACTGTCTTTATTTCCCCCCACAAATGTGAGTTGCCTTCAAACAAAACTACTGTAATGAAATTTTCTCTAAGCACAGCCCTGCTCTAATGAAACAGCGATGTAAATCCACATGGTTTGTTAATTTGTGACACAAAATTAAATGCCAACTGAGTGGCAAGCCAGAACTGCCGTTTGAAATCAGGGCATTGTTGGAAGTGTGGGAAAAGCAAAACAACGAAAAAACTGCAAAACACACATTTCCTTAACACACGGTGCCCAGAACAAACACAGCACAGGATGAAGATCCCGTGATTGGTGTTGTCACAGCTCCGAGGAGGAATGCAAAGTGAGGTGGAGGCTGCGTGGTCCCGTTTTTCCACTTTTCTCGAGGACTATTTGACACAACCATACAGATTTATCTCCTGCTCGTCCTCTTCTCTCAAGGACTGTTTTGAACAACTCTGTAGACATTATCTCTCATTCTTCCTCTTTTCCCACAAAAACTGCACACACCTGGCACCAAGAAATGTGCAGTGTTGTTACTCAAGAAACAATGGCTTGACCACAGTCCCACCCACTCACACACACACTTAGATAAATACTACCCCGAGTTTGTATCTAACTCAGAGGGATGAAAATCCGACACCAAACCGGTGGGACGGATCGATGGGTTTGTGCTCCTCGCCCCCCCCTGCAGTCACTACGCCGAGTGACTACCCCGGAATTGTGTGGGATTGCAATCATTTTCTGTGTGCAGTGCTAGGTAGCCACCCTGCAGTTTGTGCATTTATCGTAGGCAATCTCAGAGAATCTGTAGATGTTGCATAAGAATAAACGGTGCTATCCGTGACCCTGAGGGCTGCTCTCGGGTGCAGCTGCATCTACAGCACACGGGCTGTTGGTGTCAGACCTGCCCTCATGGCAATCACTGACATACCTATTACGAGATAAATCCAGCTGCCCACAGCCCCTCGTCTCTCTGGGGACTGACTAGAATGCAAGGGGATTCATCTCTTACTGAATTAATTCATCACCTTAAATGCAACAGGCATACAACAATCCTAATGTGATTTGAAATTCAGATTTACATTAGGCCTCATTAAACAGTTTAGAGAAATTCATACATCTTTTTCTTGCTTGTTTGGGTTTTTTTCCCTAATTACACTTACAGAATGAGGT
Organism: Strix aluco; assembly: GCF_031877795.1. NCBI lineage: Eukaryota > Metazoa > Chordata > Aves > Strigiformes > Strigidae > Strix > Strix aluco. Next base: position 16,808,483 of record NC_133948.1, on the reverse strand, counting down.
ACATAAATAAAAGTACAGTATTTCTAAATCATGAAATACTTAAATATTACATTTTTACAAGTCCTGTCATCTCTCAGCTATGAAAGTGGAAAAGGCAAGAGCCTTCACAGTTCATTAAAAAAACCTCAAACAACAAAAAAAATGATAAAGAAATCTGGCATATGTATTCCAAAAGTGAGCAGTACCAAGTATTCGGAGAATTAAGAAGCAAGTTGCCAGCTGCCTTTTAGGTAAGGGTTCTATTTATCATAGGATTGAAGTCAACTTACAATTTTACAAATTGCAGTTTAAATTATGTGAAGTTAAATTATGTGAAGGTTCTGTTTATTATTTCTGCTCATTGTCTCTTACAATACCGGTCAGCTCCTTAGCTTAGGGCTTAAGCCAGGACCTTGATACCACACAGCAATAAAACATGTATCTGTAAATGTTTATGGCTTATCAGCAGTCCCTCATTAACAAAAATAATTTAATTTGTTCATTAGTCCACAAAGAGCCACGTGTATATTCTTTGCCAGCATAGGATTCACTGACTCTGGTTTATTTGTTTGAAAAAAATTTCTGCTCGGTATATTTATATGGTAACCATGACAATATAAAAATATCTCTTTTTTTTTTTTAAGTTTATTTACTGAGATAAAAATTACTGGGGCTTTTTTGGGGTTTTTTTGTTTGTTTTTTAAATACACCTTTGGGAAAGTAACGCGTAGAGGAAACAACTTTATATTTACTGGGAGATGAGCAAAAAGCCATCTTGCCAAGCACAGTGTAATTCTTCTGCTCCCAGCTGTCTCTACCACCAGTGCTCTGCACTGAGGAAATGGGACAATCTGGAAACTTGCAGACATTTTCATTAAACACATACTGATGAAAAATACTGTGCATGCTTTCATTTTTACAAAACACAGAAAAGACTCAACGCAACAAATGAGCTTGAAGGAATTGAGAGTATTGGCATTCAGCTACCGAATACAGGGCAGCACCTACGTCAGCATAAATACGCTTGGATAGGATTTTTGAGTATTAAAAGCTAAAGATTTTCAGTATTCATTTTCCTCTCTTTGCTATGCTTAAAGGCAAACACTGCATACTGTCCTCAAGTGCAAGATCTAGAAGTTTATTAATGGAAGCTGCACACATGCCCTTCAGAATACCGAGGGGCTAAGCACTCCTTTCCTGCTCTGTGCTGGCTTCTGTCCAGTTAATAACATCAGTACAAGAGTGGTAACCACGGCACTGGATCTGTGAAACAAGAGAGAGCAAGGTAGGAGAAAGATCAGCAGTTTAGCAAAACCAAAGAGAAACTCGTCTAACAAAGACCAATCACTGGGACGAGGAGCAGAGAATACACACACACTTTAATCTGTTGATCCACTTCTATGAAATTTAACAGGGGGCAGTTGTCTTGAAGGTATTAAATTCCCCTGAGCGCTGAGAAAGTCTCAGAGTCAGACAGTAAACCAAGAGACTGCAACTAGCATCACCCCTGAGAAGAGAAATCTCAGGCTAATAACTCTTGGCCAGCTGGCCAGCTGCCACTCAGCCCCCGAGCCACCCAGGGCCAGGCAGAAGTGCTGCTGGGGGTTACGGGGGCAGGAGGAGCCTGCGGAAGGTATTGCAGGAAGGTTCAGAGGATGGAGGAAAACAGGAGCTGGCATGACTGTAGGGGAAAAAGGACAAGGGGAAGAGCGTAGGGAATACCAGCAGAGAGAAACTGGTAATCCTTCTGGTCGGAGGGTTGCTGAGGGGACCAGGGATGAAGGACAGGAATCTGCAGGCAGTGAAGCTTCATTCGTTCCACTAATCACAGACCAATTTGCTTGCAGGAAAGTATTTTGGTTTCTTTGTCGCTTGCCTTACAAGGGTGAACAGGTGCCTTAATATATTCTGTATGTGGAGTAACAGAGGAGCAGCCAGTACTGAGAGCGCTCTGCTCAGGCTCAATTCATAAATGGAAAAGTGATTCTGCATTCGACAGGAAGGATAAAAACAGTACCCTGCTGTTCAGCAGAAGGCAGAATTTAGATGTCCCGTTAGAATTTGGTACATCACCACATGTGAGGCTTGACTTTCCTAATTTACACCATTAAGTTCTTACACAAGAATAAATCTTTTTAATTCAAGGCAGTAGCTTCTGATTTACACCAGGGCAAATGGACGAGCACGAGGCCCCTCTCATCTTAATAGAATTTGTCATCATCTCCTGTTAAATGCATTAATGGCAAACAGAATCGTAAGTTAGTATTGCATTACGAGATAACAATGTCAGCACTGAATTGAAAGGGGAAATAAATTACTATTTGGTGTTAAGTCATTTACACCATCATTCTCAAAAACCAATTTATAGGTTGCAGTGTTGTCTAATTTCAGTTTCTTTTTACTTAAAAGAATAAATAAAATCGCAACAAAAAAGAAATCAGAAGCACCCATTTTAGGGAAAAATGTTTTTAAAAGATGGCTTTAACATATGTTATTATGTTCAATTCTAGATGACACCAGGTCACAACAAAGGTACCATTTCTTTTGGTAAAGTCACACCTGAAACTATATGGGGAGTGTTTTTTCTTCTCCAGTTCCCACATTCTTACATGGTACAGTGGTGTTTGGCCGCAGATAGTTTGTAGAAGACAGTGCCAACAAAATACCAATCACAACGCAAAGACCCCTTGCCTAAATGATTCTCATTAATATTTTTTTAAAAAATATTCCATTTTTAAACAAAGATAGCCAGTTTAAAGGTATTTAGACTACAGCTTTCAGCACTATTCTCATTTTCAAGCTGAAGTGCCCACTGCTGGACATGATTCCAGATGCCTTTGCTCATACATTTTGTACATAACCTTTTTAAAACCTGAAACTTCATTAGAAGAGGGCACACAGACTCCTATAAAGACATACAATTTAATTGTTAAAAATTATTTTTCTTTTTACATCAACAGGATCTGCAGGGAAAATTATAAAGGGGGTCTAAACTTTGCGCCAAGAATTGAAACTTTCTTGGCTTTGCTCAGATGCTCTAATTCTGTGGAGAGATGACAGGCGGGTGAACGAACAAGAAAACAGCAGAATAGGTGGACCAGTGCTAAGGAACAGCAAGAGAGCAGGTAGCTACAAACACACAATAGAAGATTAAATGTATTGGAACAGAGATGGAAGAAGAGATTCAGCACGGAGATTCAAGAACAGAGAACATATAAAACCCATCCATGAAGTAAACCAGCAGGCAGCTACATCCTTCCTGTTCCTCATATTGCAAAATGTAGTTGCTAAAGGGTTTATGCTGCTTCTGGCTGTCGCAGCATTCAGAATGAGAAAGACAGAGGGGCTAACCACAAATATACAGGAAAAAAAATATGTTAAAACAGGTTTTGGAAGAGAAAGCATATCCTGGATCAGTGGAGAAAGGCACAAAGAATACAAGTGACCTCAAATTCAGGTCCAAGATGCAACCAGGAGAAAAGGAAGTTAGATATCATTTGAAGGGATTTTTTTTTTTAATCAGTAAATAATTTCCATTTGGTTAAATTAGATTTCGGTCCTGAATTTACCTAGGATGACGAAGTCAGATTTCTCCACATCATTTCTCCGCTCAGGAGATGGGTAGGCCATGCTTTATTTCTCCTTCTGAACCTTCTCTCAATCTACGGATGCCTATAGACTCGAGAGCTGCTTCCTTTGATTCCCTGAAGTTTTGCAGCAATCTAGTCCTTCAGAAGCTCAGCAGGGTAACAGGACACTTGTCTGTCTATGAGGACAGAGCACAGCTTCAGCCAAACAATGTTAGTTTTGTGAAGCAGCAGTAAACTCCAGAGAGAGATCTGCCTGGACCTGAGGAAGAACAAATTACTCCCAAGCTGCTCCACCTTTTCCTGCTCTCACCTTGCCATCTAGGTGCTTCATGAGGAAAACAACACAGAGAAGACGTGTTTTCTTTCCCTTATATATTACAAGCCAAAAATGTACATTTTTTTTAGGATATGGTGTTTCTCTGGTAGAGATGAACAACAGCACTGAGGCAGTAAGAAGGATCTGTAATGCTGAGAACCACAATTAGAACTTAAAACTGATCTCAGGCTGGCCCTATAAATCTTTCATTATTCTTACCATTAGCATTAGTTAGACTTGTATAATAAAACAAATATCATCCTTCAAGGGGCAGGTGGAGAAATCAGGTTTCATGCTTGCTAACTGAAAGACCTGATAAAGTATTAAGATGCTCCAGATCCAGATTAAGTCTCTGTCTTCAAAGGATTTTCATCATTAGCAAATTACTTTTCATACAATTTTGGGATGCATGTTAAAAAACATTTTATTCTCTTCACGTTTAATATAAAACTCCAGCACTACAAAAAGCCAGTTTTCAGTGTTTTGCTAAATCTAAAGCAGTTTTAGGACTATTAGGATCAATCTTCTAGTGCATTACGTGAACTTGAGTGTCATAAATAGAAGGGGGGGGGGGGGGGGGGGTGATAATCAGGATTAATAAATTTAGCCAAAATACAGCCACTGACATTTAACCACATGCCAACAGTTGCAAGCTTTCTGGAATAGAAACTTACCACACCTTCTCTGATGCCACTGTGCGATAAATCCATTTTTTGAAAATGTATTTCCTATCATATCCATAAAAACAAGGTCAGACTTAAATCCACATAGTTAAAATGACCTTGGAATAAGATGAACAGGTACCCTTCATTTTCTGCTCAATTTAGACACACACGTAACAAAAATACTCATTTTAGTTCTGCTTTTCCGGCAATAGATGGCACTAGAGAATACCACTGTCATACGTGTCTCTTGTGCACCACATCATTCTCCATTCTAGTGGCACATCTGCAGGAAGACATGGATACGGTTATTTCCCTTTCTGCTTCCCCTAAACAGAACAGAAAATACATCTTGCTGTTGTCTTGTTTTCTGTTTTAAACTGTAACAATGCTCAAACACATTTTGACAACAGAAACTCAAGAGAAATAGTGGTTATTGTTTTGAAGAGTATGTTACTTCAGACGTGGCAAGCAGATAAACGTGCTACACGCTCCACCAATCTGTACAGTAATATTAATATTCTTTAAAATCACTGTTTTAAAATAGGTATTCTGTCAGCACTTTCAACTACCTTTTTGTGACCTGTTAAAATACAGAATATTACTATTTTTTCTTCAATTTCCATATTTTCCCAGATTTGTAGAGAACATGCATGGCTGGCAAGTAGCACACCTTCTTAGTTTGCAAAATAAGCACTTTTGTAATCTCCCCCTTCAACTTGTTGACCATCTTTCTCTTTCTTCTTTCTCCAAACTCACCAGTTTCATTCTCTGTGCAGCTCCACATGCTGCTACCTTCTCTTCTCCCACTACTGGCACACTGACTCTGCAGGCCTGATTTCAGAAAGATGCTTAACAGCTGCAACACAGAGTCAGAATCCTGAGCTCAGTATTTTTGAGGCTGATGATGTACATAATATTGTGGTTGAGATTTGCCACTTCTTCAGTGTGATTTTTGAAGTCCCAACTCCAATAGAAGATGCTTCTCACCTAAACTGTTTACATAAGGGATATACTTCATTGGAAAGAAAAGTATACCAGGTTAAGTCTCTTTGGATTTTAATTTGTTTTGTTTCAAAAATTCAGTTATAAATGATCAGAACAGGTTCTTCAAACTACAGAATTATTTAGAGCTGAGCTTAGCCAAAAGCCAGCAAGCAGCTCATAACTACAGCAGATGATTCCCCAGCTGGAGTCACTCAGTCTAATTCTCTTACCCTGTGACAAGAAACCAGAAATCCAAGACTCAGGAACTATCCTATTTAGGTTCTCAGTGATAAGGGATTACTACTAGAAAAGTTACCAGGTGTGAAACTGTCACACATTTAAATGAGATAATAATATGAATAAAATTTGAATAAAAAATGTTCCCCCGAAAAGGGCAGCAGATTTTGTTTTAAAGGCTTCATTAGAAAAAGTCTGACCTGCAGAAATACTCAGTTGTTTCGGCTGAACAAAGGAAAACAAACAGTCAAGACATCTCGCTCTCAGAGGAGCAGCAGCCAATGTGTGCAGAAAAAAAACCAACCACCCTCTATAGTATCTTGATGGACTGGGCAGAAATGGTGTTTGGTAAAGAATGTTCTTTTCAGGTAACAATGTGGGAGCAGGACAAGGGACAGGACAATCTGCGAAGGTTTCCCCTTGCTCCCCATTAGGATGCATACTGAAAACATTGGGATAAGTTTGGTGGGGATCCCCTAATAAAGGGAAAATTAAAGGCCTGTTGTACTCAGTGGTGGCCAAAGTATAAACTGGAGGATGAGGAAAAATGGCCAGAAATGGGGACTTTGAATTATAACACAATTTTGCAACTCATGTTGTTTTGCAGAAGGCTGGATAAATGGGATGAAATCCCATATGTGGATTTGTTCTTTACTTTAATAAATGATCATGAAACAAGGAAGAAATGCAAACTGTTGGTATCAGATTCGAATGTATTAAAGATGATGGAGGATAGAAAGGAATTGCCTCAGTATTGCTTTGCTTGTAATATTGGAAAAAAATGTTTGAAAATGGAGGATGAAGAAGAGGATGAGCAGTTGTTGGTTTCCCTAGATAAAGATCAGGATAGTGTTGAAAGTGAGGAAAATTGGAGGTGAAGGATTTAGCCCCATTGCAGGCAGAACTCGGGCACAACAGAATCCTGTGCTTCAGGCTTCGCTGCTCCAGGCAGTAGGACCAGATGGAACACCTGTAGATGTAGAAGTTCCCTTTTCAACCCCAGATTTAATGAGCTGGAAAGAGTCTGCTGGGTCATATTGAGAAAATCTGGAGAAAATGTATGCTAGTTGAAAATTATAATCCAGATTGGAATGATGTGCAGGTGATGCTAAACAATCCTCTGCCGGAGGAAAAGGGAATGGTGCTGGGAAAAGCTCGGGAGGAGAATGAGAGGCTAAATACAAGGGATGCTCCAGGTTGTTTTGCGCCAGCACAAGAGCCAGACTGGAATCTAAATACATGGGCAGGTAGACTGATGAATAAACAGTATCAACAGTTGATATTGTATGGAATAAAACACGGGGTAACCAGACCTAAAAACCTTTCAAAACTATATCAGATGGTACAAGGTAAAAGTGAGGACCCCCCTGCCTTCTATGAAAGGCTGTGTGAAACAGCACGGAGGTGGACAGATTTGGATCCTGAGGATGAGGCGAATAAAATTAATTCTACTACTTCGTTCATGGGGCAGTAAGCACCAGATATAAGAAGAAAGTTACAAAAAGTAGACAGCATGTCTGGAATGTCAATTATCTCAGTTAACAGAAAGTACATGTAATGTATGTAATAACAGGAAGAATTGGAGAAGGAGAAACAAAACAAGAAAATAAATGTTAGAAAGAAAAAAACCAGCAATTTTAGCAACTGCATTTCCTCAAACACAAACCTCCTCTCAGGGAAGAGTTATACTGACAGGATGAAGAACAGGAGGAAATAAAGGAATAGATCCTATGTAAAGATACCCAGACGATTTTTCTCCCTTAAAGGACACTCTCTTCTCTGGGATCTGCCAGAGATTCCTCCCAGACATATGCCAAAATGTGTTGACCTCTCTCTTAGAGAACTGAGATCCCTGGTAAAAGCAGCCCGAGACTCCTCCAAGGAAGCCACCTGAAATATTTTTTACCTTCTGGGGAAAGCTCTCACCTCCAGCATCCACCCAGGCCTGCTGCCAGGCATCCCCTGGTCTCTCCTTTGTGTTAGGGTCATCAGATCCCAGGTAGCCGCCCCAGACTCCTCCAAGGGAGATACCCAGAGGTTTTTTCTCCCTTAAAGGACACTCTCTTCTCTGGGATCTGCCCAAGATTCATCCCAGACATGTCCCAGACCGTCCTGAGTCCTGCTGCAGGGACCTGAGATCCCAGGTAGCAGCCTTAGACTCCTCCAAGGAAGCCACCTGAAATATTTTCTGGGGAAAGCTCTCACCTCCAGCATCCACCCAGGCTTACTGCCAGGCATCCCCTGGTCTCTTCTCTCCTTTGTTTTAGGGTCATCAGATCCCAGGTAGCCGCCCCAGACTCCTCCAAGGGAGATACCCAGAGGTTTTTTCTCCCTGAAAGGACGCTCTCTTCTCTGGGATCTGCCCAAGATCCTGGCTCATGTAGAAGGGAGTCATGTTGCCTCAGGAATGTATTTCAAAAGGTGGTTTTGAAAATTGCAAGATAGCCCAAGGTCAGAACAGATTCCATTTGTAAAACAAAGTCATCTACGTTGTCTCTACTATTGACTAGCAATCAGCTACTTCACTCTATAGATATGACCATCAGGATGGGACCAACCGCAGCTGGACTGCACGCCAGGTGACTCCCCTTGAGCAGGGACACCTCTCGAGGCAGAGAGGCCCCCCCTGACCCAAGGCCCAGAGATCCTCACCTAGTGACTGATACGTGCGGAATTAATACTCATGAAACACTACTCCATCCATGGAGCTATTCAATATCACTATAAATGTTTTACAGGTAATTCCGTTAGACATAAACCATTGTCTGAGACTGAGATTGGATCCAGCCCCACCCAGGCTCCACCAGCAGCTTAGAAACCAAGGGGACCCACTCGGAACCTCATGACTCAGCGGGAGCTTTCCCTTACCCTTTGCATCTCCAGTCTCTGTGGAAATCATTCTAGCTCGATTCTAACTCCATTTGCCTGGGTAGGTTCCTTCCACGTGGTCAGGAATTCCCCCTGCTAACTGTGAATGCACCAGGTGCGGCCCAAAGTAACGGCTCTCGCTCTCAGCCACACTCAGGCTCCACTGTGGGTACCATCTACTGTGGCAGCGACTGTAAGAGAAGGTGAAGAGGGCACCTTACCACTGGAATTCAAAAAGAGGTCTGGGATAATGCCACTGAATTTGAGAGAGAATTCCACTCTTGGTGGCCTCGAGTCACTCCCCCTCACGACCCCACCAGCAGCAGAGCCACAGCTTTGGCTCTGACAACACGCAACGCTGCGGTACGCCCCATATACCAGATCATTGCGCTGGGATTAAACCACCATGGAACTGTACTCTGTCCACCAGAACACAGAGTGTGGGCCCAACAAAATGGGGAAAACTACTGGGTTTGGTGCACGTGTTCTAGGGGAACAACAAAGATTTATTTCTGAAAGTAATACCAATAACGCCCAAGACATTTGTCTTGACACGGAACAAAATGTGTGTCATTTGGAAATACATCCTGATGAAACCCCCGAGACTGTACCCGTGTCCGTTGGAAATGGATGTATTTGTGTGAGAACGCTTTATAATTCCACATTTAAGACAACACCACTGCAGAGGCGAATAGTCACTCAGATGTCTCTATCTGTACTATTACCAAAATCATGGGATGCAACTAACTGTTCAGCTCCTGTCACAGCCTCCCAGTGGCTACAATCAAACTACACATGGTATCAAGATTTACTGCTCACCCCCACTGGGATGAATCCTACGTTGGTGAGAAAACTCTTGCAACACGATGACCAGAGTCAGCTGCTAACAGGAATCCAGAACAACGGACAAAGAACCCTGGTTACTGTCCACCACGATGCCGAGAAGAAACCCCACGTCCTAGAAAGAGTGAAAAAGGATGGAGAACGTCACTGGTGGGATACCTTGTTTGGATGGTCACCAACAGCAACAGGAACGTTGAATCTAGCACTCCGTCTGACTGGGATTTTGATAGCTTATTTCTTAGAACCATTTTGCGTGTGAAGGTCTGGTACATAACAAAGCGAATACTCCCTGCTCATCGCAAGGAACCCCCCAACAGTGTGATTAAGAGTAATATTTTATACTGAAAGCTATTTCCTTAGCACGGGCCAGCAAGCGTGCCAACGTAGTGTATAAACAACACTAGTTTTGGCCCTTAAACTAACCAGCTTATCCAATAATTGGACTCTTACCACTGCTCTGCAATATGCCACCTATTTACGACAGGAGGCAAGAGGGAACCGTGCCTGTGAGCTGATCGAGCGGATTGGCTGTAGTCACAGGCTGGAGCGTGAGGGATGCACTCCACCCCTTAACCAAACCAGCAACAGTTCGGCACAGGCTCCAAAGGAGGTAAAGGCCTGAGCTGTAGCAGGGCCAAGAACTCCTCCAGAAACCCCCAAAGGAACAGAGCGACCCAGTGAGCCTCGATGCCTGTGAGCTCGCATCACCAGTCGCGATTCACCCAGGAATAGCAGGTGGTTCTTCCAAGACTCGTTTCTTAAGGAACAAAGCCAGTCGTGGCTGCAAGGACGGCCGTGCACACCTTTCCCATTGCGTGCAGCTGGCCTGTGAGCCAATAAATACGACAGCCAAAAGGAGCCTTCTCCGAGCTCTCCCCGTGGGCAGCGTGGCTGCACGGCCGTGATCGCCCCCTGAGCTGGGACGCCTCTCCAGGTTGCTCCTCCAGGCAGAGACACCGTTTACCAACGACAGATCGTTGGATGAGCCCAGTCCGGGTTCTCTCCAAGTTACAACTGGCCCAGCGCCTCTCCCCTTGAGCAGGGGTGTGCCTCAGGGTTGGAGATCCCTCACCTGAGACTAAACGATCCTTCCTGAGCCAAGGCAGAGAGAGCCCTTATCCACAGCCGAGCCTCGCTCAGGGACTCACAGCATGCTGAGTTAGTACTCACGAAATCCACGTCGCTAATTCCAGTAGCCATAAACCCTTGTCCTAGCCTGAGACTAAGACTGGGCCTAGCTGCACCTAAGCTCCACCAGCAGCTTAGGAAGTTTCTAAGGGGCCCACTGGGAGCCTCGCGGCTCAGCGGGAGGCCTTCCCTTCCCCCTTGGCGTCCCCAGTCTCCGTGGAAATCATTCCAGCCCATTCTAACCATCAGGTTAACGCTTGGCCTCCAGGGTCTTTTCCAGCCTCGAGGATTCTGTGACTCTGTGACTCGATTTGCCTCTGCAGGTCTCTTCCCCGGGGTCAGTACAAATCCACATCACAGCCTCCCTGGGCCGTCCTGGTGACTCTCGACGTGCTGTGAACCTCTCCCGATGCCCCGGGAGGTGGCTGTGATGCGGGCACAGGCCTCTGCGCCCTCGGCAGCTCCTCTGGCACACGGACCCGCCACCCGCATCCCCGCTGACGGGCCTCCCGCTCCCGGAGCCTCACGCCCGCCGGCCAGAGGCACCCGGCAAGGCCAGGCAGGCCAGGGGGGTGGTTTGCAGACCTGCACACAGGAGGCATTCGAGGGCCACTGGTTGCAAGAGGAAGGAAAAAATAAGCACAAGGGACCGCAGAGAGGCAGGACACCCCACTGAATACACACAAATGCAAAGCCAGAAGCAGGACAAGCAGCACCAGGGCAGATGAGATCCCCCCTTTTGAGGGGGTGGGTAAGGAGCGCAAAACTGTCCTGTGTGAGGAGGAAAAACAGAGGAGCCTTTTCTGGTTCCAGCTTCTCTCTCCAACGAGCTCCCCGGCCTGATCACACTGACGTCAGCAGCCGGGAGCATCGCGGTCCATAGTCCCAGTGCCCACAGTACGGCATCAGTGCCCTGAGCCCAGGTACCTCTGGAAGCGTGTGGGATGCCGAGGGAAAGAGAGGGGGTTGTTCCCCGAGAAATAGCCCCGCTTGCTTGTTTCTAAATGTTAAGTAACTTCCCTTTCCTTTTAGAAGAAGGCCGCTTGTTTAAAGGGCAAAACGCTTCCTCGAAGATAAAAGAATGCCTATCCCAGTTAAAAATAATAAATGCTTTTGCTTAGATTTAATTAAACCGGTTTCTTTATCGCCTAAAATGATTTACCAGGATGGATGCATGTCTTGCAAATATTACCCATCATTCTGTAATGGCATTTTCCAGGTGGAGAAATCAAAATGTCTGTGTGTGCATGCTGCAGCTTCAGCCAGCCAAGTGCTCCTCCTCCGCCGACCCCACCACTGACACCATCACCTGGCCGGCTGCCTGCCCGCCTTTCTGCTAACAATTCATCAGGCATTGCTTCTCTCTGAGAGCTGTCCCAGCCTACATTTGTCTGCCTAATTCTCGGCCAGATTTCCTCTGCTGATTCTTGTCAGTAATTCAGGTCTAGGATCATCTCTCTGTCACCCTCCTGCTCTGCCCGTGTCTCCTGAGCGCATGTCCGTCTGTGTCAGTCTGGTTGACAGGAACAGTTTACAATCAGATGAAAACGTTTCATTTTTTTTTATACATGTCGCAGCTTTTGGTCACCGCAGGTGGCAATTCCTCCTGACCCTGCCTGCAGGTGAGTTTACAGGACAGGCGCTGGACAGACTTGAAGTCCTCACGGGACGTCACCGGGCTGTGTTTTGTTGTGCTGTGGGAGGGGTCGGTGAGAGGGGAGATCGCACAAGGTACAGCTGAGTCCTTGGTGCTGAGCAGAAAAATAACCAGTGCCAGGCTGTCCAGAAGGTGCTTGGCCTCAGGTATGACAGTGCTCCATGGCATGGGACAGTGTCAGATTCCCCAGTGGAGGCAGATGTGAACCACGCTCGTTTGAAGTAGACCAGTTTAACTCCTTTCCTCCCCTTTCCCAGGCCCAGCTTCACCCCAGACTCCTCCTCTCCTGCTCGTTCCTGCTGCAGGTCACACTCGGTCCCACCAGCCAGGCAAGGAGGGGGAAGGGGTGCAGGAGTCGGGGTCCCTGCGCAGCGGCGAGGGCTCTCAGGCTTTACCTGGGCTCCTCTGCCAGCTGCAGCCCCTTCGAGGGGGGGTTGATCCTGGCTGGCAGGTGACCCCCCCCCCAGCTGCTCACTGCCCCCTCAGCAGGATGGGGGAGAGAATCGGAAGGTTAAAAGTGAGAAGAAACTCATGGACCAAGATACAGATGGTTTAAGGAGGGAAGGAAACTCCCTCGGGAATATTCACAGGATCACACCGTGGCTGAGGTCGGAAGGGACCTCTGGAGCTCATTGGGTCCAAGCCCCTCCTCAAGCAGGGCCACCTACAGCCACCTGCCCAGGGCCGTGTCCGGATGGCGTTGAACTGTCTCCAAGGTGGGAGACTCTCAAACCTCCCCGGGCAGCCCATGCCAGGGCTCGGTCACCCTCTCAGGGAGAGAGTGTTTCCTGACATGCAGAGAGAACCTCCCATGCTTCAGTCAAACCCACGGCCTCTGGTCCTGCCGCTGGGCTCTAGTGGAATGAGCCAGGCTCCGTCCTCTCTGCACTCTCCCATCAGGGGTTTGCACACACCGATCAAACGGTCTCCGGGATAAACGGATCTAGTTTCTCAACTCCATTTCTTCCTGAGGGAAAGCATTGTTTCACTGCCGAGGGGAGTCCAGCAATGAGTATGTCAGTACGCAGGGTGCATAATCCCTGCTCCAGGGTGGAAAGAAGCCAAAGAGACCATGCGTTGCATTCTCTGACTCATTTAGAGCATCGGCTCGTTCTGCCAGACAAGTTACCCCCGAGACGCAGTCAAACGGCCGCGTGTTGCTGCTGGTAAAGTACCAATCACTCGGTGTTTTGTGGCAGACTGGCGCTGTGCACGGACGTGCTTACGCTGTCCCAGCTCAGGAGGTGGCTGAAGAATGATGGCTTATGGCAAATGTACTAGTGTGATGGTAAAAAGCTGCCTCAGCGTGCCCTAGGCACGTCTGAAACCTTAACCGCCAGCCTCATCCTGTGGGGATTCAGAAGGAGTCCCTGCAAGAAAGTGGACGTGTGAGCAACCCTATGTATGAGCAAGGATGTGACGAGGGACTGACCCTGGAAGAATGAGGAAGAACCCAGGAAGGTAAACAACTTCAGGGTATTGGTCTTGGCAGAGAAGAAGTTTGTAGAATGTCGATGTGGCAGTTCTCATCCAACCAGAAGAGAGCCTAAGGAGCATGTGTAAAGCTAACTGCCTAATCAGAAAGAACTGTACCATGTAATTGTATCTTGTGATTCTCACCTTCATTATAAAAGGCTTGTCCACCATATTAAAGTAGCATAGCTTAATCACTGTGTGATCAGTTGCATGCGTTTAACTCCCGCACCAATCTTCTGCATCATCCCACTACATATCGAAGGCATAAATAATTTCACAGGTTGGAGTGTAGTGGTAAAACCTACCCCAAAACATCTTCACCAATTTTCACCTTTTTAATGCTGTGAAGCACAGTACAGGAGGCCATCTAATACCAGAAACCGCTGCTGCTTCTTGGAGGGACAGAGTGTTCCTGCCAGGGTAAGGCTGATTAAAACAACACGCACTTCCAAGTTGATGCTTGTTTTATTAGAATCTCATCTAATGGTTCTTAAATGTAAAATTCCCAGTTTATGACACTCAAGGATCAAAATCTTAAAGCTTGTTTTCCAGAAACTCTAGGCGGTAAAGAAAAAGACTTTCTAACCCAACATCATCAGGACGTTGATTTGGAAATGGAAACAAAGTAGAACTTAATTTAAAGTTTTTAGTAGCTGAGACAAGCAATGTGAAAAGCTGAATTACAAAAGACACAATGCAACCCAATGTTCATGCTACAAGTTTACCTTTCCACAACAATTAGCAGTTCCAGGTCAGTTCTTTCCACCAAAAAGATGCTGTAGTGGCGAAAAGATTATGCTGGGGAAACAACAGCAAAAAGAGCACATTGTACTTAAAATACTCCTCTGAGAACTGGAATAACAAGGTAATTTCTGTCCTCCAGAAAGACACAACCCCAGCCCAAAATAATACGGAGAAAGACTGAAAAAACAGAGGAAACAAAGAATAACCTGTGCCCTGTTAGAAGGGGCAGTGCCTAAGTCCTTCTGAAATGGGGCTGGAGGTGGCCCTCCTCAGCTGGTAAAAGCCACATTGGACGGGGGCTGTGACTGAGGTCAGTGACCCTCCCGTGAGGTGTTTTCTTCCCAAAGACAGCTCAGAAGAGGAACATTTATTGGCAACACTGCACCTTACCACGAGACAAAAGGACCTCCCTGAATGTTCCTTTGCCTTGGCAGACCTGGGGTTAACCATGGACAAGAGGTATCCATGCTTCAAGATGCTGTGGTGTCACCTGAATGGCCAGAGCCAGGCTCAGGCTCCGACACGGGCTGGGACAGAGCCAGGACAGCAGCTGCTCACAGCAGCAGCATTAGTACCTTCTCCAGAACCCGGAGAGACCTCTTCCTCCTGACTCCACACTCCTGTGCTGACCCTGCGGTCCATCGGCTGCAGTGGCTGCGCTGCACCCTCAGCCTGACCAGCTGCTGTTCCATGTCCAGGGTCAGACTCCACAGGTCCCCCTGTAAGAAACAGCAGCAGGAACAAAACCACAAGCTGGCTCTCCCCGCGCTCCCCGCGCACCCAGCGGCAGACCCTGAACTGAGAGGTGGCTCCAGGCTCTGACTGACCCCACGCCTGGGAGCTTCCAAGGCAGTCCCACTGCAGACTGACCTGGAGGTAGGCTCCCATCTCCCAGCCCAGCTCTATGGGTGGGAATTCCTTACGGGATGAGAGTCTCTGCCAACATCACTGGTGACCTACCGCTTCACAGTGCTTCTGATTCCTGATCTCACAGGCTGGAAAATACCAAACACGATTTCTGAAGAATAATACCCGTGTAATCCTTGCAGCTTTTGATTTAATACGACCAATTTGAACGAAACAATCCAGGAATTCCTTACTTACAGAAACGCACGTGGCTGCAGCCCACAGTAAGGGATGCTGGACTCCACTGACACTTTCTTTGAAGGGATTCTGAAAGGAAAAGGAACCCCAGAACTGTTACACCATGTAAAATGCTATTGGACAGGAGATTTTGGTTGGTTTGCTTGCTTCAAGAACTAAAAGGCAAGGCCTACTCTCTTGTTCTGTTATTTTGGGTTTTTTCCTGTGACCTGGAGGAGTTTCTTCACCAACGTGTTCCCGCCCTTCCCTCCTCAGGCCATTGCTCAGGACAGCCACGGGACTGCGGCACTTCCACGCTGCTCCTGCGGGACCGAGTGCCCGTGGTGTGCAGGCAATCCCACGTGTGCCGGGCAGACAGATTTCCTTCAGGTTTCACGAAACCCCGGCAGTACGCCCTGGCCACCTGACGTTTTACACAAGCCCACAATTGTGGAGAGGCCCAAAAGGCTCCTGCGTGTCACTGTGCAGAAACACGCAGAAATCCAGGTATTTGACGCAATTATTCACCTCCCAAGGAACAGTGGGAGAAGCAGTTTTTCCTTTTATACCACCAGGCAACTGTCTCTGGACAATCCCAAGAGGAAGGAGTTTGCTTCCTCAGAAAATACTCTCAATAGTCACAAATGCAGGTGATGCAGGGAAAAGGGGAATAAAAATACCTGAAGGCATTTTTATGCTTGCCAGTTTAAGAATCTAGGACTAAGCAGATGCTGTTGTCTCCCTCTGAATATTCTGTAGCTTACCCTTTCAAATCCATGCTTTGCTTTACTCATATGGTGAACACACTCTGCTTCAGTCCTAAAAAGAAATAAGTAAGAAATGAGTTTACAAAAAGTCACAAAAAGGAAGCAATCCTCTAAATGGCTACTCCAATATTTCATTAGAAATCAGGGCTTTAGCACCTCTAGCCAACAAGACAGATACCCTTAATCTCTAGTTGTACTCAAGTTTCAAAGTCTCACTTAAAAAATGAAAATATGCACTCGTTCCAGTATTGGGCTTTCTGCTTTTCTAGTAAAGAAAAGAAAAAAAGATCAAGAGGTGATCTGACTGCAGTAGACAAACTCCTTCCCGGGGCGGGGCAGTGCTCAGGCTGAATGAGCTCTTCAGTCTAACAGAAGAAAATGACAGAAGGCTTCAAGTTGACGCCTCCCCGATTTAATCCTGAAATCAAGAATACACTTTAAAATGATTTACTGTTTTAATCTTTTCTGGAATAGCCTAACTTCTGGGGCAAGACACAGGACTAAGAGAGAACTGCCAGACTGGATCATGACAGAGCCATTTCTGGCCTTGTGTTTTCTGAATCTACAACTCACGCCTTGGCTAGAAGAGATTAGAAAGCATTCTGGATCCTGGTCTCATTCTTCACTCATTTCCAGCAGTTTTCTTGTGACTAGAAACTGTCAGCGGGGGAGGGAAATGAAAGGACTACATTTGTATGAGCAGGAAAAGAACTGGCTTCAGACTTCTCCCCTATCAATCACTGCAGGAAATACCTTTGGGAACTGGGCAGAACAGAAGGCAACAAGCAGATGATTTGACACGGTCTGTGCATCGCCATGGAAGGGGAAAGGTGAGCAGAAATGCTTCTGACCACAGCGCTGCATCTGGAACCGGCTGCCGCATGCTTGTGATTATTAAGCGCAGGCACAAATTTTCTTTCTTTGAAAGCTACGCTCTCTGGAAGAAAGCAGTCTGCTGGACTATAACTAATAACAGGCCTGCCTCTGAAAGGTACTCAAGACCCAAGCCTGAAGTTAAGCCACCACGAGCCAGCACCACACCCTTGGGCTGAAGGGGCCAACAACACCCTGAGCTGCACGAGGAAGAGTTCTGCTGCAGCCGAGGGACGAGATCCTTCCCTCTGCTCAGGGTGCTGAGGCCACTCTGGGTCCTCTGGCCAGACCGGGCTCCCCAGGCCAAGACTCACCTGGCTGAGCCCAGCAAAGGGCCACAAAGATGAGGAAGGCACTGGAGCACTATTCGTATGCGGAGAGGCTGGGAGAGCTGGGGCTGTTCATCCTGGGAAAGACTCGGGGGGATCTTGTCAACGTACACGTGATGGGAGGGAACGAGGAAGAGGGAGCTGGGCTCTCCTCAGCAGCACCTGCTGGCAGGACAAGAGGCAAAGGGCACAAACTGCAAAACATGAAATCAGATCTGAACGCAAGAAAAAACTTTTTGACTGCAGCTGTAGTCAAGCATTGCAACCGGTTGCCCGCAGAAGTTGTGGCGTCTCCACCCTTGGAGTCCACTGGAAACCTGAGGGGTCACGTCCTGGGCATCCTCCTCTGGGTGACCCTGCTTGAGCGGGAGGGGTTGGACTCGATGATCTCAAAGGTCCCGTCCAACCCCAACGATTCTGGGAAAGCCACAGATACAGGTCTCAGCCTGGAGCTGAGGGGCAGCATTCATCAGCCGACTCAGAGGAACAGGCTGGGAGGCAGCTAGAAAACTCTTCTTCCCTTGTCACCCCTGGCTCAGGTGTGCAAGCCAGTGCACTGCTTTGACTAGTCACCGAGTTCTCACCCTGCTGTGATTCTACAGATGACGTGAACACAGAGGAGGTAAACAGGAAGAACCTCTGCTTAAGGACACGGGGACCTGAAAGCGTCTGACAGCTTTTCTCTAAACACGGGCAATGCTGCTTAGATTCTGTCACCTATGGAAGAGAAGGAAGCAGACAAATGGGGCAAAGGATGACACAGGAATGAAATATGAGGAAGGTACAAGAGACACTCAAAGTACTGATACGTGCCCTGGAAGACTGTTTTGGAGTCAGCTGACCTGTCCAGTTCCCCACGGCCACGTGCTGCTCTGCCCTGGCTGCTGCTGCCCTTCAGAGGCAGCTGCAGCTGGGGGCTTGGAGCGCTTTGGGTTCCAGCGTGAGCCCAAAGCATCAGAGGAGTTGGCCTTGACCTTGTGGCAGGTCTTGCAAAGGGAGAGCCCAGGCCTCTCACGTCAGCATTAACTCTGGTGCCTAATGACAGCTCTGCCTGGGGTTCTGGAGAGGAAACACCCTCTTAGACAGCGCTCTTGAGCCTTTCTAGCAGCCACGTTTTACTTCTAAACCAGACACTACTGGAAAGCTCCAATGAACAGTGACCCAGCTGAGCAACAGTCCAAGAAGCAGCCCCTTTTTACCCCGTGAAAGCCTAACGGTGACGTTTGTACGGCCTGCCAAAAACAGCAACTGCCGATCGAGTGGGCGTTCTGCAAGAAAATCATGACAATCTATCTGTCCACCAGCAGGAAGGAACACTCCTGAGAGTAACGTCCCCACGGTGCTCCATGAAATCTCTAGTCCCCTCAGGTGCCGGCGGGAGCAAGCTGAGAAAATCCGCATGCCAAAACCCAAGGAGTTTCTGCTTCCAGCTCGAGAGAAGATTCCCGCTCGTCTGTTCGAGGAAAGCCAGGGTTATCTCTGCAGGGCGGGCAACAGAGCTCATCCCACACACACTCCGGTGCGACACGGGGTCAGAGCACAGATTCTGGCAGAAACGAGGGGGCGGGGGGGAACGCCCGGCCCGGCCCCCGGGGAGCCCCGAGTGTCCCCGGGGAGCACAAAGCCTGGCAGCTGCCCCTCCTCACGCTCCCGCCCCGCTCCTTCCGCAGCTCCTCCGCCCCTCCCGGGGAAAGCGGCCACCGGCATCTCCCCCCGGGCCGGCCCGGGCCCGCCAGGGACAGCCCCGGCCGATGCTGCCCTCGCCCCAGCCCGCCCCTTCTCCCCCGGGGGCTCGTCCCCGCGGTAGCGGGACCCGCCGCTTCCCCCCGCCCAGCGTGCGGGGCCGGGCTGCACGAACAGAGCCCCGGGGGCCCCGTCCTGCGGGCAGAGCCCAGCGGGGACCCGCGAGGGAACCGCCGCGGTTCCGCTTTCGGGCGGTTCCGCTTTCGGGGAGACCCCGGGCAACGGTTCAGGCGTGGCGGGGCCCGTCCCGAGCGCGGGGCCAGCCCCGAGGCGGCTGGCGAACGAGGCGGCTGGCGAACGAGCCCGGGGCAGGTGCTGAGCGCGGGGCAGAGCTGCCGCGGGGGCAGCCGAGGGCGGGCGCAGCCTCGGTCCTGGCCGGCGCTTGGTGCCTCTAGAGAGCGCCAGAACCCCGCGAATCGGCCCCGGCCCTTCGCTCCGTGGCCTTGTCCCCAGGGCAGTCGCTGCCAGAGACACGGGGACCCCCGGGTGCTGCCCACCCCCCCGCTCCCCGGCCCCGGGCAGGGTCCCCCCCCATCTGCCCGCCTCCCCCCGCCGTGGGCAGGAGCTCTCCGACCCGCGCTCCCCGGCCGCAGCGGAGCAGGACGAGGAGCTGCAGCGCCCGGGGCGCGGTGCCGAGGAGCCGGTTCCTGCCCCCCCATCACCGGCGGCGGAGGAGCCGCCCCGCGCCCGCAGGCAGCGCTGCCCGCCCTGCCCGCCCGTGCCGCTGCGGGCAGCTCGGCTGAGCCCGGCTCGGCTGAGCTATACCCGGTTCGGCTGGGCTCGGCTCGACTCGGCTCGACATCGGCTCGGCTCGGCGGAGCTAGACTGGGCTCAGCTAGACTTCGGCTCGGCTGGGCTGGGCTCGACATCGTCTCCGTTGGGCTCGGCTCAGCTGGGCTGATCTCGGCTAGACTCGGCTGCGTTCGGCTCCGTTCGGCTCGAGTCGACATCGGCTGCGGTGGGCTCGGCTGGGCTGAGCTCGGCTCCGTTCGGCTCGGCTCAGCTGACCTAGACTCGGCTGGGCTCGACAGCGGCTCGGCTCGGCTGGGCGGAGCTCGGCTGCGCTCGGCTCGGCTCAGCTGAGCTCGGCTGGGCTCGGCTAGAAATCAGCTCGGCTGAGCTCGGCTCCGTCCGGTTCGGCTGGGCTCGGCTGGACTCGGCTCGACACAGCTACGATGGGCTCGGCTCGGCTGGGCTGAGCTCGGCAAGACCCGGCTGAACTCGGCTCCGTTCATCTGGGTTCGGCTGGGCTCGGCTCGGCACAGTGCCGGAGCCCCCGCCAAGGCAAAGCGGTCAAGATGCTGACCGCCTTAGGCGGGGCATGGGACATCCCTGCTAAGCTCAGCCCAACCCTCCTGGCTGGGCAGCAGCTGGCAGGACAAAGAAACCCTGATGGGCGCAGAGCAGAGACACGGCGATAACGACCCGCCCTTCCCGGGAAAGAGGAGTCAGCAGCGGCTGTCCCGGGACTGATGTCCCACGCCCACCCGTGGGACCCGGGCACCAAACAGGGTGCAAAAGGCACCCGGCTGCCGACCCCAAACGCGCTCCCCCCCCGCAGCAGCTCCCCGGACCGAGCGGGCCCTGGCCGGGGTGCCCGGCTGGCTCCAGGCTCGGGGCACGGAGCATCTCCCACGGGAGACTTTTCCGTCGGCGATGATCCCCGCCGTGGGGTGGGGAGTGTCCTGCCGGTGACGCCCCACATCACGGGTGGGCAGCGCGCGCAGGCAGCGGGTCCCACGTCCGGACGCGCTGCCCCGCGGGGACCCCCCGAAGAGCTTCTCACGTCTTTGCTTTTCCTACTGGCTGTTCTGCAGCGGTGTGAAACGAGGGGGCTGCAGGCAGGGGCCGGGGGGGCTTCGGGCAAGGGTCGGGGGAGCTGCAGGAAGGGGCCGGGGGCTGCAGGCCGGGGCAGCCGGAGTGCAGCACCGTGCGGGGGGGGCTCGCTGAGCGGCAGAGCTCGGTTGGCCGCGTCCCGCAGCGAGAAGCGGGCTGGCTGCCCGGCTCCGGGCAGCGGGAGCAGAGCGGGTCGCGGCAGGAGCGGAGAGCTGCCGGCCGCCCGGAGGCAGGGAGCGGGCGGGACTCGCTCCGGGGTAGGCTGTGGAGGCACCGGCAGGGCCAAGAGCCCCGGGACCGGGTCCCCGCGGGAGCAGGCAGAGGCGCAGCTCCGGGCCCCAGGCTCCAGCGCTCTCCCGAGAGCAGCTCCCGCTGCTGCTGGCAGCGCTGGGCATCCCTCCGGGCGGGACACCAGCACGGCCGTGGCAGACGCTGCCGCTCCCGGGAGGAAAGGGCTGGATGCTGGCCAGGCTGGGGGGGGCTCCCCTCCCTCCCCGCAGCCCCTCCGGAGCCCCCGGGCACGGCCCTGCCCCTGCCCACTGCTGCTGGGTCTGGCAGGGTGGCAGGCCCGGGGCTGCCCGCTGGGATGTGGGGATGCGGAGAGGGGCCGGGATCTGGCAACAGGCTCCTGTCCCATCCCTGCCCGCGGGGACAGGCCCGGGGAAACCCAGGCTGCCGGCAGGACAGCGTCTGCCAAAATCCCCTGGAGTGGGCAGCGTGTGCAGGCGCAGCCCTGGGCCCAAGGAACAGGATCAGGCCCGGACCTGCACCCGAGCTGGGTTGGGGACAGTGGCTAGGGCCTGGAAACACCACAACTCTGCCCTGGGTGGCAGGGCTGGGATGGTGCAAAACTCTTCTCAGAACATCACCCCCCTGCAGACATCACAGCTCCAGGTCGTCA
This sequence comes from Strix aluco, assembly GCF_031877795.1. Classification (NCBI taxonomy): domain Eukaryota; kingdom Metazoa; phylum Chordata; class Aves; order Strigiformes; family Strigidae; genus Strix; species Strix aluco. The sequence goes on along the minus strand of NC_133948.1, from coordinate 16,786,464 downwards.
TCAAAGACATCTCCAGCTTCTCCTAGAGTCCACCTCGTCACCGCGCAGTCAGAGGGCTCAGGGATCCCTCCCGTGTTCATATGCAGCACAGCCTCGCCATGTCCTCAGCGGCACCGACATGTCCTCACCACCCTCAGCGCCCCAGCACCGACACCACTGCCCGCTCGAAAGCTGCAGCAGGTGTGTGACACCCTTCCTGCCCGACCCGCACCCCCTATGACCCCCGGCTTCGCGCAGCGTGGCGGCTGAGGAAAGGCTCTGCAGTGTCGGGCACACAGGACAGAGGACGAGACCCAGAAATGTCCCTGCTACCCAGGCAGGTCCTCTTGCCTGGCTCCCATGTACTTACTGTCCATGGTCCGGGTTCAGTTTGCCCACTTCCCACTGCAGGACAGGAACCGCTCCCCTCCCAGTGAGCGGGCAGCCCACCACAGCCCAGCACTCCCTCCCCGCTCCTGGCAGTGCTGCAGCTGGCCACTCGCCACCTCGGGACCAACACAGGGGAAGCGTCTTCTGCAAGGCTCTTCTCGAACAAGGACGTTTTTATGGTGTGTCTGAGAGGAGGAAAAGAAAGAAAATAAAATTTCTCTGAAATACTGAGACTGTGATCCATAGGAAACCAGCCCAGGGGGGAGAGAACTTGCTTCCGGAGATGTTGCAGATGCTGCTGGCTCCAGGGCTCCCAACGACCCTGCCTGTTCCCCGTGCTCGGCACGGCTGGGGAAGGGGACACTGAGGATGCTTAGTGGGTGTAGTGGGTGCAGTGTCACTGGGGAATGTGTAAACACTTGACACGGGGCTCTGCTGCTGCTGAATGCTGCAAACCAGGAGGTGGCCAGCACGTCCAGCTAACCCAGCTGCAATTTCAAAAGGAATTCCACGCTCTCAGAGCCACAGCATCAGCCTCTCTTTCCCCCTTGCCTGAACCGAGTGGTGATAAGAGGTCCTGCCCTTGCTCCAGGGCAGGCTTGCTCTCCTCCTGTGCTCGCCACATAGAGATTCCTTTGCAGGAGGTGGCCACCTTCTCCTTATCACCAGGTCCAGTGGGAAGGCTCTTAGAAAACACTGGCTAGGACAGAACAAACTCACTTCTGTCTTTGAGGAAACACAGTAAACGTGCAAGTCTCTGCAGAAAGCAGTGGGAGGGACACCCTGCCACATCTCCTCCATTCCTCTGCGCTTGAACAGGGAGGCAAGAGCAGGTTTGGTGCTGGAGGGAGCTGCTGGAGGAAGGCATGAGGTGCTGGCGGGGATGTGGGGGGGGTGCTTCACGAGGCCAGGATGCTCTGGGGCTTGCTTCATCTCCCTCCACCAGACCTCCAAGTCCCACTCGGCCAAAGCTGTGCTCCAGCACGGCACCACCAAGGAGCGCCGGTGCTGACATGCCCAGAGCAGGGACCCCGCAGGTTCCCCACGCTGCGTGCTGCTCTGCCTCCGTGCCGTGCTCACCGGGAGGCGTCTGCATCCTTCGCTTTCTGCACCCTTGCCTGTTCATCCCGCAGGATGCCCGGCACTCTGCTCCAGTCCTCAGCTCGGGCACCGCACCAGGCACGCGGGGTGCGCGGGCACCGCAGCCCCTCGCGGAGCGCTGCAAGAGGCATCGCGAATTGTGTTACCACAATCCCCCCGCGCCCGCCTGCCGTCGCTCCTCGCCCGTCGCCTTCGGTGCCCCGCGGGCAGCGAACCGCTCCCGCCGCCGTGGCGCGGGATGCCCGCAGCCAGCTGAGCCGCCTGCGGGGCTGCCGGGCAGCACCCGACGGATTGGGGCGGGGGGGGGGGGATGCTGCGCCGGGCGGAGCGACTGTCCCGGGGCCGCCCCGGGGCGGGGTGGGGGGGGGGGGCGGCGGGACCGCCGGCCCCCTTATAGCGGCGCGGCGGGGCGCGGGGGGCGGCGGTCGCGATGGAGTACGCGGAGGCGGAGGAGTACTACTACGGGGAGGAGCCGGCGGGCAACGCCACGGGGGAGGCGTGCGAGTGGCAGGCGGACTGGGAGGCGTCCTTCTCGCTGCTGCCGCTGCTCTACCTGCTGGTCTTCGCCCTGGGGCTCTCGGGCAACGGGCTGGTGCTGCTGACGGTGTGGCGCGGCCCGCGGGCGCGGCGCCGCTCCGCCGACGCCTACATCGGCAACCTGGCGCTGGCCGACCTGGCCTTCGTGGCCACGCTGCCGCTCTGGGCCGCCTACACGGCGCTGCGCTTCCACTGGCCGTTCGGCGCCGCGCTCTGCAAGCTCAGCAGCTTCCTGGTGCTGCTCAGCATGTTCGCCTCCGCCTTCTGCCTCGGCGGCCTCAGCGCCGAGCGCTGCCGCGCCGCCGCCCGCGCCGCCCCGCCGCCCCGCGCCCCCCGCCGCCGCCGCCCCGCCGGGCTGGGCCCCTTGGCCGCGCTCTGGGCGGCGGCGGCGGCGGCGGCGCTGCCGGCGCTGCTGCTGCGGGAGGCGCGGCGGGGGCCCCGCAACCGGACGCTGTGCGAGCTGGCGGCGGGGGGCGCGGGGCGGGCGGCGGCGCTGAGCCTGGGCGCCACGGCGCTGGGCTTCGCCGCGCCGCTGCTGCTCATGGCCGTCTGCTACTGCTGCGTGGGCAGCGCCGTGCGCCGCCACCTCCGGCCGCCGCGGGCCGAGGCGGCGGCGCGGCGGCGGCTGCTGCGGCTGCTGGCGGCGCTGGTGGCCGTGTTCGCCGGGTGCTGGCTGCCCTTCCACCTGCTCAAGAGCCTCTTCGCGCTGGCGGCCGCCGGGCTGCTGGAGCTGCCCTGCGCGCTGCTGGGGCTCATCGCCCGCCTGCACCCCTACGCCACCTGCCTCGCCTACCTCAACAGCTGCCTCAACCCGCTGCTCTACGCCTTCCTCGACGGCCGCTTCCGCGCCCGCTGCCGCCTGCTGCTGGGGCCGCGCCGCCCGCCCGCCGCCGCCGCCTCCTCCACGCTCAGCGGCCCCACGCAACGCTCCGAGCTGCCCTCGGCCGGCACCAAGCTGTAGCGGCCCCGCCGCGCCCCAATAAACGCCCTTTCCGCCGACGGAGCCCGCTGCCTCTTTCCTCCGGCTCCGCTCGGCAGCCCCGCGCGGCCCCCCGCCGGCAGGGCAGGACGGAGACCGGCGACGGGGTGTCGGCTCCCAGCACCCGCGGCCTCGGGTCACCTCGGGGCGCCGGCAGCCCCGCGCTCCCTTCCCCGCCCCGGACCCCCGCGCGGCCCGAGGAGCGGGTGCTGCGCCCCGCGGGGGAACGGCCGGCCCCGCCAGCCCGGGGTGGGGCCGGCCCCAGCCCCGTCCGTCCCTCCCCGCCGCCTGGGGACCTGCCCCCCCTCCACCGGAGGCTCCCTGCGGTGAGGGGGCTTTGGCACGGCCGCTGTCACCTTTCTGAGCCACCGCTCTCACCGTCGTCCAGGCAGCGTCCCCTCCGCCCTGCCCGCCTTCAGGGCCCATCCAGCTTGTGTCCAGCCGTGTCTGGAGGCTGCTCAGCTCCTCTCCTCGCAGACAGAAGCTCCTTGAGGGTTGTCCAAGACAGCTGGGTGAGGACACGGGCGTGCTGCCATCCTCCAGGCATGGTTGTCCTAAGGGGGCCCTGCAGTCTGCTGGACCCAGGTTGCCAGGAGCTGGGTGCATTTTCCTTCAGCTCAGGTGAGCCAGCCTCTCCCCAGGCACAATCTGGTGCTGGAGGTGTCCTCTCGGAAAACCCTGCCCATATCCAAGGGGTGTCACCTGGGCCCCTGAGTTTCTGCCCACTGAGCTGACACCAGGCAGGCAGCACAGGGTCTTTGGAGCGTTGCACTGGGTAGAAGTAAGGAACGTTACCCATCCCGTGCTGCTGTCAGCATGAGCCTGCCCTACTTTGGGCTGTGATGGTATCTCTGGAACGCCACAGATGCATCACCCCTTTCCAGCTGGCAACGGGCAGCCCTTTTGTGGAGTCTAATGGCCATCTCTGGGGGTTGAGCTTTCAGAGGGCACAGCTGCTGATGGTGCTGCTGTGGGAGCTGTGACGGGCCCAGCCAAGCCTCGTGGTGTGGATGCTGCCCCACCAGAGGAGCTACACTAGAGAAAGCTGAGCCTGAGCAGAGCGGACACCCCATTTGGCAGCGCCGCACGTGCGAGTGGATGTGCTTTCCTCCTCCCCTGGCTCTGCAAATCCTGCTGGGTTTTTGCTGTCTGGTCTCGGCGCTCATACACCTCTGCAGGCACAGCCTGCTGAGCTCAGACTGAAGTGAGACCTGCACAGTTGCGGAGAGTAACAGGCTGTCCCCCTTGGAGCCATGCACGGGGAGAGTCCCTCCCCTCCATGCAGAGGAGAGTCAGGCAGCACAGACATAGGTAGGAGGTAGGTCCTCAGGCCCACCGGTCATGGGACGTCTGGACAGGACATCAGGGCAGTGTAACATGGGCTGTAAGCACTGTCCCCCCCAGGCACCTGGTGAAGAGTCCTTCCCTGGAGCAGCCCCTGCTGCTGCTCTCCTGGGGCACCCCTGGGGAAAGCTGCCATCTCCCCATGCCAGCGCAGGACACCAGCACCAAACTGGGGAGGCTCATGCTCTATAGCTTCCTGTTGCTTCTCTTTCCCCTTCAGCTCAGCTGGGCAGCTCTCTAACGGCATGTTAAAAACCCCCAAACCCTGCCCATCCCTCCTTCCGGGCAGTGCCTCCCCCTGCCCAAGCCTTGCTGCCGTAGGGCTGTGGACTCTTCTTCCCCACAAAAAGTTTGAACCAGAATATTTGGGACACCTGCCAGGGCAGCCACAGACATGGCTCCAGACTGCATGAAGGAAACGTGAATCCTGGTAAGGAGCCCTTGAGGAAGGGCCAAGGGTACGGGGAGGATCCCAGGAGGGGCAGGCACCCACCACAGCCCCCTTCGTCCACGGAAGCACAGCTGAGAGGAGATGGTGCCCATGGGACTGGCAGGTGGGAGCTGTCCCATTGCGGGCACTGCTTTCTGTGGAGGGAAGGCAGGGAAAAAGGGAAGGGCTCATGGCCCTGCTGCCCTCGGGGTGGACCCACACGCTTGTGTCCATGCTGGTCACCTGCTCTGTCCTCAGACCCTCCCTGGAAGCCCCACTCTCTGCATCTCGCCCCAGAACAAATCACACTAGCTGTCCTCCAGCCCCGACCCCGAGGCACCTGCCCCACACCAGCCGTGTGGGCTGCAGGGCCTTGTCCTGGGCTGCAGGGACAGAGCAGGCTGTCCCATCGCCCTCACCAGCCTTGAGCGATACTCGGGAGCAGAGCCTGTGTGGACGCGACAGGGGCTGGCCCTGCCACGCTTCTGCAGCCACCACAGCCCCTGTTCTGGGTGGAGCCACGTTAGACCCAGGGTGGTGCCACACAGACCCTGAGCGTCAGCTGGTCAGGCGTGGGGTGAGCATGGGGACAGGCCAGGGCCATGCAAAGAGTAACCACGCCAGACAGGGCACATGCCTTCCCTGCTCTGGGTGCAAGCCCCTGGCAGAGGAAGTGCAGAGACAGCTCTGCGCCCTGCCAGGATTTCAGCTCCATGTGCATCACTGCTTTGCATTTGGAAGATGCATCCAGACGATCCATGTGCCTGCTGCCCATGGGCGCTGCATCCAGCTTCCAGAGCTCAGGCTCTCTGGGCACCAGCTGCTTTGGACCTATGCTACAGGATGGGTTTGGAGGGAACTGAGCAGTGGGAGGCTGGTCCTGCCCATGCCATGGGGCAGAGCAGCTCTCCTCTCCAGCTACCACTGTGCCTGAAGACAGGTGAGCAGCTCGGAGGAGTGGAGGGCTGCCAGGAGCAGACAGTGCTGAGCCCATGGCCCCACCTAAGCCAAAGGACCACAAGGCAAGAGCAGGATCTGGGAGGAGCAGTTGGGAGATGGGCCCCAAGGCTCCCAGGGAGTCCCTGGGCAGCTGCACTAGTAGGAAGGGGGCTCCCCCCACCCGGCACGGCTCCAGATGCTGAATGCTCAGTCACATCCTCTCCATCCCACTGCAGCTGCCTCCCCCATCACCCCAGAGGGACATACATGCCTGTGCCATGGCCCTCCAGGAGGGAGCTGGGCTGACAGTAGGGGGAGGAGGATGTGAGAAACCTCCTGTGGTCACACTCGGGTGCTGCAGGGTTGAAGAAGATTTAAAATAAAACTACCCATCCTGATCCAGCCTTCCCCTGGCTCAGTACATCAGGGCAGTGGCTTGTGCCAGGCAGGTAGAGGCAAGAGACAGGAGACAAGGGCATGTGGCAGTCTCAGTGGCCCAGAGCCAGCGCCTGCACCCTGGCACCCATAGTGCTGCACCCAGGGCAAAGCAGCATCACCGCTGTGGCCGGGCAGCTCCTCCTTCCAGGCTGGAGCAGCTGAACTGGGCAGAGGATGCCCAGCTGCCTGCAGGGCCCAGGACAAGGCTCCTGCCAGTGGCTCCTGGTGCTCTGACAAGGGCCCCACTGTGTGCTCAGCCCCAGGTGCTGCTGCACCTTGGCCCAGGGCTGGATCCGGTGCTGAGTGCCTGCCTTCACTCCTCCCGGGAGATGCCAGCTGACCCTTTCAGGGCAAGGGGAGCCACTTCCAGGCAGCTGCAGCAGGAGCTGGCGGCTGGCAGGAAAAGGAAGACTTTATCCCCTTGTCTCCCAAAGAAATGTAAGGGAGCCAACAAAGGCAGGGTGGGGGTGCCCTGGCAGGGGCCGGGGATGCCTCTCCCACTGGGGGACGTTTCCCTGGAGACAGGGCAGCACCAGGGGCTGATGCTTTCACATGTGTCCCGTGTTCCCAGGCACTGGTGGCTCCTGCACAAAGAGGCACTTGATAAAGCGGTGGCAGTGCCCTCGCTCAAGGGGTCCTGCCATGCAGCCCACGCCTGGCAGCTGAGCCAGCAGCTCCACCTCAGCCTGGCTGAGCATGGCCCAGGGCAGGCAGAAGGGGAATGGCCCTGGCGCCAGAGCCACGCTGGGTGAGGAGGGCACGAGACTACCAGACCTGCAGCACCACAGCTGCCTGTGCCTTCCTTGGTAAGCAAAAGCAAAGCTGTGTAGTCTGAGATCAGACGGACGCCAGCAGCAGGAGCCAGGGTGATGGTGGTGCTGGCCCCAGCCTGGCTTCTCCCTGCAGCTTCTCAGCAGCTGTTTGCAGAGCCCAGCCAGACCAGAGCCCACCCCAGCACCTGCACACTCAGCCCCAGGCACGGCAGCCCTGCACACAGCAACACTGCTTTGGGCAGCCACAGCTTCTCAGAAAAAGACAGGGAAAACGAGGCCTGTGGGCTCCGTGCACTACGCAAACACCCCGGACTGGTACCCACCCTCCCTTCTTCCAGGCTGAGCCAAGGCTGCTGGGGTTTTTTCTTCCAGTCCCAGCTGCCTGACACCAGGAGTCAGGCTCCTCCTTCCCAGTGAGAGCAATGGGCTCTGCAACACTGTGCTCCTGCTGTACTCACACGACTCAACACGGCCCTCCCCGCTCAGACACTTTGCTCAGTGTGTTCAAGTAACAACAGCAGCCTTAGACAGGCCTCAGGATCCCCAACCCTGTCCCCTGTGCTCTTCTGGGGCAGGCAGAGTGGTGGTACCCTGCAGTGGGGGGCTCCCAGGAGGATGAGGGGGACAGTGCATTTAGGATTTGTTCTGCTCCGTGGGCTGCAGCCCCGGTAGAAGAGGGAATGGCCCAAAGCACCTGGTTTCCACACAGGGAAACCACATGGCAGGGACCCCTGAGGTCCCCATGGACCTTGTCTCTCATTTCACTGATGTGGCAGGTGTCCTGATTCCCCCAGGCCTCCCCAGGGCTTTCTTGGAGCCTTCCCTCCAGTGCAGGTTTAGAGGGTCTCGTGCTGTGCAGCTGCAGCTTTGCTGATGAGAAAGGGGATCACAAGATCATCCAAGAGTTGCCCATCTGGTAACTTCAATGGAGTGGGCACTGGTCAAGTGAGGTTGACCAGTACGTAGGGCCAGGACAGCACTCTTGGGACCACAAACAAATCCAGATGCTGCTAAGAGGGATTTTAAGATAACTGGTACTGTCCTGAGTAGATAAAGATAGCCTGGGGCCTGGAGACCAGGCTGGGTTTCTTGGCAGAGAAGTTTGCTGTGCCTCTGGGGTAAGGAAGCAGCAGAGGAGACCGAGTGTGCCCCATCACGTGAGAAAGAATAACCCTGTAAGGTAGCTGAGAGCAAGCAGCACCCCAAAGCCCAGCCAGTCCTTGCTACAAGCTGCAGGAATGACTTATTAAAAAAGGCAATGTTGATCGTGTTGTCATAAAAATCAAACCCCAGATCCAATGCTGGCGACGTGGAGTTTCAAGCCTCCAGTTAAGGAACAGCTGCGATGCCCGACCCTTCAAAGACGTGCAGGCAGGACTGTGTCCCTCACCCTGGGAGAGGGATCAACTGCCACAAGCTCAGGTGTTCTCGTTCCACTCTGCAAGAGAAATGGCAAATCCATCCGAGGTGGAGGATCACCGACAGGGACCTCGCGTTCCAGGGTAGTGCTGGCACCCCAGTGAGGGAAGCACCAAGGACAATCATGGTCCTGCTAACAGAAGCCCCCAAGACAATCGTCCTGGAGCAATAATCATGAGACCCAAAAGCTAATGTTATCTTCCTGCCTCTTTATTAAACCCATTAGCAACCTTACCTACAGAAACACGTATGCTACGAAGTATCTAGGTGTCAGCTGGGGGAGGAATTTCCAAAAGGGGTGACTGTAACAATGGGCATAAAGGAGGGACTCAGGGTGCTCTTATAGAGGGGATATGCTGTACAAAATGCAACTTGTGCACTTCTTAGTATTTCTGCTGTAAGAAACAGCTGGAAGCTGAGAGGAAGACTGAGGGAACTGAGCACAGACGTGGTTACCAACAGGCTTGACCTCAGCACGAGGTCTAACTGCCAAGGCTGCAGCAGCTAAGGTATTTTCAATAGGCAGCTGTAACAGCCTCCAAAGCTGCAACAGGGACACCCTGTTAGACACAAGGAAGGAACACACTCACTGGAGAGCTGCGTGATGCAGAGAAGTGGTGCAACCTCCACCCTCGAAGATTTTAAGAGCTGAACTGGAAAAGGCCCTGAACAATGTGGTACAGCTTTTGAGTACACATTGCTTGGAGCAGGTTGTTTAGATGACCTCCAGAGGTCATTTTGTTCTTACGTTTCTTAAAGGCATTACTAAAATCAAATGTTATGCATAGGTCTACTTAACAAGGTGACAAAAAAAATTTTAAAAAAAATCAAATTGAAGCAGCTGCAGAGGACTACCAGGAAGGTTTTGAGAATGAAAAACTTTATTGGCACTTAAAAGTTCTTGGCTTGCTTTTCCTAGCAAAATGGAAGTTTAGAGAGGACGTCTCAATTGTACTGATCAAAGTAACTCCAGGGAAGAAATGTAACTCAAACCAAAATACTTAGTACAAGATCAAGAAAATAAAATGCCATTAAAAAAAGTTAAAACTGGAAATGAGAAGTTTTCAGAGAACAGGAAAAAAACAGAGTAACACCTTCCTAACAGGAGAGCAGGAGTAGGGGATCAAACTGTGTCAGGAAGCTCAAGAAATGTGTAAGAGCTATTTGTGCCACACTGGTATACTCTGGGTGTTACAAATTGAAGCTTGCAAGCAGCAGCATCTCTAAACTGTATTTTAATGAAATTAGGTTCTTTAGAATTTCTGCTGGTCACCTGGAAAGGACAAAGATTTTTTTTCACCGTAATAAAAAACTCAGTTTCTACAGAAGGATCATCTTCATCTGAAGCACCGTGTGTGGCCATCACAATTAAAACCTTCAATATGTGTAAGGAAATCAAGGAGAGTGGTGGAGCTTGCTCCTACGCTTAAGGAATGCTGCCCCTCTGTCCAGGAAGGTGTACAGGGGTCAGGGGGGATGCTCCTTACCTGCATTTATACTAGGATGTCCAAACCCAGATCCTGAATGAAAGCAGTCAGTCTCACTGTGTGCTGTTACAAAGACCTGAAATTCAGCTAATAAGCAAAAGTCTCCCCTCTCTCCTGCGGTATGTAGAACTTGGGAGTTCTCCAGGACTATAAACCATTAGTGCTTAAGATTCTGTACAACAGATGTTTAATTTGGCTTCCCGCCCCCCCCCCCCCCCCCCCCAAACATCTATTACACATTCAGCTGTCAAAAGAACCCCACTGGTCCGTTCCAGTTGATGTACCTGCAGGCGGGCACCTCTTGCTCATGCTGTGTTTCTTCAAACCACCAGGCTGTAGCAGATTTCAGTTTTCTGAGCACTGAGTTCATGGGCATCTTGTCCTAGCAGACCTGAGAAGCTGGCTAGCCAGCAAACTCAAACCGAATCACCTTGGCTACGAGTGATCTGCCAGGAGCTGTAGTGCAGCCTCCAGCTGGAAGGACGAGGGAAAGGCATTGTCCTTGCTGCTGACCCAGGGCCAGACGTAACTCAGGGATGCAGGGCTCCAGAGGCTCCCAATTCCAGCACTCTAATACAATTACCTGGAAGAGCAAGTTGATCAAAGCAACACAAACCTGAGGGAGTGACAACAGAACAGAGGGTCACTTTATTTTCAGCTGGTTGAGCAGTTCTTTTGCTGTTGCAATTATGTCTCAAAGAAACAGCAGCAAAAGTGTGCAAGGGTCACTGCTAGAAAAGAATCTGAACTCCAGCTTTCTCTGATGACCACAACCCACTGCGAGCAGCCTAGGAGGCCATCATGTTCTAAAAGGATCCTCAGCCTCTGACTGTTAGCACGGTGACAACTCCACCTGCTCACACAGACCTCATTTAAGAGCCTCACTGCACTGGCAAGTGCCAATCCCCACCCCCAACCCCCTCAGAACCACCAAGATGTCATCCCCTCTACTCACACAGGGACTGCGTTTTGATCTCCTCTGTGTAGCTCAAATTCCTGACTAGGCTTTCTCCAGCCCAAGTTCAGTATCTTTGAAGTCTAAGTCCCGATCTCCTCTTCCAGAACTCAAGGCTTATTTTTAAGTTGCTGCCAGGTTCATAATTGAGACAACCTGCTAGGCAGGATGTTCTGGTCTTCCAGGTCCAGCATATGAATATAACCCCAGATGCAAAAATGGTACTCACACTTTTACCTCACTAAAAACACACAGCAATCCTCCCATCATATCAGGCACAGTTCCCATTTCTTTTAAAAATAAATATTTATAAACAAACGGAAGATATTCAGAGAACTACAATGTTAAAATTTTTCCTGCCAACAGCACAAATGTCTTTTTCATGTAAAGTCACAAGGACAAGTTGTACACCGACACAACATAAGTACTGTCTAGAAACCCTCTCCTCATCAGCTGTCACAGTCCTCCACAGCAGGAATCCACATCTGCCATCGCAGCAATCCGCTCCTCTGCGCTTCTCTAGGGCTTGTACTGGGGTTGCTCAATCTCCTTTTGTGATTAAGTCCTCAATATATGCATCCAGTTCATCATCTGTGTTAATATCAATGTCCTGAAACCAAAGACACAAGAAATACCAGTGAAAAGTGAATCTTGAAGAACAGTGCAAGAACAGACGAGACAGAGCAGCACAGCATCCTCTGCAACACCTGTCCTGGTCAGCCTTTACACCCCGACTTCCAGCACTTTCCAGCTGTTGACATCTGCTGTGAAACACCACCAGCTTTCCCTGTCAGAGCCTGATGGACAATGCCTGGAAACCAGTCAGTACCTGATGATCAAACAATGCACTCAAGCAATAGATTTACTATCTGCTGATCTGGGTCAAGTTAGGTGTTGGGTTTTTTTTTTTTAGCTTTAACACACATTTTCCTAATAGGGAGCAACTGCTTCCATCAGCTTTTCCACTGGGTGGTCTTAATTTTATTTAAAGTAGCTTTTTTATTTAAAGTTTAATTATTTAAAGCTTTTATTTAAAGACAGATTTGTTATTTTAATATTTAATAGTATAATTAATAGATTTCACCATAAAGTTTTTTATATTATTGTTTAAAGGTTTGCATTTCTATACATGGGGTTCAGAATCCAGCACCACCTTTCTGCTCAGGAATTCCCTGTAGAACACTGCCTATGCCCAGGGAAATTCTCCTGCAGCCCCACGTTTCATAGCAGAAAGCAGAAAACAAATAGAAGCTGTGCACTATGTACATGCCATGAAAAAATCCATCTGTGAAAATTAACACTCATCAGGACCCCCAAGACACGGATCCCAAAAGGTGGGCAGCAACAGCAGCTGCTTCTGATGGTGTAAGCCTAAACTGCACCCAACGGAGAGAGAGCTGAAGCCCAGCTAAATACTGGACTAAAACATGTCAAGTGCCCGTAGGGGCCTGGGTCTGGGTCAGGTTGCTATGCTTGGGGCAGCTCTGGTTTTACACCCCTTCCTCACCCACCTCCTGCACTTTCTGTAGAAGGGTCACGATGTTAGTCCTCAGCTTCTGCAGTTTCTCCTCTGTTTCCTTCAGCTTCCTCTCCGAGTTGCGGAGGTTTTCTTCACAGGCTTTGGCCCGGGCATCAGCACGTGTCTGGTACGAATTGCAGAGGTTCTGCAGACCTACCTCATACTGTTTGAAATATTCTTTCTGTAGAAGACAAAACACAACAGATGACACGTTAAGAAGCAGCACCGAGTGTCAAGAAAACCCCAGCACTCGCAGCTTGTAGAAGAGTCCAGGTATCAGCACTCCATAACCAAACACCACCCGCCTAACACCGCGCCCCTGCACGCCCTGCCCGCATGCTCACATTTACATTTCTGATTTGCCTACTACAGGCAGCACAAAAATCACACAGGTTTTCACATTCCTCAAAGACAAGAACTGCAACAAAAGCTGCCTGAATTCAGATTAAGGACACAGCATGTTTTAAAAAGCCCAAAACCACAGTTATGCTGCAGAAGGATCTGACAGCCTCTGTAAGCAGTGAGCTTCCTTAGCGTAGGCCACCCAGCCAACACAGCTTATTACTGTGAGGTAGGAACAAAAAAACACTTGCAGAAAACTCCAGACAAGACCAACATGTCCTGCAGAAGCAGCAGGACTGGTAACTCAAGCAGATGCCTGAATTAACAGAGACAAAAGAGGAAGAAACAAGAGGACTGCCAATATATACACTGTGAGTGAGGGAGCACTATCAAATAAACAGTGTCTTTTGTCATTTGGTCACCTGTAGGTGACAAAAGTCCTGAAAAGATCTCCCTTTCTGGTATGTCAGAGAAGACAGAAGTCAGAGAAGCCAGTACCCTTTCTCCATGTTTCAGCCTGCACTGGACCTTCCAATAACAGCACGCAGATACTGGTGCAGGCTCAGCCTCACCTGTTCCTTGCTCAAATAAATGGAGGCCACACCAAAAGCCTTAAGATGTACAGCTGACTCACAGGCAGTCAGTCTGCTCACCTGGAAAAGCGTGAGGGGGGTTGGCTTCTGTGTTCTCTCCCATTTTTAAGATTGCTTCTGCATAAGTTAGATTTATAAGGCCAGGGGCAGAACGAGCAGGTATGCCTACATCCTACTTCTACAAACCTCTAACCTGGCCTCTCTTTTTCAAAAGCTTAACAGCAATGTACAAGCAGTTAGGATAGTAGCAGCCAACAGCTTTCCCACACAGATGTATGGTAATTAAAAAAAATCCTCAGACGCAACTGACAAAAGACCTAGAGCATGTTTCAGAGGCTCTCGTTCTTTTTCTCAGTGACTTTAGTCTGGTAAGGATCCAAATAACCTTCTGAGGAGTGAGATCTTGCATCAACAGGATGCAAACTTGCCATAAGAATGGAATGTGTGTGGCAAAAAACCCCAAACTTACTTTTCTAGAAATACTGAACTCACCAAGGGAAACACCAACAACCCTTCCGAGCTCATGGAACTCAGCTCCTTCTTGGAGATAGGAAAATTTGGAGGTAAGAAGTACCGCAAACAATTTCTATGCAGGAAAGAAAAACACAAAGCCAGAATTGGGAGTTTAAAAGACTAAAGCCATCAGATTGCAGCAGCTCACAATAGCTGCAATGAACCCACCGAAGGATCTGGACTAGTAAGTCTACAGTTTCTTGGCTGCTGCTGGGACCAGTGGTGTCTGGCTCAATTCTGACACAGTCTGAGGTAGAAGGTTCAGCCACAACAACCTCCTCTTTCTGCTGCGTATCTGGAGCCTGGTACTCAGGAGAGGGAGGCTTCATCAACCTCACATCCTCACTGCCCTTCTCTACCCTGAAAAAAAAAAAATATTACAGGAAAGTCAGGTATCTTTTTCTACATTGGCTATACCTGAAACACCACCAACAGCTTCATCAGAACCTGTACCCAGCTGTCACTCTAAGACCTCTACAGTACACAACAGCTGCCTCCACAGGAGCATCCCATCAAAGCCACGGGCAGACTGTATGGACTCCGTCATGCCCATTCCTTCAGAAGCAGCTGGACAGTCCGGAGCACACACATACTCCCTGATATGACAGCAACGTATTTCTTTTCAGCATCTATGGAAGTAAAATGGGGTCTTCCTCCTGAAAGCAAAACAAGCCTCCAAAATCCAGTAGCTAGAGATAGTTACCAGCGATCCCTTGGTGTGGTATCTGTAGGTACATAATCAAACTTCACCTTCCAGCGCACTGCATGCTTGCCCATTTTCACAGCTGTGACACGGCCTGTGAACCACTCCTTGTTCACACGCACTTCCACATGCAGCCCTTTATCTGCAAGGAGGATGACAGTAAAAATGTTTGCAAACATTCAGGTGCTGGAGAGCACATTCTGCGTGAGCTCCAGACAAGACAGCCACCCTCAGTGGGGGGAAAACCTAAACCTGTGACAGTCCTTCAAATGGTACATAAACCATAAACCCACCACTGTCACACAGTTCAACTCCTGCTTAGAAAAACATTCAGATGCAAGGAAATGATATGGCATTTTCAGACAGAAGGGTTCTCCTGTAATCTGGGCTGTTCGACACGGGCTTTCCAGGCTCGTGTTGGCCACCAGGACAATCTGCCACATGTTCCTAGTGGGTCACTTTCCAGACAGCCCCTTGGGCTGAAGAAATGCCTTACTCTGGCAGAAGCTGCAGTACCATCCTGGCTACCGTCTTTCCCAGAGGTATCTCAGCCCCTCTCCTCTCACAGCAGGTCTACATACACTTCTCAGCATTTCCCAGCTCACGTAGCTCCATGATCCAATCAGTTAGGAGGGGTGAGCACGACATCAGACCACACCACACAGCCAAGCATCACACCGTTAACATGATGCAGCCCTCAGATCACAGATCCTCCCATGCCACAGTTGCCTCTTGTCTAATCAAGGGGTTCCTGGCCAAAATGTATCATGCAAGTTAGAGTCATCTCAGGGTTTGGAACCCAAATTTACACTAATTCTTATTTTAAAAAGCTCATTAATGAAATCACACGTTTAACCAGTGAGTCTAGTCCTGCAACAGTTCTTTACCACTGTGTTAAGATAGTGGAGGCAGTTCAAGGGTTCATTTCTCACCTTTCTGAGCTTTCTTCAGTTCTGCCAGCTCTTCTTCCCCAGCACTGTCTGTGAGCTGTGAGGAGAGAGAACTCAGATTAGCTGCCTCCCACCAAGATTATGAACACTTGACAAATACCTCGTGCTAGGGAAACCAGTGCACTCTCACCTCCACCACCACCTCACTGGAATCCTTCTTCTCTTCTTTCACTGCCACAAATTTGCCCCGTTTTGTCTTGTCCTTGTGTTCCCCCTCCTCCTCAGACCCGTCCTCTATGGTGTTCAAGATCCTCTTCCGAGTGGTGGAGGTCTGTAGGAAGCAAACAAGCTCTAGCTATAATTCCAGCATGCTACCAACCAAAACTTTCTTTTAGCCAAGTTTAAAAAAAACCCCAACCGTTCAGCATCCACTATTTCATTTGATAGTTAATTAGCTTTTCCAGAAGGTTTTAGCAGGTGCTACGTGATCATACAAGCGCTCACCCTGCCACTCCACATTCTTTTTTTTTCATGGGAAAACAGTCTGGTCTAACAGGAAAGAGATGAAACAAGTCTTCACAAGGGTGTAGAAGAGCACCCTAACCCAAGGGTGAAATAAGAGTTACCTTGTTCTGCACAGGGACTACAGTGCAAATCCCATGCAACACAGCAAGACAGGCTATACAGAACTGCAGGTAAAGGAGCTGACAGTTTTCATCCCATCAAGTCTCACCTGTGAGCATCTGACAGTTGCAGATTTCTTTAGTGCTGGCACCTTGGTAGCTTTTGGACTGGGTGTCTCACGTGAGCTTTTGGGGTTCTGCAGGACAGCAGAGGGTGGCTTCGTTGTTGTACCTGGTTTGGCAAGAGTTTTTAAAGCACTGTTAGACTTTCCAGCTGTCACAGTGTGCTGGTGTGTCCTGGAAGTGCTGGCCTCCTCCCTGGAGAGCATGCTTGCCAGTTTGGGAGTGCTGATATTTGGCCAAGCTGAAGAGCTCTTTTTCAGCTGACTCATGGACTTGGTAAGAGGCATAGGTGGTGGTGGTCTGCTGGGAGCATTCTTGATTACATCAGGTAAAGGAGGAGATCGCGGGCGCTGAGTTCGGGTCTGTGACTGCGTGTTCTGAAACAAATGAGGGTATAGAGAAAGGACAGAAGAGTTGGGCACTGCTTTTCAGAGCAGCTAAGGATAGCATGGAAGAGTATAAAGCCCACAGCAGTATCCCATTTACCTCTCCTGCAGGCCGTGTGGTCACTTCCAAAGGCAGTTTCTTTAAGTCAGCTTGAGATCGAATTGGAGTGGTTTTCTATTAAAAAAAAAAAATATATCAGAAAGGGCATCTTTAAAAGCTGTCAGGGCCTGCCTGAACCCAGCCCAGCAGTTTTCCAGTTTAAAATAAACAGTTATACGGTGTGTTCTGTGTCCTTCAAGAGACATCCCTTCATTTGAACACCAACAGTCACTCCCATTTTCCTGGCAGAAAAATGAAACGCAAGCTGAGATGCTTGTTTTCTGTTATTAAAACAACCCCCAACCCATGAAGGAGCACAGGTGGCATGAGAGGCTGAGACAGACATGACTCAGCATCATCCATCGGCACTAGGAGGTCCCTCAAGCCTGCTGTGCCTAGCTGGAGACCTCCTCACCTGCAGAGCTTCCAGCTTTTCCTGCTGCTGGCGGATTTTCTCTGTCAGTTGTTTCTGCTTTTCCTCTTGTGATTTCAAGTCTTTCTTCAGAGTTCCCAGTGGCACCTTCTGCTTCTGCTCTGCAGCTTCACATCTAGCACAAAGGGAATTCAAGACAACCTCAGCAACAACAGCAGAATCTGCACTGCCTCACACACACAGCACTGTCCCCATATCCCATCCCAAATGCAGCAGTAAAACCACCTTCCTTTCTGCAGTAGCCACAGCCTCAAAAACAGTAGTTTTCTTCTTGGGAAACACAGATACGATTTAAGGATCAAAAGCACAGTTGTTAAAAAAAAGCCATTTACACTGGGAATTATCAGTTCAGAGCCCAGGAGCTAGACAAAGCTTAGGAATAGGTGTGACTGCTTTTCTAGACTGTTTCTGTACTCTGGAGTTCTATAGCAATCTTCCTTCCTACCAACTTATGTCTTCATATCGATTAATCTTTGCATAGGCTTCCTTTCCATTTAGAAAGAAAAGCTTATTACCAGTAACCCGTGATTAAGACAACGTTTACACAAGCCTTCCAATAGAAGATGCGCTTCACCTTGCTGCCCAAGGCCACAAAGTTTTCCTTTGCCATATCCCTTAACTATTTGCTCTTCCCATCCTGTTCAGCTTACGGCCTACAAAAGAGTGGTGAGTATCCTACTCCCTCAGGTTCTCTCAGATGCAGGATCCTGGAAGAGTCCTTGAGAGAGGAGGAAAACGCAGGTAGGAAATACATGAAAGTGGACTGGCATCACCTTTAAACTTCTGGGTGAGCAGCTGGCCATCAGGAGCATTGCCAGAGGAAGAAGAGGGGACTGAGAAGTTCCAAGGCTCATCTCCTGTCACAGAACTGAGTCATGGACTGACACACACAGGATCAACCTGGGCAAAGGGCAAAGTCATGCAGGGATGATGTGAGACAGGAGGAAAGCAGCAGTACCAAGACAACTCTTGCACAACACAAGAGATCCAGCTGACTCCTCCGCTGCCTTGGAGTCAAGCCAATAAAAACTTCCTGCAAGTGTGGGTCTTACAGACAAAGGGAAGACCCCACTCTCGCTGTGGATCACACAGAGCTCCAAGAGGCTGATGAGAGATGATTTTATCAGTATCTCTGACCCCGAACCTGCTAACTGATGGGATATCCCCTAGTCTGCAAGAGACGTACTGTGATCAGTTCTGTCAGTGAAAAGGAGCACAAGCAGCAGTTTCTCCACCAGCCTCTTCTTAGCTGAAGCACTGCAGGGTTGTTTTTTCACAGAGTGATTACTTCCTTGGCTAAGAAAGCACCTGTCAAAATGACTGCAAAATGACTGCCTGACACCAAAGCTGCAATTCCCAAAGACAAAGCTGAAAGGGTGGCACCATACACAAGTTTCCCAGCAGAGAAATGCCATCTCCTCTGCCATTGTACGGACTGAGCCTGAAAACATTGTTAAGCTGTATCTTACAGCACTAGAAAGTATGACAGCATGCCTTAGTTCTGCCGACAGGAAAAAATTAAGATTATATATGACATTCAAAACCACATATTGCATCACTACAGGCAGCAAGTCAGAAAAAAGGAATTATCTTTGTAGTAAGAATAGTCTGCAACTCAGCACCAAGGCTTTGGTGACGCACAAGGAGCTTTGAGCCAGACAGTCATCTTCAGCTGGTGTTTCAGCCGTGAATCCAAACACCATTTAGGACCCAGCTGGATTTTAGGTAGAAGAAGGGAGAGTGAGCCTGACACTGAAGTGTGACACTGCCTCCTCTGTGACAAAGTGAGCGATGATGCCACTTAGTGCTGACCCCAGCATAGACCATGACATCAAAAACAGTGACTGCTTTACATGAGAGAGATGGAGAAGAGCATTCCGCTCCTGTGATCTGGGACAACATGCCACCAGCAGAAACTGAGGTGTAGGTGGACAAGTCAGAAGGATGGGGAACAACTCAGTGCCAAAGTGAACACAGTGCAGGCAGACAATGCCAAGGCAGGCAAAACCACCACATGGTCTTCTGATGCCAGGAGAGAGTCTGAACATCAACTCTGACAGTGCTTCATCTTCAACCTGGCTGGATGAGATTCTGCACAGACCGTCATGACAGACAAGCCTGAGGCCCCCCACCCATGGTGGCAACAGCAATGCTTCCCAAATCCTCACTCCTCCCTCAGACAGTACAAACACCTGAAATGGAACAGCTGGGGTACATGGTCAAGACACAGAGATGAAGGTGTCCAAACCCACGGCACAAGGACACAAGCAAGAAACATCAGGCAGTAGAGCACTTGGAAGGGAAGTTCAGAAGTGCAGTGACTGCAAGGAAGCCCTGCTTCTACTGGCACCAAGCAAGCCAGAGGAGTGCTAGTGCAACTTCTGTAGAAAACCTTCTGGCTTGTGTAAAAGGACACAACCATACTCACTGTTGGGAAGTGCATCTGAGCCTATTCAATCCAAAAATATTCTAGTTATTTATCTTCCCAGAGCAAGACTCCTGAGATCCGTTTCAAAGAAGCTGAAATGACCAGAATTTTGGATCACCTGTCCAAAGCACCTCACCTGCCCTTTCCCAGCAACACATTCCTAGCCTTGCTACTGCTTCCACCTGGGGGGCTGGAGGTGTGGCAGCCTCTTCTCAGGCTTGCAGATGCAGCCCTGCCCCAGCAGTTTAGCCAGAGAACATCCTCAGCACAACCACACTCTTCTTAGCTCCACAGCAGGGCACAAACACATGGAGCAACAGGGAAGTTAGCACTGGTATTCTTCCAATGACAGGTGCCAAAAGGAAGAAGCTGGAAAAATCGATACTTTCCAAATATCAACATGAACACTTCTTTGTGGCCTTTTCAGACACAGAAGTTAAGATTTTTATTCCAATTAAAAGTTACCACTTGGATTGATTTCCTTTGTCTTTAAGGACTGAGCCAAGGCACCTGAATTACAGCTGAGCAGCCTCCCTCATGATACAAAGACAAGAATCAGCTTTTAAGCAGTGTCTCTCTCCACAGCAGCCTAGAGCAATCATTTTCCTCATTCAACTAAATTACTAGATTCTACCTAAATTTTATAACTGTGAAACACACTGCTGGGAAATGAATCTATGTGTTGCTCCCTCAAGTGTGCAAGATGTCATTCTTGAGCTCACAGCAACTCACAGGTGTTGCTGCAGTTTGTGTGTCTAATTGCTATAGTAGCAATAAAGAGAATTGCAAAGACCCCACTGAACATGTATCACTGCCAGCCTGTGCTTATGACTATTCTTTAATTGCTGTCTATGCTACCTACACTAAAATTAACATGCATAAACCAAGGCTACAATCCTATTTCCAGTGGCAGGGCAGAAAAACCACAGAGGAACTTATTCTCACCAAACCACTGGTTGAGGTCAGAGGGGCCTCTGGAGGTTGTGTGGTCCAAACCCCCGCTCAGGCAGGGCTATGGAACTGGTTGCCCAGGATGTTTTCAAATATCTCCAAGGTGGAGACTGCACAACCTCCCCAGGCAATGTGTGCCAGGGTGTGGTCACCTCACAGGGAAAAAGTGTTTCCTGATGTTCAGAGGGAACCTCCTGTGTTCCAGCTTGTGTCCACGGCCTCTGGTCCTGCCGCTGGGCACCACTGAGAAGAGCCAGGCTCTGTCCTCTTTGCAGCCTGCCTTCAGGTATTTCTATACACTGATGAGATCCCCTTGAGCCTTCTCTGCTCCAGGCTGAATAGCATATACTGGTACCTGGGGTTGTTCCTCCCCAGGGGCAGGACTTTGTGCTTCTCCTGGTTGAACCCATGAGGTTCCTGCCAGCTCATTTCTCCAGCCTGTTCAGGTCCCTCTGGATGGATGCACAACTCCGGTGTGTCAGCTACTCCTCCCAGTTTGGTATCATCTACAACTTGCTGAGGGTGCACTCTGCAATCTGTACATTGCACAAATGCCCACCAACATGTCAGCTCCAAATACGTACATCATCAGTACTTTTTCACAGACTGTGAGCACATCTTAAAGGTACAGAATTACTGCCTATCCCTCCAACTGTTCTCAAAGAACAGATGACCAGGAAAAAAACCCCCATGTGCAGATAAGGCATGCTGCAGAAAAGTCTTTACATGAAGTGATTCTTACCTGTCTTGTTCGGGATCAGGGTTCATAGAGCATACCCAGCTATCAGGGTAGTTCTTCTCCACTGAACTCAGCTGGAATGGGAGAGTCCGCCACTTCAGACATACATCTGTTCAACAAACACTTTGCAAGTCAGAAATACACAGCCTGAGTCACAAAATCGTTTTTTTCTATAGCACTTCTGAAGCCCATTTAACACCCAAGGACCACACCAATTTACAAAGTATATCCAACGACAGTGAGACTAGTGGCAAAAAAAAAAAGTGAGACAGCCACAGGATATACTGAATCAATTATTGCTTTGTGCTCACAAAATGTTTGAAGGAAGACCTCAAATCTTGTACAAGGCGTCCATAACAAGAATCTGATGAAGCCTGGCATCAACCAATGCTAGAGGACCTCACACTCACTGCTGCAATGACAATACATACAAACCAAACTGAAGAGCCATTTCTGAAATCACTGCTCATCTCAGAAGTAAGGCTGTCTCTTACTGGTATCAACACAAAACAAGTCAGAGATTTATCCACTAAAAAAAAAGTTATAATAATCTAATAAATTTTAGATGAATGAGGAAGACAGATTTGGGTTCCAGAGCATTGCTGGCCTACCAGGAAATCAACAGCTAAAAAAAGAAGTTTTTCCACAAAAATACAAACATTCTTAAATCAGGCTCTGGAAATATGTCAACAGCAGAGGACAAGAAGAATGACAGGAAAGCCCCTCCTCTTTGTGAGGAACTTGGAAAGGACTGAGAAAACTGATGAGGCAGGAGAGCCTAACAAAGTAATTCCACAAAACTGGCCTCACATTCCTTGCTACATCCTTATCCCCAAGTCCTGTGGGGAAAATTAGGTTGAGAGCATTTGGTGTCCCTCTAAGAGGCAAAGTGGTTGTGCTGAGATCTCCCTTACTCCAGTAAGGGCTTAGCCAGAGGGGTTTAGAGGTGCACAGAAGAGAACTTGGATTAAATTTGAAAGTCGATTGGAAATTATTCCCTTCTGTGCTCGTACCAGTTAGCAGGACAGCACATTAGAATACAAATTACTTGGCCACTTTCCACTGCCTATGGGGAAGTTCCAGATTAATGCTGAGATGGGTGGCTATGACATTTCTAAGCCCACTCTCAACACTGCTACTGGCCACACTTGCCCCGTTCTGTAAGGGCACCTGAAGAACATCACCGTTAGTAAACTGTGCAGGAAAGGAACCTTATGCCAAGAGGTCTAAACACCCATCAAGTGCAGACAAAGGCAACTCACAGAAGGAGACAAGCTCTAGAAGGGGATAATGGTAGTGAAGTTCATCTCAAATCTCCTACCCATTTAGCTGCTCCCCAACAGCAGCCAGGAGTCCCTCCCCCCTCCCCCAGGGAGGACCAGTGTCCTATCCACAGCCTGCTCAGACGCACCACACTGAATCGTAGTGGGGATCTCCATGGCTCTCCGGCGTTTGTAGCGCAGTTCACTAGATGGAGGCTGGTTCCAGTTTGCTGACAAATAACCAAATTCATCCCAGAACTTGATAATACCTCTCTGGGCTGGAAAACAAACAAGCCCCTGCTCAGTACAGAGCCATTACCACAAAAATCACCACCTGCATTCTTGGCTGCCCTTCCCCTTAGCTGACTTCCAGCCACCAGTTTCCCCTTCCAGCCCCTGGTAATCGTGCAGCTTCATTACCTATAGCAACATCCTTCCAATACTGAGCCAAATGCTCTCCCATGGCCTTCAGCAAGTGTCGATACTCTTTGGCATCAGCGAAGTCTTGTTTATTATGGGTGGGCTCCAGCACCAAATAGGGCACATCCACCACACCTACCACTCCACCACATGCCCTGGAAGCGGGACACAGTCACAAACATCATTAAACCACCAGGTCGTTGTTCAGAGAAACAATATTGAAATAGCAGGTAACACACACACACACACACACACACACACTCAAATACCCACCCATTCCTGCAGCAGTACCAGTTTTAATTTATCAGCTTTTTAAATCAGACTTGAGCCAGCACGCAAAAAGCGAGGTGGGCTTAAATACCTGTATTTGCTTTCATGACCCATTCTCCCTGTACCTAGAATGAGCCAGTATTGCTACCAGTATTCATCAGCCCCAAATGCCAGCACTGAGAACAAAAGCCTCATACTGCTGCAGGTATGACGAAAAGCTGTGTAGAGAACTCTTATCAAGAAACCAGGGAAATATCTGGCAATAAATTACATCTAATTTATTTGTCAAGAGTCCAAACTAAAGGCTGACGAAATGAGCAAGCCTCACGCTCGTGAAGAATGATTAATGCAGAACAAGGTTATTGCACAGCCAAAGTTGTATGTAGGAACATGCCAGACTTAAGCAAAAAAAGTGCTGAAAAATCTCCAGGAACTCACATGCCACCCTCCAGCTGCGGGCCCACCTTCTCATACATCTTTATCAGTCGGCTGCAGTTATAAATGAACATGCCATCCAATTCGCGCTCCTCAATATTCACACCAAAGATAAAATTCAATTCTTTGGGTTCCTTCAGCGCCCTGTAAGAGAATGAAAGAGTCTCAAGAGATGCTGAAAATAAAACTCATTATTTTCTGTCATTAGACAGAGGGTATGGAAGTCCAGCACCACTGAGCATTATGGGTTTACTAACATCTGTCCTGTAGTCTGCTGTGTCTAAAAACACAAAGCATTTGTTGAATGTGCGTTACAAGTAAACATGAACAAAATACAAAACCTCTGTAGTACAGACACCAATTTAGGCTGGACAGTATCTGTTCAGATAATTTCTTCATTTGGATATGTGTTGTCCTTCAGGAATGGATTCTGGTTTTTACTTCAGATGTGCTTGTTCAAAAAAATCCTAGTTAACTAGTTTTATGAAAGTACTGTTAGGTACAGACTGGTCCTCTCCAATGCTATTTCGGTTTGTATTTTCCATACGTAGATCTCTCTGCTAGATAAAACATGGAAATTAAGATTTTGATACGAAACTACAGTCTTAATATTCCGATTCTGGGAAAGTTCTCATAATTACAAGTGTTACAATGCTCCTACTACAAGTTTGAAATCTGGAAGATACAACACACAACCCAAACACAGCTTTTTTCCCTGGAAATGACAGGATAGCAATTTGTATGATTTCTGCTTTATCTATGCAGCAGATGACTTCAAAAGTTGGTCTCCAGTATGTTTATGAGCACATATGGATTTCTGAGTCTGAATCTTTGATTATCAGGAACGACGTATCTCCTGCGATGCAGAAAGCCTCAGGAGATTTTGTTCTCTTTGCATTATAAATCAAACAAAATCCCCGTGTCTCACAAACAGAACTACTGCTCTTTAACAGACTAAATTAAGCAGTTTCCACAGCTTCCATGAAATCCATGCTGAGGATTTTTCATAATGAGAATCCTCAGTTTCAGGCTGGAAGTATCAAACATAAGGTCTAAACTTTTAACTATTGTTCTACCCACCCCTCTAATTTCTGACCTCCCTTAATTTTTCCCCCATATCAAATTCTTAGCACTGATGTCCTTTATCCCAATTAAGAATTTGACTTCTCCTTAAGTGATTAGTTGAAGATAGTGAATTCTTTAAAATGGTCTGTTGACTGTCTACTAATATCAGATATTAAAAGAACCTGAGCTGTGCATGCATGAGCACTGCACAATAATAACCTGCAGACGTAAGATGTAAGTCTGTCTTAACGGTCAAGCATCTCAAAATAAATCCCTGAAATAGATTAATCTCATGTTCATTTTCCGTTTAAAGCCATGCTCTTCCCCACACAGGTGTATTGGTACCCTGTAACACACCTTTCTTTAAAACAGATGATTCTAAAACAAGTTACTAGGAAGACACCTGGAATAGCAGCTTTCAGTAATTTTAAACCTAAACCTTTGCTAGGAGGTGTTTTGAACGCTGCCAAGTGTCAATAGAAGCTGGGCTAGAATGTTACCCTTTTGGTTTCAGCTCATCCAAGTGGACAACTGTGATCTGAGAACATGACTAGGTGTGGTAAAACAGACACCTCATGGATTATTTTTATTTTTCTAACTGCTGGAAAAGGATGTAGAGCCTTACATTTCTAGTAACAACGTGCATTCACCTACAAAATATGAAGGGCATCTCCTCATTTTTGTCGGAGAGGACAAGAAGTCAAATTATCATCCAAACCATGGAAAATTAAGTGGAGGACCAAAAGCCCAGGATTTCATTACTAGGACTTCAGTATGTGTCCCATCTGCTGGATTTATAACCTGACCTTACCCAGGCTTTGGGAACCAGAAAGCATTTCTTTCACTGATGCATCCAGCACCAGAGAAACAGCTGAAAACTGTCCTAAGACATTCTCTATAACTCAAGAGTTTTCTGACAGGCTACAGAAATTATTTCTTACAGAAGGTTGCCTATTATATACACATTTTTCAGGAATTTCTTCTGTTTTCTGGATAAAATACAAGATTATGGAATAGTGTGACCCTCTGAAGTGTCTCTGATCACCAGTGACAAATGCAGGGACACAGGGCAAGTCATATGCCTGTCCAGAGCTGGCAGAGCACCCGGCAGCTCTCGCCTGGGAGCACACATGGCCGAATCTGCACAGAAATCTGCACAAAGGCCTTTTCCTCTGCTGTTGGTTAGCGGTCACATACATCTATTTTACTCATCATCACATATTTGAAACCTGACTAGAGATAACCTTTTGACATATCCACAGTTGGGGTATTCTTCCAAACCAGCTGGTTACATGTGGCCTACAAAACTTAGATTCAAACAGGAAGAACTGCTGAAGAAAACTTGGAATCTCTCATTTCCAACTAGTCAATAAAGGACATAAAAAAGCTATTTTCAAACTTACATTGTCCAAGTTCTTTGTTCTCCAGTTTTTTAAAAGGAAAAAGTATTTTGCCCATTAGCAGGAAGGCCAGAAGACTATTCACAACATTTTACTTTGGGCACTAATGTCATCAAAACCAAGAATTAAAAGACAAGCTGTACATGGAAGTTGAAGAAAACAGCTTCTTCCAAGAGTTTCTGCATTCTTCAGATCACAGGTCTAGCACTTTAAATTAAAAGCTTTATTTATTTATAGCATCTTAAGATGCATTAGATCTCTGGCAACAAGTCTGGGATAGATCTGACCTAAGCAGCCATGTAAACTAGCATGCAAAACAACTAGGTGGGAACAGAGACTTGTTATATACAAATCCCTAACTTTCTCAGACTCAGCATTTGTTTTAAGAGCATTTGTTTCTGGTTATGACTTAATTTGTGAAATGCATATGACAAATTTGAAAAAAACTGTATACAGAGTGAAATATTCATGTGAGAACATCGTTAATGAAGTTAATTGCAACCAGAGCTAAGTTAGAACATTGTCTTGGGATTTCACAGCAGTATAACAGAACTCAGCAAGTTTTTAGAAAACATCTCTACAATCCTAAAAGCCATTTCACTGTAACTGGCTAACATTTGTTTGCCTTCCTGATTCTTACCGGCAGATGAAAAAGCAAAAGAGCAGATGTGAAAACCAGATAACCATCTACAAAATCCAAGCCAAATCCAAAGATGTCTATCAGCAAGTAAGAGGGGAAGAGCAGAAGCAACCAGAACAGCAAACTCAGTCCCCTTGGTTTAACAGCCAGGGCATACAGCATACCCTCAAAGATGTAAGCTTTGAGCTGAACTGCTCCCTCCACCACACAAGCAAAGTAGGAGACACATCTGAGCACATGGAATGAACTGCCTGAGAAAATCAGAGCTCTGAAGCACCTTGCACTCACCGCTGCTTTGCATCCTTGATCCTCTTCTTGACATCAGCCTCCCGGCGCATGGTTATTGCAGAGTTTTGGACTTGACGTAGCATAACCTGCAAACAGGCATCACACAGTAACACTGCTGCTGTGAAATTCATGAAATTAACTCACTTCTATGATTTTTTTCCCCCCTTCAAACAGATCTCAGAAATGTTTTAAATGTAAAGAATTCACAAACAGCGGAGAGTGACAATCAGCCTGTCTTTACACTTAGGGCAGCACTTGCTGCTGGGTTGTTTAAGCAGCTACAAAGTTGCTCAGAAGAAAATGTCTAAACATAGCTAAATATCTAATGTAAGTGATACCAGAGAGTAACAGGCACAGAGAAACAGCCAGGGTACTTGGATACTACTGTTTCCATTAGATGCCACTAGGAAGTACGGTGATTTTAATCTGGTGTCACTTGCTGACTCACCTGGCGTCCCCACAAACCCTCCTCCCACCCAGCAGCAGGCTGGGTCTCAGCCTTGCCCCCGTCAAGAGCCACAGCCCCGGTGGGAAGAAGCAAACAGTCCCTTCAAAAGCCCCCCAAAATGCTTTGGAGCCAGCTGCACAGGCAGGGAGAGGGAACAATCAAAAAGCACCCAGTTTTACTTCTGTTCAAATGCCTCACATTCCCCATGCCTTTTCTGCAGAGGCTGACATCAAACAAAGTGCCTAGGGGCTGGGGGTGGCCTTCCCACTCAGGATATACTGGAGGTTGAGGGCAAGGGAATGTCAGCATCCTTCCTACTTGGGCTGGAAACCACATGTAGATGTTGAAGAAACTGCAGCGGTGAGAGACCACAGAGCTGTCTGAACAGTGCTGGCAACTCACCAACTGAAGTCGCCACCTGCTTAACCTACACGCTAGGACCAGCCAGTACTGCTCCAAAGCTAGTACTGCTCCAAAGCCAGAGCTCTGAACTGTCCCTCACTGCCTAACACATAATGTGCTGCCAAAGCATAAGGCTCACCCTGGACTCCCGTGTGAGATCCCCTCCTAGGCGCAGCTCAAGGGCACGGGCTTTACTCTCTGCCTCACGAGCCTTCTCCTCCGCTGAAACACACAGGGAAAAGGATAACGTCAACCATTCAGTACATACAGCGTAGCGTAAGGTATTCACCCGAGGAGACCGATTTCCCGAGAGCCTCTGCTGGACTGACACGTGTAAAGGTACAAAATAAAACCTCACATACGAGAGTGCACCACCGACATGCCATCTTAAACTTGTCCAGAGGTTGCAGTCAACACCAGCATAATAGTAGGGCCAAACTCTGCAAAAGCACGTTTAAAGGAAAGATCCATGAGGAAGCCTGTGAGCCAGTGGAAAGAGTATAAGGATGCAAGTGGCCCTGCCTGCTCTACCCACAGGTGTGAAGGCAGAGAAAGGCTCTCACATAAGGAAGACTGAATTCAGGCTTGAAAAAAAAAGTTACAAAGAGGTAATTTTCTTGCAGGGATGAAGGAAAAAGAAGACTCTCAGAAATGCTTTTCTCTTTGATAATTGTTAAATTTTGCCTGAAAAGAGTCAGATCTGTGCTACACACAAAACAGGACAGAGTGTACTGAAAACCTACCACTACACCTGATCTCTGCGCACACAGCCTATCACTTAAAGAAATTCCCCTTTTCTCTTCTCTCTCAGACTGCCTGGCAATAGGTACACATCACCCTCGTATTGCTTAAGATTCATTCAATAAATTTCTTTTTCAGCAAGGAAATCCCTTCCTAAAATTGAGACACAAGGTACTTTGGCAAATTAGCACCATGTACCTTGCATCTGCATGCCCTCCATCCAAAAGCATGTTGGCTACAACTCTCTCGCATTCCCTTTCAGGCCAGAAGCCTGTTCTGCTCACAGCTGTACAAGAACTCGTTGAGTGAGTAATCTTCCTCTGTCCCACAGGCTATGAAATCCACAGGGGTAAACATGGACTGGCAAGTAATACCCTGCTTGGGCAGGGAAAGTCGGAGCTGCAGCTGTCACCTGCAAGCACCTGACTCAGGCATGTGTGCTGTGGATGCAGCACTGACCTTGTCACAATGTTCCCCTGAGCTCGCTTCCGAGCACGGAAATTCCTGAAAGACGATGCAGTGACACCACAGACTTCATGAACTGTAAAAATTTCTAACAGAAACAGACTGGTATAAATAAAGAACAGAAATGTTTATATGCAAGATGACTAGAAGAAATGATAAAGCACAGGTTAGAAGAGTGGCACATGCTGACAGGCACAGACATGATTTGTGGTACTATCCATCACATTTGAGAAGTCATGGCAGTTTGGTGAAGTTCCCACTGAGTGGAAAAGGGGAAACATATGCCCCATTTTTGAAAAGGGAAAAAAGGAAGACCCAGGGAAATACAGGCCAGTCAGTCTCACCTCTGTGCCTGGCAAGATCATGGCATGAATCCTCCTGGAAACTATGCTAGGGCACATGAAGAGTAAGGAGGTGACTGGTGACAGCCAACACGGCTTCACTAAGGGCAACTCACGCCTGAAACTCAGTGGCCTTCTACAACGGGGTTACAGAGTTGGTGGACAAGGGAAGAGCAACTGATGCCATCCCCCTGGACTCGTGCGAAGCATTTGACACTGTCCTGCATGACATCCTTGTCTCTAAATTGGAGACACATGGATTTGATGGATAGACTACTCGGTGGGTAAGGAATGAGCTTACTGCAGCCCACTGTGGCTGCGAGACACCCAAAACAAGGAAACACAACAGTGGAGGAGCGACCTTGCGCGAGATTTATGGAGCATGAGGTAAACAAGATGACAGGATAGCAACTGGCTCCTAGAGATTACCAAGCACTTCTCCAAAAGGCAGCACTCAGTTCCCAGCCAGAAGGAATCCAGATGCTGTAGCCAGTGTTTGATAACCTGTATCCACCGTCCTCCAGGCCCTGCTCAGCATTACTTGAAGAAACGCACGGTTTTGGTGTGTGCAGGTATGGGAATGCAAATGAACACAGGCAACTTAGACCATTACAATAAAAATCACCTTTCCTTTCTATGTAGTGTTACATTTGAGTTTGACTCCACTAATTCCCACAGAAGCACGCTCTGAGGTTCACCACAGCTTTCCAAGCAAGTCAGGGCAGAACTGCACTGTGTAACAGACTTCATCAGAGACAGCTTGGCTAAACATGAAAACACAGGAGTCTAGAGACTGCTTAAAACACTTGGTCCATTTAAGTCAAAGCTTGTATGGTAGGAGCTGGTGGGCTAAATGCAACTGTGTCTAAAGGGAAGAACACAGTGGTAACCCATAAGGGCACAGGTCAAACGTGATTCATTAACGCAATGACAATTGAGATGGCAGGGCTGACAGGGAACGACTCGGACACGAGTCTGAGGGTTGAGGCCCTAATGGGCAAAAATGCACACCCTAAGCAGGACGATGAGCATACGGCAGCTAGAATCCATATTCACGTCCTCCCAGGAGACAAAAGGCACAGCATACCCATGTACTGCCAAGCAAGTCACTGGACACACAAAAATACTCCGGACTAATACCCAGCGCAGAACACAGCTGCTAATGACTTTCAGTATGGGACACCCACATAATTCCTCACCTTTCTGTCTGTTTGCTTTTCAAACTTTCTAAGAGGATTTCTCGAAACCAGACCACGACAACACTGAGATGCCCCAATGCAGCATTCAGTCTTGGTTCAGAAATACACAGAAAGCAGCTGATGGGCTTTCACTGCTACCTTGTCCAGGAGTGGTACCTTTTTCCCAGGTACATCTGCTCACTGAGGGATCTGGATGCTACAGCTTATTGCATGAGCCAGGAAGTCAGTTCCCAGGGAATAAAGACTGGCTTTTCCTCATCTTAAATATATATATATATATATATATATCTTCACTCTTGGGCTGTGGCTTTTTGGACATGCCAAAGCCATGACACCGATAGAGCTGCCTATATGTCTTTTTTTTCCTTCTTCCTCTATAGCTATTTTTCAGTTATCATAAGTTTTGGTTCAACAAGCTCATAAGCTACTTGCAGAGACCCATTGATCCCACAGAAGAGCTCTACAGTATGATGGATTTCAACACATCCCTGGCAAGCAGCCATGGCATAATGGAACTGCAACTAGCTCAGCTGAGGCCCACTGTTTCACACAACGCAACCCTAGTTCTGAAAGAGAAAACTGCAAATCATTCCCTGGTGAAGATCCCTCGTAAGAGTGGTGTGCATCCTCAAGAGAAAGCGTATGCTAGAGATGATGAGAAGTTAATCTTTTCTAACAACAGCAGAACAAGAGAACTTGTTCTCTTTCTTACAGATTAAATCCATTTTCCTAGAAGCAAATAAATGAGATCTGTGCCATTGAAGCTGAGGTTAATGTAACAAGAATGTTTTAGTCCTGGAGGCTTCACGTGGTCAAATCTTGCTGAAAACAGTCTGAGGTCTGCAGTGAGTTTTCACCACCATGTTCAAAGCTCTTTGCTCAGCACCCACTTCACCACCAGAGGCTCTGAGCTGGCTTTGGTGATGAAAGTCAGTTTACGTTTCTGTGCCAATGGTACCTGTTCTTAGCACTGGGACACAAATACCATTATTTTTGAGTGTCAAGACACTAAAGCTCACCTTTTAAACATCATGAAAGCCTCATGGACTGCAGCAAGAAAGAAGCCTCTCTAAATCACCTTCTTGAAAGGTAATGCAAGCTTGTGCTGAACACCTGCTTTGGCTAGAAGATTCAATCTAAAAAATAAATTTTCAATCTAAATATTCAATCTAAAAAAATAAATCTAAAAAAAAATCTGCTTAAACGTCATAGTTTCAAGTCTATCTTGTTAGGTTGTACTTTATAAAGAAGGAATAGGGAACATAGCAATTTACACAATTTCACTTTGCTGCTTTGCTTTGGGCAGGGTCAAAAGTCATGCTGCCCTTAATGACTGCACAGGCTGAATGTGGCATCATCACTTGCATACTGACCTGAATACACACACACACGTGCCCAGAGCAGCTCTTACACAGGGAAAAAGGACACAGGCCTCTGATTTATGAAGTTGATTTATGAAACATACCAGAAGATATAGGTCAATGTCTTACAACTTCCAAGACTCCTCCCTCACTACGGCATTTCCCCATCAGGGGTTAGGGAGACTGTTCTGTATGTTAAGTTTGTGCAAATTTAATGAAATTATATGCTATATTTATATGCTTATGCAATTTTTATATGTTGAATATCCAATAACGTCAAATTGGGTTTCTCTTGAGGACTACAGGATATAATAGCAAGGAAAGACTAGACGGACCAAAGGTATATCTTGAAGGGGAAAAAAACCCCAAGAAACAAACCAGGACTCCTGTGCACACCCATACCAATCACTTTACATCAAGTGACAGAATAAAAATCTGTTTTTTGAACAACTGCCTCAACAGGGAAGGAGCAGAAGGAGAATAGAACCAAAAGCTAATGATATGCAGATAGTGAGAGCAGAACTGTGGGGTAACAGGCAGCAGCGCAGCCAGACTTCAGATGGAGCAAGGACAGACAGCTGTGACTTCAAGGGTTATTCTGTACCTGTATTCCCCAGAGGAAGAACTGGTCTTAGGGAACAATGTATGTTCCTTCTATTGCATGGAAGTAGGTCTGGGTCATCTGTAGTCGGTGTTATAACTAATTTCCTGAGCAACCATAATGATCACAGAAGCAAGCAATTTCAGGTCATATCCAGCAAGGCAGCCTCTTTCAGTCCTTTCCTTCGCTACAGCAAAATCATGATGCATGCATACCTCAGAGACTCACCTATCCTTGCCATGTGCTCTGCTTTCTTCACCTCTTGCTCTGCACGGGTCTTGAAACGGTTTGAAGTATATTTGTACATCCTGTGATGATCAAAACTTATTAATGAGCAAACTCAGCAGTAAGGTCAAACCAAGATTTCAGCATTGTATGAGAGAATAAGGTCTCCACATACTACTTTAGTATTCTCAGTAGATTCAATAAATGGAAAAGGAGGCTTACATGTCACGAACAGGGCAGTTTTGGATGCAGCTAGGCAAAAACTTTTAAAGAGATGCTTTAGTAGTAGCTGCAACCACAATATCCCCTTCTGCATTAGCCAGTGGGGGAGATATATATCCATATTCCTGGAGGAAATCGCAAGGTTTAGAGGAGTAACTTCTTCAGAAGCAGAAAGGAGGAGTGAAAATATATGGAAGGCTTCTCAAAAAACTCCCATTACAGATAAATAACCCTTCCTTTCTCCTGCAAACAGCTGTCCACAGGTACAGTCTGACAGAGCCCATCTCTACGCAGGGCTAGCTCAAAGCCTCTAAGTGGCAGAGCAACTCTCTGAATGGAGCTTCAAGTTTCAACTCTGAAGTTTCAGGACATTTCTGTATGTCACAAATCTGACTCACAACCTTGTAAATTGTGCTTGAGTTGCAACGGCTTGCTTCACCTTCCCTATATCATAACATGCCAAATGCAGATCACAATCTGACCAACTACTGCAGAGTGAAAGAGTCAGGCATGTATAAGAGGCAGAGGCTCGTGAGTGTCACCTCTGTGCAGAGGCACATAACTGGGGAAGAGATGACACCAAGAAGGTTGATTAGAGCCTGCAGGAACTCAAACTGCCTTAAGACACAAGGTTTTGGATGTACTGAGAGGAAAAATCCCATCCCAAATAACTTTCTATGAAAAAATAAACCTCTCCAGCATTTAGCCAATGCAAAAGCCAATAGAAACACTGTTTTTACAGAGAGGCAGAAACACAGAAGGACATAAGGCTTGATTGATCAACTCATTAATGTAGGAGGAACCACACTTAGATCCCAATGAGACACAAGATCCCCCCCCAAATGGCACATAATCAGGATCCATGAGAAATAACCTTGCACAGATGAAAAATTTCACTTAGATATGTTTCTGTGGGTGAGCACACAGGGATGTCGACACTGATGTCAGAAATAGTCACACCAACAGAAATACCTTGTTCCCAAATCCAGAAAATTCACACCACAAGCACAGTCCACTTAAATACATTTCTGCATTTATTAAAGTAATTTTCTGCTATTCATAAGGATCTCCTCACTGGGGAAAAAGCAGGCAGGTGCTAACTCTTCCAGAAATCACCCAATAGCCATGTTAGGAGATGCAGTCAGGTTTCTGATGCTCCTCAAATCTACTTAAGGGTGATTAAAGTCACCTGGGGCTGAGAGAGAGAGAACACATTCTGAAAACTGCTTTCAATATGCTGGCATAATTAGATTACCTCATCCACATCCCACCTGACTTTCTGGGGAGAGCAGGGGGGGAGAAGAACAAAAAAGCAGGGTGAAGCTGAATTAACACACCCAGCTCATAAGGTAGGGCAGTACCTGAAGCGGACCTTACAGAGAGCACCCGTTTGCAACAGGGTGCAGGATGAGCAATGGCAGGGTATAGGCACTGTGAGTGATCACTGTGCCCACCTTCCTGTTTCACTTTCTTTTCCAACACCAAATTACTTCAGTCAGAGCCAGGAAAGCCTCTGTTCAAGTGGTCTGGAACAGTGTATCCTAATAAAGATGTACAGAAACAGGTCAGACAGACAAGAAGTCTGAAGGACACAATAGTAAAACATACCCTCCCATCTTCAAGATGTTCATTATGACTGCCTTGGAGGGCCCTCATGAAGGAACACCCTTGCACTTGGCCTGGGCACTTCTATCTGCACAGCCCACGCTGCTAAACAAGCTGAAGTAACTGTTGTTACTGAGGGAGGGAACAGACGGAAGCAATCCTGCAGGAGCCACAAGCCATTCCCAGGGAGGCTGGTACTGAGGTATCACGCCTGCAAACACTGGTGAAGGATCTGCACAAAACCTGCCCCTGCCACTGGGATGTTACAGGCTCCAGAAAGGTATGGAGAAGCCTCTACCCACAGAACTACAGCTTCCAGAAAGGCTGATGACAAAAGAACGTGCGTGCCATGCTCAGGAGTCAAGCTGTTATTCCTGACAAGGAACAGTGCAACAGCTGCAAAACCTCTGTTTTTAGTAAAGGCACATAAATATCCTAAAGCCCATGACAGCCCATGACATTACATTCTTTGTTCTCTAACACCAACATATGAACCTGCAGACAAGCTACTGTACAAGCTTTTCCTTCAGAGATGAAGGCAATCCGACTTACAGCCCTGCTGCAGGAAGGCAGCCACCACCTCCCGAAGGCAATCCTCCCCAGCAGAGCTTGGAAGCAGGCTGGGCAGCAGAGAGACCAGCCAACAGCTGTACCTACCAATACCCAACAAAAGGCATGAAAGCATCATGTCAAACAGAAAGACACCTGACCCAAAGTTCACCAAGAAGTATGTAAAAAGACAGCCATCAGGAGTCATTTGTCAGCTCACCATCAGGTAGTGACCTGCCCTTTGCATGCCAGGCTGGTTTATACCAGACTTTCTTACAAAACCAGCAGTATGGATGGACAGAGGTGTCTCCATACTGACAGAGGAATGGCATTCCCTCACAGTAATTCACTTGCCTTTATCAGAAGGATATGAATAAAATTAATACCTGTTTAGGCTCAGGTATCATGACACTTCCGCAAAGACTAGCAGAGAACCCTTAAGTACGTACCACACAGTGCACCACCTACTTAGGCTGTATGACAGGAGAACCCTTACTGCCTGTTACCCACCCTTTTGCCAGACCAGGGAAGTTGAACAGTTACCTGGCCGAAACTATTGAGGCTCTGCAAAAAACAGCTATGCTAAGGAGCTGAGCATTGCTGATGCATCAACTGCCCTCTAAAGGAACACCTTAATGGTGGTACACTTCCCTCGTATGCCCCTATACAAACTGGAGTCCCTGTACAAGTGCAGGGGAGTAGTGTTACCCTGCAGAGCACTCAAAGCCCAGTAGTTAAATGGGAACACGTGAGCTCTGGTCCAAACGGAAAACCCAGTGCATAGGCAACCTTCTTCAGCAGGTTCAGGGAGAAGAAAAAAAAAAAAAAGTCACCTATAACTGTAAAAGCAGAGTAACTCCACCCTCAGAAAGGGCTGATTTACTGGTTTTCCTTCAGGAAATAGCCACCCAGAGCAGACTAAGCTCTGCTCAGGTGTCTGAAGGTAAAACATTGAGTTTCTACAACCTGTCTAGGGCACAGTGTTGGCACCTACCCCAAGGGCTCTCAGGACCCACGGTGAAGGCTTCAATGGCTCGTCCCGATGGCCACGTAGGTTCTGGAGTCCAAATCTGGCATCAGGAGTTTGAGACTAGAAGGAAGCAGTCTGGACACTCTTCAGAAAGACCTGGTAAGGCTACAATAATTGCCCCAAGTCC
This sequence comes from Strix aluco, assembly GCF_031877795.1. Taxonomy (NCBI): domain Eukaryota; kingdom Metazoa; phylum Chordata; class Aves; order Strigiformes; family Strigidae; genus Strix; species Strix aluco. The sequence continues at coordinate 16,750,254 of NC_133948.1, read as the reverse complement.
AAGAAGATCTACACTGTGCTCTACAGGAAGGCCTTGTTTGCACAGTCTTTACTACTCTGCTGCAAGAGTGGGGATTTTAAATGTGTCTTTTACAGTGTTGGTGAATTTTTACTGGCCTACCACCATAAGCAGATCTACAAGGAGCCTGCAAAAATGCAGCACAAGCAGATTTGTTAGATACACATGCACCAGCACTGATCCTGTGAGCATCAGCATGGGGCACCTTAGCCCAGCACCAGCTCCATTTACCACAACTGGCCCCTGAACACCTGGCATTACACCACTGTTAGGAGACAATACTGCAGCATTTCTCATCTCATCAGCCAGCGCAACCCATTCTGTGATTCAACCTTCTTGCCCTCCATGCCAGATCATTCCTAGGTCACAAATTACCATTGCTGAGCAGTCACAACTTGAATTTCCCCTTCTACAGCTGCAACTATTCCTCAAAAACAATGAAAAGCAGATACAGAATTGGTGATAGGGACCCAGAAGAGCTGCTGTCTAAATTGCCTAAAAACACAGTCTCTTTTCAACAGAAACAGTCTTAAGGTATAGAACAAAATTCTCGTGTTCCTCCCCAGACACTGACTATTGACCACTTGAAAAAGAAGATACTGAGGCAGATGAACATCTGGGGTGACCTGGTCTGTGTTACATTATCATGAAAATGCTAGCACCACCCCATAGTGATGACATCCTGTCTTTGAGTCTCACAAGAAGCTGTTCTCTGATGAGAAAACCTGCACCCTCCTCCGCTGCTTTCTCTCCATAGTACTTTTGTTGGACTGCAGCACAAGGCACTCACAGGTAGGTAAAATGCAGTCAGAAATTCAGAGATTCTCTACCCAGAAAATCAGGATTTACAGTGGCAAGTCAAGCTGCACCTACCAACTGCCTTCTGCAATGAAATGACTGGCTTGGTCAACATGGGGAGAACACTGGATGTAATCTCCCTTGACTTCAGTCAAGTTTCTGATACCATTTCACATATTTTCATTTAAGAAGCTGAGGAAGTACAGCGTGGTCTGTGTGTCAAGCTTGTAAGTTGAAAACTGTCCAGGCTCTTAGGGCAGCAGTCAAGGGCATGCCATCAGATTGCAGTTAGTGAAAGTACCCAACAGGTTGATAGGGGACCCATACTAATGAAACACTACTGCAATCTGAAATGCTGTATTAAACCAATCTGCAAATACTCTATAAAATTACCTTATCATGTCTTAATAAAATAGTAGTATTTAGAACACAGCCTGTGTGATCCCAGGGACTGAAGAACACTATTGCCTCAAGCAGACTTAAATAGATGTTTTCCTTTCCACTTCCATCCTTATAATGTTTTCCAGCTCCTGTCAAGCCAACTGGCACTCAGCTCAGCTCACTTTCAAATTTTTGTTTAAGGGAATTAAAAAGCAAGATAGGGAAAAGTATTTCCCAATCTCTATTCAAACCTAGATCAGCTACATATAAGTTAATTTTCAATGCAACTGTTTCAAAGTGCTCCGTCTAGTTTCTTTTCAGTAATAATTCCAACACCTACCATATGTATTTCCTTGTCCTACTTTAAAAAAAAAAAAAAAAGCAGTTACCCAACAGTTTTGTATGGATATGGCATTTTGAACAGCCAGCATCTTCATCTCTGTTTGCTCTGAAAGGGAGCCAAACTGCACAAATTGCTCATGCAATTTTCAAAGGCATTAGATTCTCCACTACCTAGCTCTTTTTCCATGATGTGAATACCACATCCCATTCTCTTACAATCTGTTTCTGTGGCTTTAACATGGAATTACATTGGATGCACCTGGAGAGCAAAATGCTGAACGTTTTCTGTAAGGCAACTCCAAAAGGTCCCACACATCTGCAGATTTTGTGTCCAACACTTACCTTGGCTTGTACAGGCAGCATGAAAGTCGTTTGGTTTGGACTTTGTGTCCATTTATGAAGATCCTCATTCTGGGATCAATATAAAGCACAGCAGCATAGGCACGGAAGGAGCGGCGCTCGGGCTTTCTGCAAGAGAGGGATGCTTACAGAGACGGAGCAGTTTGTTCAGCATTTCCTTGTAGGACTACAGGCAGACATTCTCCCACTCTGGTCCACGTAGCCCAAAGAGGACTCCATCGATTCACCCCCTGAGTAATCAAGTGTCTCTTTAGTCAGTGCTCATCTTGGAGTCTCTTTCAGTCTGGATTCTGCTTCCTCTTTTCTTCACAGTTTTTTCCCCCCTCATTCCCCTCCAATTAAGAGCAACTACATACTACTGTCACAGAGCCTCCTCCTCTATCCAAACCCAATGAACAAGTTTCTCCATGGACAAAACTTAAGATTCTCATTTCCCAATAAACTGCTACCTAGGAGCCAAGGGACCAACAGAAGCACCTCCCCACACTGCTCTGCGCTACCCCTGATGTATTTTAAGCACCTATGCCAGGACTCACATCTCATGCAACTGTGACTGTTATTTCAGCTCATAGCCATCTACTTCAAAACATGACAAAACATGCTTTCTTCAGCAAGAAAGCTAGGTAAAAGGCCTTTCCATTTTAATTACAATGCAGCTACATTAAGTGAGGCTTTTCTTTTAAATTTTTTCTCCCTGTCTTCTACAGAGATTTTCTGTTGAGCTGTACATTTTAAATGCTGTTACAAAACACTGATGCACATATTACTATAGCTTGAAAAGGATGTTTTGGATACAGCTGGATAATAAAGGTCAGACCTATAAACTGGACCATTTAACACTAGGTGTGTGCCCCACTTGCTAGCGAATTCTCTTACCATTTGGTTAGTCAGGAGCATGCTCCGACAGAAACTGCACTGATTACACACAGAAAAGGTATCACAAGGTCAGGAGGAAGAAGCTCCTTCCAGTGATCAGTGGTAATCCCAAAAGCTCACCAGCAGGCATTAAAGAAACTGAGAAGCATATTGGACCCCTGGAGGTCCCCAAGGAGTTTGCTGTATCTGTGTACTCAATAACATCAAGCTAATACATACAGAAATTGCTAGGTTTACAGTGTTTCGATGGGAAATTCAAGCACTCGAGGGAAGCAGGTAATTTCATAAAAGTAAAGCTTGCTAGGTGTGCCCACGAAGGTTTGGGATTTAACCAAGCATTTGGCTCAGCTCATCTCAGTTTTTCCTTTTCAGGCTACTCAGCACTCAGCTCTCCCTGAAGAGGGTCCTCTGAGTGCATCCTTCCTCCTTTGCAGGGAAGTCCAGGAGCTGCTCCTGCTCCCAGAAAGATGTGGTGATACACCCCACCTGCACCCAACCATACCTTTCACTTGTGGAGGCTTATCTGCACAGCACCTTGCATTTCTCCAGGGTTCATTTAATCACAAAACTGAACGTCAGTTTGAGAGCAGCACAGACTCACAACCAGCTGTCATTCTGACAAAAACATCTTTGAGTGCAGAAAATTAAACCTATAGCTTAGGGCTCCTTTGTTTTAAGGTGCCTAAAGAAGGGCATCAAGTTTGCTGCTTTGACTAAGTTGAGACAAGCCAATGCAGGCAAACGCACAACCATAACACCCACGGGCCATTTACATCCGTGAACTCCAAAGTGCTAAACAACAAACTAGTCATTTCAATTTTCCAATTCGCCATAGAAAGAGAAGCTTTTAAAAAACACATGCACACAGTATATAGCCAAACCCTACACATAATTTGATCAGAGCCCAAGGGCCTGTAACATCCATCACACTTACGTTCCCTCTGGGGGTGTTTCCGCCATCTGAATGTCTCGGGGGTCAGAAGTCACATCCAGCTCTGGCTCTCCGTTATCCATTAGTTTGAGGTTAAAGATGATCACCAGGGTGCCTGAGCAAGGAACAAGTTGATCAGGTGAATCCCAGCCAAACCCCAAACACCCTGTCTGTGACCAGCACTGTCCATACGTACCTTTCTCACCACAGATCTTATTAAACTGCTCCATCACTTCCTGTTCTGATTTGAAGGGGGAATACTTGTAAATTAGCTCTGTCTCAATAGCAAACTTCTCCATGTTGTCAGTCACAGGCTCCTGGCTTCGTGTGTTCCAGGTGGGCAGGGGAACGATGACCTGCAAATCGCATCGTACTAAGAATGACTCAGGCTCACCCACTCCAGCCAGCCCCTTCCTGCAGACCATGGCTGAACAACTCAGCCCTTCCGACAGCCCCCTAAGTCACTGCAAGGGCTCTTCCTAGCTTTTCAGTGGTTTGCACATCTGTCAAATGCTCAAGGACAGCTTTGCCAACCTCTGAGTTGCCTTCCTACAACATCTAGTCTTAGACTGAACCATTCCCAAGTAATCTATATGGTACTGGCTACTCACACACTCATCTTTTTTCCACTCCTCTTGTAACAACTTTCATAACACTAAAAAAACACCCAAACTTTGCTTCTTTAAAAATGCCAACCTCTGTGCTTAACTTCTGACCTTCCCTTGTATTTATCCTGATCTCTCTCTATTATTTTTATAGGATTCTATCAAGGTTACTGGTGTTTTCTGTCATTTAAAACAAAAACACAGATAGGCCACAGCTGCCTATCAAGGATGGTGAATCCCATTCTCACTTTAGAATTGAGGTCAAGCCAAAATTTCTGGCTCCAGAGCCACTGTGGGAACTACATCACTGTTCCCAACTTGCTTCAGCCATCAGCTGGCTACTAGCAAGCACTGCTCCCTCAACAGCTTCTTTGTAGAGCTCCCTTCACTATCACAGTGGAAAATGCTTTCTTAGATACTATCCCAGAGCAAATTTAAAACCTTTCATTATCGGCCTTGCCTGGAAAATACTTGTGCTTGAGCACAAAAATACTTCCATGTTAAGAGTCTGGATACAGAACAACAATGCCTGAATTGTCTGTTAAGATATACAAGTTTTCAATAGGTAGAACCACACTGATTTTTTTTTTTATTTAAAAAAAAAGATCTAAAAGAGACATGGCTGCAGTTTATGGCCTGCGGGTAGCAACTTCAAACACACCTTTAATTCTTTAGAGAAAATCAAAACAGAGCAATAAATTTAAATACATCTCAAATTTTGTGGGAAAATGCAAGAAGCCTAGGTATGTCCTGAACTCAGCATAAGCAACTAAGTGACTGAAACAAGCCCTTCAAACTTGCTGTAGTTTAGAGAGACCTCTCAAACAGAATTAAAACCAAAAGGAAGAAAAATCTTTGATGACTCTGCAGAAACCCTACAAGTGTACCACCAAGAGAAAACCATACACTGATCCAACCAGAGTGGCAGCCAACACTGACACAGACTCTTCTCCTGTGAGGGCCAGGGAAGTTCAGATGAGACAGCATTCACCACATTAGTTCATTACACCAAAGTACATGCAAACCTCATCAATGCCTTCTTCCTCATGGAACGTCCGTGACAAGAGGAGGCAAGTCATGGTGTTCTCCTTCTTCGTGAAGAGGACAAAATCCTTCCCAATCCGCATGGAACCCCTGGAGACAGATTTGAGGCTATTTTTACACCTGATGCACAACACTGTCTAGGAAGTAGACCACATTACTGAGTTTTCTCCCCATTATTTTCAATTATGAGACGCCAACACCAGGTAAGGCAGAAGAAAGGCTTAAACAGCAACTACCATTTCTCTCTAAACATCTCATTCCTTTCAAAAGGCATCTCAATCTGCACATTTTCACAAGGTTTCAAAACATTTAACACCAGTCACAATTAAAAGGTGCAGAAGTAAGCATGGCTTTCCAGGCTCATACAATGTAGAAAGTTTAAATCTAAAAAAAAGTTGACTAAGGTGAGATGTGACAACAACCTTCAAATATATGAGCAGAAATGTAAGTGAGAAAGCAAACAGACACTTCATTTCACTGCAGACAGAATGAACAGCAGCAGACAAGCTTCTGGGAGACAGAATTTATTTCCTAATGTCTAACTCAAGAGACTCACTGACACTTCAGTTAATGCAATTTAGTAGCTAGCTGTCACAAAAGAGACAGTCCCATCTTCCTCCCCACTCTCCTATCCCCGATAGTGCCTTCCACATCTTCTCTTTTATCCTACTACCCAATTCATCCAAAAAGACCTTAACAGAGAAAAATTAACACTGCCTCAAAAGAAGGATTAGTCTTCTGTCAGTTCAGTTCTCTTTAGATTGGCTTAACATGTTTCCAAAGCCCACCTTTCGCATGTCTAGGCTTCAGTCTGCATTTTGCAGCTGTAATACGTTATGCCTCTTGCTCAAGGTTAAGAACAGGACAGAGATCTGTCCTGGAAGTGCACAGGCAAGAGCTGGGATTTGTCCTGCACTGTAGCTGGATCGATAGTATCTCAAGAGCCCTTACATCCCCTTTTTTTCTGTCCCCCCAGATTGTAAGAGTCCCAGATTTCCCCAGTAGGATGCATATAGATAATTAAGCCACATGGAAGAGCATAAAGCAGAACAGCCGGAGTAAGCCATAAAAGCCCTCTGACTTTCACAGACATCAGTTCACCACAGCAAACACCTTCCTCTTTCCTAGCAAATCCCCTCCAACCAGTAAGATCTCTTTCCCACCTCTATTTCTCTGCCACTTAATCCCACTCCTCCTCTCATTCCTTCCATCATTCCTCTCCTTCTCAATGCATCTGTTTGATTTAAGAAAAAAAGAAAAGGTTTAAGTCCATCCACCTTGCACCAGACAACTTTCCTAGTGAGAGGCTGCAGCACTATTTTGCTCCAATCTTCCTATCTGTCTGCCACATGCATATTAAGGTTTTGTTCCCTGCTCTTTTTTTTTTTTTTTTCCCTCAGCTCTCATCTGTAACCTCTGCATCATGCAAACATAATGGCAAAACACTGTCACCAGTTTTGGACAGACTTCTCTGCCAATGAAGAACTACAGCAAGTGTTCATAGAGCTCCCATCTACCAAATTATGGTATCTTTATTTAGATTTCATCTGCCTTTTTTTTTTCCAGTGAAGAAGATATACACCTCCAAGCAAAAAATACATTTACTATCTCAACTCTAACCTCCATAATCTCAGGAGGCTGGCTTTTGTTATACCTACGATTTCAAGCCGTTCCCATACTGCCCAATTTGAGTTGACTCAGGTGACCGCTTAGCTGATTTACCAAACTGAATAACACTGGCAGCTTCATCTGGAACGAGAGACAGGGAACAAAAAAGGTTATTTTAATATATTCACACACATTGCTCGATGGCATTTACATTATCAAAAGCTTTGTATGCTGACAAAAATAATTCTAAGTTTCAGACTAGCCCAGTGCCCCATCTGAACTGCATGAAGACATTTCTTTTTACCAAAAATGTCCACAAGATTGTGTGTTGTGTCCACCACAAATATCAACGTGACCATAAACCAAAACATCCCCTGGAGCACTGCAGCTCTGCTGCACTGCTGACACCACAGACTCAAAACCACTGGCACCAGAGCATAAGGCAGTACTATAAAAAAGGTCTTGAATTTGGGATAAACGTTACTTTTTCTTCATGGTGTTGAACTGAACACTATGATTAATTAATGCACTATTAATGCAAAAGCTAACTTTTGTAGCAGATTGCTGGACTACTGACAGCAGACAGCTGTGTGTGAAAAGGCACTACTAGCAAGTACCACAGCAATTAACAGAGTATTTTATTAGCACAGGACAAAATGAAAGGACATGATGGCTTTACAGCTGAGAGGGTCTGTCATTTTTAGTTCAAGCCTTTCTATTGTTCAAGGGACAAAGCCTTTTAACATCATCCATAGGACAGAACAATTCCTCTCCCTTCCCCCAAGAGACAGCAATCGTTTGACCATAGAATTTACTGGGAGAAATTAAATGCAATTCCAGAGACAAGGAACACAAAGTGCCTTGACAGGAAGGCTAACAACAATTACAGCCCTCAAATGCGTACACAAGCTGTGAAGGAGCACGGGACAACACTCACCCCATCAGTTAGCTACACAGAAGCTGGGCCCATGGGACAGGCTGGGTTTAAGCATGCAGAGAACTTACCCAGGTCCACTAATACTGACAGCGAGTTTTTACAGTAAGACATTTAGTACTAATACCATTGGTCCAACACAAAATCACCGAGATGGGTGTCAAAATGCCATTTTCCATTGAAATGACATTCAGACTTAACACCACAAGTTGCAAGGCAAAACTACAGGAGAACAACTGTGCAAGCACCTCACTGCCTCAGTTCAGTATGTTCATAATGGAGGTCCACAGCTATTTCAAAACCAACATTTGACTGGATGAGAGTCCTTTCCTTCAGCCTACTGTAGTATTTTCTAGCCAAAAAAAGAAAACGTTAGATTATCTTGTATTTAAGATCTGGGCAAGGATACTGGTGATGATGGTAATATTATTATTATGACTATTACTGTGTTAGTTTTAAAGCCTGGTCAGAAAAGGGGCTACTGGAACCCTTTTGCTATACAAAGTGGTATCAACATCTGTTTTTAAGAAAACTTTGAGAAGCCTAAGAAGGGTAAATAGTAATTGTCCGAAGCATTTCCTCTCTCAGAAAAGGTGATCACATGATTTATCACTCAATGCTGGACATCCAATGCCACCCTATAAAGATTCTTCTTTCTGGGCAGAGGAACAAAGATGATGACAAGCAGAGGGGACTACTCAGGAGTGAGAGAGCATCTCTCTGCTCCAGGCTTGCTATCTTTGGAAGAGATTTAATCTTTACCTCCTCTCAGGAATCAAGGTACAAATGAATTTGTTTCCAGCTTTTTTGAGTTAAGGCTCTGGAGCAAGTTTCACTTAAGGCTATTTCAGTCACACTGTTTTCACTTTGTTGTGTCTCAGAGTTACTGCGTTTAAAAAAAAACAAACTCCCTGGCAACAAAAAGCAGGGTGATGTGATCTATGCCAAACAGACAAGAGAAAAAACAATCTGAAGGAATTTGCTCAAGATGGCAGATTAATCTTCAGAGCCAAAGAAAAGGAATCAAGGGAAGAGAGAAAAAGTTTCCTAATAAGAAACATCAGACTCCTGGGATGAAGAACTGCAGGACAGAGCTGTTTAGTCCCTGAGTGTTGGTCCTCCAGGATAGCAACAAAGCACCCTCCTGAACGACAGACAGGCTGTTACAGCACAGGCGCTGGCTGACACACAACAAACGCACCGCCACATCCCTGCAGGCAGCTGCCTGCTCCGCCACTGTGCGTCACAAGGCAGCCACTGAAGGCAGACCTGGCTTCACCCTCTGAGGCCAGTCCTCTCATATTTCCAAGTTCTCCAGTTAAGAATACACTAAAGAAGGTCCTACTGAGCACAAAAAAAAAAAATCATCCTTCCTGCGTTTTCCATAAATTCACCTCTTACGTTCGCATTAGGTAGAGTACTTGCAGTGGACTCAACAGCATCCTCAAAAAATATTCCAGAGCCGAAGTATCTCTTTACTACATGGGGGAAATCAGCCTAAACCAAGACTACTTCCAGTCAAGCTTTCCCTGGGACAGTCAACAGGGGAGAAGCTCTGAGGTCTTTCATCACTGTAACAAACACAAGACACCCAGCCACCTGAGCGAGATGGCTGAACACAGCTAGTGATTGACAAACCAGTTTAATATATGTTAGTGTGATTTATTTCAAAAATCCGTTAACTTGAAAGGAAATGTCAATGTGCTACAAGGTTAAAGAGATATTTTCCTCTGAGAAATATGTAGACCACTTCCCTGAGAGTGGTCTCCCAGATGTCACTGCCTACACATAAAAGCGTATACACGCACTTCAAAAGAAGCACTAGAATCCCAGTTACATTTAAACATCGTTCCTCACCCTTGTGAGCCTTGGATTAACAGTGTTTTAAAAATACAAGATCTAATAAAGCAACCAAGACATTAGTACTTAATTAACTGCATCCAGTAAAACAAAAGCTCTTTTGAGCTTCCAAACGTCAAAAATACAGTTTAAATAGCAAGAACTGATATATTTACTTCAATCCCTGGGAAAGCAGCGGAACTAGTCCTCTTAAAAAGTATTACAAGCCAAAGGAAACAGGTGATTCAGATAAGCCAGCACAGATTTCTCACAGGCAAGTGACACCTGACTGACCTGGTTACCTACAACAAGGCAGCACTTTCTGTCCACATGGTGAGAGCACTGGATGTTGTTTAGCTGGGCGTCAGCAAAGCACTCGACACCGTTTCCCACAGCCTTCTCCTGGACAAACTGGCAAGACACAGACTGGATGGGTGCTATGTAAGATGGGTAGGGAACCGGCTCACAGGCTGTGCTCAGGTGATCATCAATGTTTTTTACTCCAGCAGGCAACCTGTCCCAAGTGGGGTCCCCCAGGGATCAATGCTGTCCCACACACTGTTCAACATCCTCGTAAGGGATCTGGATGATGAGATCAAAAGCACCCTCACCGGGTTTGCTGGACACATCAGAAGGGAGAGCCACCTTAGAGAGAGACCTGGAAGAGTGGGCAAGCAAGAACCATATGAAGTTCAACAGAAGGGCAAGGTCCTGCACCTGGGATGAAATAACCAAAGAGCCCAGCACAGGCTGGGATCTGCGTGGCTGGGGAGCAGCCTTGGTGAAAGGGACCTGGGGGTCCTGGTGGACGACATCTGAACAGGAGTCAGCACTGCACCACTGCAGCAACAAAGGCAAACAGGATCCTGGGCTGCATCCACAGGGGCATTACTATGGAGACAAGAGATGTTATCATCCCACTCTGCTCAGTGCTTGCCAGGCTGCACCTGGAGTACTGTGTCCAGTTCTCGTCTCCTCAATTCAAGAAACACACACAGACTGGACAGAGATGATCAAAGGGCTGGAGAACCTGCCCTATGAGAAAAGATGAAAGGAGCTAGGTCTCTTCTTCCTTGAGAAGAAAGGATTTGGGGTAATCTCATCACAGTATTCCAGTACTTCAAGGGCAGCTACAAAGAGGATGAAGGCTCTCTCTTCATAAGAAGCCACATGGAAAAGACAATGGCCAAGAGGTACAAGTTGCACTGGGAAAGGTTTCATCTCAATATAAGAAAGAAATTTTTTAGAGTGAGAACAATCAATCACTGGAACAACTTCCCCAGCGATGTGATGGAGGCCCCATTACTGGAGCTTTTCAAGACGTGATGGGACAGGGTGCTAAATCGTCTCATGGTAGTGTGAGCTTCAGCAGCACAATGGCAAGTAGTTACTTTTAATGCATCAGCTTTATGTACAATAAAATAATCCTTAATTAAAATTATCATGTGGAAAAATAAAACACTCCCAAGCTCTATGATTTCTGTTGAAGGAAGGTCTGTATGGATGTTGATGCTATTTTCAAAATAAGAAGGGAGAAAAAAAAGTTCAGTAAAAGGTTTTCTGCTGACATCTCCTAAAATCAGCTTTCAGATAAGAATCTAGTAGATCTGCATTATAAGAAATTAAAACTCAGACCCCTATAGCCAGGGACAGAAACAGAGAGAGGCCCATGTTGGGACTTAGAATAGCAGACTCTCCCCAGCCACTTTTGTCCATGTTGACAGGCAAACAGTGCAGCAAATGTAGTTTCTACCTCGCTGCCCTTGGTCAAATGACTGTCAAATGCATATCAAGCTTACTATGACCATCCAGCATTGAAGCCATGAAGATGTGATCGCTAGAGCTAGACTCTGCATCAAAACAATATGTCTCAGACTGCTGAAAATTAAGAAGGGCTTTTCTGAAAGCGCTAAACAAAGTTGCATACCAATTTTACATTCTGAAAAGCAATGTCCTGGAAAGGGACAAAGATAACTTCACAGCCTAGTTGAAATTTTTTTGAAAAAAATAATTTTCAGACACAGAACAAAACACACTTTGATGGTGTCTTTGATCAAGACAATCAAAAGACATAAACTATATGGTATTTGCTGTGCATGATGCACAGTGCTGTGAAATACCACTACAACCTACAGAATCTGCCAATCTCCTTTACAGAGTATCTCAGACTACCAAAGTCAGGATAAAAATCCTTCAAGATTTGGCAGAAAGATCAGTCAGAAGAAGCAACTTAATACTTAGCCAATATTTAAATCCCACTTTGTCACAAAATCAGCAATACAGGAGCAACAACGGCGTAAAAGCTGCTATTAGACTCTGCGGCATTAGAACAGACATTTGTCACCTTCTACGCTCAATCTCAAGACAAACGTGTAGTTTTCAAGACATGCAGAAAAGGTTGTATTTCTTCTCCCTGATTCAAAGGCTTGTGAGAAGGCCACAGTTAAGTCTCTGAACTTGTTTTATGGATGGGGCTTAATTGCTTCCTTCAATTCCACTGGTGACAGAAAAGTGCTCTCAGAAGACCTGTTCAGCACCCTTAATTGTATTCCAGAGAATACACAGAAGGTGTCTAGAGTTCAAACTAAATTCCTTTATGCAGGTCACAAATCTGTGTATGAAATATGTTAATGTATTTTTATAAGGATTAATAAACAGAACTAAATGCTTCAAATCTGTACTGGTTTGGCTGGGATAGAGTTAAATTTCTTCATAGTAGCTTGGATGGGGCTATGTTCTAGATTTGAGCTGAAAACAGTGTTGATAACACAGGGATGTTTTCGTTACTGCTCAGTGGTGCTTACACAGCGTCAAGGCCTCTTCTGCTCCTCACACCGCCCCACCAGCGAGGAGGCTGGGGGGGACAAGAACTTGAGAGGGGACACAGCCGGATGGCTGACCCCAACCAGCCCAAGGGATATCCCAGACCACAGGATGTCATGCTCAGCAATAAAAGTGGGGGGAAGATGGAGGAAGGGGGAACATTCGCAGTGATGGTGTTTGTCTTCCCAAGTAACCATCAGGTGTGATGAAGCCCTGCTTTCCTGGAGATGGCTGCACACCTGCCTGCCAATGGGAAGCAGGGAATGAATTCCTTAGTTAGCTTTGCTTGCAGATGCAGCTTTTGCTTTCCCTATTAAACTGTCTTTATCTCAACCCATGAGTTTTCTCTCACTTTTACCCTTCCAACTCTTTCCGCCATCCCACTGGAGGAGCGAGTGGCTGTGTGGTCCTTAGTTGCTGGCTGGAGTTAAACCACAAAAATATCACAAGAGGATCTTAAAGTACTGAGAAATCAGTACAAAAATGTTAGTCAATGCTTATTTACCCATCTCCCCCACTTTCTCCAAAAGCTTCCAATTTAGCCCAACTTGTCTCCTAAGTAGAGAGCTCCTCACAAGGAGGATTTACTCACCTTCAAGACACAAAGAAAGTGATGTGGGTTGAAAGTGCTGTTCACTGATGTAAAGCAAAGCAAGACTGCTTTTCTCCTGCTAGATGCAACATGGATTTACATCAATTCTTACAACAATGCAGAAGTACATTTGTTACATTCTTCTCATACTCCTAAGATCTTATACTGTCAAGTATTGATCTCAATCACAATACCAATGATGAAACTATTGCAAAATGCTTTCAAAGCTAAGATTTTCAATTTCTGCCGTGGCACAGTTTCATATTAAATCTGAGATACACTAACCACCCGGCAGCCTCTAATAGGGAAAAGGCTTATGCTCATCAAAGCTTGTGCTTGTTCCTTTTTCTGGCTAGCTACACTATTCTCACTGCAGCCCCAAGGTCAACTTTGGTTGCTGGAAAACCACAGGCCAGGCTGACTCAACTCTATAAAGCAGCAAAACAATTTTCTTTTGGGCAGATTAGTTTTCTGCAACTGAAAAGGTGAATAGTTTGATATATGATACAGTGCAAAAGAGCCAGTGCAGGGGCAGGAACACATATCCAGGCATGCAACATGCCCCTTTCAACAGAACCAAGCTGTTAATTCAACTTGAGCCATAACATGAAACCTCAGCTTGAAAACGCAAGTGTAACTTCCTGTCACTTACTTGAATCCATTCCCGTTCCATCATCCAAAAAACACAGCATGAATCCACCTCGCAGGTCTTCCCGTCGCTCTACAAGAGAAGAGTTATTCACTACTCCTACAAGCAAAAGTTAAAAGTTCCATAAAATGGAATCAGCGTTCACAACAGAAGTAACACAACAAACAGGACTTTCACAACCCCAGTATGGCTAAGCTGTAAGAAAGAGCACGAGATTTTTGTTACAGAATGACTAAGAACTTCTGCACTTCAAACTGTATGTAAACATATGCTACAAGAGTATATTGTAAAAGCAGGTTTCTAATGCATCCAGTATAAACAGCTGCTCACTTTACCTGACAGCTGAAGGCTGATCTAAGTGCTTGCCCGAGTTATTTGTAAAGGTACAACTTTTTGAAAGACAAGCAGCACTGGGGCACAGGACAAACAGTAGAATCACGGAATTATTTAGGTTGGAAAAGACCCTTAAGATCATTGAGTCCAACCATAAACCTACCACTGCCAAGTCCACCACTAAACCTTGTCCCTAAGCACCACACCTACACATCTTTTAGATATGTGTAGATGGTGACTCAACCACCTCCCTGGGCAGCCTGTTCCAATGCTTGGTAACCCTTTCTGTGAATAAACTTTTACTAATATCCAATCTAAACCTCCCCTGGCACAGCTTGAGGCAGTTTCCTCTTGTCCTATCACTTGTTACTTGTGAAAAGAGACTCATCCCCCCTCTCTGCACCCTCCTTTCAGGGAGTTGGAGAGGGCCATGAGGTCTCCCCTCAGCCTCCTCTTCTCCAGACTAAACCCCCCCAGTTCCCTCAGCTGACCCTCACAGGACTTGCTCTCCAGACCCTGCACCAGCTTCATCGCTCTTCTTTGGACGCACTCCAAGGCCTCAATGGATTTTTTGTAGTGAGGGGCCCAAAACTGAACACAGTATTGGGTGTAAACACCCTGACTCTTATTCTACCAGGTACAACACGCATTTGCAGCCTAAATCCAAGTTAACCACTGACTTAACTGCTGACATGCAAGGAAGCAGCAGGAGTGACTTACCAGTATAAATGTCTATTCTTGTGGCGTCTGCATCTCTACAAAGCAATAAAAACACAATATTCAATCTCAAATAGAAATGAAGCTAAAATCCAGCCAAACACAGTAATTTCCAAAACGAATTGGCTGCACAGATCAAAGCCCACAAAGGCCCCAGATTCAGCACTAACAAGCAAGTTAAAAGGTACATTGTTCTACTTTTTGCCTACTTGAACCCAAACTCCAGCACAAGATGTTGCTGCCACATAACTAAACCTAGTTATAGTGTCACTGTCTCTTTAACAAAAGTCATACTAAAGGGGGCGGGGGGGATGGGGTGGGGATTCAAATAAGCACACACTTCTGAGCTCCCTCCTGTAGGAAACAAACAATACCTACATTTTTTCTGTCAAGATGCCTATGAAAAGTTTAGGAAGTCCACATAGAACTCCATCCAGATACATTCAAGGCTGTCATAGGAAACTGTCATTTCAAGATCGTTTACATAAAGCCCTTCATACACTGTGCATCATCCTCTGTATTTGAAAAAGCATCATATACAGCACTACCGCCCTCTTCTCGAAACCATTTTTTTTTTTTCTTGTAGACCATCACATACCCTTGGTTAGCTGATCAGAAGAGTGCAGTTGTAGTGCTGTAACAAAACCTCACTTCCCAGATGTCAAGTCACTTTGTATCTCCAGCCAAGTACAGCTACCTCCTTCCCAGAAGGCCAACCTCACTTTTGCCAGAGGAAGAACCAAGAGGTTGAAGAGAAAACCACCTATTCATCTCAAAGATGCTACATTTAACTATGTTATATCAAAAGTGAAAACAGCAACAGTGCGCACTCACACACAGCTGATGCCTTACACAGAATCTTTCCTACACAGAAAACTTCCAGTTTCAGGTCTTTGCATTATGAACTGCAGAGTGTGACAATTCACATTTGATAGAAAATAATCCCAGAATATTTCCATAATGCCTCATCAGAATATTTTGTGAAGCTCAAGGCTTAGGACGCAGCCATAGCCTGGATTCCCTAATGCAAACATGAGAAATGTGACCTAAAACCTGAGACTTCCAAATACCAAGTCTCCTCTCAAGTCTCTCTAACTGTTCCTGCTCTATTTTTCAGCATCCTGCTCCTGATTTCATTTCCATCCAACTGCTATGCTTGGTACTAAGTCAAAGATTAGCTAAGTGTCTTAAGAGTCCCAGCTCCAGTAATTTAAACAAAAAGTCAAACTTACTTTTTCCTTACATCAATCTTGTGCCTTCTCACAGTTCCCCTTCCAATCTGAGTTGTTCTACCATTCAAACTTACCTTTTCAGGAATAATACCTTTTTTTTTTTAATGGGGTAGATGTGGCGGTATAAGAGGACCAAGGGAAACATTTACACTAAACTACAGCAAAATCTTCTGGTTTGTATTTTTCATAAAGTGTATTAGAAGTGAAAATTGCTCAAGGTCAACAAATAGACTGGCTAATTAAATCTTAACCAAATTTACCTTGGGAATTTGGCAGTCTCAGGTACATACCTGGCATTATCTACAAGTTCTGCAAGGGCACCAAACAAAAATTCATGGGTAGTTCTGCAACAAAACAGAATCAGCAGGGTTACACTGACACTTAAAAAGAAACCTTTAAATAAACAAGAATCTCAACCACATTTTAAACAAGTCCAATAGTATGTCTACAATACTAGCATCTGCCACTGACAGCAGACTAGAAATGAGCATTTTACTGTCTACCAGAGGCAGACACGCAGCAGACAGGCTGCCCCATGGAGTCTGATACAACAAACTGCTGCCCACTATGGTCTAAAAAACATCACGTAGCTCACAGACGCAACAGAGAAAATCGTTGACCTGATGAACCAGCCAACAATTCATATAAATCCTTAATTATTCACCACACTGACAGGCCTGTTCATAGCAACTAAACACTGCCTATAAGTAAAACACGGACAGATGAGGATGACACATAAGGTCCATCTTCCCCAAGCACATATTCACTTTGTAGAAGTCATTTCTGGCAGGAAGAAGCTTCCAGATCCTGCGAGACTTCCAATAGCTGCAACTGCTCCTAATCCAGAGAAAGGCCACCACTATACAACACCACCTTCCAAACTCAACGCTAAAATCACCTACTCGGGTGTCACTTCAGCACAATCTTGAAAGCCACATTTAGTTTCCAGCCTCTTAACTGCCACCTTTTATAAGCAGCACTTGTTTGAAAGCCATTAGTTATGTGCCTCAACCTTGAAAGAAGATACATGGTGAGAAAACCTTAAAGAGCTAATAAAATCATTACAATACATTGTCTGCCAACATTAATGCAATATCACCACTGAATGCCCAACCTGGTGACCTACCATCAAAACCTAACAATTATTTCAAATGTAGATGAGCCACACTGACTCCAATACTAACAGCAGCTACAAGACCTGAAGAAATCTATTGCTCCTCTAGGATGCTCAATGAAGAGACTGAGTCCTCAGAAACTGTTTTTATCAACGTTTCAGTTTGCATGAAACCTCTTCACTTAGAACCTGCTTTCACTACTACACAAGAAGGCCAACAGGTGACCAAACAGAAAGGTATACTTATTCATATTTTCAGCTTTTGAAGAACACAGGTACTTCCCACACATAAAAATCTATAACTGTCCATAATGCTGACAATCACAAAATGAACTTTCATAATCATCCTCAATGTCATGGCACCTAACCCATCAACGCAGCTCCAGTCAGAGGTAAAACACATCAGTTTTGCAAGTTATCACTCGAACGACGAGAACGGAGATTTCCATCTCTGCAAGTTCCCGCTTGCCCACGCAGAGACACGAGACAGAAGGGAACAGTGTTTTGAAGACTATCTTCCCAATCAGAAAGCTTCCACAGAAGCTCAAACTTGGTATTCTTTCCTTTAAGCAGGATTTCCTGTGCACAGATTTCAAGTGCTGCCTTGAGTTTACGAGCACCTATTCAGCTCCACGAATCAACAGCCCAGAAGTTTATTTAGGAAATAACCCATGTCAGGAAAAACCCATAAGCGAATGGATGGTTTAGCATAGTAACTATGCTTCGTTAGCAGCTTTTACTCTACAATTTTAAAAATGCTTCAAACTAAGGAAAAGATGCAAATAAGATACAAGTAGGGATTTCCAAAGAAAGATACTGGAACAAAATAGCTGAAAATGTAGCTGTAGATGATAAGAAGAGAGGCAAGATAAAACTTCATTTCCACATAGCCTGACACCATCCTCAACCTGAGCATCTACCAAAACTGGAACCTCTTGTGCTGACACAGGCAAAGTAAAACCTTGCTACAAGCAAGTGAAATCTACTCCAGCTATTCATCACTAATAAAAATTTATATACACTAGAAATATCTTCTAGTCAGTATATTAATCTCAACATTTACACTTATCTTGTCAATATCTAATTAAAGTCTGGCCTGATTCTTTGGCCTGATTCAATCAACTCAGCTTTAACAAAAACCATGGTCTTGCCTTACAGTCAAAAGTGCCTGAAACACTTAACATCCACCATTATCAACTGGTGGTAATTTGCCCCCACCTCCCAAAAAAGCTTGGGGTTATTTTACTTGCGACATAAGTTTAAAAACCACGAGGCAAGCTGTTGGCAAAATGGAGTCTATCAGAGCTTGCACATAACCTCGCAACACTTAGCGCGAGCTAGACGGGCATCACCAGAGGCAACAGTAACTTCCATCAGTCAGAGCACTTGAAATACAACTACTACTGGTCATACAGCTGATGAAATGACACATGGATGGAGGAGAAATGTTATCAAAATCTGTACTCTCAGCAACAACTCATCTTGGCGGAAGCAGAATGGCTTGGATCTTCCCACAAGTTCCAACTTTCATGAGACAGCTCCACGCAGGAGCGCAGGCTTGAGAAGGAACAGAACAGGGAAGTCCAACACTGCCAATTTATTGAAATTTGGGTTACAAAAGATCAAGTCAGATAACTCTGCAGAACATGGCTGACTTCAAACACCTCTACAAACAGCCATTTGGAGTAACATCCCAAGGGATTATTTTGTGAGCAGTTCTTAGAGGATCACCTCTGTTTGAACCCAGCTGGACTTCTGATCCTGCACAGTCACCTATGCAGGTGACTAATTACTAAAGTACCTAATTACTAACGAAAGGCATAAGACTTCATTTTTATTCTGAAGGAGGCCACATCCGGGAAAATGCTAGTTTGACATCTGCCTCAGGGACAGGAGCTATCCTCTCAGTACTGCACTCTGTTTCAGGCCAGAACAGAAAACACGCACAAGAAGAAATTGGAGAGTTTGTGGGGTGGGCAAATGTTGTTGCTATGTTATTACTAGTATTCCTAAGGCCCACCATTTGGTCATTTTGAAGACTTTCTATATGAGTGACCTTCTTCCACTCCAGCTGTACTCAACAGGACAATCCTAGTTACTGAAAAAAAACCCAACTTCAATCACAAGTGGAATCCTACCTACTGTTAGAAGACAATGTCAGCTGTTCATCTTTTACCAAACTACTTCAATTTTACATTACAAATGTTCAAAATATAAAAACCCAAGTTGGCTGGGCTCAGGTGTTTTTGTGATCATTTCTATGAATAGCTTTGGAAGTATCTTAAAGTAGCAGCATTTAATTTTTAAGGAAAACCAATGTGAAGGCAAGCAGGTAACTTTGGGAAGTCATAAAACCAACGCACAGGTAGTTTTTACGTGCTTATGCACAGTGATTTTCATCCTATGATCTAGAAGAACTTTAACATAGAATCATAGAATAGTTTGGGTTGGAAGGGACCATTAAAGGTCACCTAGTCCACCCCCTACTGCACTGAACAGGGACATCTTCAACTAGATCAGGTTGCTCAGAGCCCCATCCTACTTGGCCTTGAATATTTCCAGGGATGGGGCATCTACCACCTCTCTGGGCAACCTGTGCCCATGTCTCACCACCCTCATCATAAAAAATTTCCTTATATCTAGTCTGAATCTACCCTTTTTTAGTTTAAAACCATTACCCCTTGTCCTATCGCTACAGGCCCTACTAAAAAGTCTGTCCCCAGTCAACTATCCATCAAGAAAAGCACTTGGAAAGCTTGGAAAAGCACAGTGGTATTCTTACTAAAAAAAATACAGCCCCTGAAGATTCAGGTACATGCTGTGAAGTCTGCCATCAGACATGGAAGCATTAAGAAGCTATTGAAAAGATCTGCTGCAAGTTCTCAAGTTCAGGGACGAGATAAACTGGCTTCTGTAAAGCACTTCAGACTGAGTAGTCTGAGTTAGACATACTAAAACTTTTACGTAAAGGAAGTCTTTTAAGAAAAAAAAAGTAAGGCGTGGTTTCCTTCTGCACCTCAACAGCTAGATGGCTGATTTTTAACTGCAATTTAAAGAACTACCTCCATGACTATGAGAACATCTTTAGCACCGAAATGAAATTTGTCTGAGATGGTATGGTTTTCCTCAGCAAGAGAGAAAGTCCAAAAGATGAGAGTCTCCATTATCAAAAGCCCTATGCTGTTCTTGGGTTGGTTTTGGGTGTTGGGGGTTTTTTTTGCTCATTCTTTTCTTGGGGGGTGGTTTATTTGTCATAGGTTGATTTTTTTTTTTTTCTTCTTTTAAAAATTACTTCCATTGTTTCCATTCCCACTCTTAGGAAAGCATTTGGCTTATGCACTGATCCCCATAATCAGAAAAGGTTCTTCACTCGTGATGGACGGAAAGCCCTGGCTTTGCCTTATTCATACACATTAGCCTCCAGCTCCTCCTAACAGTTGTGTAATGCAATTATGCATTGCAGACATACAGCACAACGGAAGTAGACCAGCAGTGTAAGCAGAACAGTAAGTATGGTGGCAACATGAAGTAGCTTCAATATCTAATACTTCAGGGCAGCAACAACACATCAGCCTTTTCCGCAGCGCAGACATTATCTTCTTAAGAACTCTGGCCGACTTCATATGTTCTGCAGGCAAACACAAGCTCCTGACAGAGCTCTGCCATACGGTCTTCTAATCTGTACATTTGTCTTCTGCAGCTGGACATGAGAATGTCACAAATCAGCGGCAGCACAAGGAAGGTGACTCAGTACTGTCTGTCATCGTCAGGCACCTGACTGTCCACTCCACACGCAACTGCTACCAGCCAAGCCAGAGAGCGAAACCACAGGACACAGACCCAAGGGTAACACCGGGCTGTTACTAGGTTTCTTCTGTGCAGAACCCATTACCTTCCTTGTCCTGAAAAGAAATGGATCATAATGCTCTTGGCATACATGAGATTCGTCCCAGTTGCTCTTGCAGATATATCTTGTGTTACCCACAAAATCAGTCAGATCTACTTTGAAATCAAGTTGTCCACATTTCTGCACATCCAGAGTCTTTTAAACTCTTGCAGACCACTGCAGTCCTTCACTCTAAGCCTGCCTTCACACGTTGAAAAGGAAAAGTGAAAAGATAAGCCTGGCTTTATTTATTCTTCTATTGACAGTAACAGTAAGAGTCAACTCTTCCACAAAACGTTAGCAGACAATCATACGACAGCGGCCAGCTGATCCAAATGAAGAAATGCCAAGTGCGGTTCACACTGTTCTTCCAGGGCAGTTTGGCCAAGCTCTTTCTTTAAACTCTTCTGTATGTAGCACTACAAGGCTTATGTGCAATAGATGGGTGCTTAACCCTGCTAAGCACCATTTCCTGATGGCACTTCCCATCTTCTAGACGTGCATTCAGAAGTAACCCATTTTAAACAAGAACTCTGTCTCTTCTCAGGAGATTTTACTTTGGGGGATTCATCAGTGTCATGGTTCAGGTTCATCTGGCAACTGAGCACCACGCAGACACTTGCTCACTCCTCCCTCCGCCATGGGGGAGCAGGAGAATCAGAAGGAAAAGATAAAAACTCATGGTTGAGATAAGGACAGTTCAATAGGACAACACAAGGACAGAAAGAATAATATCAACAATACTACTAATAAAAGAATATACAAAGTGAGCGATGCACAGTGCAACTGCTCACCACCAGGAACCCGATGCCCAGCCCATTCCAATGCTCAGCCCATTCCGGAGCCACTATCGCTCCTCCTCCCGGCCAGCTCCCCCAGTTTACACAGCGAGCATGACGTCAGATGGTATTGAATAGCCCCTTGGCTAGTTCGAGTCAGCTGCCCTGGCTGTGTCCCCTCCCAGCTTCTTCGGAAAGTTAACTCTATCCCAGCCAAACCCAGGACAATCAGTGACAGACAAAAGCTGCAGCAGCTTCAAAAAGCTCATCAGAAGAATGTCATGCTCCTGCTTGAAACATATCTGCACAAAATATCTGGGCACAGCTGAAACACGACGCTAGGGAGGGACGACAGCCGCTGCGGCCAGCACAGATGCTTCTCCGGAGAGGCGCAGCCACAAGGGTACGGCTGACCCAGAGGCTACACCCGCCTTCTCCCGTGAGCCCCCTCCCCGGGGCCTGTCCTCTCCACGCCCCGTTATCCTCTATAACCCACAGGCCCGCCCACAGCACAACCACAGGGCCGGAAGCGGCCCACGAGGCACCCGGCGGCGCTGGGGTCGGCGGGGGGGGGGGGGGGCAGCGCTGCCCCCTGGAGGGCGCGGGCTGCGGCCCCGCCCCACCGCTGCCCTGCCCGGCGGCCGCGGCCCGTCGCGGCACGGCCCGGTACTCACGAGTTCGTGTGCAGGTACTCGAAGGTGAGCTGGGCCCGGTTCAGGCTGCTGTAATTGGCCAAGGCCATGGCGGCGGCCAGGCCCGGCCCGCGCTCCGCGTGTGCCTCGAGGCCTCCCCGCCCGCCACCCCCCCGCCGCCAGTCACTACCCGCGCCGGGAGGCCGGCGCCGCGCGCGGAGCCCACCCCCTCGCCCCGGGCCGGCGCCGGCGCCGCCACCGCCGTCCTCGGCCGCTCGCCCCACCCGCCCCCCGGCCCCGCTTTGTCTCCGCCGCGACTGCAATCGCGCCCCGCCGCCGCCGCCGCCCGCAGCCGCCCCCGCGCGGCGGGGCGGGGCCGAGCCGCTCACCGCCCATTGGCTGGGCCGCGGCATGTGACGGGAGAGCCATGGCGCGGGCCGCTGCGGCTTCTCCGCGGCCGCGTGACGGGCGCGCTCGGCCGGCGAGACGCGGGTGGGAGCGGGTGAGTGCGGCGCGCGCCGGCAGCGCACCGGGGCGCGCGGAGGCCCCGCGGCCGCGCACAAGACCGCCCCGGGTCCCGCCCCCGGCCCCGGGCTCCCCCCGCCAGCAGCCGGCGGGAGCAGCCGCCGCCGCCGCCGCCTCCCCCTCCCCCCGGGCGGGCCGCGCCGCGCCGGGAAGGCCGCGCAGCCCCGGGAGCGGCGTCCGGGCCGCGCCGCCCGAGGAAACCCCGCCGGAGCCGCGAGTCCCGACCGCCATAGGGACGGTGCCGAGCCCTGGCCCGGTGCCGCCCGGCCCGGGGAGGCGGCTGCGAGAAGCGGGGCCCGGCGGGTCTAGCGGACGGTGGAGCTCGGGCGCCGGGGTGGAGCGGGAGAAGCCTCCGGGGAGTCGCGGGCGCGGCGGCGGCGGCTTTGTGCGGGGCCCGCAGCTGGATGGGGCCGCTCCGCCGCTGGAATCCGTGCGGAGAGCGGCGGCCTCTGGCCTGCGAGAGAGCGCGGGGCCGGCAACGGCTGCGGGGCCCTGCGGCGGGCAGCGCGATCCCTGCAGGCTCTGGGAAGTCAGTAAGGAGAAGCTGCTGAATGTGCCCGCACTTAATAAAACATTAATAGAGAGGGCATATAAAATTATAAATATTCTTCCTTAAATCCTGTGCCTTTAATTCATCTTGAAATCCAAATGGATTGAACAAAGTGGGGCTGAGCTCCTTGTATCCTGCGCGCACCTTGTCCCCCCCTAAACCACGGGCTGAATCTGGGAATCCTGAAGGCCAGAAATACTGTGCTGAACACTTGAGTTGCCCAGTGGAAAAATATACTAAATTCTCCTTCTGGACTTTAAAACAGGATGGTTCCATCTCCTGTGTCTCAGATAATATTGAATTAAAGACCCAAAGTATGAAGGAATTCCGTCTGTGCAGACACTGATGTGGTGTATCTGAGGTATGTGGTGCAAAGTTAAACTTAATGATCTGTTATTAATTGTGATTGGTGAATGGCTAAAGTCTGAGCTTTAGATTTGAGTTGCTTGCCTCCCATTTTGTTTGCAGTGTCTTCTGGTCTGTACATTTGTGTGAAATGGGTTCCCAGTGCATATTCAAGCCAGAGCTGATGAGTCTGCAGCTGAGAACTTTACTTCCCAGCACAGCATTTAGTCCTGTTCATCCCCAGTTCAGCCTGTTCAGGTCTAAAGATTTCTTCAGGCCAGCAAGTCAGGTCATTCCTGCTGACGGGGGTTGCTCTGTGTGTACTTGTGCGGTCATCAGAAAGTCACTGCATGCGCGTGTGCAGTGACTCTTTTAGGCCTTACCTCTGACAATCTATGCACGGCAGAGCGTCAGAGCTGCGTGAAGGAATTAGCAATATTACTGGCAACAACTGTGTTTAGGTGTCATGAATTTTATGACGGAATATAACGTGTCAACTTGAGTCTTTCAAAGATTGTAGCATCATCTATTCTGCTCAGCTTTTATTTCATCATATTGCAGTCAGTATCAGAACCAGATGTTCAAAAGCAATATAAATCCCATCAGTGTAAGGGCAAAGTAATTACCCAGATACATGTTCCTGAGGGACATGAACCTGAACTTGTGTGTCTTGTCAGCCTTGCCCTCTTCAGTACTCTGGGTATCTCCTTTTTTCCTGACAGGAGCTTTGTTTCATCATCTTACCTTGAGGGAGGAGCCAGTGTTCCTTTCCTGACATTGGAGAGGTTGACAACATCAGCAGAGTACTGCAGCGCTCTGGAACAGAGCAGTTGGACCCCTTCCTGCTGGTCCTGTGGGACCTGACCTGCTGCTGGGACTGGCTGGATGCCAGTCCTCCCCATCTGACCCCTGGGCGGAGACCAGGACATTGCAGTTCCATTTTATTTGGCCAGTCCCAGGCAGGAAGTTAATCTTTTCCATCCCACCATTTGGTGGTGGTGAATTCCACATCTTTTTCATTTTCTTTGACAAAAGTGAAATGAAAATTTAATTCTTACACTTTCCATAGCTTCTCTGAAGAAGGTTTCAGACATGTTTCTGACTTCTGCTCTTCGGTCTCTCTTGCCCAAGTCTTGAAAGGATTATATCATTGTTCAGTGGCCCTCTGAGCTGCCAGGCATTATCCCAAGGAGTAATGAAATTAATTTACCTTTTGCAAAACAGCGTTTGGATCACACCACAGCTCTACCTTGGCCACAGCAGAGCTATTCTTTGGTGGGAACCTCTCAGAGGATGGAGAGAGTGTATGCTCTCGTTGCTCATGTGCAGTGCTGCAAACCGTTGAGTTCCTCAGTGCTTTTGAGAGGCAAGTCTTCCCACTGGAAATCCACATTTATCCTCTTCTGGGGCAACTGTTTTATCTCGGAAACTCTCTCTCCAAACTTGGCTTAAACAGTTCTAGATCTTTGTTATACTGATTATGACAGGCAACTTCCCTTTTTTTCTATCTGCTACCAGCACCATGTCTCTAAGTTCCTGTTCAGCACCAGGGTCTCTGCAGCCATCTTATGTGAATAGGCACAAGTCTGGCTTCTTAAGTGTTGCAGGCAATACCCTCTCACCCTTGAGGGCTTCTTGTTGCAGTAGAAAGCAGCAGTTTGCTGTGGTGCACATAACTTTCCTGATAAACGACCTGTAGATTGGTGGTTTCTCCAGCCTGTACATGTGGAGCTTGAGGCAAACAGTACTGCTCTTCTTTACCCCATGGCTGAGTTTCTTACTCTGAAATAAACCCAAATACCCTTGTAAAACTAGTCTTTTGATTCCACACTGGTCAAATTTTGTGTGTCTAGGTCGGGGAGTGAGAGTTCACGTGCAGTCCTGTATAGTGTTTGTGGGGTCCTTGTGGTATTTTGCTAAGCTTCTCTCCACTGGAGCCTGAGCCATAGCCTGAGGTTGTTGAACCATATATTTATGTGGCCCTTGTTCTGAAAATCGGAGATAACTGTTTCTAACACCTGTGTGGGCCTTGAATCAACAGTTATTCTTTGTCTCCCCTAATTTCTAAGAAACCAGACTTCCAAGCCAGTAAGTACTTAATGGGTGAGTCGCCATAGTTGTAAGTACTATATTCTGCGCCAGACAAGTGCCATGAGTGTAGCAAAGTGTCTTTTCCACACTCCTATGAGGTTCCCTGAGTTAACTGTTAATTACTTTATTCTGTGTTTATGCACACGAAGAAATGTAAACCTTTGCATTGTATAAATGAGGTTTTTACTGTCAGTGAAATAATCACTGCAGGCAGCAGAAAATAAATCTGACAACATCACCAGTAATCCTCAAGGACTTACTGGTCCTTTATCCTTCCTTTTTCTGAAAGGAAAAAATAGCATCCAGCACTATCTTTGGGTACAAGGTCCTCTGTACACATTGTGACAGGGCTAGCTGAAGTTCTAAGTTTGTGCTGTTTTTCTATTGAGCATTCACTTTCAAGATACTTCTCTGAAGAAGCTCAGGTGTAGTTACAGGCCCCAGTAACCTAAGTGGCATGGATCTCTTCCGTTGCACTGAATTTATAGAAGGAATTTCAAAGTACCTTCCCTTAATGGGCTGGGAAATCATCATGTTGGCTCACAGCTTTTTGGTTCATTCCTTCATGTTGTGCCACATGCTGGCTCTGCTGCATGATTTGCTCTGGTTATCTCCCTGTACAGAATGGAAACTTCATGCCATGAAATACACTACTCCCTCAAAACAGCATAGGTATTCTTTAAATGGAGCTTGCCTGTCTCACGCAGAGAAGAGCTGCATTATTAATCAAAACATTCTGACTTTTCTTGGGCAAGAGTTGAACCTCAGAGTTGACTCAATACAATACAAGAATACATGCCATGAAGTCAAGAATTTAGAAGAAGGAAGTGTTCCCCCTGGCTTCTCCTAGTAAGGAGTTCTGCCTTACTGACCTGGGGTAGACCTGCTTCTTGTGCTTATAGTCACGTCTGTCCAGCCTCTCCGTCGTTCCTGTCAAGTAGCAGAGCAATTTGCCGACTAAATGCAAAGGAGTCATGAAGTGAGATCTCTCTTCATGAAAGTATCTTGTTCTCCTATATTGGGAGACACAAATCCTGCTTTTCTTCTCTCTGGAACAGTCATTTCGTGAGCAGTCAATGAGTCAATCCTTACAAGACGTGCAGACCAAGATGTTCAAATGCGAGCACCTAAACGAGTAGGGGAGACACTGGCATAAAAGTTCAGAGACCTTTTCCATAGTGCCAGGTGTCAGCCTCTCACTTCTTTGTTTCCAGGGAAAGTCACACCATGGATTTAATTTATTTCTGTCTAGGTGCCATCCTCAGTGAGACACTGGCTGTCAGAAGTGACCTTGTAAATGAGTTTGCAGGAGAATGAAAAGAATAGATGAGAGCAGAGAGACATCTTGAAGTGAGAATCAGGAAACTGTCAGTGGAATAATGGATGGTGAGGATCCTCCACTACCAGGCTCCCTCTGTCCTGAGTCGAGCTTTGATTAATGAACTAAGCAAAGAATGGAATTAACAGACATGAAAAAAATGTAAAATGTCAGCATAGCATTACTTCACCACCTCAGGCCTAAGACAGAAAATACTCTGTGTCTTTGTGAGAATGACATGCAGAAGAGCCCCTGAGAAGCTAGTAGAAGAGGAGCGGTGGTGGCATCTTAAAAGAATTTAGCTGACAAGCTTGGAAGAGTTACGAATGGCATGAACCAATCATTTGTCAGAGGTTTACAGTTTGGCCTAGGTTGGATAGTTTTCCACAGGGATGCTGAAAAGGACCCAAGTCTGGAGGCTTCCTTCTTCTTAAGCTGTGATTGCATGCCATTTTTAGTGGCCTCCAGCAACATGAGGAGGAGTTCAGGCTTCTTAACAAGGTGACCAACTAGCAGAATTTATTTTTTTCCTGAGTAGATAGTTTTCCCTGTCTCATTATTTGAAGTGTGTGGACTATGGTACCTGTGGGTTTTTGTTCAGTTGAGAGTGTCTTTTTAAACCAGCCTGATGGATGTGCCTAACAGGGGCGGCTCAAGTAATTTCAGTTTGGCAAACTTGCAAGCAACCAAAACCAAGTTGTTGTAGTGAAAAGCTTATGGAAATCTCGTCTGTGTGTGCCTCTTAGCAGTAGCATCCGAGTAGATTGAGCTGTGATACAGATGAAGAGATGAATGGCCATGTGACCACATCTGGTACAGAACACACTTGGGGAGTGCTAAGGAGGGAGCAAAGCTCTGCAGGTTCTTTCTATTAAAACATCTCTCAGTAGATAACTGCTCCTCTAACGTGTGCTGTGAATGCTACCATGTGTTCAACGCCTCTTGTCATCTCTGAAGGCATTCATCTCCCATAACTTTAGACGTAGACAGGTACAAGGTACAGCAGAACCCTGGACTGCCCTTCTGCGTTATGTGAAGCTGACATCAAAGAAGACAGGCTTGGCTGCCTTGGTGGGAGAGAATGAGCAGAACTTTACAGATGCAGAGCATCTTCTCTGGCATGTGATGGTTTGCAGGAAGCTGGTCAGTCTGACAGCTGCAGACATGAAGGCAAGAGATGGTATGAGGAACAAAAGTACCGTAACGGAAAGCCGTCAGTCAGCACTGTGTCAGTACACAGCTCCAGAGACTGTCCCTGCCCTGACCAGGAACTGCCAGGAAGCTTGGAGGTTCTCAGGAGGCAAAAAAAAATGAAGCTGTGGAACAATGACATTTTCTTCAGCAACTTCACTGTGAAGTTATTTGTTCTTGTCCCTCAGACCTTTTATCCAGACTTGGTTATTTTCATTAAGAGAAAGCAACTCAGGAAAGGTTTTATCAGCGCAGTTGGATCATCTCATGTAATGGTTTGACCAGTCCTTAGCAATCCTGTAATCCCATCAATGTCCAGTTTGGAGGATGTGTGGAGATGTCACCATGCTTGTTCAATACATCCTGAGCTCCTCTTATTCATGGGGTCTGGCTTTGTCCTGTGTTAATGTACACGGTGTTTTCTCACATGAGCCTAACTGTTTTAAAAAGACAAAGACCTTTGCTCTGTAAAGGTGGCTTTCCCTGTGTGCCTCTCCCAAACGGTTTCTCTCCCACCTCCCCACCTAACCTGACCTGACAAGGAAGAGCAAAGTATCTGTGGGCTCACAAGGAATGTGGTAGTGGCATGTTTCCTACAGGCATGTGGGATAGTGGGTATGTGAAAGCCAGTGAAAATAGTGTGCTGAAAGCTTAGATGCTGCAGCAGCTGTGGTGGCAGTTGAAACGTGGGAAAATACCAGCTTTAATGACATTAGTGCAAAGTTGCAGGCAGATGGCCCGAGATTAAATGGAGGGGTGACTGCCAGGCCTTGCAGAGAGTGGAGAGGCTAAAGTGGGGCCTCACACAGGGCTGAGCAAACAGAGCAAGAAACAACCAGACAAAGGGGTGAGAAGCATGATCAGACCTGCCCTGAATGGAGAGTGCCTAAGGGCAGTGCTGCCTGGCTGGGATCACTCACCAAGGCCCTAATTACTGAACAAGGGTGCAAAATCAGCAAAACTTGAGCCTGCAGGGCAGCAGGTGGGAGGGGGAAAGAACTGGGGTGGGTTGTTCATATGGCAGGGGGAAATGGGGGCAAAATAGAGGGCAAAGCAAAGCGTATGGTTGGGGCTGTTTGAGATCAGATGCAGTCAGGAGCAGGACAGAAATGTGCTGTGGCCATACAGGGGGGTTTGCCTTGCTTCTGCAGCCAGGGGGATGGGATGTGGCCACCTAACAACTTCCCTGATGATGTCCACAGCATCTCAGTTCATCTGAATCTCAAAAAAGGCCGCCTAAGGAATCTCATTTGTGTCCACATCCATCTGCAGAGTCCTCCATACAAAAGGAATGGAGGAGGGGGGAATGTTACAAGGTGTCCTCTTCTCCCACCTCCTGGGGAGAGCTGCCTGCAGGCTCTTCCCCAAGCTGCTGCTGGCAGTGTCTTTGAATTCAAGGCAGTACATCTCTTCACAGACCCCACCACAGACTCTGCAGCACACCCAGGCATTCGGCTCAGACTGGGAGGTGACCCTTGCCAGGAGGAGCTCCGCCATTTCCAAGCAGCAGGGACGCGTGGCACCGGACCTTGTCAGGAAAGCCATCCTGACTGCAAACGCTGCACGAGGAAGCTGCCTGAGAAATGAGGGAAAACTTTTGCATCAGAAATGACTCAGGGCTTTGGTATATTGCATTCTCAAATATTTATTTCAGTGTTCTTATAAATGTTTTATTTGAAGAAAAATATTGTAATTGGCCAATATTCCACAGAATCTAAATATTTTTCTCCAAGACAGTACTTCCTTCCCTGCTCGCAGAGATTTGATCCTTTGCTGATTATGCGATTCATGACGAGGGCTTCCCCACCACTCTGCTGTCTGTTTACACGTGACTAAGGCCTTAATCCAACTGCTGTCACAGCAACAGGGAGAAAAGACAGTTTATCTTTGGTTAATCCTGAAAAACAGCTTTTCATCTGACAGACTTTTCCACTGAGAACGAAGAAGATGGGAAGAGTGGTTTTATAGTGCTGGAAGGGTGTCAGAGACACTGTGTGGTTCCTGCTGTGGAGAAATGTCCTACCCTACACCCAGTGTTCTGCTGTGTGCTGGTTTCGTGGTCCAGAGATCCACCAGGCAGAGGGGGGTACAAGCCTGCGCTGAGGACGCTGAGGGCCCCACCTCTGCAGGACTCCCATCAGAGCACACGAGGGGCCGGCCCTGCTCTCCCCTCTCCCGAGCCCGTGGCAGAGCTGAGGTCAGGCTGCTGGGCTGTGCCTGTTGGAACAAGCAGGCACAAGTTCCCAGGCATGCAGACAAGTGAAGAACAGCTTGCTTTCAGGAGTGCTGATAACTGACAGGAACTGGACATCTTTTGAGCAAGCGCTTCCCTGAAACAAGGAGAAAGATGCAGGGGCTGGAGGCCAGACGATTCAGGGATAGGAGCAACAGCGTGCAGCGTGTTGGTGCAAACTCTGCCCAGCACGGAGAAGCACACTCAGCTGAGAGCCCACCACCCCAGCCCGCTGTGGAGCTCCAGCTAATGAATTTTGGAACAGCTGGAGGTCCCTGCTGCCACTGAGAGGTCAAGTCCTTCACAGGGCCACCAGACTAGGTATGGTGTGTGGTTGTTAAGGGGACCTGGAGTGATGGTGTCCTTAATTGCACGTGGTAGTTGGTGGGACTAGCTGCCTACTTTTTTTGCTTCCAGCAGGACCCAAAGTATAGGGCAGTGTTTGTTCTGTGGTGCCTCCTAAGGGACCAGTCTGGAAGCACCCCCTGTACTTACACTGGGTGGATAGGAAAGTCCATAGCATGAGCATCTTAAAAATTTTTAGCATTTTTTTGTAACATCACTTGGAGACTTTGATCCATTGTATGGTCTCAGTGAACATTGCTGGTACCCTTCATCATTCTGCTAGGTTCACTTTATCATGTGTCCCTGGGGCCAGGAAACACATTAACAGGTACCGGGAGAAGAGAAAGAAGCTTGTAACAGCAACCTGCTGATTCGCAGGATGGCAAAGGCGTGTATGTGTGAGAATGAAAGGTAAACACTGCAAGTGGATCAGAAGAAGCTTCACTTTGGACAGCTGGTGGAGTGGGAACAAGAATGGGTGGCTGGCAGAGCACCTTCCCCGAGGGACCAGACACAGCACAAGCAGCCTCCAAATGTGGGCACAACTTGTGAGAAATGTCAGAGGTTTTGTGAACGGTTATTGTAAGATTTCTGCATGTGCCATCGTACCCATGAGAAGAGAGAAGCAATTGTGTAGTGGCAGGCAATAGCTGTCCGTCAGTTTTGCTGTGAAACATGGCTGGTGTTCAAGAGGTGTCTGGGGATGTCAAAATAGCAAAACTCCTCAAGAGAGCAAACTGCAGCATTCAAAACTGTGAACGTAAAATCGCCAGTGGGTTTTACAAGTAGAACTGGAAATACGCCTAGGAAAAGTCCATTGGCCTTGGAGGGTGCTGTGAGGCATCTGATGCTGGGAAGGCTGGTGTTCCTGCAGTGAGGTTTGTTGCTGCTCTCCCCAGAGCCAGAGAAACCCTTCTCACTCCTTTGCGTTGGATGGAAGATGAATTTTAAAATTACTTCAAAGTCACGTCCACTAGCTTCTTGCAAGGAGGTCTGTTGTGGTCCTTATTGCAGGCCACAGTCTCTCCCCTCACTAAGGCTCTCAGTACGGGGTATTTCAGAGGTGATGGTGGCAGAGGCAGGAAGCCAGAGAGACTGCAGAGCACCACAAACAGGAGGCAGCTGCTCTTCTGTCCCCATGGTATGGTGAAAAAGGATGAAGAAACAGTAACCTTCTGGGCAAAGCCTTTATTCTGGAAGAAAGTGAAGAGCCCCTGAGACACAGAAAAATAACTAGTTCAAGAGCAGGAAAGCCAGGGGGTCTGGCCAGGATGGGGTCCAAGCCCAGGGCCATGCTCAGGGCCACGGGATACGCTCTGCCGTCAATGTCCACGTCACTGGCTGAGCCAGAGGGCACACGGCTGGCTGCAGTGCTGTGGGGGCACTGGCAGCTGGCTGTAGCCACACTTGGTGTGGGAGTGAAGAACTTGGGTGCTGGTCTGCATCGGAGTTGTTTGCACCCCGGGTATTTGGAGCAGGAGCCCGGCAATCACTGAAGCACAGGATCTCCTTTTGGATTGGTGTACAATGGTCAGCTGTAACCGAGTCACAAGGAGTACAGCACTGATTTGCAACCTCCACATGTGCTGGAGCTGCGGATGACCCCAATTCAGTGGCTGAAGTTGGGACTTAGAAGAATGACCTCCAGAAAAGGAAAGGGTGGGAAAGCACATCATAGGGAGCCAGGGAGCCAGCAGAGCAACATGGGGTGCTGGTGGGAGTATTTGCTGTGGGATAAGGACCTGTTCATTCTGGCTTTGCAGTGGATGAATTAATCTTCCATCTCCAAAGTGAATTTGAGACCACGCGGTGTGCTAGCAATCTTTCTGTGTGTGGACAGGGGGCATTTGAATGCAACATAGCTTGGCCTTCCTGCAGCAGACTAGACATACCGACAAGGATTAAGAGTCCAGTGCAAGACTTGGCAGAGTCACAGCTGGGCAGGGAAGACTCCCAGCCAGGCAGCTGTTTGGTTCTTTCTTACATAAGCTGTCTAGACCAGACGAGAAGAAATGAAGCCAACCCTGGCAGAAGTCTATCGCTCCCTGCACAGATGGTGTCCAACCTACAGCTTTCATATTTGAGCTTGTGCAAAGCAAGGGGGTGAACAGAAGAAGGATGTTAGTAGTCAAGCCAGCTATGCATCAGAGAAAAGTCGATGAACAACCATAAAAATAATGAAAAATAACAGTAACTAGTGAGATTTATTACAACTAGGAAAACGTTTGAAGTTTTCCACACAGAAGGAACAACATTGCCAAGAATTGTCTCCTCACAGTGAGCCCGTGGGACTCAGTGCAAGAAGACAAAGCACAGAGCTGTGGGAGAGGGGAAGGATGGTCTTGAGGAGGAGCAGCCCCAAAGAGTGTGTGCCTACTCGGAAATATTTCCCCAAGTTTTCTTAATTCTTTGTGACTGTCCCGGTGGAGAATCAAGTGAATATAAGGAGAAAATATGATCGGAAAAGAGCCTGGTCTTGGAAACAGTTCACATGGTGAATGAGACAGAAGGGCCTGTGGCTGGGACAGGTGCTGAAGCAACCAGAGCTGTCACCGGAGAGCAGCAGAGCAAGGGTCATGCTCTTGGTCTGGTAAGGACCATGATAGAGTCCTGGAGTCCAGGTCAGCCATCACCAACTGGCAGGCTGGGGAAGCCTGGAGATGTGACACGCAGCCAAGCTTTGCACTGAGTGGCAGGACATGACCCACTGGGTGCAGCACACCCAACAGCCCTTTGTCACAACACCTGATTTGGCTCATTAGCAAATACCAGGACTGGTCTCTAATAGGCTTTCCATAATGTTCCAGCTTCCATATTTCTTGGAGCAACGTGGCACTGGTGCCTGTGATGTTGTTGCCATGCTGCCAGAGCCCCACAAGAGAGCAGCCACTGAGTGACAAGGCACAAGGGGCCCTGCCTGGATTTTGCACCTGCCCAGAGCCCCTCTGGGACTGTTTGCAGGAGCAGATTTGTCCCCAGCTCCCCAGTCCTGGAGGAGAGGCTGTGCCCCTTGCTGGGGCTGCCTGCAGCCTGCCTGCGAGAGCGGGCTGTGCAGAACCCCCGGGGTAGCCCTGGGCTTGGTGCTGCGTCTTCCTTGGCACAGGTAGCTTTGCTGCTCTGGGACACGCGGTCTGTTGGCACCAGGCTGCAGAGAGGACTTGGGGAGTCCAGGGGCTTTGCCCACCTCTGCCCGGGACCGTTTGGCCTTGCTTGTGGCACAGCAGTGCCACTTTTGTGTCTCTCCTCTAGTCCCAGTGACCCATGAGGACCTTCCCCAAACCCATTGCTGCAAGAGCCAGCGTCCTGTTCTCGACACACAGCTTGTGAATGAAGCCAGTCTTTAGGGCAGTCTGAAAAACTGATTCCTGAGCTCCCCCTCAGCACCCCGATGGCCAAAACCCTTAACTGACAGGCAAGGTCCTTGGACATGCAGGTGGCTGCTGTGAGGTCTTCTGGGAAGCCCCTGGAAGAGCTGGCATGTTCGGGGGTGTCTGGAGCCTGGGTTTTAGGGGTAAGTTACCAGGAGCTGCATCTTTCCTGAACCCCTGTCCTTTTTCCAAACCCTTCCTTTCTTGGCCACAGCAGATCTCAGCATTGTGATTTATGAGCTCTAGAGGTGTCCCAAAAAGGGAAAAAATAGCTGTGTTCACTCAGTGCGACAAAGAAATTGGAAAGGCGGGGGGGGTGGAGGGTTGGGGAGGGACGGGTCACCTCTTAGGAATGTCCTGCCTGTGGAAATACTGAAGCTGTCTTCTTCCCCGTCGCACGCAGCCAGGGCCTTGTGCAAGCTCCCAGAGCTGAGGCTGAGCTGGAGCCTCCCTCCGGTCTGAAAGCACTGAGGTCTTTCTCTTCAGCTCCAAGTGGGGCTTTTGAGATGACTAGCAGCTATGGTCTCCCTGGGCCCTGGTCCCCACAGCTGCTTTAGGTGCAAAGCACAGCAGGGTAAGACCCTGTGAGGCAGCGCCCCCGTATGTGGGGAGGGTTACAACCCCTTGGAGGAAAGGCAAGACAAGTGACACCTGGGGGTCTAGGCAGGCTGGAGGAGGAAGCTCTGCAGCCCGGCAGCATTGGCTGTGTAGGGTCGGAAATGCCAATGTACATCAGGAAAAGGAGGTTTCCGCGCTTCCTCACAGGGTGGCAGCCCTGTTGGTACTGCAGATGCTCCCACCAAAGCTCGGACTATTCTCAAGCGCTCCAGGTCCGCTGGGCCCACTGCCAGCAGGTAGGCTGCGACCTCGGGGGCCGTGTCCTGAGCAGATGCCAGCTCCGCTCCAACCTCTGCCTCCAAGCTCCCTCTGCTCCCCGTGGACACAATATCCTCCCTGCAGCAGTGTCCTACACCGTAGGGTTCTGTGCAGCGCCGTGGTCCATCCCTGGGCTGCTGGGCTCCTGCAGTGCTGGGGACTGATGGTGTTTCCCTCTCCTCTCCTTTCTGGGAGTATAGGCAAGGTGGATTCATGGCCAAGACATCCCCAGAGAGGAGCAAGCAGGGTTGGAGACACTGCAGCAGGAGCAGATCCAGGCTCCCATGGTGGGTGTGGTGCTACAGGAGAGCCCTGGTCCTGCTGAGCCCTTCGCTGGCTCCTTTAGCAGGGCAGGGAGCGGGCCAGGCTGTGCTTGCTTCACAGGATCCCCGGGGGACTCTGCACAGGACAAGGGCCAAAGGTGAGCAGAGGGAAAAATCCAGGCAATGGATTCACTCATCTGGGGTTTAACTCTTGCTAGCCAAGGCCATGGCAGGGCAGGAACTCAGTGCCCCAGGGCTGCAGTTCCCACAACAGGACGTGAGCTGGACTAGGGTGGGTATGGTGCAGGCTGGGAGGGCGTGCTGGCTGACCCAGCACGTGCATGTGCAGGGCAGGACCCTCTCTACAAGAGCTTCCCACCGAGGAGTGTGTGTGCCCCACACAGGCTGAGCCCCCCACGCACTCAGCAGCAGTTGCTCCTGTTTGCAGCATGGCACCAGTGCATGATGTGCAATGAGCACTGATGCTCAGGGTGCCCTCACTCTGCAGCACACTGCAGCCTTAGGCCAGGGTGCCCACACCTCCACGGGCAGTATGAACAGACAGACTGGAGCCTGGAGACAGATGGACAAACCTGCCCATTCTCTTCCTGTGGGCAGGTAGAGAGACGCGACAGAGATCCAGCCCTGGAGAGCCACACGTGGGGCGAATTGCTTCTAGCTCGTAGAGAAGTGGTGTGTGCTTTCTGCATGCTGGTTCTCATACGTGCCAGCCAGGCATGACAACTGGGGTCCTCAGTGCCCACAACAGCACTGCTGCTCCTCAGGCAGCGTGACACCCCAGGAGTGGGACCTTCCCTGTCACACAGCTCCTTCCCATCCCGGGTGATGCAGCAACCCAGGGCAGGCAGGAAGCTGCCCAGTGCCAGTGCCAGCAGCAGGATATGAGGAATCCATCACACCTGATCCTGCCCTGGCTCCCAGCAGGACGTGAGTCACACCTGAGAAATGGGGACATGTGCTTAGGCACGAGTGCCCTCTCCTAAGCAAATGGCACCATTCAGCAGTTCTGTGCAGGGGGATGGTCCCTATGGCTGGTCTGGCTGCACCAGAACCACGCTGCTGCCCTCTCCCACCTCCAGCTGCGCTGCTTGTCCTGCCGCTTCACAGACACCCTCCCGTGTGTCCCCCCAGCCACCCACCCTGTCCTGCTCAGAGCTTCCATCTACACCCCAGGGGAAGAGCTGGGGGACAGCCCTTCAACCATCCCTTGTCCTGCCACGTCTCTGGGGGGTACACCCACCCCCCAGGTACTGACACCTCTCTGGATAGGGAGAGCCCTACACCCACCCCCAGGTACTGACACCTCTCTGGGTGGGGACAGTCCTACACCCACCCCCAGGTCCTGACACCTCTCTGGGTGGGGACAGTCCTACACCCACCCCCCAGGTCCTGACACCTCTCTGGGTGGGGACAGCCCCACATCCACCCCCAGGTCCTGCTGCTCTGGCCTGTCTTCCTGCCAGTCTCAGCACTAAGCCAGGTACATGGTGCTCAGGAACCTGCTGTCTGGGAAGATCTTTGCACATCCTCACACCCAGGGGTGCAATCCCCAGCAAGGAAAGGAGGAGGAGGAAGCACAGAGAGCCCTGCTGCTCCTGCAGCCCCGGAGAGTTGGAGAAGCTTCTCCCTTGCCCAGGAGCTGGGCACCACCAGGGCCTTCTTGCCATGGGGTGCCCTGGGAAGTGTGTCTGAGTGCCTCAGAACTCAGCCAGCGTGATGTCACTGTTTATAACAGCACGGTGCTCTGTGGGAACTGCCCTGGTGTTGGCATGCAGAGGAGTGGCAGCATCAGGCTACACGTGTGCTTGCCACAGGCAAACGGCACAGTGAAGCCAAGAGCTACCCTCCTCCTTCTCTTCTCCCTCCCCTCTGAGCATGTCCAGCTGCTTTTGTCAGCCAGGGGTGGGTGCCCTGCCCAAACATCCCCCTGGGGTGGCTTCCTCTGGGAGATGGGGCCAGCCAGGTCCAGCCAATTTGTGACCTTGGGAGTGGTCACAAAGTGTTGGGTGTGGGGAGAGCAGAAACGACACAGGTCTGTGGGTGTCAGGTGTTCCCAAGGGAGGAAGGATGAGGCCAGAAAAGCTCCCACATGCTGCTGAAGCAGGCAGAAGGAGGGAGGAGAGAGGGGTCCCAGGACCCTCCTCTCCCCATTGCTAGGGCTCTGTGCTGCAGGTCTGTGCTGCCAGACCAGCACTGGCAGGGCACCAGGGTAACACCTGCCCCTGTACTGCTCTCTGCTGCTGTGCCCAGGGGAAAAGCCACAGGCTCAGCAGAGACTGAATCCTCCTTGCCTAGTGCTGCAGCCAGGTCCCTAACCTCGTCTGCATCGTCCCACCCTTGAGCCAGGCAGGTGTCCCTGGCCCCAGGTCCAGACCAGTCCCAGACACATGCTGGCACAATAAAATTCCATCACTGGTATTTAACATTACATTTAGCATCTACAAAGGGAACCCAGAGGACTCCTGACCCTCTTCCCGTTGCTGCGCTTACCCCTGGCTGGGGGAGCCCCCAGGGCCCAGCCTCCCTGTGCCCACCCAGGCCCCTGCTCCCTGCCCATCTCCTGGGCGCTCTGCCCGCCTGCCCCGGCACACGACAGCCACCCTGTGATTTCTGCAAGCTGCCGAGATCTCACCTGCCTGCTGCTGATGTGCTGGGCAGCAGCCTAGAGCCTTCCCTGCTCTCCCCAAAACCCTGTGCTTCCCCAAGGGGTTTGTATATCTCTCCTCGCTCCAATTTAACAGGAATAAAGAGGTCTGCTTCTTCAAGGCTGGATGCAGGCACACCTCACGGCCCTGGGGAGCCCTGGGGGGATGCTGCATGGAGCAGAGGAGGGCCATGGGCTCCCTGCTGTGCTGGCCCTTTGCAGTGGGTCTGTGAGGATGTAGCTGGGTCATTACCTGGGGTGAATGAAACCAGGGGAGGTGTAGACCTGCCGGAGCAGAGACAGGATAAATACTGCTGCATGTGCTGAGAGCTGTGTATCCAAGGCTGCTTTATCAGCATAGCTCAGTGTGCTTCTGCAGCTGGGTGCTCTGTGCAGGAAGCCAAGCATCAATGCTGCTAGCCACGCACCAGTATCTGGTGCTGTTGCCCCAGTGCTGCTGCTGGCAGAGGTGCTGGGGAACAAACCAGTTGTACTCCCACCAGCTCAACGTTGCCAGCGGGGTCCCCCACATACCCTGAAGACAGGACAGCTGCTGCCAGCTGTGCTGCCCAACAGCTTGGATTTGGGTGTGTGTCCAAGTGTCTGCTCTCCAGGCACAACCTCAGCCAAGGGACTGTAATGAGCAGAGCTGCAGAGGGTGGAGACCCCTGCATGGCACACACGGCAGCCCAACACCGCAGGGCTCATCCAGCAAGTGAAGAACATGTTGCTTCTGAGGATGGCAGAGGGATAGGAAGGACCCGCTTGGTGGCACAGTGCTTAGAGGGGTTGGCTTTAGCACAGCTGCTTAGGAAGGGACCATCACGCTCCAGCAGAGCCCAATGGTGCTCAGGGCCAGAGAGCAGAGCTGCCAGGGAGCCGAGGGGAGCAGAGGGCTCTGGGGTGCCAGCCTGGCTGGAGACCCACACTGTCAAACAGGCCTGGAGTGGGACATCTGAACCAACAGGAGACTGCTGGACCCTCTGGGCACCTCCACCACACCCCATTTTTCTGGCCTGCAGTAGCAGATCTTCCCCTGTGGCAGAGGAGGCTGCAGTCCTGCTCAATCCCACATACCTCCCCAGAAAGCTGGGAACTCCCAGGGCCGCAGTGAGCTCGATCTCAGTGGCCTGCTCTGGGGAAGTGCTTTGGTCTCTGGGCTGCCAGAACCGGCGGG
This sequence comes from Strix aluco, assembly GCF_031877795.1. Taxonomy (NCBI): domain Eukaryota; kingdom Metazoa; phylum Chordata; class Aves; order Strigiformes; family Strigidae; genus Strix; species Strix aluco. Next base: position 16,710,814 of record NC_133948.1, on the reverse strand, counting down.
GGGGCAGCACCTCTGTCCCTCGCCCAGGAGCTGGGAGCAGGTGGCAGCTGCCTGCTCTGCAGAGCCCACAGCACCTCCGGGCAAGCGCAGGAGCGGGCCAGGCTTGCTCTGCTATAGGGAGTACTTCTGGCCTTCGCCAGAAACAAGATTGAACCCACCAAGACTGTCATCTGCAGCCTTGCAGGTGGGGAGCTTGGCATCTCCATGGGGTTCTCCCTCCGCCCGCGCTGGGCCATCCTCCCGGCACTTCCATCTGGGATGGGACAGGAGCCTGGAGGAATATATACCTCCCTCAACCCCGATATCCCCCATTGCTTCCACCCCGGCTGGGAAGGGGGCCCGCTGCGAGTGGCACAAGAGTATTTACGCCCTGTTGTGGGACAGCAAAGTCAGACTGAGGGAGTTACGGGCCAAGCCAGGAAGGGCTGAGGACACCACGAGCAGCTCCTGACTGCGAGCGCTGGGACCGTGTGGGGCAACACACCCCTGTCCCCAGGAAGCCCCTGCAGGGTGGGGGCCTCTGGCAGTACCCTGGGAATTAATCTTGTGGGGGTGTCAGTAAGAGGCTAGAACAAGCCCCACGGAGCGCGCAGGGGTGTCTCCCACCGAGTGATCGCCCCCCAAGCCCGGTGGGGACAGGGCCCCGTGCGGGAGGTGCTGAGCAACTCTCCCCCCCGCACCCTGCGAGCGGGGGGTGCGGCAGCTTCTCCTGCGGGCTGGAGCAGTCCCCGGCCCGAGCAGGGACAGACGGGGGGTCCCGGGCTGACCGAGGAGGGGAATCGCCCTCTCGCACCCCCCCCCCCGCGCCAGCGGGAAGGGCGCGGGGCCGCGCTGCCGGCAGCGCTACACCCGCCTTTGGGGGGTTGCTAAAAGCTGCCGCGAACGGCTGCGCCGGGACAGTCCCGTGGGGGAGCGGCCGGATGCTCCGGGATCGCTCGGGGCGTGCGACCCCCCCCCCCCCCCCCGAGCCCGAGCGCCACGGCCCAGCACCGGCACCGGCAGCGCCCCTGGGCTCTGCGTGGGGCGCGGGGGAGCCCGGAGCCCCAGGGGACGGCGCGGCTCCACGGGCGCCGGGACACCCCGTCCCGTGCGGCGGCCGCGATCACGGGGACCGGGCCGGGACCGCCCCGCGCGGAGGAGGGGGGGGTCGGGGCGGGCCGGCCCGTCCCCCCGGCGCAAGGAGCCAATGGCGGCGGCGGGCGCGCGGGCGGGCGGGGCCGTCGGGGCGGGGCGGCGGGAACCAGCGGGCGGCGGCGCGGCCGGGAGCGCGGGCGGGCCGGAGCGGGGCCGGAGTGGAGCCGGGCCGGGCCGAGCCAGCGGCCGCGCCGCCCCCGCTGCCCTTTGTTGTCTCGGCCGCCGCGGAGCCCCCGGCCGGCGGCAGCGGCGGGCCCCGGCCCCGGCGGGCGGGATGTCCCAGGAGACCCTCCTGGGCATGGACGAGGGAGCGCTGCGGAAGCTGGTGAGCCCGCGCTGCCCGCGGCGGGGCCCGGGGCGGCGGGTCGGGGTGTGCCCGGCGGGGCCGCGGCTCGCTGCGTCCCGCGAAGGGCGGGGGGGTGGCGGCCGTCGGGGCGCGGGCTGCGGGGGCCGAGCGGTACCACGGGCCCGTCCGCGCCCCCGCAGGTGGCGGAGCTGCCGCCGCTTGGCCCGGGGGGAGCGAGCGGGGCCGCTGGCGAGGAGCTGCTCGGGGGGTCCCGGGCAAGCAGCACCCGGAGGGACCCGGGCTGGCCTGGGCCGGGGCTCTGGGCGCGGGCGAGCTCTCACACAAGCCCCCGTCCTGTCCCGGCGGCTCCGGGGAATCCGGCCCTGCTGCGCTGAGCCGCGCTCGGCCCTTCGCTGGCACCCGCGCTCGGGCTGTAACATCCGTCCGGCGGCTCCGGCCCCTCGGCCGGCGGCTCCCGCCCGAGGCGTTCCCCGCTGCCGGCCCGGTTACCTGCTCGCCGCTCTCCCGGGGCCGGCTGCCATCTGGCCCGGGTCTCTGCTCCCGCGCTGCCCGGGGCTGGCTCGGTGCCGCGGGCTGCTCCCCAGGCTCTGTGCCGGCGTGTCTGGGCAGCAGCTGCTGGAGCAACGTCCGAGGCACTTCCCTGCTCCATTCGTTTCCCCGGGAGTAAGAACGAGAGCCGAGCCCTGGCCTCGAAGCTCCCGCGCCTGATGGGCTCATGGTGGACCCCAAAGGTGGGCTCTGACCTGCTCAGCCAGGGCTGTTGTGCCGGGAAGCCCTACAAAGTGCTGCCCAACTCTGGGCAGACCTGCCACCTCCCCTCTAGCCCTGGGGCACCAGGGGCTCGGGGCCGGGGCTTTGCTGGGAGCCCCCGGGGGCTGAGCGCGGGTTTGCTTAGGCCCGCGCTGGGCAGTGGTTCCCGCAGGAAGCTGAGTCAGCCGGGAAGGCACGTCTGTGGGAACAGGAAAGAGTCGGGGTGCTGCGCCACCAGCGGGAAGCAGGAGCTGTGCTGTGCCCTGGGGGGTCCTGACGTGCCATCCTCTGCCCGCTCTGCGTGACAACGTGCAGACCTGCCCGCTGTTCGTGGGCTGAGGAGCCTGCTTGCTCTCAGTGGGGTGACGTCGGGGCCAACAGGGTCCCTGGAGGCGCGGGGATGGGCGGTCTGGGTTTCTGTGTGTCCTGCCAGTGCTCCAGCTCTGCCATGTCCCGGCTGGGGTCCCCGGGCTAAGACAGAGCCCTGGGAGCGGTGATGGGGTAGGTGTCAGGTCTGTGGTGTAGCTGGTCTCCAGCCCGCCTGGGGAGGTGGATCTTACCCACGCTGGAAGCGCCGCTTCTCCCCGGGGCTTTGTCTTTGACCTGCCGGAGCTTTGCATCCCCCAGCACCCTGCTCGCAGCTCAGGTCTCCCTGTGCCTGTGCGGTGCAGGCTGGGGAAAGCCTGCTCCCGGCTGACGTGAGGCGGGGAAGGAATTATTTTTCTTTCTGGTTAGGTTTTGGCTCCACTCAGCTGGAAGAGGATTAGCCCATATAAGGGAAAACTGCCTCTCCTACTGCTTCCTCCTTGTTCCTCGGCTCTCCCCAGCCCTCCGCTCTGGGCTGCTTCTCCTCCTTTCTCCCAGCAAGTGAGACCTTGTCAGAAGTGTGTGACGTCCCTGGGGGTCCTGGAAGAAGGAGGCTGGGGGATGTGAGCAGATCCCTGCAGCCCCTTCTCCAGGACCGTTGCTGTGCTGGCTGGGCTGGGAGCTGCAAGGGAGCCTCTGCCCCTCATCTCCCTCCTGTAGGCTCCCACACAGTTCCCTCTCCAGCTGCTTGCTGGTACCCCAGTCCTGGGGAGGCCAGCTGGGATGAACCTGTGGTGCAGCATGAAGGTGACCCTTGGAGGACTTTGGGGAGGGAGCTGCGGGGAATGGGGTGGGTGCTGCTGCAAGGTGGCCCTTAGCTGGGTGTCTGGAAGCTGGGGGTTATTCGAGCACTCAGGGCTGTGATGAGCTCCAGGCTGTGGTCTGCTGGCCTCAGGCTGGGGGTTACTTCCCTCTCCTGGCCCCTCCAGATCTTGGGCTGGTTAATTAGACAGACTGGATGCAAACTGCCTTGCAGGCAGATGCAGGGCAGGCTTGAGCTAGGAAAGTCACAACCATGAGATCCCTTTCTCCTTACACCTGGTGGCCTTTGGGCAAGGCTTCAGTGGCCCCAAGGAGTGTTGCATCCCTGCCGTGTCCCTGTCACCCAGCTGTCCCTCCTGCTTTCCTTTTCCTGGAGGCAGCTACACTCTCTGTGGCTCCTTCCAAAGGTGGCAGTGAAGCCTGGGGGTGCAGGAGGTGCTTGATGTGCCTGGCTCCTGTGGCCGGGCTCCAGTCTCCCAAGCGTGCTGTGCTCAACTGCTCCAGGGACCTGGATGGATGCAGGGCTAATTATGGCCCTCCCAAAGGAGCTGCCAGCCGTGCTGGGGCTCTGAACACTAATGAGCTTGGGCATCATTGGGAAAGCAGCCCACGGGTGCCTTGCCAGCACCCTTTTCACAAAGCCACTTTGTGTGTGTGCCGAGGCAGGCATTTGCTTGTAACCATTAATTTGCTGCTGGCTGGGCAGGGCTGGTGGGGCCCTGGCATGTGCTGATCCCTGGGCTGGCCTGTGCCAGCAGGGTTGGGCCCCTCAGCCCCTTCCCACCCCCTGGCTCCAGCTGTGGTTTCAGGCACGCTCCCTCTTGCTGCTGGCCACAGAGCCTCCAAAGCCACTCATTTGCCTCATCCTTGTTCCCTGCTGACGTGGGCTTGGGATGAGGCTCTTCCTCCTGCCCTGCTGCAGTTTCTCGTGCGGGGTGAAGCCTCCTGGAGCTGGCAGGCAAGTGTCATGCAGCACATGGGTGCCAGGGTGTCCCCTGCTGTGGGGTGTGCAGGGATGGTGTTCTGTTGTGTCCCCCCGTTCCCTGCGCACCTGGTTCCTGCGGTTGCTGCCACCACCCCCATCGCCCTGACCTGGCTGCCAGCGCCGAGCCATGCACTGCCAGCAGCTTATTTAGGGAAGGACTAGAGTCTTGGCTTCCTGGGATGTGGTTAGAGGAGTGTTTTTCTGTCCTCAAGGCCTTTGCGTGGCTGCAGGGAGAGCCATGCTTGCCACGGGGCCTCTGCTTCCAGCCCCACGTTTAGTGCTGGACCAAGCTCCATCGCTCCCCCAGCCCATTGCTGCCTCCCCCTGAGTAGCAGAGCTGGGCTTCCTGGCCAGCCAGGGTGTCTGCTGTCTCTGCTGGAGCAGCAGCAGGAAAGGCCTTGTCTCGTGCCTTTGTCCTGGCAGCCAGCATCCCTGCCTGCAGCAGCATCCCCAGGGTGCAGGCAGCTGCCCGGGCCAGGCAGGCCTAGTGCAGACGGGAAATGGGAGGCCCATGTGGACGGAGGGGCTGGTTTCCGCCCTGACATCCCCCTGCCCTGGCAGCACAGTGGCTCCGGCTCTTCCCAGCCGCTTCCCTGCCCTTGTGCCAGTGGAGGTGCCAGCTCCAGACAAGAGCCTGGGGGTTGCAGGCCCCAGCTCTGTCCAGGAGGCAGATGCCCGTGCTGCTGTGGGATGCAATAAGCAACTGCAGCGTGCTGGGAGGGATGGCACTGCCAGCTGGTGTGGCAGGGGCTGCCAGGGGACGAGGCAGCACCTCGGCTTCAAGTGGCTGCCCCCGAGGTTACATGCATTTTCAGCGCCAGGCTGGCTGGGGGTCAGTGGTCCTGGCTGCTGAGCATCCTGCCGGAGTCTTCCCAGCTGAGGAAGGATAACGTTCCTGGCTGGGCCTCGAGGCTGGCAGGAACTGGAGGATCACAATTTTGGCTGGCACTAGGGGTACATGATGGCTCTTGTCTGCTGGCTTCACTGGGATGAAAATATCCTTCCCTGGTCCCCAAACCTCGAGTAGGGGGGGCGAAGGGTGATGGCTTTGCTGAGGACTCTGTGCAGGAGGGTTTCTGTGGGCAGGTGGTGATGTGGGTCCCTTGGCACTGCTCAGCCTGGGTCCAGCTGAGGGACCAACCCTGGATTCCTGCTGCAGCAGAACCTGAAGAGCCCGGATGGGTGGCCTGATGGTGTCCCGTGGGACTGGAAGGGAGGGGACTGATACTCTTGTCCTGTTGCTGCTCCCAGCATGCAGGGGCTTGACTTGCCGGGCAGCTGCTGTGGGTCACGGGGTTTATTTTTAATGAGCTCCATGGGAAATCGCCTCCTGGGTTCCCAGCGCCGGGTCGGTCCCGATGTCCCACAGCAGGACAGTGGGAGGACAGCGGGGCCGTGCCTGCCCTGGCTGGCCTTTCTGTGTGGATCCGGCTGCCTTCTGCTGCCCTTCAGCGTGGGGGGGGCCTGTACGTGGTCCCCTCGAAGCACTTGGGCCAGTGGCAGGACTGGGGCTGTGGACCTGATCTGGAAGAGGGGAGGCAGCTCTGGGTGCCCATGCCAGGTCCTGGTGGGTGGCCTTGGGTGGGCTGAGGAGAACTTATGAGAGGTTCGGGGTGGGGGTTGTGACTGTGCTTTCCACATACAGTGGGTTGAACTTTGATTTAGGACAAATCCCACTCAGGCTTGGCTCTGAGAGCCGCCCACCATCCCCTAGCGCTGGGGGAGGGCTGCGGCGATGGGAGGAGGACAGACTCTGCTGTCACCCCCTGTTGCTGGAGGGTCTGGCGTGGGTGGGAGAGCTTGTCCCTGTGCTGGTGGAGTGGTGGGGCAGAGCTGCAGGGAACTGACCCCTGAGGGCTACACGGGCCACCGACAAGCATTCATGCCACACACCCCTGTCTCCTTGCCCCTCACATGCATGCAGGTCTCAGTGCCGCCACGGCTGCTCCCAGCATCCTGCCCGGGGGGGCCGTGCCCACTCCCCGCGGGGACAGGCAGTGCTGGGCAGCGTTCGCTGCGCGCGTGGGCCCCGCCAGACAGATGCCCCATTGTGTGGCGTGTGGGCAGCCCGGGCAGCTGGGCGGAGGCGGCACAGTGGCTGGAGCCGGTGCTGAGCCCCTGCCCTCTTGCACCCAGCTGGAAGCGACGCTGGATCTGGCTGAGCGGCGCCGCATCCGCTCGGCCATCAGGGAGCTGCAGCGGCAGGAGCTGGAGCGGGACGAGGAGGCACTGGCATCCAAGCGCTTCCGCCCGGAGCGCGGCAGCCACCGACAAGACAACAAGGAGAACTGGCCACGGTGAGTCTGGCGTGGCGCTGGGGTCCTGCTCACCCCCTGCTTCTGCTCCAGGGGACGGTGGCTTCGATGCCTGGCCCCGCTCTGGCTGGGACAGATTTGGGTGGACACAAGGGTGAGAGCAGCCCAACGGCGAGTGGCTTGGCACGCGTGGGGGGCCCATTGCCTGAATTTGCTGGTTGCCCACGAGGGGACTTTGCTCCCAAGTACCCATGGCAGCTCCCAGCCAGCCGCTCTTGCCACTGCGCAGGTCCCAGCACCTGGAGGAGGAGCAGCAGACAGCCCTGGCTGCCTTGGCCCGGCAGCTTGAAGCTATCACTGATGTGGAGGAGCTGACCAAACTGGTGAGTGACCGTGTGCCGGGGCTGACCGTGTGCCGGGGCTGACCGTGTGCCGGGGCTGACCGTGTGCCGGGGCTGACCGTGTGCCGGGGTGACCCTGCTTCTCTCCTGGGTCTATCCCTCTTGCAGCTGCGGGCGGCGGGTGAGTACGAGGAGCGCAAGCTGATCCGAGCTGCCATCCGCAAGCTGCGAGCTGAGGAGATCGAAGGTGAGACAGTCCCCGCATCCCAGGGCACTACCCTAGAGAGCCCAGGGCATGGGCAGCTCCTTCCTAAATACCACCTTTGCTCCCATCCAGCCGCAACCCTGGCTGGGAATGCACAGAGCAGCCAGAGGGACAGCAGCGAGCCCCGCACTGTGCCCAGGGACGTGAAAAGCAGCCGTAGGGATGATGCTGAAACACCAGCCCTGGCTGGCAGCCGGACGGGTGATACCGAGCTGTCAGCCGTGACCGGGAGCAGGGAGAGCCATGGCGAGGACAGCACTGAGCCCCAAGCCACGACTGGGAGCGGGGAGAGCAGCGAGCGGGATGATGCAGAGCAGCGGGTGCTGGCTGGGCCAGAGGAAAGCGGCTGCGTGTGTGCTGCAGAGCAGTCCCCTGCCCAGGAGCCTGAAGGCTCAGCGGTGAGTGTGTGTGGCACTGCTGGGGGGACAGGACCACTGAGGACCTCCTCGCCTTTCCCTGGGCTCCTGTCTCAGCCTGTCTGGGGCACAAACTCCAGGGCATGCCAGGCTTGCCCACCCAAGGGACCTGGGGCAGGTGAAGCTGGGGTCTCTGGGGACGTGGGGACGCAGCAGTGGTGAGCTGGGGCCTGGGGCTCAGGCCTGGGTGCCCCTGGGCTTCTCCCTGAGGATGCAGCCTGGGGTGCGAGTGGTGCGGGCAGGGGGTCTGTGGGCCCCCTCGGTGCACCTGGTGTACCCCTGCCTGCTGCGGCTCTCTGGGGATGGTGGTCTTTGGAGGTGACGGCCGCTTGTCCTGTCTGTGGCAGCTGCCTGCACCAGGCCCCTTGCACAGGCAGAAACCTTGATCCCCCCATCCCGCTCCCCATGCTGGTTGTTCCTGCTGGCCTTTGAGGGGCCGGGGCCCACTCTGGAGCGAGGCTGGTGCCTGCCAGCCATGGTGGGGGCTCTGGCCAGAGGAGGGATGAGCTGGTGGGCAGGGCTGTCCTGTGCAGTGATGGGGACCCCGCAGGGACTGTGGCTCTTGTGGTGGTAGGAGGTCCCTGCAGAGACACCATGCAGGGTTGCTGTTTGGGGAAGAGGGTGGGGAAGGGAGAAGCAGTGGTTATAACCACAGTTGAGTGGGAAGGTGTGGGTCCCCGCATCCACCTCCATTCAGCCCAGCTTTGCCCTCTGCCTGCCCCAAGGCCGTGGCAAGAGGCTGCAGGGGGATGTGGCCCAGTGCCACCTTTCAACACTGTCTGTCTTCCCCATCCGGATGTGCTGGGACATCTCCCAAGCAGCCGATGGTTCTGTCCCGCTCTGTCCAGCTGATTACTCCAACCTGAGGCTCTTTCCCTTAAACAGTGGTTGCAGTGGTACCTGGCATGTTTGGGTCCTGGTTCCCCTGTGCCCCTCAGGTACAGGCCCCTCTCCACCTTCCCCTGCCCTGGAGCCTGCAGTGCTCCTAGAGACACTGACACAGCCAGAACTGGTGCCCTGTTCTCTGACTGGTGACACCAGGACACCCTGGCCCTGCTCAGGTGTGTTGTGTGTTAGGGACATACCTGTCACCTGCATGTGGTCTGCGCCAGAGCATCCCATCGTTGGCCAAGCAAAGCTTCTCATGCCACAGCAGGGACAGGGTGATGCAAAACTAGGTGCTTCCTGCCCCACGGAGCCCTGAGGTGCCTGGGCTGGGGGACAGGAGGGGACAGGGGCACTGGGCAGGGACTGTCCTCTCCTCATGCTTCCTGGCATCCATGCTGGACAAGGTTGGTGTACTCGTGGCCCACACCAGCCCCACACAGAGGAGTGCCAGGAGCCCCCAGGGTGCACAGGGTTTGGGCCTCCCCTTCAGTAGACAGAGCACCCTCCTCCCTGCCTGGTGGAGACTGTGGGGTGTGGGGACACTTGTCACCCTGCCAGCCTCCTGCAGTGACCCCTGTGCAGGGGATGGCTTGTCCATCCCCCCGCAGTGTGCAGGCAGGGACCTGGGTGGCATGGGAAGAGGCCATAGCCTGTGGTGTGTCCCTGGCTGGGCGGCAGGGATGGGACAGGGTGACCGGGTCAGAGACCAGAATGGGTCTGGCCCTGCTCTCACCCGCTGCTTTCCCCAGGCCCACAAGCGAGATGATGCAGTGAGCAGGATCTGGGATGCAGGAGCTACACAGCCGGCAGGCAGGAGACTCCCAGAAACCCAGCACCCAGGGTGAGTCCCCGTGAATGCCAGCGGCAAAGTCCCGTCTGGCTGTGTGCCTGGGGCCAAAGCAGCACCAGGGCCAGCTGCGGGCAGGGATGGGAGGATGGAGAAGGCAGCATGGCATCTCCCAAAGGTGCAGGCAGGGGAGGTGGGTGCCTGGTGGGGCTGCAGGAGCAGGGATGCTCTGCAGGTAGCCACTGGCTTCCCCCATGCGAGCCTCTTCTCTCTCCTGCAGCCATGGTCTCGGGGACCCTTGTGCTCCTGGAGCTGCAGCCGGCCCCGGAGCACAGTCCAGAACCTGAAGATGGTGGTGAGGAGCCAGAGCGGGGCCAGCCGTGCTCCCCAGGCACTGCCCAGCCAAGGGGCAGCACCAGGCAGCCTGGAAGGAAGCGAGCCTGGGCAGCCCTGCCACGGCCCAGGAGCCCGGTGCAGGGCAAAGCCACCAGCTGGAGCAGCCCCCCCTGGGCCAGCCCAGCGCTGGCCGCCAGGGCAGCCAGGTACAGAACTGGTGGCACGGGCTGCGGCTGCCACTGCCCTCTTCACTGGGGGCTGGCAGTCCCATGGGTGAAGGCAGCTCGATGGCATGGGGTGGGGGGGGTGTGTGCTCCCTCCCGCTGACTGCTTTGCCCTTTTTCCTCCCTGCAGCTTGGTGCCGGGGTGCGTGGCCAGGGCCGGGGCTGGTCGGGAGGCATGGGGAGCTACCAGTGGGTAAGTGCAGCTGCGTGGGGAGGGAGTGCTGGGGCCGGGGCTGCCCCCTAGCTGGGCAGCGCTGCCCAGGGGCCCCCGCTGCCCCTCTGCCCTATGGCACATGCATCCTGGCAGCGCAGGGAAGGGCGTCAGCCCTGGGGATGTGACTTAAGCCCATGCAGGCTAGGGCAGGAATGTGAGGGCAGGACACAGCCAGGCCAAGGGCCGTCCCCAGCTGGTGACCATTTGCCACCCAGCCGTGTGGTGGTGGTGCTGGGGGAGCGGGGTGCCAGGCAGGCTGTTTACCAGTCCCCCAGCTCCAGGCTGGGCGGCAGCAGGGCCATGAAAGGGAATTGATGCCGGCAGCAAACCCCGGCCTTTTGCATTCTTTGTCCCAATAAGGCCGGGAGCCGTGCACTGGCTGGCCCTGACCCCCCCAGGGCTGCACTCACTGGCCCAGCTGGGGCCCAGCACCCTCCAGGTCCTCCCCACAGCCTTGAGGGATTGAAGTGGCCAGCAGCTGCCCTCTTCCTACTGCTGGGAAAACTGTCCCAGCAGCTGTGCTGGGAGGAAATGAAGGGGGGGGAAAAAAAAAAACAAATAGAAAGCAGCTCTCTGTCTCCAGGGTCAGGGTTCCCACTCGGAGCCACCCTTGCAGGCAGAGGTCCCCTCCCTCCAAGAAGCCCTGGGGGGCTGCTGGCTCCTGGGAAGGCAGAAACCCCAGGGAGATGCTCTGGGTGGCGGGGCTGCCATGTGGCACAGGCCCAGGGCAGAGAGAAGCATGCAGGACCTGCCTCCCCTGGGGGCTCAAACCTGGGTGCTGGGGCAAGGCTGACCCCCACCACTTGGGCAGCAGATACTCCGTCCCCAGGCCAGAGCGCTGCCTGTTCAGTGCCTGTCTGTACCCTGGCTGGGGTGCTCCCTGGGTGGAGCCACTGGGCCCCCTTGCCCTCCTCTCCAGAGGTGATGCTGGGCTGGCCCTGCTATGCCAGGACCTGACGGGTGCAGGGTGGTCCTGATCTTTCAGCACAGCCCACTCACTGCCCTGCTGGGGCACAGGACCCCAATCTCTGCCTTGCCCTCCTCTGCGGTGTGGTTTGGCACTGTGGGCAGAGCCAGCTGCCTGGGGTGCGGGGCAGCCTGTGAGCACTGGTGGATTTTGGCACTATGCTCTGGGGAGTGTGAGGTGACAGGGAGGGGGACCCCAGGGTGCTTTGCTGGGTGGGGACGGCAACAGCACCCTGTGCTGTGCTCACCCTCTGCTCCCCGTGTCCTGTTCCTTGCATATCTGGCCTGTCCCTTCCAAGTGGCAGCGCCCACCCAGGATGTAGCGGGGACCCCGGCCCGCCTGAACACTCACCGGTGGGAGCAGACGTCCTCCTCCCTGCGCCCGGCGGTCCGCACAGGTACGGTCCCAGCAGCGGCTGCCTCCGCTCTCAGCTTCCCGGTGGCAGGAGGTCCCCAGCGGAGCCTGGGCAGGCACACAGCTCTCAGTGGCTGCCTGCTGCTGGCTGAGCAGGGCTGGCTGCTGGCTGCCCACCCGCTCCCTTGGCCCCCGCCCAGCACCCATCCCTTCCCACCGGGGTGCGCAGGCAGCCGGGCCCCCGCAGGAGACGGGGGCAGAAGCTCTGAGGGGCTGCAGCGCCCCAGTGGGACAGCACGCGTGGCGAGGCAGCCGGGGGGTTGCATGTGGTGGGGTCTCGGGGGGGGGGGGGGGGGGGGGGGGGGCGGGACACATGCATCGTGTGGGCACCCTGGGGGGCAGGGCAGGGTGCGTGGTGGGGTCCCTGGGGTGGGGGGGGGCTGCATGCAGCGTGCGGGGCTGGGGAGGGGGTTGCAGCATGCGTGGAGGGGACGCCCCTGGGTCGCTGCAGCCCCGCTGACCCCCCCGCGCCTGTCCCCCACAGAGCAAAGCCCCGACAGGCCCCTGCCGCGGGCCGCCTCGGTGCGGGAGCGTGCCCAGCGCTTCACCCCGGCGGGCCCGGGCCCGGCCCCCGGCTCGGCGGCAGCGGGCGGCCCGGCGGGGGCGGGCGGCGCGGGGGGGCGGGCCGGGCCCGGCCAATGGCAGCGGGGGCCCCGCACGGCCCCGCCGGGGCCCGCTCAAAACGCGCGGGGCGGCGGCGGCGGCGGAGCAGAGCGGCGCCCGGCCCCGGTCCCCGCCGGCCTCGACGGCATGAAGACGTTCGTCACCATCGAGATCAAGGACGGGCGCGTGCAGCCCCTCGCGCCCCGCGTCGCGGCCGCCCCCGGCAGTCAGCGGGCAGGTGGGCACCGGGAGCGTGGGCAGGGGCACCCGTCGGGGGAGCGGAGCGAGGAGGATGGGTAGGGCAGGGGCAGGTGGCATCTGTCAGCGGAGGGAGCGGGGAAGGTGGGCAGCGGGGGCGATGGGATGGGGAAGGTGGGCGGTGCAGGCAGCTGGGCACTGTAGGGATGATGGGCACGAGTGGGCATCGCTCCCGGAGGTGGGACCAGGAAAGGTGGGCAGGGGGCATGTGGAGGCAGCGGGCACCAGCAGGCAGGTGGGTCTGGCAGGGCCGTAAGCACAGGAACAGTGCTTGTGTGGGGTGATACACGCAGTCAGGCAGCGGAGCACATGGGTGTCAGTGGGCAGCTGGGCACTGACAGGGTGCTGGGTGCCAGAGAGTGGGTGGAAACCAGCAGGCGGGAGGGCAGTGACAGGCCAGGCAGGCACTGATGGGACACAGCAGCAGCAGAAGTGGCATTTAGGTGCTGGCAGCCCAGAGGCTGAGCACGAGTACTGCCAGAAGAGCAGATGCCATGGGCAGGAGCATGCCTGGCAGCCTTGCCCTTCGGCAGGGATGCTCAGCCTGCTTAGAGCATCTCAGTACTGGCCCTGCATCCTGTCCCATCCGCACTGTCCTGACACACTCGTGCCTGGGGTCCTTCCCCAACTCCCTGCACCGTTCCTGCAGCCCTGCCCCATCCTCTGCCCCATGTTAGTGCTCTCCCCCCACTGACCTGCTGGTCTGTGGGTGTCCATACTGTCCTGCTCTGCCCCATCTCTGCTGCTGCAGTGTCTGAGCCAGCCCTGCCCCTGATCTAGCCCTGCCTGCCCACAGATGTGGCTGGCTCGGGATGCTCCTGGGCCATCCCTCATGCTGGGGGGGGCCTTGGCTCCAGCTAGAGCACTGCGGAAAGTGCCCTTCCTTGGGGAGGAGGATGAACCAGGGTGGTGAGGGGGGCCTGGCTTCCCTGTCCCTTGGCTGTCCCCAGAGCCCTTCCCCTGTGCCAGAGTTCGGTGCCCGCTGCAGAGGCAGGATGTGTGCAGCAGCCAGGCAGCCTGGACGGAGCCGCTCCCCCGGCGCGGGGCTGAGCCTGCGGGGCTGGGGCTGGGACAAACCCCGTGTGCCTCTCGCTCCCCTTGCAGAGGTGACCCTGGGGCTGCGGAGCACCCCCATCCGCATCACCACCGTCCCCAGCAGTGTCAGCAGCGTCTGCAGTGTCAACAGTGTCAGCAGCAATGTCACCAAGGTGAGTGGCTAGAAGGGCTGGGTGCCATGGGGCCGTGCCCCCCCTTGGGCATGACCTGGGGGGTCCTGGGCTTGGGGTGGGGAGCAGTGACCAAGGTGGGCAGGTTGGTGCTGGCAGCACAGTCTCAAGGCTCTGGCCGTGGTTGGTTTGGGGTTTTGGGGGGTTTTTTGGTTTTTACAAGGTGTTTTAAGAATGTGTGGATACCCAGCCCCAGCCACATGAGCCCCCTGCACTGTGGCGCCACGTATGCAGATACTCGGGGGGTTGGGGGAAGGTGGGCTCAGAGCCTTTTGCGGGTGTCCCTCTGTTTTAAACACCTTTTAGGGTGGCAGCAGCTCAGAGAAAAACCCATCACCACCCACCCCTCTGTTTTCCCTCCTGGAAACGGACCTTGGATGTGGCGCTGGGGAGCCTGTTCAGTAAGGGCTCCCCGAGGGTGTCTGACCCACCCTGGAGCTGCAAGCTGGGGGTCCTGCTTCTTCCTGCTTTGCAATCCTGAACTGGTAGCAAAGCAGCAGCCCCAGCCCACCTGGCCTGGGAAGGATTCTTGGGTGCAACTGGAAAAAAAAAATAAAATCCTTCTGCTCTGTTTTGGGGGGAGAGGGGGATGTGGCCCCCCCAGGTGCTGGGGGCAGTGGGGCTGAGTGTGCACAGGAGGCAGCTCCGCGCATGCAGCCCTTCAAGTGCTTTTATCTGCTCCTGGCCATCTAGGGTAATACGAGGCACTCGCGCACGCGGCCTTGGCAGAAGCTGGATGTCAAGTGTGCTGCTGCCTCGCTCGTGGCCCTGCGTGTGCCTGGCTCGCCCAGCTGCCTCTGCGGGCACAGCACCACGAGTGGCCATGGCACCACCAGTGGCCCTGGCATCGCTGGCTCGCTCCATCCTTGCCTCAGCCCTTGCCAGCATGAAGCAGGCGCTGCCCACAGCCTGGCAGGGCTGTTCTCAAGTGCTGCTTGCACTAGCCAGCAGGTTCTGCTGCCCGCTGGCAGCTCGCTGCCTGCAGAGGGGTGACTTCCCCGTGCTAATGCACTTGGGCAGGCTTAGCCCGAGCAGCCTGTCAGCTCTCATTAAGGTATTAGCAGCACTGCCCAGTGGGGCGTGGGGCTTGGGACCCATCAGCTGCCTGTCGGCAGACGCAACCTCCAGGTGTGCTGCCTGTGGGCAGGGAGGAGGAGGAGGAGGAGGCGGCAGTGGTGCTGGCAGCCCTGCCAGGTAGGGCTCAGTCAGAGGTGCGGGGAACTGGGGATGGTGGCTGCTGCAGCAGGTCCTCTTGCTGGTGGGGGTGCAGCCTGTGTCTGTTGTGCAGGGACCTGGTCCCCCTGGGGCATTTGTTCTGGGTTGGGGGGGAGTGGGGACAGGCTGGGGGTGTGATCACTGGCACCAGCCCGAGGCTGGAGATGTCAGTGTGTTGTGGGTGATGCCATCCAGGAGTGGGAGGGCACTTTGGGCAAAAGGGTGCATGGGTGGTCCCCAGCCCTGGAGCACAGCCAGTATGGTGATAATTGAGGCTGATCCCACATGGGGGCCCTACCCCACCTGCTGTGCCCCACAGCACCCCCCCGGCTGGTGTCTGGGGTGCTGGCAGCCGCCCGGGGCCGGGGGTGCTGCTCAGCAGGGCTCCCCGCCGTCAAAGCCATCTGGTCCCAGGGCTGGAGACGCTGCCAAGTGTCAGCGCCTGCCTCGGCACCCCTGCGCTGGACCCCCAGCCGCAGTGACAAGAATAGCCCAGCAGGCCCGGGGCTGTGCTGGGCCGGCCTCCAGCCGGGGGTGGTGTCCCGGCGCCCCTATAAAGGGCAGAGGACAGCTGAGCGGGGCTCGCTGCAGCGCCTGCCGGCACCGGTACCGCCACCATGCCGGGGGTCAGCCTGGAGGGGCTGGCGCAGGTCGGAGCGGCCGAGCTGGTGGAGCTGCGGCAGGAGCTGGGCGCGTTGCGGGGGGCAGTGGAGGGGCGGCTGGAGCAGGCCCTGCAGCAGGTGCAGCCCCTGGCACGGGCGCTGCGGGCGCTGGAGGAGGAGCACCTGGAGCTGCGGGCAGAGCTGGCGCGCCTGGGCCACCGTCTCGACCTGCTAGTGCTGCGGCTGGGGCCGCAGGAGACCCCCGGGGAGGACCTCAGCACCCTCTTTCTGGAAGCACAGGACCCTTGCGCCCACTTTGAGGGCACCGAGGAGCCCGGCGTCCCCGTGGCCCATCCGCCAGCTTTCTCCAGCACGCGCCAGCAATCGGCCCTGCACCTCTCCGGGAGCAACAGCGGCGTGAGTGCGGGCAGCCCTGCCCCACGGCAGCACCCAGCGGGGGGGTGGGAGGGTGGCACTGGCTCGCAGGGCTCCTGGTGGCCCCCGGGCTATCTGAAGCTAAGGCGAAGCCCCTGGCATGAGGTGGGACCGTGGCCGCGCTGCACAGGCGACGCAGTGTCACAGGCATCTGCCACCATTTGGGCTCGCTGCTGCAGGGAGCACAGTGCCTGCCTGCTCCGCATTGCCGGCATGCCGGCCGGGCGGGCGGGCTGCAGGCAGCTGTCCTGTCCTCGCCCGCACACAGCAGTGGCAAGGCACAGGTGGTGTGGTACAGGCGCACGTGGCTGGCGTCACCTCCCGCTGGCGGCTTTGCCGTGGGCCGGGTGCCGGGCTGGGCCAGCGGGGTGCAGGATGGGGCCAGGTGTGTGGTGGGGCTGCTTTGGCCCCCACTGGCACCTCCTCTCTGCTGCCTCCATGCCCTATTCCGGGCCTGGCCCGCTGCCTGCCATGCATTGCTGGGGGGTCGTGCTGAAAGGGACTTGGCGTCCTGGCTTTGCCCTGGCAGGGGCCAAGCTGGCCTAGATTCTGAGCAGGATGTGGGGGAGGCTCTTGATCTCCTGCACAAGCTCTTCTCTCTACTAAGTCCCTTAATTCCCTGGAAATCCCTTGTGCTCCTAACGGCACACACTGGCCTTGCCAGCACCTTGCCTGCTGCTGGGCACAGGCACTGCCCAGCCTGGAGCACCTGGGCAGCCCCTGCTTGCTGGAGGGGCCTGGCAGCCTCTGGTGATGAGGGGTGGGGAATATTTGGGGTTGTTTTGGCAGCCAGACTTGGGAGTAGGTCAGAGAACGCTGGGCCCCCCCAGGGCAGGGGGTGCTGCAGGGGGGGATGTTGCACTCCCCTGCCTGCCTTGGTCGCCGCAGATGCCTGCGGCTGTGAGCTCTTATGCTGCATGTTGGCACACCTCCAGGGTCCCTGCTGCCCGTGGCACCGGGCAAGTGTCAGGGCAATGCGGGGCTTGGACCCTGAGCAGCATGGGGGGGGTGGCCAAGCTGGTGGGGGCTCAGTCGCTTGGTACTGTCCTTGTAGATGGAGCCAGAGGTGGTGGAGCAGCCCCAGGCGCCAAAGCTGGAGCCGGAGCTGCCCAATGGCATGGAGAAGGTCCAAGTGAGAGAGCTGGAGAGAAGGAGCAAGCTGAACGTCGAGGAGCTGAACAGGATTGAGGATGAGGATGTTCTGGATAAGATGGTACCTCTTCTGCCACCGGGTTCCTGGGGGAAGGCGAGGGGACTGTGAGCTGGTGGCAGAGGAGTGATGCTGACCTCCACCTCCTCCTGCAGCTGGATCGGACAACAGACTTTGAGGAGCGGCGACTGATCCGAAACGCCATGCGGGAGCTGCGCCAGCGCAAGCGAGGTACTTGGGGATGGTGACTGCCACAGGGGTCGGGGCTCTGGAGGTGGTGGTGCAGGTGGAGCTGGCAGGGTGCTGGGATGGGGCTGTCCAGCTGTGGTGAAGCAGGAGGGTGTGTTGAATCTTCTGCTGCATCCCTGGCTGTGCCAGGCTGAGGGCGTCATCCTTCCCACAAGCTGGTTCTGGGCTGGCAGCACTCGGCAGGACCCCCTGTGTGGTGGGGACCGTCCCTGCCACCCCTGGCTTTGGCTGCTGACACTGTCTCTCACCTGCGTTTGCAGACCAGCGGGAGAAGGAGCGGGACCAGCGGCTGCAGGAGATGAGGAGCCAGGCTACAGCAGGAAGGGCCGGCCACGCCACGGAGACCACCACCACACAGAGCACCCAGTCGGCCGACGGCTCGGCACGCAGCACTGTCACCAAGACCGAGCGTCTCGTCCAGTCTAGTATGGGCTGGGGTGGGGGGGCGCAGGGCTCACCTGCCCAGCACAGCCAGTGTGCCAGCCCTTCAGGAGGCTGTGCAGAGTCTTGCCCGGTGCTCTGCCACCACAGCTTCTCTGCCGCTCTTGCTGCTTGTCCCGGGTCTGGCTTGACCGCTCTGGGAGCGGGACTGTGGTTCAGGGCTGAGTTTTGCTGCATCTCCTCTGGCTTGCCAGAGCCTGCCTGGGGATCTTTAAGGTATCTGCTCTGGTGACTTCCAACCCAGTTCTCTGCCCCGCTGGGGTGGCAGGGGCCTTGTCTGCACCTTGGGCCTGTCTCCTGTCCCCTACACCTCTGTTCTCCCAGTCCCTGGGTGGCTCAAACCAAGAGTTGCTGCAGGGGACTGAGGACGCTCCAGCTCCCCACTCCTTTGCACTGGCCTCTTTGCTCTGCCTGGCAGGCACATACCATCTGTCTCCCCTCTGCCTTCCCTGGCCATGGCTCTGCCTCCTGGGACTTCTTCCTGTTGCGCTACATGTATGCAAAGGTGCTTGGCAGTGGTGGGTGCTGCTGCCCCTGGCCCCAGCTGATCCCCTGTTGCCTTGCCCCCTGCAGGCGATGGCACCAAGACCTCCCGTACCACAACCATGGAGTCGAGTTTTGTGAAGAGATCAGACGGTAAGGGAGCCTTTGCTGCCCTTTCCCTGTGGGATCCTCTGGGTGTAACCACAGGGGGATTGCTGCCACTGAGCCATCCCTGCCTGTGGCGCGGGCAGAGCCCCCCACCTGCCTGGTGCCACTTCCATCAGCTCCTGCCCAAGGCCTCTCTCTTTCTCTCTCTGCAGATGGCAACAGCACATTCGTTCAAACCAAATCATCCTACAGCTCCTCTTCCAAGAAGACAGGCAGGTGAGTGGTGGTGCCTCCCCGGGGCCAGCCCCAAGCAGGCCCTGTCAGCCGTCTGCTTGCACAAACCCTCTCTGCTCAGCTTGCAGTCTCCCCATGCAGGGATGTCCCCAGAGCTTCCTGGTCCTTGGGGCATGCTCGCTGTCTCCAGCAGTCCCCATGGGTCACTCCATGGGCCCAGAGACATGTCTGCCAGCCGGGGACCTTAAGCCACCCCTCTTCTGTCCCAGGGACATGGAGGTCTCCAAAGCTCCAGGGCTGGCGATGTGTTGAGGCCACCATGTGCCCTTCCCCAGGCTGCCCACGGCCCCCATAGCTTTGTCTGTCTCTCTCCCAGCATCTTTGACCGTGAAGATGAGAGTGTCTCCAGGCAGAGCAGCCTGGCTGCGCTGGAGCGGCGCCAGGCTGAGAAGAAGAAGGAGCTGATGAAAGCTCAGAGCCTGCCGAAGACATCGGCCTCGCAGGCTCGCAAGGCCATGATGGAGAAGCTGCAGAAGGAGGGCGGGAGGTGAGGATGGGCCAGGGCCAGGCTGGCTGGGGCAGCAAGTGCCACGCGAATAACACCCTGTGTCTTCTGCCACAGCTCACCAAACCCCGCGGTGGCGCGCACCGCCGTGCAGCGCTCCTCCAGCTTCGGCG
Source organism: Strix aluco (assembly GCF_031877795.1). Taxonomy (NCBI): domain Eukaryota; kingdom Metazoa; phylum Chordata; class Aves; order Strigiformes; family Strigidae; genus Strix; species Strix aluco. Next base: position 16,691,721 of record NC_133948.1, on the reverse strand, counting down.
TGCCCAACGCCAACAGCATCAAGCAGATGTTGCTGGACTGGTGCAGAGCCAAGACCCGGGGCTACGAGGTGAGTGCCACCTCCTCTCCCTGTCCCCTGGGCTGGTCGCTCTGCCCCTCGATAACTCTCCTGTCCTTGCAGCACGTGGACATCCAGAACTTCTCGTCCAGCTGGAGCGATGGCATGGCCTTCTGTGCCTTGGTCCACAACTTCTTCCCTGAGGCGTTTGACTACAGCCAGCTGACGCCCCAGAACCGCCGCCACAACTTCGAGGTGGCCTTCTCCTCTGCAGAGTATGTAGCTCTTGTGCCATTACATGGGCTTGGGGCAGCTCTCCCACCTGCTGCCCAGGGCAAAGTGGGGACATGGGCAGAGGCAACGGTGCTGGAAGTGGGTGCCTGTCAGCATCGTTCCCCCTGTGCCATGCAACGAGGTTTCGACACCGGGGGGAAAGCAGTGGCTGTGTGGGCAGAGCCATGAGAAGCCAGTGCAGCCCTGTCTGGTGTGGCAAGGGTAGGCGTGGGGGTCTGGGCTTCCTGGGTGTTGGGCAGAGCACCCAAAGGCAGGGCAGCAGCCCCCCAAGCCCGCCCGGCCACAGGCAGTACATCCCATCCTGGGGTGCCGGGTGCAGGACTGCAGCCCCTGGGGAGCGGGGTTTGTCTGTGCCAGGTGCCTCCTTTTATGATTGTGAGGGCTCAAACACCATTGCAGCTTCTCCAGTTTCTTCCCTCCCCCTTTTGCTTCTGGTTTTCCTGGGTGCTGAGAGATGGGAGCGCATCCAGCTGGAGGGCTGGCAGCCAGCCCCTCTCTCCTTCCTTCTGTCTCTCTCCCACCCACTCCTCCTCCCCTCCAGCACCCTGCCCAGGGGCAGGGCCGGGCAGGTGGGATCCCATCCCAGCTGGTGCCCAGGGCGGTGGTGTGAGCTGGGAGCTCCCGCAAGCTCCCTGGGTGCTGTGGTGCTGTTCGGTGGAGCGAGAAGGGGGCCACTTGCCTGGCTCTTGGCGCTCCTGTTAATGGACTTTTTGCCTTAATTGGGGAACCAGTGTGTGGACTTGAGAGAGCCTTCGATCTCTCCGGCCTGGAAGCCAGGTGGCCTCTCGTCCTTCCTCCTCCTCCAGCTCTTGTGAGCATCTTCTCCCGAGCTTCCTGCACCAGGGCTGTGCCGTGCAGTTCCAAGCGGAGCTGGGCAGGAGGGCTGGGCTTGTCCCCCCATCCTCCCAGCGGGTCTATATAGGGGCTATATAGAGCGCCGCTCCGCTCTGGAACCCGCTCCCCGAGCACCCGGCGTGCCAGAACACCTCACTCCTCCTCCTCCTCCTCCTCCTCCTCTGTCTCCGTCTGTCCTTCCCTCTGGACCTCACGCCTCTCCACGCCACTCACCCACCCTTCCCCTCCCTTGCTTGTGCTCCCCCAAATCTCACTGAATGGCCTTGGCACGGCGGTGCCTGGAGCCCTCCTGCCCCTGCATCGCGCACCCACAGAGCATGCGAGAGCAGAGCAGCATCTGCCCGGGGGGGGGGGGGGGGGGACGGGAACTGCATTGATCCGTGTCTCTTGTTTTCTCTCTTCCTTCCCTCCCCGACTGGGCTGCGGTCACTGGCTTGCCCCTCTCTCTCCCTGCCCCCAGGAAGCACGCAGACTGTCCGCAGTTGCTGGACGTGGAGGACATGGTCCGGATGCGCGAGCCAGATTGGAAGTGTGTGTACACATACATTCAGGAATTCTATCGCTGCCTGGTCCAGAAGGGGCTGGTAAAAACCAAAAAGTCGTAGCCCATTTTCACCCCCCCGGGAGCGATGGTGAGAACCTTCCCCTCCAAATATCTGCCCGTGCCCCACTGCTGCCGCTTGGCCGGGGAGTGGCCGCCGCGGCTGGGGAAGAGGCTGGGGGATGCTGGTGGGCGAGGGGCGAATCCTGGCAGTGTTGGCCGGCAGGGCCAAGCTGTGGCCAGGAGAGGGGTGCAGGCAGCCGGCTGGCCTCTGGCCTTCCAGAATAGCACCTGTGGGGATTTGGGGAGGGAGGACCTGTGTCACCCTGGGGGGCTGTTTGCTCTCCAGCCATGGGAGGGTGCTAGTGGGAACGGAGCTGCCGCAGCTCTTCCCTCTCTGCTGGCTGAGGCCAACCCGGGGTTTAGCTGCCGGAGACACCGCTCTGGGTGCTCTGCAGCAGCATGAGCCCAAGTGGTGCTGCCCGGGTGTGGGTGAGCCCCCCCGGGATGCCCCAGCATCACTGCTTGCACTTGCTGCCTCCTTCCCCCCAAGCCCGGGGTGTGCAGGGGCTGTCGGCCCCAGCTGGGGAGGGAGCTGCAGCTGCTGCTGCGGGGCCAGGCGCGGGCGATGGTTCCCTGCCTGCGAGGTGCTGCCTGCTCATATATGGGCAAGAGTGGGGAGCCTGGAAAGTGTGACTCAAGGCTTGGGTCCTGCCTCGTCTTGCAGTGTTTGTGCCTGTCTTCAGGGGCATCCCAGCTGGCGCTGGAGCTGCTGCTCCCCGGGCTCCGCACAGCACCAGCGCACCGGGGCCCAAACAATGGCTTTATAAGGGCAGAGCCACTCTTCTTGCGCTGCCGTTGCTTTGCCATCACCCCCTGAGCCGGGGCTGGCAGTGACGGGGGGCCTGTGGAGCTCAGGCGGGGGCTTTCCCAAGGCCCTGAGCATGGCCCACCCCCCCCCCCACCCCAGGAATCACAAGGTGTGGCTGGTGCCAGCCAGGCCACGGGCTCAGAGCCTGTTAACTGCAGTGCAGCAGAGGCTCCATGGGAGAGCTGGGGCAGTGGGGTGCAGGAGCAGGGTCCTGGCAGAGCCCTGGGCCGGGGAGCTCTCCTTGGCCCTGGTGCTCCCCAGGGGGCTGGTGGCAGCAGAGGGTCCCTCCTTGGCTGTGCCGGCTGGAGTGGGCTGTGCTGGGGGCTGGGGTGTGCAGCCTGGGGAGAGGGTGGGGGGGGAGTGTTGTGGTGGTGGGTGGCAGCTTCGGGTTCAGACCCTCCTTAAGCTCAAAGCTGCCCAGTGCACCCTGTCACCGGGGCAGAGCCTCTGCTGGAGGGTGGCCCTGGGACCAGAGCAGCTGGGCTGGCCATGGCATCAGTGGGGGCTGCCAGTTAGCACCAAGCAGCCCCTGGGTGCTGGCGCAGCCGCTGCCCTGCGTGCTCATGGCTGCATCGGCCATTATCTGCAACAGCAGCCTGGGTTGCTCCAGTGCTGTCTGTCCACTGCCAGATGTTGGTACCTGCCATGCTCCCAGGCCGGGCCAGGGCAGCAGTGGCAGGGTTGGTTCTGTGCCCCACCACCAGCCCTCAGCAGAAAGGTGAGAGGATGGAGGTGGCCAGTTCCCCTCCAGACCTTGCCTGGCTGTCACAGTGACTACCCCAACCATGCTGGCAGCCCTCTCGAGCTGGGCCCCGCCCCGCTGCCCAGAGAACCCCAGCCTGGGGAGAGAGATGGCACCTTCAGGGTGAGTGATGCAGGCAGAGTGAGGGCAGGGCTGCAACCCCAGTGAAGGGGCAGTGGCAGAGCCCAGAGGCTGTGGGGATGGGAGGTGGTAGGCACAGGCCAGTGCTGAGCTGGCTGAAGCTGGGTAGTGCCCACCCCACTGCTGGTGCTGTGCTGGGCAGGCAGCCCCCCAGGCTCTGGTCCAAGATGAGGGTGGGAACCAGACTGACAGAGCTGATGGCAGGCAGGAGAGCACAGCCAGGGCTTTTGGCAGGAGTGATGGGCAGCGTGTGACCAGGCCCCCCTGCCTTTCCCTGGACCAGCTGGTGGGTTTGAGGCAAGGGCCCAGCATAGACATGTCCCCCTGCTATGTACCAGCATCAGCTGGAGGAGGAGGGTGGGCACAGCCTGAGCAAGGGGTGAGTGCCAGCACCAAAGATGGCTGGGGCAGGCAGCATGTGCTCTTCCTGGCCCCAGGAGTGGCAGGACTGTGGGTACTGAGGGGTGGGCAGGAGCTGAGCAGGGCTTAGAGCAGCGGTGCCCAGTGCCAGCCGGCCCTGGGCAGCATGGGTCCCCCGTGCCAGCCCCCACAGCAGGGCACCCGCCCAGGGCTGTGCTGAGGGCTGCATCTCCACAGGACGCTGGTGGACTGCGTGCCCCTGGTGGAGGTGGAAGACATGATGATCATGGGGAAGAAGCCAGACTCCAAGTGCGTCTTCACCTACGTTCAGTCCCTCTACAACCACCTGCGTCGCCACGAGTTGCGCATGCGGCAGAAAGAGTGCTAGAGCCTGCCCTGCCTGCCACCCTGCTGCCCCCTGCCCTCAGGGCTGCCAGGAGGCAGGGGAGCTGCCTGCCCCAGGAGGGTCTGGGGGGGGGCCACGGGACTGGCGCTGGGGCCAGGGGGCTCTGCAACTGGGGCAAGCCCACACCTCTGCCTTGCAGGACCTCCCTCTGCCCTGGCTGGCTGCGGGCTGACCCCACGGGCAGGGCAAAGCAGGGCCAGGCAGGTGCTGCCGGGGATGCGCCCCAGCTTGGCTTGCCTCCCGCGCTCCAGCATGTTAAGTTATTTGTTCTCCAGGAGCTGTTTGTCCCGTGGGCAGCACCCCCGTGTCCCCGGGGAGGTGCAGGCATGGCTGCGCCCTTGGGCCTGGGGCTGGCGTGGGCTGGCAGCCAAGTGGGGCTGTGCAGCCCAGCCTGGCTCGCAGTGCGTCCCCCAGGCACGTGTCCGTGAGCAGCCTTGGCCCCTGCGCAGAAGCCCCCTCTGCCCACCCTTGGTGACACCTCCCCGGGGCCGGCTCCACGGCCCTGTGCTGACACCCTGCTTCGCACGTGCACCCGGGGCACTTCCACACCACGGGGCTGCAGCACCCATGTGCTGGGGAGCGGGCGGGAGGCGAGGGGTCCCGGGGGAGGGAGGGGCCCAAGGAGCGAGCCGGGACAGCAGCCCCCGCTCTCCCCCCCAGCTCAGGGCACCACATGCTCAGTACCACTTGCCCCTCCATCACCGTCTCTACCCCTGCGTTGACACGTGTACCAACACCAGCCAAACAATAAAGGATTATTCTATAGGGTGATGCCTCTGCCTCAGGTCCTTCTCCCTGGCCTCACCGCTGCTTCGTGCCACCAGTGCAGCGCACGCCACAGTGCCCAGGGGAGTGCTGGCAGCCCTGCCCGCCCCTGGACCCCTGCCTGCAGACCCACTGCTTGCCCAGCCCAGGGGGAGACACAGGGTGCGTGCTGCCCCTGCTCGGGGACAGTGCCTGGAGCCAAGGGGCACCATCAGTGTCCCACCCTGCCCAAGGGCTGTTGGTTCCTTGCCCCATGCCCCCCCCCAGGCCTGGCACAGGTAGAACACCCCCACTGCCACTGAGGCTGCGCAGAGCCGGGTCGCAGCCTGCGCAGCTCTGCCCTGCTCCCTTCCCCAGCCGAGGGCCAGGTGTCCCTGCCAGGCCTGCACAGCCATTAGGCTTTGGCTTAACACTGTAGGACCCACTCAGGGGGTTGTGCCCATCTCCCTGCACCCTGTAAGAGCAGCTCATCCCAAGCCGTGGTGCTCCATCCATCCATCCATCCATTGCACTGGGGAGGGGGTGGCAGAGGAACAGCTCAGATGGTCTGTGGAACAGTTTGTTGACTCACCAGTGGTAGCTGTGACCCTGCCATCCCTCGCACCTCTGTGAGCACCTCTGGGGCACCCAGCTCCTCCCGGCACCCAGCACAGAGCAGTGCAGGCTGCACCCCACCAAGCCCTCCCTGGAAAGATGTCACAGTGCAGCCAATCGTACGCAAGGGCTTTACTGGGGGCTGGATACAAGACAACCCTGCTGGGGTGCAAAGGCACACCCCTCTGCTGGGGGCAGCTCTCCCACCTTCGGGACTCAGCACATCTACCCTCAGCACCTGGGGCTTTCTGCTGAGGGTTTCATCCTGTCCCACGCAGGCAGGATACCGCTGCCCAGTGCTGGCAGTCAGCTAAACCTTGGGGCACAGCGAGGGAGCGCAAAGAACGCTGCTCCTCCCAACTGGCCAGGGATGCTGGGCTACAGGGGAGGGAGCGCAGTAACAGTCACACAGGAGCCCTGGGATGTCCGCAATGCCCAGGAAGCCCCTGGTCAAGGCTGGAGCTGCTCAGGGCATCCTCAGGGCATCGGCTACACAGCTCCAAGCAACAGTGGGTGCACCTTTGCCACTCCATCGTGGCACCGTCCCCAGCTGCTGTAATGCCCTTGTCCTCACGTGCTGGGGACTGGCTGCAGGACCCTCTCCCAAGCGCAGCACCCCTTGCTAGAGGTCTGGGTGTTCTCCCTCATCACGTTTTGGTTGGGTCTTGCCACCAGTGGTGAGAGCTTGGGGGGGCGGCAGGGTGGGCAGAGGCCTGGCAGGGGCAAACCGGAACTTCTCGGGCACAGGGGCATCAGGCGTCTCCTTGCGGTAGAAGCCCAGCTCCTGCACCAGCTGGTTGATCTCCTCTTGGGTCATGTCGCTCAGGGGGATCCTCTGCATGCAGACAGGGATTGAGCCTGGTGCCATGGGGCACTGACCACCCCAGACTCTGCTGCGGCGGCGGGTGCCACACTGCCCACTCACCTCCAGCTCCTCGTATCGGTGGCTGAGGAGCACAAGTTCAGGGTCAGCACCCGGCAGGTGTTTCATCTCCAGGTTGTGGCTGGACGGTGTGTTAAGGAGCAGACAGTACTGGGCAGGGCGATGCAGCCCCCCATGCCATGCTGTCCCCCATCCCATCCCATCCCATCCCATCCCATCCTCCACACCATTCTGTCCACCATCCCACCTCATCCTTCACCTCACCCCATCCTGTCCCACCCCATCGCATCCTCCATCCCATCCCATCCTGCCCTGCCCCATCCCATCCCCCAACCATCCTGTCCTCCACCCCTCATCCAATCCCATTTTCCATCTCATCCCACCCCTCAGCCCATCCCATCCGCTCCCATCCCTCACCCTGTCTCACCCCAGACTCCATCCCACCCCGCCCAGTCCTGGCCTGTCCCATCCTGTATCCCCATGTCATCCTGTCCCCATTCCGTCGCGCCCTGTTTCCCGTCCTGCCCCACCCCATACCCCGTCCGAGCAGTGCTGCCGCCCCGGCCGGCGGGTACTAGAGGGGGATGTCCTGGGTGACGAAGGCCTTCACCTGCGGGCAGAGCGGCCGGCCCGGCCCGGCCCGGCTCAGCGGGGCGGCCCCGGTGCCCGCCCGGTCCCCGCCTGGCCCCCGCCCGGTCCCCGCCCGGCCCCCGCCCGGTGACACCTACCTCCCTCAAGCGGTTCAGCCGTCACCCGCCGCAGGTCTGCGGGAGGAGATACCTTGTCACACCCGGCGGCGTCCCGGGTGTCCCCGCACCCCCCGCCCGCCCCGCGCTCACCTCCACCTTGCCCCGGGCCAGGTCCCGCAGCTCGGCCCCGCGGAGCCGGGGGGGTCCCGGGCCGCCCCCCGCCGCCAGCGCCGCCACCAGCAGCGACAGCGACAGCGGCAGCACCCGCCGCATCCCGCCGCCACCGCCACGTCACCGCCCCTCCCCGGCGGGCACGGGCACGCGCCCGCGCACGGCGAGCGCACAGCGCGCAAGCGCAGCGCCAGCGCGCGCAAAAACACGCGCACGCGTCCTGCCGACCCGCGCGGCGGGAGCGCGCCCAGACCGTAAACACAGCGCTGCGCCCAGCCTGCGCGCACCCCGCCGCACCCCCGCACCGCACACATCTGCACCGCGCACCCCCCCACAGCGCACCCTGCGCACACGCGCACCCCCCGCGCCGCGAACACGCGGACGGCGCAAACAGGCACGTGCCCGTCACAAACTGTGAGCGCACACAGCGACCGCAGCCCCCCCGCACGCACACACAGACATAAACGTGTCTGCGGGGCAGGGGGTGTGCACGCCCCGCTGTCTGTGCGCGCACACAGCTCTACACACACACCCCACACGCAGTGCGCACACGCGCGGAGCTGCAAACAGGCAGGCGGAGCCGCAGGCAGCTGCCTGCACACACAACCGCTCCGAGTGTGCCTACACCCAGCCGCATCAGCACACACAGCCGCGCACAAAGACACACACCCCCAGCACGTGCGGCCACAGACGCGATGGCGTGTGTGTGCGCCCAGAGCTCCACGCGTACGCCCGGCTGCACGCACGCGCACAAAGCGCACACGCCGCTGCACACAAACGCCTGCACACACGCACATCCCGCTGGTCACCAAACCACGGGGTCTCAGACTGGTTGAGGCTGGAGGCAGCTCTGGGGTCCATCTGGTCCAAGCCCCTGCTCAAGGATGGCCACCCAGAGATGGTTGCCCAGGACTGCGTCCAGCTGGGTGTTGAGTCAAGGATGGAGACTCCACAATCTCCCTGGGCAACCTGTGCCAGGGCTCGGCCACCCTTACCAGGAATAAGTGTTTCCAGAGGGAACCCCCTGTACTCTAGTTTGAACCCACAGCCTCTGGTCCTGCTGCTGGGCACCACTGGGAAGAGCCAGGCTCTGGCCTCTCTGCACCCTCCCTGCAGGCATTTATATCCATTGATGAGATGCCCTGAGCTTCCTCTGCTCGGGGCTGGACAGTCCCAGCTCTCACAGCCCCTCCTCACATGAAAGATGCTCCAGTCTATCATCTTTGTGGCCCTTCACTGGACTCCCTCCAGTAGGTCCATGACTCTTGGACTTGCTCTTGGGAGCCCAGTAGTGGACACAGTACTCCAGGGGTGGCCTCACTGGTGCCTCCTCAACATCCCTTGACCTGCTGACAACACTCCTGATGCAGCCCAGGACGTCATTCACCTTCTTGGCCCCAAGCACACACTGAACTGCTCAACGTGGTGTCCACCAGGACTCCCAGGGCCTTTTCTGCAGAGCTGCGTTCCAGCCAGGTGGCCCCCAGCATGTCCTGGTGCCTGGGGTTGTTCCTTCCCAGGAACTTTGCACTTCCCCTGAACTTTATAAGGTTCCTGTGGGCCCATTTCTCCAGCCTGTCCAGGTCCTCTGGATGGATGCACAACCCCCTGGTTTATCAGCCTCTTCTGCCAGTTTGGTGTCATCTGCAAACTTGCTGAGGGTGCACTCTGTCCCATCATCCAGGTCAGGAGCGAGGATGTTAAACAGGACTGGACGCAGTGTTGATCCCTGGTGTACACCGCTCGTTACTGGCTTCCAACTAAACCTTGTGCTGCTGACCACACACCCCCCCCGGATCCAGCCATTCAGCCAGTTCTGCTCATCCCAGCCTGCACATCAACAACTTCTCTAGGATGGTCTGATGGGAGATGGAGTCAAAGGCCTTCCCCAAGTCCGGGCAGACAACGGCCTCTGCTCTTCCCTTATCTGCCAGACCACTCCCTTCATTGCAGAAGGTGGGCAGGTTGGCCAAGTAGAACTTCCCCTTGGTGAAGCCGTGCTGACTCCTCCTGATGATGTTCTTGTGGATCATGTGCCTGGCAATGGTTCCCAGGACTGCTCCATCACCTTCCCAGGGGTGGGGGTGAGGCTGACCAGCCTCTAGGTCCCTGAGTCCTCCTTGTGCCTTTCCTGAAGACAGGAATGCCATTTGCTCTCCTCCAGTCCTCTCCCAGTTGCCATGATCCATCACAGATTATTGAGAGTGGCCTCGCCATGACAGGGGCCAGCTCCCTCAGCACTCGTGGGTCCATCCCATCAGGGCCCAGGGTCCTGGTCCTTTGCCACCAAGTTCCTCGTCTACACAGTGCTCCAGCCTTCCCTGGGCTCCGGGGCTCCTGGAGGTCGCTCGTGCTGGTACAGACTGGGGTGTAGGAGGTGTCTGGGACCTCTGCCCTCTCCATGCCCCGGGTCACCAGGTCCCCCATCTCCTTCAGGCAAACTGCACCCCCGCACGCTTTCACACCCACCTGTACAAACAGCTGCACGTGAGCACACCAGCGCGGCTGCACACAGGCACAGCACCCACAGGGGTACCTGCAGGTGCACGTGTACAGCTGCACACACACACACACACACACACACACACACACACACACACACAGAGCCCCGCACGCAGCCGCAGCATGTGTGCGTGTGCATCGACAACTACAAACACCCCCACAGCAGCGCACGTACACACAGAGGGGCGCAATGACACAACAGTCACAGTGGCGTGCACACAGTCGCACACACACAAAAAGACACACACACACACACACACACACAGGCAGGTGTGCACGTGGAAGGGATGATGTGCACGTGTAAGGTTGGATGTGTGAGCTCAAGGGTAGCCATGCATGTGTGAGGGTGGGTGTGCACACTCAGGGCAGATGTGAACGTACATGGGCAGATGTGCACACGCAGGGGCAGGTGCGCACACGCAGGGGGAGATGTGCATACACAGGGGCAGATGCACACATGCACGGGCAGATGTGCACACACACGGGCAGATGTGCATGTGCAGGGGCAGATGTGCACACGCAAGGACAGATGCGCACACGCATGGGCAGGTGCGTACACGCAGGGGCAGGTGTGCACGTGCAGGGGCAGATGTGCATACACAAGGGCAGATGTGCACATGTAAGGGTAGATGTGCCCGTACAAGGGCAGATGCGCACACGCAGGGGCAGATGTGCGCACGCAGGGGGAGATGCGCGTGCACACGGGCAGATGCGCACAAGGGCAGATGCACACACGCAGGGGCAGATGTGCACACGCAGGGGGAGATGCGCGTGCACACGCGGCAGATGTGCACACGCGCACGGGCAGATGCGCACACGCAGGGGCAGATGCGCGCGCACGCGGGCAGGTGCGCACACGCAGGGGCAGGTGCGCGCGCACACGGCTGGCCGCGCAGTGCCGCGGTAGATGCTGTGCACCCACGGGCCCGGTGTGCGGCGGTTGCGGCCCGGTGCCGGTGCCCGTGGCGGGGTCCGAGGGGGAGGCGGGGCCCGGCCCGTCACGTGGGCGGGGCGGTGGCAGGTGCGGGCGGGGCGGGGCCGTGTCGCCGCTGTCGCTCCTGCGCTGCCGGCCCGGGCCGTGCGGGGCCGCCGCCGGGCGGGGCCGGGCCCGGTGCCGCGGGCGCTCGCTCGCGTCTCCCGCCGATGGAGCCGGCCCGGCGCGGCAGCGCGGACCAGGGCTCGGCCGCCGCCCCGGGGCCCCGGCCCGGCCCCCCGCGGGGCCCCGCGCCCGCCGCCTCCCCCGCGCGGCCGGTGCCCTTCGGCTCCGGGGGCTCGGCCCGGCCGCAGCCCGACGGCGGGGCCCCGGCGGCGCCTTTCCTGGCGGGCGGCGGCGTCCCGAGCGCCCGCAGGAGCTCCCGGCCGGACGCCGCGTACGAGCCCTTCCCCTCCGCCTGCCCGCGGCCCGGGGGGGCGCAGCGCGGCGGGCCCGAGGAGCGCCCCCCGGGCCGGGCTGCGCAGCCCCTGCCGCTGGAGGCCGGCCGGGCGCAGCCCGAGGGGGCGGGCGGGCCGCACGCCTTCCCGCTGCCGGCCCTGCTGCCCCCCAGCCCGGGCGCTGCCCCCGCCCGCCCCCCCGTGCCGGCCCCGCCCGCCTGCCCCGAGCACGGTCCCCTGGAGCACGCGGCCCCCGGGAAGGCGCCGCCCGCCGAGCGCAGGGAGATGCTCCCCAAGGCGGAGTCCAGCGACCACATCTCGGCCTGGGCCGGCGCCTCGCCCCGCGCCGCCGGGCTGCCCAGAGCCGTCTCCAGCGAGTTCATCGGCGGGGGGCGGGTGGGCCTGGCCAAGCCTTCAGCCCTCTCCAAAGCGGAGCCGGACGAGCTGTCCCTCTTCGGGAGGTCCCTCGGCCTGCCGAGCTCCAGCGACTCCTGTGACGCACTCCTCGGCTGCTCGGGAAGGCTCCGGGAGGACGGCTCGTTCCGGTGAGCGGCTATTGCTGGGGGGGCAGGGGGATGCTGGGCCGAAGCTGCCCTTGCTGGGAAGCAGCGAGCGAAGCCTCTTGTGGGCTGGAGTTGCCTCTTTCCTCCTGCTGTGGGGGGTGTCCAGCTGGAGGAGGTTTGGGTGAGGGGCTGGGGACAGGCAGGTTCACTGGGGGGGTGGGATGCCCAGCGCCCGCTGTGCAGGCAGCGCTCAGGGGAGCGGGTGCTGCGTGGGGTGGAGCGGGTGCCATCTGCCCCTGCTGTCCCCAAGCTCTGGAAATGGTGTGGCACTACCCTCCCTTGCTACTGAAATGTGCCCCCCCCCGTGACGGGGACTCGTCCTAGTGGTGCTGAAGGAGCCCCCGGGCCGCTGGTGCATGCTGCGTAACGGCGTCAGTGTGGGGTGACCGATGGTGGCTTTGCACTGGTGAAGGACACCGCTGCGGGGCTCGCAGGGCTGCTGTCACATGCCATGCCGGGGTCTTTGGGGCTGGCTGTGCTCTGGGGCAGAGTCTGCAGGCGGAGATTCGGGTCCTTTTCCCCAGCAGCCTGAGGGATGCGTGATTGCTGGGGAAGGGAGGGGGAGCAGCTTTCCGGGGACACCCCGTCTCGCGGGCTGCCTGCTGTGCCAGCCTGCCTGTGGCAGTGGCGATGAAAACGAGGGCTCTTTGTGCTGGTTTCTAGAATTTCACCGGGGCTTGGGTTACAGCGGTGCTTGCCATGCGCTGAAGCGCAGACCCTGGGGGAATCTAGAAGCAAGGACCTGTCTCCCTCAAAGGGGAGTTGAAGACCTGGTGTACATGCCCTGGCTGAGCTTCAGCTGTGGCCACTTGTGTTGCAGGCAGAGAGCTTCCTTGGTGGAGCTGGGGGCTGAATGGGGGGGGACAGGGAACACTTCTGAGCCCCAGTGTTAGCCTGTTCTTCCTTTGTCCTCTCAAGCATCACGGTGGTCACCTGGAATGTGGGCACAGCCATGCCCCCGAATGATGTGACATCACTGCTGCACCTCAACACGGGCGAGACAAATGATGCGGATGTGATCGCCATTGGGTAAGAGGGTGAGGTGCAGGGCCCCCTTCCCTGCCCCGCCACATCCCTTTTCAGGGGATCCCCATAGACCTGGAGGGTGGGGAATGGAAGAGCCACAGCCCCAGCCTCCCCAGGGCATGGTGAGCAGGGAGGGGTGTGCATCGCAAGCAGTAAAATATCAGAAAAGGTGATGGACAATCAGCTCCTGGTAAAATGGGAGCGCTAAGAGGCACTGAAACCCTTGAATCCCTGGTAGCCTCAAACCCTCAAGGAGCCTGTAGCTGGCTGTACTGTGCACGGCTGGGCCTCAGCGAGTGCTGCTCTTGCTGTGAGCCCTGGCAGTCCTGGGGTCAGGTCTGTAGAGGCATTTAACTTGCCTGTAGGAGTCCTCTGGGAGCGTTTTCCTCATCTCTGCTTCTGTCCATGGTATGTGGGCCTCAAGGGCATAAATCTGCTGTTCTCTCACAGCTGGATTGGCTCTGTGCCCTTGGCAACACTTAACTGCTGGCAAGGCAGCACCACGTTGGCGTGGTAAGGCTTTATTGGTGTGACTGGCGAGGCAAGCTCTGCCAGAGTCTGAGGGCAAACTGGTCCCTCGAGGTTTGCCTGTGAATTCCTCCTAAGGCCCGGGACATGCTGCCTTTGCCCAGGAAGCGAGAAGCAGCCTCTGCCCATGGGTGTGAGTGGAAGAGCTGGATCTGCCTCCAGGAGGCTTCCAGGGACTCCCCCAGTGCTCCTCGCCTGGGAGCGGTGTAAGGCTGAGGCTGCCAGAGCTGCGATGCTGTGTTGGAGCCAGTCTCCTGGTCCCCTTGACCTTGCGGACCATTGGGGTGGGGCTGTGGAGGTACACCTGAGCCTGGATGGATGGGGTAGGGGGTGTAGCCAACAGCAAGGGACTTGCTGGGACTGTGTCCTGGTTAGGACAGGGTGTCCTGCTGCTCCCCACCTCCAGGGCATCTCTGCCTGCCTATGTCCTTCCTCTGACCCGTGTCTCTGTGCACTGAGCACTTGATATTTTTGGGCAAGACATTTCCTGATTCTGCTATTCTCTGTGGACGTTCTCCTTCCCTCTCTTCACTAATTGCTGAGCCAGGAGGAGCACTATTAACCTGTTTGCTGCTGCTGCTCTGAGCTTGGTGGCTAGGATGCATTTGGACACCCTGTGCTGAAGGACTGGTGAGACTTGGCTTCTCTGTAGAGACCAATGCAGCTGAAATGTCCCGTAAGCCCCTCTCGCACCTAGAGATAGGCTTTAGACTGCTGCCCAGCCCTGTGCAGATGAGCTGCTCTTGCTTTAAAAAGGGCCAAGGCACCTCGTGGGTTCAGGGACACTTGTGCCTTCTGCTAGCACATGGCCCAGCATTGCTGGAGCAAGGATATGGCTGGTTTGTGCTCTCAACCCAGGGTCCTCCCCTGGACTGCCCTTCCTGCCCTGACCCTGCTCCCCAGCACTGTGCTTTGGCATCTCTCCCAAGGAGCTCTTGCTGGCTGAAACACAGACACCCTCCTGGTGTGGCTGAGGGACCGGTCCCTTTCCTCCTAGGCTGCAAGAGGTGAACTCTAAGATAAACAAGCGCCTGAAGGATGCCCTCTTCACAGACCAGTGGAGCGAGCTCTTCATGGATGTGCTGAGCCCCTTCCACTTTGTCCTGGTAAGGAGGTGCCGAAGGGGCTGGGCAGCTGGTGTTCCCTCTCTGCCTGCCAGGCAAATGGACCACTGGGAGGGAGAGTTGAGCTTCAGGGATGGAGGGAGGAGGTGTGGTGGGAGAGCAGCTGGAGGGACAGCCTGCAGCCATCCAAGCGGTGTGTGGGGGCTGACCTGAGGGCTAGTGGTGCATCTCGCCAGTGTGCTGTCTAGCTTGTGCCACCCAGCTCCCTTTCCTGTGCCTTGGGCTTCCTCTGTGGTGCTTTGGGGACACTTCTTGTTGCCTGCTGCATTGCACCAGGGCGAGGAGGTGAATGTGGGAACAAGCCTGTGCTTCTGGCAGCAGCCTGCGAGTCCCGGGGCAGGTTCAGCTCCTCAGGGTGCTTCCTCCAGAGCGTACATGAGCCTCAGCTGTCAGTGTTCAGGAGGGTGTGCCTAGATCTCTAAACTAAACGTGCTGTTGGTCATCTTCAATATGAGGGACATGAAAAGGATGGAAGTGCTGCCCCTATGGCCTGGAGTTGGGGGAAGCTGTCCCTGCTTCTACGGGCTCTGCTGTGGCTTCAGCCCCTGCTCCCATTCCAGGTCAGCACGGTACGGATGCAAGGTGTGATCCTACTGGTATTTGCCAAGTACTACCACCTCCCCTTCCTGCAGGATGTCCAGACAGACTGCACGAGGACGGGGCTGGGAGGCTACTGGGTGAGTGTGGCCCCGGAGGAGGTGGCAAGGGACTGGCTTCCCAGGGAGTCATGGGATCCTCTCGGTGCAGGGCAACAAGGGTGGGGTGAGCATTCGTCTCTCCATCTTCGGCCACATGGTCTGCTTCCTGAACTGCCACCTGCCAGCGCACCTGGAGAAGGCGGAGCAGCGCAAGGAGGACTTTGCCACCATACTGCACATGCAGCAGTTTGAGGGGCGTGCGGCCAGCGGCATCCTGGACCATGAGTGCGTACCCCACCACTTTGCTCCCCAATCTGGGCCAGGGATCTAGTGCCAGCCCCTGTCCTTGACCCCATCCAGATAGAGTCTGGGATCTGTCCCCTGAATCCCAGCACAACCTGGAGATGGAGTCTTGCCTGCAGAGCTGCAAAATTGTCCCATGGCCCAGTGGGGACCCAGCACGGTGGGGTAGGTGATGAGGGGTCCTTGGTCTCCCCTGGGGCACATCTAGGCCTGGTGCAGCTCCTGCTACAATGGTGCTGTTGGGGTTTGGGACTGGTGAGGTGGAGGGCTCAGTTCTGCCCCAGTGTCTTGGCTGAGTGGTCTGAGTAGGTGCCTCACGGTGGAAATTTCCACCCTCAATTTCTGCCCAGGGAACTCAGGCCTGTTTGATTAATGATGCTTGGTCCTACCTGAGGAAGCCTGGCAGGGCTGGCAGCTGGCCAAGCTGTCGGCTGAGTGCTGACCTGCACGGGTGCTCCCAGGAGTGCCTGTGATGAGCCTGAGGATGTCTTCCCCCTGCTGTGCTGCCCGGCTCCAGTAGTCTTGGCCCTTCCAGCCTGTTGCCCTCCCTCCCACCTACAGCCTCGTGTTCTGGTTTGGGGACCTCAACTTCCGCATCGAGAGCCTTGACATCCGTTTTGTGAAGTACGCCATTGACAGCAACATCCTGAGCCAGCTGTGGGAGAAGGACCAGGTGAGTGCCATGGGCGTGCTGCCGAGCCTTGGCCAGGCCCTGAGTGGCATCTGGCTCTCGCCAAAACTGCCCATGCAGCTGTGGGACAGGGCGTGTCCCTTTGCCCATGGGGCACAAAGGGCCCTGGCTCTCTGGGGAAGGGGCAGCACAGTCCTAGGGTGGTCTTTATGGGAGCTGGGCACATGCTTCCTTTATCAGTGTGCTAGGAGCAGCTGGGGGCATCGGGTCTGTGGAGCTGCTGCTTGCATGGCGTGGACAGACCCCAAGAGCTGTGTGGGGCTGGCAGCAACGGGGCAGGGATGACTGTGCTGGGGGTGGAGGGGTCTTGGGGTCTGGCCGTGGGAGCTGGTGTGCTCCCTGACCTGCTCTCTTTCCCACAGCTGAACATTGCCAAGAGCACCTGGCCTGTCCTCAGCGGCTTTCAGGAGGGACCCCTGAACTTCCCACCCACCTTCAAGTTCGATGTGGGCACCAACAAGTACGACAGCAGGTAGGAGAGCAGGGCTCAAGCATGCGCTGGGCTTGGGAGCGGGTGGCACGGCTGAGGGATGCAGGAGGGGCAGGCTCAGAGCCGGGGCTGGTGCCGGTGGGGCAGGGCCTGGTGCTGGTACGGATGGATGGGGGGAGCCATGCTGGGGCAGGCGTGGGCTGGTCTGGGGATGGCAGGCTGGGACACAGCTATCGTGCTGGTGCCAGCGCAGGTCTGTCCCTGCAGCCACACTGAGCTGTGTGCCAAGACGCGTGTGCTGTAGTGCTAGGGGGAGGCAGTTTGGTGTGGAGCCCGCTGCTCCCTGCCAGGCAAGAGATGCCCCTCTGTGCCCTGCAGTGCCAAGAAGCGAAAACCTGCCTGGACCGACCGCATCCTCTGGAAGATCAAATCTCCCAGTGTCGGGCTCGGTGCGGGTGGGCGCCGGCCCAGCCGGGGCATCCTGTCAGTGAGCCAGCTCTGCTACTGCAGCCACATGGAGTACACAGTCAGCGACCACAAGCCGGTAGCTGCCATCTTTGCGGTGCAGGTGAGCACCGTCCAGGGCCGCTGGGCACACAGGCGAGAGCTACAGGGCTGAGATGCCCAGCTACTGTGTGCAGTGTATGATGGGGTGTGCAGGGCTTATTTTTTGTTTGGCAAGCGCAGCTGACTTGCCGTTGTGGCCGGGGGCTGCTGTTGGTGTATGCATGAGGGCCCAGTCCTAGCTGGGTGCCCTGGGCAGCAGGGGCAGCTCTCTTTGGCATGCCTTTGCTCACCATGTATATGTCTCTGACAGTTTGCTTCCAAGGCAGACAAGCCCCCAGTTGAAATTTATGTGGCTGATGAATGGAGCAGGCCTGAGCAAGCAGTTGTCAGGTACAAGATGGCTGCTGGCTTCCACCGGAGCTCCTGGGACTGGATAGGACTCTACCGGGTAGGGGCTTGGGGCTGCTTGGGCTGGAGGGAGTGGGGAGCGCTGCCCAGCACCGTGGAGTCCCTTCTGAGCCACCCCCACCGGCGGACACAGGTGCACGGCATGGACCTGTGCTCTGCACTCTCTCTTCCCATGGGAAGCCCTGGTGTTAGCAGCAGGATTTGGCCCTGCTTCAGGAGGCTCAGCTCCAGCAGTTTTCTCTTTCTCTTGCTCTGTGGGCCCCACAGGGTCCAAAGCATGGCACTTCTGGGGGGCTGGGGGCCAGGGTGCTGATGGGTGGGTGCAAGGCAGCTCTTGGTTTCCCTGTGCAAGGAGCGAGAGGAAAGCCTGAGCGAGAGGAGAGCTAAGGCTGGGCAGGGGTGATGGTGCTGAGAAGGGCTGGTGTTCCCCCACTCACCTCTGCTCTCCCATGTACACACACACAGGTGGGCTTTCGGCATCCTAAAGACTATGTGTCCTATGTCTGGGCCAGGAGTGATGATGGAGAGCGCTGCCTCGAGAAGCAGCTGTGTGCACAGGTAAGCGGGGGCCAGCCCTGTGTGCCATTGTGGGGGGAGAGTGGCCCCTTTGTGTCTGATGGGGCCAGAGGGCACCTCCTTATTGCTTTGTGCTGAGCCTTGGGCAGGCCCACTATGCTGGCATCGGGCATTTCTGCTCTCAGCTGGGGCGGGAGCTCTCTATGGGGCTGGAGGTGGGAGGGGGCACCCCTGTGCCCAGCCCTGGTGCCCATCAGCTGTCTCTGGGCTGCAGGTGATGTTCTCAGAGGAGACGCTGCCCAAAGGGAAGGGCGAGTACATCCTTGGATACTACAGCAACACCTCCAGCAGCATCGCTGGTGTGACTGAGCCCTTCCAGGTCAGCATGGCCAAGAGGCAAGGGTGAGGGGCTGAGGGAGGCAGGGAGGGGTTGGGTGCTTGGCTGGAAGTGGCTAGCTGCTGTGGTGCCCCACAGCCCCCTGTGAGGATCAGCCAGCAGCACTGATGTGGGGGTGCAGATCTCCCTGCCCAGGTCAGAGGAGGGCAGCAGCCCCACAGACAGCTCAGGCAGCAGCTCAGAAGAAGAGGATGACAGCACGCTTGTCCTGCTGGCCCCCAAATCCCGTAGCCCCAGCCCGGGCAAGATGAAACGGCACCGGAGCCGAAGTCCCAGCCTGGCCAAGTTCCAGGGCCTCATTCTGCGGCCGTCAAGCCGGGACAGGGGTACGAGCCGTAGCCCCTCACCCCAAAGCCGCCGTGGCCTCCCTGGGGACATCCCCACCATCCACCTGCCCCAGGAGGAGCTGGGGCACTGTGGAGCCAAAGCCAAGGAGCTGGGGTGGACAGCCGACAGCCAGGAGGGCAGCTCCTTCTACCAGACTGTGCGGGAGCAGGGTGGCCCCCGGCGTGTCTCTGCTGACAGCCCCCTGGCCAGGGCTGACCCCAGGAACCTGGGCCTGCTGCCCGCGCTCCGCCTGGAGATGATCGACCAGGCCCTGGGCCGGCGACGGGAGAGTGCAGACCAGGGCTATCCCTGCCGGAGGATGAGCCCCACCAGCCCCCCAGGCTGCAGCACCTCCCCAAAGGAGAGGAGCAGCCCCCAGGAGCTGGACAGCCATAGCTGTGCCATGGGCCGCTGATGCAGTGGCTCCCTTCCTCCTCCCTGTAGTGTGCTTGCTCTGTGCTTTCCTCTGCCACTTTCCTGCTGAGACCCCTGTCCCTTATTTATTGCAGCGACTCCTGACCCCAGTTGTGTGCCTGGCAGGTAGGGGCCTTCCCCCTGCTCCCCCCAGCCTGAGCTGCTGTCCTGGGCCTGGGAGGTGGCACAGGGGAGGAGGGCAAGGCTGCTCGAGTGTGGTGGGGGGAGCCCCTTGTGAAAATCAAAGTGCAAGACCCTTCAGTCCTAGGGGAGGAGTTCTGGCCTCGCAGCTAAGGTGGGACAGGAGGCCAGGGTACCCTGAGATCAAAGCTTGCACCTTCCCTGCTGCTACCACTGTGCCTCAGCCTTGGATGTAGTGCAAGTGACAATAAACCATCCTGCCCACCCCAGCTGCACTGTGCTTACTGCAGGGAGCAGGAGCCACAGTGTGAACAGGGGGCAGCAGGCTCAGCACCACACTCAGACCACCCTTTATTTATCTTCTGGTGCACACGGACTGACCCCTCCCCAGAGCAGAGCCCTGGGCCTGCCCATGGCTGCTGCCCCTCCCCTTGCTCCAAGGCTGGGAGCCAGCACAGACCCCCACCTGTGCCCCCTCCCACCCTGCATGGACAAGGGGGGTCAGGATCATACCACAACTGCTCAGGCCCCCCAGCCAAAGTGGCACAAATCCAGGGGTGGGCGGCCATGCCATCTCCCTGCCTGGGCGATCCAGTGCCCAGAGCATCACCCCTGCCCCAGGGCCCAAAGATGGTAGGTTTTGCCTTTCCCAAGCCTTCCTCTTCCTTTCTTGCTTTGATGCTCACAGATGGCAGCCACAGCTAAACCCCCCCCCATAGCCACAGCTCCTTGAGAGGCTTCTTACTCCCTCTGCCTGTCCCCCACTGCAGCTGTGGCCTCCCAGCTCCATGCAGACATGCTCAGTGCCATCCTTTGTCTCAAGGACCAGAAATCAAGCAGCTCCCCCCACTCTGTGGCTGCTGCACAGCACATCTTCCTCCCCACACAAGGCAGTGCTTCTCAGGCATCACTGGGGCACCACGTGGTGCCAAGCACCTGGCTTCTGCTCCAAGGCCAGCTGCAGGCATTTCATATAGAGGGTGCCACCACTGTCCTGTGCCTTCCAGTCTGGACACCGGGCCTTGGAGGTCACATGCAGAGGATCCCAGCGCCTCAGGGTCTTTTTGAGATGCTGTGCCGGTTCTAATACAGCCCGAGTTGCTGTAATACAGCTGCCAGAGAAGCAAAGTTGTGAGCATCAGTGTAACACTGCAGCACTGACATGCACTGCCGTCCATCCCATGGTACAGCAGAGCAGGGGATAACACTTGCAATGTGCAAAACTTGCAAAACGCTTCACACCCAGTCTGCAGGACAGCACCCAGCCCTCTGCCAGGGCATCCCTCCTGCCCACACAGAGGCCACGTTCCTTTGACCCTCCACACTTACTTGTGCTGTGACCCCTCGCCTGGGCTGCAGTCAGCGGGCGGCTCCAGAACAAAGCAGTCCATGGCAACGCAGTGAGCCAGGACAGCCACCTCCACATCGCTGAGGTCCCTCGCCCTGCGCAGGAACCGTGCCAGCCTGCAGGCACACAAAGGCAGCAGTCAGCAGCTGCTGGCCAGGGTGGGCATCCCACTTGGTCCCACCTTGCCTGACCCCAAACTACCTACACAGTGCCCTGTGATGATGGGAAAAGCCCTGCCTTTTCCTCCTGGACACGCACCTGCGAGTGCAGTTGCAGTGGAAGAGCGTCCGAGTGTCCACATTGTGCAGCTGGTACTTCACCTCGTGGGGTGCGATCCGGTGCTCACACTTATCCAGGTACTTGTAGCACCTGCACACCCTGCCTGGGCCAGAGGACAGCAGGAAAGTGATGGGCACCCCCAGCACACAACCCCAACAGGCTGAGGCCTTGGGACACCCCGGCTGTGGCACATGCTCTGCCCCCAGCACCGACTCACCCTGCTGCCTCCACCCCTCCATGGCGGGCACCGGGGTGGCTCTGCACCGCGCCGTGGCCAGGCTAGATCCGACGCTGCCATCCTGAGGGTGGGCCACGCAGGCAGGGCCTGCTAAAACCCCCGGCCCTTGCTGTGTTCCTCCTGGCACCTGCCTGCCTCCAGCGAGTTCCTGCTCCAACTCGGTCATTGCTGTTTGGTGGCCGGGCTCCAGTCCCCACTGCGCTGCTGAGTGCCTGGTTGTGGGTTCAGCCTTGCCCCTGGCAGACACAGGGGACGAGGTACCTGGGCGCTGTGACTGCTGGGCTGTCACAGGTCTCTGTGCCTGACAGAGCCCAGGGTTTTGTCCCTGTCGGAGCCGCTTGCACCCTGCTCTAGAGGGCTTCCTGCGCTTGGCTGGGGGCTGCACAGCAGGGCTGCCCATCTCCTCGGCAGGCGGGCTGGAGTGGTAGTGACTCTGCTGCACCATCCTGGCCAGGGCTACTACACCGTAACGCTCACACCTGGGGACACCATGTGCCGTGAGGCCCCACACCCCAGCCCTGCCCTCGCCAAGCTGTGCCCCCCCGCAGCTGGTGAGGCAGCCGGGCAGGGCACGCTCAGGGCTGCAGCGGCAGATGCACCCAGCCGCGGCATGAGGTCGGGGGCACCCCCCCGGGGCACTCACCCTCCCCACCAGTGCCACTGGACGCACTCCCTGCTCTCCTCCAGCACGAAGCACGGCACCTCCAGCAGGTTGAAGAAGGTGACACCGATGATGTTGGAGACGGTGTCGTTGAGCGCCAGCAGGCACTGCCGGAACCTGCGGGGCAGACAGGGGCGGTGAGCGGCCGGCAGCACCCCGCTGCGCCCCCCCAGCCCCGCACGCGGCCCGACCCCCCGTCCCGGCGCACCTGGCGTCGCAGTCGCAGTGGGACACGGTGTGCAGGCGGTAGTTGCGGATGCCGTAGCTGAACTGCAGCGCCGCGATCTGCGCCGAGCACCGGTCGTGCTCCCGGCAGCACCGGTCGGGGCCGCGGAAGAGACCTGCGGGTAGCGCCGGTGAGCACGGCCCCGCCGGGAGGACGGGCTGCGCCTCCCCCCGCCCCTCGTACCCAGCTCGCTGCCGCTCCCCGCCGAGTCACCGGCTCCGCACCACAGCGTGCCCGGCAGCGTCCAGCCCCGCCGGCGGCGGCGGCTCCCTCCTCCCGGCGGCGCGGGGTCGGCGCAGGCGGCGCGGTGCCGCCAGAGCGCGGCCAGGTCCCGGCGCAGCGCGGCACCGGGGGCGGCGGGCGGGCGGCGGGCGCAGGCGGCGCGGAAGGCGCGGGCCAGGCGCGGGTCGCGGCGGGCCCAGCAGGCGCGGAGGCGGCCGCGCCCGGCCCAGGTGCCCTCCACCAGCGCGGCCGGGCCGGGGCCGGGGCCGGGGCCGGCGCCGCCCAGGAAGGCCACGTACCGCGCCCCGCCTGCGCCCGCCGCGCGCTGCGCGCACACGGCTCCGCCGGGCCAGGCGCGCGCGCACACGGCCGCGCACGCGCAGAGCGCCGCGCACGCCAGCGCCGCGCCAGCGCCCATCCCGCGGTACCGCGCGCCCGCCCGCGCCCGGCTTTAAGCCCGCACCGGGAGGCGGACCCGGCGCTGATCGGTCCGTGCGCGCCCGCCCCGCCCCGGGGGAGCTGTGCGGGCGCGGCGCGATGCACCCGTACCGCCCCCGCCTCCGCGCCCGGGCACCCCCCGCCCTGGGCACGCCCCATGCCGGGCACCCCTTGCCTGTTGACCCTCTGCCGCGGGCACCCCGTCCCCGCACCCCGTCCCCACGCACCGCCTCCCGCCGGGTGCGGCTCCGCGGGGCAGCCCCAGCCCCGTGCCGGTGCGGGACCCCCGGGAGGGCGCAGGCGCACGGCGGGTGTCTGCACGGCCCCGCCCCGTGTGCGGGCCCAGCCGCGTGCGCGCTCCCGCGCTGTCCCGCCCTGCCGAAGCCGCCTGTCGGTGCGGGGCTGTGTCTGGGTGGGGGGGTCGCCGGCGATGGAGACTCTGCAGCCTCCCTGGGCGCGCCGTGCCTGACCTTCACAGTGCAGAGGTGTTTCCTGTGTTCCAGGTTGTGCCCACTGCACCTTGTCCTGTCACTGGGCTCCACTGGGACGAGCCAGGCTCTGCTCTCTTTGCACCATCCCTGCAGGTATTTCTGTACATTAATAGGATCCACCTGAACTTCCTCTGCTCCCGGCTGAGCAGACCCAGCTCTCGCAGCCTCTCCTCATAGGACAGATGCTCCAGTCCCTTCAACACCATCACGGCCCTTTGCTGGACTCGCCCCAGTAAGTCCATGCCTTGCCCAGGTGAGCCCAGGCTGGAGAGGCCACAGTGACACCCCCCCGCGGTGCCCCTCCCCTGCCCTGGGGCCGCTGGTGGCCGCTGCCGTGAGGACACAGCCCTGGCTCCTGCTCAGCCGCTGCCCGGCAGGACCCCAAGGCCTGTCCCTGCAGAGCTGCTTTCCAGCTGGTGGCCCAGCCTCTGCTGCTGCATTTCCCACCTGCGAACTGGGATCCCTCTCCCCTGGAAATACCCCGGGAGTGTGTGGCTAGGCTGTAGAGCAGTACTTAACACACACACACCCCCCCACCCCCCGCCACATTAGGGTCCCGGTGCTCCAGAGGACCATTGCTCAGGGTGGCCAGTGGGTGCAGGAACCCCCGTGCCACTGCATTGCTGCTGCATCCCAGAGGGATGCTGGCCCTGTCCCAGAGAAGTGGCCCACCAGGGTCTGGCTTCACCCCTCTCTGCCAAGGGAAAGCAGGAAGGGGCTGGAAAGGGAAGGAAGGAAGGAAGGAAGGAAGGAAGGAAGGAAGGAAGGAAGGAAGGAAGGAAGGAAGGAAGGAAGGAAGGAAGAGGAAGAAGGAAGGAAGGAAGGAAGGAAGGAAGGATGGAAGGGAAGGAAGGGAAGGAAGGAAGAGGAAGGAAGGAAGGAGGAAGGAAGGGAAGGAGGGAGGAAGGGAGGAAGGAGGAAAGGAAGGAAGGGAGGAAGGAAGGAAGGAAGGAAGGAAGGAAGGAAGGAAGGAAGGAAGGAAGGAAGGAAGGAAGGAAGGAAGGAAAGGAAGGAAGGGAGGAAGGAAGGAAGGAAGGAAGGGAGGAAGGAAAGGAAGGAAGGAAGGGAGGAAGGAAGGAAGGGAGGAAGGAAGGAAGGAAGGAAGGAAGGAAGGAAGGAAGGAAGGAAGGAAGGAAAGGAAGGGAAGGAAGGAAGGGAGGAAGAAAGGAAGGAAGGGAGGAAGGAAGGAAGGAAGGGAGGAAAGGAAGGAAGGAAGGGAGGAAGGAAGGGAGGAAGGAAGGAAGGAAGGAAGGAAGGAAGGAAGGAAGGAAGGAAGGGAGGAAGGAAGGAGGAAGGAAGGAAGGAAGGAAAGGTTAGGAAGGAAGGGAGGGAGGGAAGGAAGGAAGGAAGGAAGGAAGGGAGGAAGGAAGGAAGGGAGGAAAGGAAGGAAGGGAGGAAAGGAAGGGAAGGAAGGGAAGGAAGGAAGGAAGGAAGGAAGGGAGGAAGGGAGGAAAGGAAGGAAGGAAGGAAGGAAGGAAGGAAGGAAGGGAGGAAGGAAAGGAAGGGAGGAAGGAAGGAAGGAAGGAAGGAAGGAAGGAAGGAAGGAAGGAAGGAAGGAAGGAAGGAAGGAAAGGAAGGGAAGGAAGGAAGGGAGGAAGAAAGGAAGGAAGGGAAGGAAGGGAAGGAAGGAAGGGAGGAAGGAAGGAAGGGAGGAAGCAGAAAGAGCCACCATGATTCCTTCAGTGCAGCTCATGCTTCCAGAGCCAGCCAGGGGTTTATTGGGATATTGCCTGGGGTGATGCTCTGTTCTGTGTGCCAGGGGGGGCTGGGGGGCTGGTTTTCGGAGTCCTATGTGCCTGGGAGTGCTGCAGGGCAGCTAGGGACTGGCAGACAGGGTTTGGCAGCAGAGCCTGATCTCACCTTATCAGGATTTCCCTAACTGCATGGATGGAGGCCAACGCCACAGACAGTGCAGAGTCCACCCTGCAGCTGTGATATGGCTGCTGTGTGCCACCCGTGACATCGCCTGAGGTGTCGCAAAGGTTTCCCAGCTGCTGTGTCACCTGGCGGGGCCACCTCTAGGCTCACATGACGCCTGGTCCCGGGGAAGGACATTTCCACCCTAGAGGCTGTGCTGACCAACCAGGATGGGGGCTGGTGCTGGGGAAGGATTCTGCCAGGGGATACCCCGGCCCCACCAGCCTTCAGCCACCCCACCGGGACCCACAGAGCTCTCCTGCTGTGGGCCTCGCCACGCTTACTGCACTCTTGTCCCCCCACACTCCCGGTGCACCCGGGGCTGCCCCACGCCAGGGCTGTGCTGGCATCCCCAGGGGGTCCCACAGGGAGAGCCCCACATCGGCAGCGTAGTGCGGCCTTGGCTGCCAAGTGTGCGAGTGTGTCAGGGACTCACACAGTTTGGGTTTGTCTGGAAGATAATGGGGGATAAGGAGGGATGCCTGGTGCTCCGGCCTTCACCCCAGGCAGCTGGTGGGGGAACATGTCTGGCCCCACACTGCAGAGCTGTCTAGCCAGGTGACTGCTGCCCCACTGACAGCTGCTCCGGTCAGGCTGGGGTCTGGCTGGCTGGGGTGTGGGGCCAAGACCTGGGCTGCCCGCCCCGATGGGCAGCACCGCGCAGCCCTGCCCCCAGCTCCACTGACGTGGCTCAAGGTTGCAGGCAAGGCCGGCACAGGGCTGAGACGCCAAGGGCGCTCTGCCTGCGCTGCCTGTGCTGCCGCAGCACTCGGGGCACCGCTGAGCCTGCAGTGGGGGAGTGCTGGGCTCTGGCAGAGATGCTGGCAGCCGCCGTCCTGTGCGGTGAGAGTGGCCAGCGGGTCCTGGGCTGGGTCAGCAGGAGTGCAGGCATGAGCTGGTGAAGCAATTCTCCCCTCCTGATCTGCACGCCACACTGCATTTGGGGCTCCTCAGTACAAGAAAGACGGGGTTGCTGGGGTTACACTGGTGTCCATGGGTGCTCAGCCCACCCTGGGCAAGGACAGGCAGGGCATGCTCTGCCCACGTGCCCAGCCACAGGCCCAGGGAGGCTGTGCTGGGGTTGGGGTGTGAGGTGCATCTGGAGCCCCTTAAGGAAAGGGCCAACCCTCTACAATATATTTTCTAATATAGGTTTATGGGGGAAGGGATTAAAAAGGGGGAATTATCTTCTCTCTTGCAATTGCCAGACTCTCAGTGCAGAAGCTGGGCTGGTTCCATCAGCTATTTTCAGTGCAAGTCTTGGCTGCAGAGATGATAGGGAGTTAGATCAGGCTCCATGGTCACCTGCGGGTCCTGTGGCTCACACAAGTCCTCTCCTGCCCTGGGTGCCCAGCCAGGAGTGCAACCTCCTCCACAAGGCTTTTTCCAAGGGTCAAGGAGCACCCTGAAGGCCCTGGGCAGCCTGGTCTAGGTGACCCCGCTTGAACTGGGGACTAGCTGATCACCCTCAGCAAGGCGGTGTGCGGGCTCCTGGAGTGGCTTCCAGCAATAACCAGCCATGGTTTCTGTTAAACAGCCATGGCTATAAGAAAATACAGAAAGCCCCAAGATGAAAAGTACCCCAAAACCTCCCAAGACACACAAGTTCCTTGTAAGAGGTCAGATACTGATGCTAGGAGGAAATTCCCACCTGGTTTTACTGCCCTGGTGAATACCTTCTGTTAAATTATGGGAACTACCTAGAAGGAAGCAGCTCTGCAAGCAGGAGCTGGTGCCTGGCTGATACCTATCACTGCGCTTCCAGATGAAGGTTGGGTAAGTGATGAGTCAGCAGGCTCTGTGTTGACCAATAGCATGAGGAGCAGCAGCTCAGTGGCAGGGACCCACTTGTCAGCATGAATCAAGGCTTGGCAGAAATGTGGGCTGGCAAGCTGTAGGGCAGAAAAGGTCACAGGGTCGAAGCATTTCTGGAAAGGACGTTGTCCTTTTTTTTGGTGTCCAGGGTAAACGGTGTGCTGGTATTTTAATCTCTTTGGAAATGAGATGAAGGGACCAAAGCAGCTTGACAAGAGGAAAATTCCCACATGCTTCAGGTTTGCTTAATGTAGTGTATGTTGGATCTGACTGTGAGCTTCTACAGTTAATTGATGGGGAGGTTTGGGTGCCTGCAGCAGGAAGTGTTGCACTGTGCTAGGTGAATCATTAATCTGCAGAACAAGGCTAACAAGTCACAGCACATATGTCTGCATTACTCCCAGAGCGGGCAGCGTCAGGGCCAGCCGTGCAGCCCGCTCCGCCTGGAGCACAGCAGCCCCATGAGGTCCTTCTGCTGACACGGCTGCAGTCTGTCCGTCCTGGACTGCAGCCTCTGCAGCATGTTGACATCGTGGTATGGCTCAGCAAAGGGGTAGCGAGTGCAGAACAAGCCTAAAAGCTTGAGGTGTCCCCTTGAATCCCACACATCTCCCAGTAAAGCCAGTTTTTCTGGTTTTGGTAAAGAAAGTAGCCAAATACCATTGGCGTTGGGCCCTGGGGGATTTCTCCTTCCTGCTAGAGCTGAGTCTGGTGCAACCAGACCCTGGGCTTCTCCTGGCTCAGTCTGGTGAAATGGCTATAGCAGTTCCCATTGTGTATTACTCGGCAGACACACACAGGCACACAATTCCCACAGCAACTTCTACAGAGGGTGAGCCTCGGGAACAGCCACGCCATGGAGTCTCCATCAAAGAAGCTGCAGATGTTTAGCAGCAGGATGAGGCCAGCTGTGACCAAGGGTGTTAAAGGGTGTCACTAGTGTCAGAACAGGGCAGTAACACAGAGAAGCAATTCTTGGCATGGCCTCAGGGCCTGGGAACAAGATGATGTTGCCGACACAAGGGATTGTGTGAAGGGGACCAGGACTTGGGAGCTTCCTTGTCCCTGGCCAAAGACAGTGTCCTGTGCCGCTGTCAGGGATGGCAACTCTGCAGTAGCACCGGTTTTGTGAGCATCACAGGGAGCCCGTGGAAGGGGAGTGAACCTGACCTAGAAAACCACTGAGTTAACCAGCAAATCCAGCTGCTCTTCCAGAAAGATGATACTTGAGTATCCCTGAAGAAAGGGCAAGTGCTGGTCAGAAGGTGGCTTGCTTTTATTTTGGATACTCACCGCACCGCCGGGGCCGGGGAGCGGGGGGGGTGGGCAGCACCCGGGGGTCCCCGTGTCTCTGGCAGCGACTGCCCTGGGGACAAGGCCACGGAGCGAAGGACCGGGGCCGATTCGCGGGGTTCTGGCGCTCTCTAGAGGCACCAAGCGCCGGCCAGGACCGAGGCTGCGCCCGCCCTCGGCTGCCCCCGCGGCAGCTCTGCCCCGCGCTCAGCACCTGCCCCGGGCTCGTTCGCCAGCCGCCTCGTTCGCCAGCCGCCTCGGGGCTGGCCCCGCGCTCGGGACGGGCCCCGCCACGCCTGAACCGTTGCCCGGGGTCTCCCCGAAAGCGGAACCGCCCGAAAGCGGAACCGCGGCTGTTCCCTCGCGGGTCCCCGCTGGGCTCTGCTCAGCACCAAGGACTCAGCTGTACCTTGTGCGATCTCCCCTCTCACCGACCCCTCCCACAGCACAACAAAACACAGCCCGGTGACGTCCCGTGAGGACTTCAAGTCTGTCCAGCGCCTGTCCTGTAAACTCACCTGCAGGCAGGGTCAGGAGGAATTGCCACCTGCGGTGACCAAAAGCTGCGACATGTATAAAAAAAAATGAAACGTTTTCATCTGACTGTAAACTGTTCCTGTCAACCAGACTGACACAGACGGACATGCGCTCAGGAGACACGGGCAGAGCAGGAGGGTGACAGAGAGATGATCCTAGACCTGAATTACTGACAAGAATCAGCAGAGGAAATCTGGCCGAGAATTAGGCAGACAAATGTAGGCTGGGACAGCTCTCAGAGAGAAGCAATGCCTGATGAATTGTTAGCAGAAAGGCGGGCAGGCAGCCGGCCAGGTGATGGTGTCAGTGGTGGGGTCGGCGGAGGAGGAGCACTTGGCTGGCTGAAGCTGCAGCATGCACACACAGACATTTTGATTTCTCCACCTGGAAAATGCCATTACAGAATGGTGGGTAATATTTTCAAGACATGCATCCATCCTGGTAAATCATTTTAGGCGATAAAGAAACCGGTTTAATTAAATCTAAGCAAAAGCATTTATTATTTTTAACTGGGATAGGCATTCTTTTATCTTCGAGGAAGCGTTTTGCCCTTTAAACAAGCGGCCTTCTTCTAAAAGGAAAGGGAAGTTACTTAACATTTAGAAACAAGCAAGCGGGGCTATTTCTCGGGGAACAACCCCCTCTCTTTCCCTCGGCATCCCACACGCTTCCAGAGGTACCTGGGCTCAGGGCACTGATGCCGTACTGTGGGCACTGGGACTATGGACCGCGATGCTCCCGGCTGCTGACGTCAGTGTGATCAGGCCGGGGAGCTCGTTGGAGAGAGAAGCTGGAACCAGAAAAGGCTCCTCTGTTTTTCCTCCTCACACAGGACAGTTTTGCGCTCCTTACCCACCCCCTCAAAAGGGGGGATCTCATCTGCCCTGGTGCTGCTTGTCCTGCTTCTGGCTTTGCATTTGTGTGTATTCAGTGGGGTGTCCTGCCTCTCTGCGGTCCCTTGTGCTTATTTTTTCCTTCCTCTTGCAACCAGTGGCCCTCGAATGCCTCCTGTGTGCAGGTCTGCAAACCACCCCCTGGCCTGCCTGGCCTTGCCG
Source organism: Strix aluco (assembly GCF_031877795.1). Taxonomy (NCBI): domain Eukaryota; kingdom Metazoa; phylum Chordata; class Aves; order Strigiformes; family Strigidae; genus Strix; species Strix aluco. The sequence goes on along the minus strand of NC_133948.1, from coordinate 16,661,986 downwards.
GGTGCCTCTGGCCGGCGGGCGTGAGGCTCCGGGAGCGGGAGGCCCGTCAGCGGGGATGCGGGTGGCGGGTCCGTGCGCCAGAGGAGCTGCCGAGGGCGCAGAGGCCTGTGCCCGCATCACAGCCACCTCCCGGGGCATCGGGAGAGGTTCACAGCACGTCGAGAGTCACCAGGACGGCCCAGGGAGGCTGTGATGTGGATTTGTACTGACCCCGGGGAAGAGACCTGCAGAGGCAAATCGAGTCACAGAGTCACAGAATCCTCGAGGCTGGAAAAGACCCTGGAGGCCAAGCGTTAACCTGATGGTTAGAATGGGCTGGAATGATTTCCACGGAGACTGGGGACGCCAAGGGGGAAGGGAAGGCCTCCCGCTGAGCCGCGAGGCTCCCAGTGGGCCCCTTAGAAACTTCCTAAGCTGCTGGTGGAGCTTAGGTGCAGCTAGGCCCAGTCTTAGTCTCAGGCTAGGACAAGGGTTTATGGCTACTGGAATTAGCGACGTGGATTTCGTGAGTACTAACTCAGCATGCTGTGAGTCCCTGAGCGAGGCGAGGCTGTGGATAAGGGCTCTCTCTGCCTTGGCTCAGGAAGGATCGTTTAGTCTCAGGTGAGGGATCTCCAACCCTGAGGCACACCCCTGCTCAAGGGGAGAGGCGCTGGGCCAGTTGTAACTTGGAGAGAACCCGGACTGGGCTCATCCAACGATCTGTCGTTGGTAAACGGTGTCTCTGCCTGGAGGAGCAACCTGGAGAGGCGTCCCAGCTCAGGGGGCGATCACGGCCGTGCAGCCACGCTGCCCACGGGGAGAGCTCGGAGAAGGCTCCTTTTGGCTGTCGTATTTATTGGCTCACAGGCCAGCTGCACGCAATGGGAAAGGTGTGCACGGCCGTCCTTGCAGCCACGACTGGCTTTGTTCCTTAAGAAACGAGTCTTGGAAGAACCACCTGCTATTCCTGGGTGAATCGCGACTGGTGATGCGAGCTCACAGGCATCGAGGCTCACTGGGTCGCTCTGTTCCTTTGGGGGTTTCTGGAGGAGTTCTTGGCCCTGCTACAGCTCAGGCCTTTACCTCCTTTGGAGCCTGTGCCGAACTGTTGCTGGTTTGGTTAAGGGGTGGAGTGCATCCCTCACGCTCCAGCCTGTGACTACAGCCAATCCGCTCGATCAGCTCACAGGCACGGTTCCCTCTTGCCTCCTGTCGTAAATAGGTGGCATATTGCAGAGCAGTGGTAAGAGTCCAATTATTGGATAAGCTGGTTAGTTTAAGGGCCAAAACTAGTGTTGTTTATACACTACGTTGGCACGCTTGCTGGCCCGTGCTAAGGAAATAGCTTTCAGTATAAAATATTACTCTTAATCACACTGTTGGGGGGTTCCTTGCGATGAGCAGGGAGTATTCGCTTTGTTATGGACCAGACCTTCACACGCAAAATGGTTCTAAGAAATAAGCTATCAAAATCCCAGTCAGACGGAGTGCTAGATTCAACGTTCCTGTTGCTGTTGGTGACCATCCAAACAAGGTATCCCACCAGTGACGTTCTCCATCCTTTTTCACTCTTTCTAGGACGTGGGGTTTCTTCTCTGCATCGTGGTGGACAGTAACCAGGGTTCTTTGTCCGTTGTTCTGGATTCCTGTTAGCAGCTGACTCTGGTCATCGTGTTGCAAGAGTTTTCTCACCAACGTAGGATTCATCCCAGTGGGGGTGAGCAGTAAATCTTGATACCATGTGTAGTTTGATTGTAGCCACTGGGAGGCTGTGACAGGAGCTGAACAGTTAGTTGCATCCCATGATTTTGGTAATAGTACAGATAGAGACATCTGAGTGACTATTCGCCTCTGCAGTGGTGTTGTCTTAAATGTGGAATTATAAAGCGTTCTCACACAAATACATCCATTTCCAACGGACACGGGTACAGTCTCGGGGTTTCATCAGGATGTATTTCCAAATGACACACATTTTGTTCCGTGTCAAGACAAATGTCTTGGGCGTTATTGGTATTACTTTCAGAAATAAATCTTTGTTGTTCCCCTAGAACACGTGCACCAAACCCAGTAGTTTTCCCCATTTTGTTGGGCCCACACTCTGTGTTCTGGTGGACAGAGTACAGTTCCATGGTGGTTTAATCCCAGCGCAATGATCTGGTATATGGGGCGTACCGCAGCGTTGCGTGTTGTCAGAGCCAAAGCTGTGGCTCTGCTGCTGGTGGGGTCGTGAGGGGGAGTGACTCGAGGCCACCAAGAGTGGAATTCTCTCTCAAATTCAGTGGCATTATCCCAGACCTCTTTTTGAATTCCAGTGGTAAGGTGCCCTCTTCACCTTCTCTTACAGTCGCTGCCACAGTAGATGGTACCCACAGTGGAGCCTGAGTGTGGCTGAGAGCGAGAGCCGTTACTTTGGGCCGCACCTGGTGCATTCACAGTTAGCAGGGGGAATTCCTGACCACGTGGAAGGAACCTACCCAGGCAAATGGAGTTAGAATCGAGCTAGAATGATTTCCACAGAGACTGGAGATGCAAAGGGTAAGGGAAAGCTCCCGCTGAGTCATGAGGTTCCGAGTGGGTCCCCTTGGTTTCTAAGCTGCTGGTGGAGCCTGGGTGGGGCTGGATCCAATCTCAGTCTCAGACAATGGTTTATGTCTAACGGAATTACCTGTAAAACATTTATAGTGATATTGAATAGCTCCATGGATGGAGTAGTGTTTCATGAGTATTAATTCCGCACGTATCAGTCACTAGGTGAGGATCTCTGGGCCTTGGGTCAGGGGGGGCCTCTCTGCCTCGAGAGGTGTCCCTGCTCAAGGGGAGTCACCTGGCGTGCAGTCCAGCTGCGGTTGGTCCCATCCTGATGGTCATATCTATAGAGTGAAGTAGCTGATTGCTAGTCAATAGTAGAGACAACGCAGATGACTTTGTTTTACAAATGGAATCTGTTCTGACCTTGGGCTATCTTGCAATTTTCAAAACCACCTTTTGAAATACATTCCTGAGGCAACATGACTCCCTTCTACATGAGCCAGGATCTTGGGCAGATCCCAGAGAAGAGAGCGTCCTTTCAGGGAGAAAAAACCTCTGGGTATCTCCCTTGGAGGAGTCGGGGGCGGCTACCTGGGATCTGATGACCCTAAAACAAAGGAGAGAAGAGACCAGGGGATGCCTGGCAGTAAGCCTGGGTGGATGCTGGAGGTGAGAGCTTTCCCCAGAAAATATTTCAGGTGGCTTCCTTGGAGGAGTCTAAGGCTGCTACCTGGTATCTCTGGTCCCTGCAGCAGGACTCAGGACAGTCTGGGACATGTCTGGGAGGAATCTTGGGCAGATCCCAGAGAAGAGAGCATCCTTTCAGGGAGAAAAAAACACTGGGTATGTTCCTTGGAGGAGTCTGGGGCTGCTACCCAGGATTAGGTCTTGCTAAAGCAGAGGTGAAAAGACTCCAGGACATGCCTGGGAGGAATCCTGGGTGGATTCTGGAGCAAAAATCTTCCTTTACAGGAGAAAACACATCTCGGGTATGTTCCTTGGAGGAGTCTGGGGCGGCTACCTGGGATCTGATGACCCTAAAACAAAGGAGAGAAGAGACCAGCAGATGCCTGGCAGTAGGCCTGGGTGGATGCTGGAGGTGAGAGCTTTCCCTAGAATAAAAATATTTCAGGTGGCTTCCTTGGAGGAGTCTAATGCTGCTACCTGGTATCTCTGGTCCATGATGCAAAGTTAAAAAGTACTAGGAGATTCATCAGAGGATTGTTATGTTTTTCATAGCATAGTGATATTTTTGTTATGTTCCTTACAGGGGTCTGGACCACTACAGGCCATCTCAGGTCCCTGCTTTATTCCAAAGTATACTGGAAGTTCTCTGGCTGCTGCCCTGTGCCCTCTCTCCCCCAGGGTGGGCAGGAGCAAGGGGCAGAGCCAGGCCTGGGGCATGTTCCAAAGCACAGGCTCCAGCCAGCTGCACACTGCAGGGCAGAGGAGCACTGCCACATTACAGGCCAACATCAGCCCTCTGGGATGCTGGAGGGGACAGGCTGCAGCCTTCCTGCCCCCTAGTAGGCATGGATCAGACAGGGCCAGGTCCTTCCTGCCCAGCAAGGACACAGCTCCATCCCCCCAACTGCAGGCATGCCCCATAGCCCCTGCTTCTCTCCTCCCCAAAAATGACACCGGCCCTCTACAATCCATTTATTTATAGAAATTCAACATTAAAACCACACCTGGAGACCAGCACAGACCTGGGGAGCACAGCTCCAGTCTCTGGTGCCCACAGGCCCCCACACCAGGCCCCTGGGGGCAAGGCAGCCCCATCCCTGGCATGGCTCCTGCCATCCCTCTGTCAGTGCAGGAGGCCTGCGCTGCATCGTGAGGGTCTGGCACATGGTGGAGTGCAGGCAGGAGGAGCACCCCCTCATTGCTGCAGCTGGGGAGTGGTTTGCAGCAGCCACTCGATGGTTTCCAGAAGGTAGGCCATGCCATAGTGCCGGGCAATGTTCCGGAAGATGTTGATGTGGTCCAGGAAGGTCTAGGGAGAAGGGAGCAAGGAGGGAAGGAGGCTGCCCAGCACCCCTGGGGGGTGGCCAGGCAGGGCTGGTGGGGCAGGGGGAAGCACAGCAGGTCCCAGAGGACAAGGAGTTACGGAAGCAGCAGAGGAACAGGGAAGGACCTGCTCGCATGGGGCTGGGCTAGGCAGGAGGGTGCAGGTGTACCTGGGAGGAGATGGTGAGGGTGAAGTCTCCAGCACAGCTGCAGTACACGGGCATGTGCGTCTCCTTCACGCCACGACACTTCTTGCACACCTGGAGGCCAAGGAGTTTTAGGTGGGCCAGGAGATGAGGCTGAGCCCCTCTGCCAGGGGCAGAGCAAATGTGTCCAGCCTCAGCCAGCCCACGGGATGGGTAGTGCAGGGGACCTCCACACTCACCAGGTCCTGCAACACAAAGGCCATCAGCTTCTTCTGCAGGGCCTCCACCAGCGCCGTTTCAATGGCATCAGTGTCGTACTGTGCCTGGCAGTTGGAGCAGACCCAGCCGGGCAGCACCAACCCCTCCTAGAGGCAAAGAGGGGGGAGGTAAGCACTGAGAGTCACAAGCACTCAGGTGTGTAACCAGTTTCTGGAGAGGACAGAGCATCAGCCAAGCCAAGGGATGCTCAGACCTATGACAGGCAGCTACAAAAGGAGGGGAACGGGAAATGGCCTTTAGGTGAGGCTGATCACCAGCAGCAAGCAGAGCTGCAAAGCAAAGGGGTAACGTGATTGACCGGCTTCCAGCATTGCCATGCTTGGGCCTCTGGTGTCCCCAGGAAAGAGGCTGCACCTGGGAGAGGGCAGGGTCTTTGCACAGGTCCAGGTCTCTGCAGAAGTTGCAGTTCCTGCAGATGACTTCAGGGAGCACGTAGGAACGGCAAGGGTCCCGAAACTGGGCTGCTTCTGAGAACTCGCCCACCTCGATGAGGCGCAGCAGGTCCCGGCGCAGTTTGTTCACCTGGTTGGTTATGTTGGCATCCAGGGAGAGGACCTACAAGAACAAGAGCCAGGTGAGCCTACCAGCAGAGAAGAGTGTCCTCACCAGGACAGCTTGTATCCTCCTGACCTCACGTGGATGCAGGGCAAGACAAACTGGTTGTAGATCACTCCTGGAGGAAAGCTGCAGCAAATGTGAGCCACAGACAAGGACCAGAATTTGAGTCCTGACTGCATACCTTCAGAAAAGGGGCCTGGCCCACCCTGCTGACCTTGCAAACGTATTTGATGAACTCCAGAGCCGGGTTGTTGAGTGGCAAGTAGGAGCCAGGCAGCACTGGGAACATGTCTGAAGGTTCAGTGGCATTACGAGAACCAACCATCTTCTTCTGGATCTTCTGGGTGATGGTGAAGAAGCTCTGGGTGAGCTCATTGGCCACATAATCCTGTGAGAAGGTGATCATGCCTAGAGAGATGGAGCAGAGAGCACTTGAGCCATATGGTGGCATGAGGACAGCAAGGTGTTGGCTCTCTGCCTGCACCAGGGCTGCCCGTGGCTCAGCACTCACCGGGCATGGCCCCCATCTCCCCCAGGGCCTCCTGGGACACCTGGCTGGTGCTCCTCTTGATGGGGGTGCTGCCGGGGGCATTTCGCCGCAGCTCCTCCTTCATGCTGTGGTACACGGCCACAATGTAGGCTGGGGAGACATGGGCAAGGCTCCAGTTGCAGTCCATGCCAGCAGCCGCCCCACTCCAGGCTCTCCCTGGCACAGGAGAGGCACAAGCGACCTCGTCCCCTCCCTGGGACAGCTCACCCGACACGATCATCAAGAAGTAGCTCTGGCAGGAGGCGGCCTGGGGCAGGAACTGCACAATGTTCCAGTTGTTCTCCAGCAGCTCCTCCACGTTTGGTTCCCCTTCCTCCTCCTCTTCTTCCCCTGCTGCCACCTCTTCCTCTCCCTCACTGTCCTCCTCCTCCAACACTTGCCTCTTGCTGGTGTCCTTCTGGAGGAGCCAGTGATATCAGAGCAGTCCCTCATGCCCAGCCAATGCCTCCCCACTCAGCTCAACACCCAGCACACTGCTCCTGGGGGACTGAGTGCTTCCCATCTCTTACCTCCCCGTAGTGGACACGGGAATCCACTTTTCCCTTGATACCTCCATAATTTGCTGGATCCATCCAGAGCAGGAACTCCCAGCAACGGGAGAAGGAGATGGTCAGAGAGTGGAAGATCTCCTTGGAGTGGATGCTGGAGGGGAAAGACTGCAGTCACCTATAGCATTAGCATCATCCCTAGTTCAGAGCCTTCTCTGTGAGACACCCACGGGGTGCTGGCAAGAAGTGAGGGGGTTCCCCTCTCCCATCTAACCACTGATGGGGACCCCAGGGGAAGCCCTGCCCCAGGAGACTTGGCTCCCCATGCTTATGTCGAGGTGCCTGTACCACAGCTGGGATGCTGAGGGCCAGCCAGGGGATGAGATGCTGAGGACCATAAGTTGTCCTGAAGGTCTCTTCTGGATTGAATCCTATGAGTACTCTTGGAATATTACCTTAGAGGACAGCTAAGGGACAGATCCCTACTCCAGGTATGACACCAAGAAAACTGGGAAGTCTTATCCCTTCAGTAGCTTTGCCAAAAAAAAAAATTGAAATTCAGTGTTGAAGCCCATCAAAAGGCAAAAAAATCAGCATTTTCCTTGCTGGGCCCTGCCTCAGCTCCGTCATCTGGGAGCCTCAGCTCCAGGCCCTGGCAAGCACACCCCACCTGTTGATGATGTACTCCATGTAGCTGATGGCATCCTCGATGCGCCGCTTCTTGGTGCACAGAATGATCCGGTTGAAGTTGGCGTAAACCACCGAGGAGCCCAGACGCTTGAACTCAGCCACCAGCCTGCAGGCAGGGCATAGGAGCAGGAGTCAGAGGGCAGGAAGGCAAAGCCCAAGGAGCACAGAATCACAGAATCGTCTAGGTTGAAAAAGACCTTGAAGATCATCCAGTCCAACCATCAGCCTGACATTGACAATTCCCAACTCCACCAGATCCCTCAGCGCTGGGTCAACCCGACTCTTCAACCCCTCCAGGGATGGGGACTCCACCACCTCCCTGGGCAGCCCATTCCAACGCCTGACTACCCGTTCTGGAAAGAAATGCTTCCTAATATCCAGTCTAAACCTGCCCTGGCGCAACTTGAGGCCATTCCCTCTTGTCCTATCACTTACTACTTGGTTAAAGAGGCTCATCCCCCCTCTCTGCACCCTCCTTTCAGGGAGCTGTAGAGGGCCATGAGGTCTCCCCTCAGCCTCCTCTTCTCCACACTAAACCCCCCCAGTTCCCTCAGCCGCTCCCCATCAGACCTGTGCTCCAGACCCTGCACCAGCTCCATTGCCCTTCTCTGGACACGCTCGAGTCATTCAATGGCCTTTTTGGAGTGAGGGGCCCAAAACTGAACCCACTCATCGAGGGGCGGCCTCACCAGTGCCGAGTACAGGGGTAAGATCCCTTCCCTGTCCCTGCTGGCCACGCTATGGCTGATACAAGCCAGGATGCCATTGGCCTTCTTGGCCACCTGGGCACACTGCTGGCTCCTGTTCAGCCGGCTGTCAATCAACACCCCCAGGTCCCTCTCTGACTGGCAGCTCTCCAGCCACTCCTCCCCAAGCCTGTAGCGCTGCTGGGGGTTGTTGTGGCCCAAGTGCAGCACCCGGCATTTGGCCTTAGTGAAGCTCATCCAGTTGGCCTCAGCCCATCGCTCCAGCCTGGCCAGGTCTCTCTGCAGAGCCTCCCTACCCTCGAGCAGATCAACGCTCCCACCCAACTTGGTGTCATCAGCAGATGCAACCCGTGGAGGACACGCTGATCCAACAGAGTCAGGAGTCGAGATGTCAGTGATGCCACGCAAGGGAGCTCACCCAAACAGTACAGGGGGTCCAACCAACTGCCCACCTCTCTGGAGGCTGTGGCAGGGAGGAGTGACTGTGGGTGCCAACAGCGACTCAGTCACTAACAGCAGGCCTCTCCCTTCCCCGTTCACCAGCCTGGCATGCTCCAGGTCTCACTTACTGCAGGAAAAGCTTCTTCATCATGTTGTGGAGCGTGCGGTGCAGTGCCGGGTCATAGAGCAGGGAGGAAGGAGAGCGGAGCCAGCGGTAAAAGTGAATGACCTGGTTGTCTGCGTAGACATTGTGATACTGAGTGATCTCCTTCACCCAGCTCACCACCATGCTCTTCAGGATCCTGTCAGGGAGCAGAGACCAGCATCACCACAACGAGCTACAAGCAACCCCTTCCAGACAGGGACATGTTTTTTGATATGCTGGAGGATTCAGAGCAGGAACTCTGCCAGAGCAGAGATGCATGAGCCCTTGGCACATGAGCCACAGGGTAAATATAAGCCTCTGTAACCTGGTGGAGTATGAAGAAAGGAGAAACAAGAAAGGGCAAAGTATCACCAACATCCCCATACATCTGCTGGCTGAGCCACCAGGCAGTTCTGAGCCCAGGATCTTCAGAAGTCCATTGTAAGATGCCTGAATTTATATTTAGAGCACCCCACAAGCCCCATTGCTGGCACAAGCCTGGGAAAGGCTAAAACCAGGAGAAAATGAGAGGCAGGACCCCAAGGGGACCCGACAGAATGGAGACCAGATGCTCCACCTCCTGCTAGCTCCTAGAGCCATACCTGAAAGTGTTGGAACAGAGGGCAGTTTCGTCATAGCTGGCCAGGATGTTGGCAGCTTGGTTCCCTGTCACCATGTCTTCTAGGGACGCCTGCTGAATTACATCAAAGCTGATGCTCATGCTGGAGCCTCCTTCCATGTCGTTTACGTGGTGGGACTGCAACACCGTGTTTACAGCCAGGCTCTGGATGTCCAGCTCCAGACACACTAACAGCAAACACAACTTCTCAGAGGGCAGGCAGGGCAAAGGACCAACAAGGACACCCTACCTGCCCCTCTGGCAGAAGTGCTTGTCACAGTTACAAAGGTGATCTATAGGTGTTGCCACACCAAGTGGGGAGATGCTTTCACAGCTGTGACTCTCAACCAGCACCTGTCTTCCAACAAGACTTGGACCTACTAACCCTCTGGAGACCACCATTTTTTTCTGGAATCTGCATCAGAGGAGCTCAGAAGAGCTGATTACCACTCAAGCTGCTTCTGCCTCTGAAAAAGACCTGTCCTAGGGTCACCAGGGATGCCCAGATGTCATAGTCTGCCCTTGGGCTGACACATTGCAGGTGGTCAAGTGCTGCTGGTGGTGGCTACGAATTGGGGAAGAATCTGCATTTGGATGCCTGCACATATTGCAGGTGACCTCCCTGCCCCAGGACATGCCCTTTCCATGCACCTTGCCCAGATTGCTGCTCAAACGCCAAAGCTGCTAGTGACTACAGTCAACACAGAGACCCTTTGGAGGCCACATCCACCCCTCTACAGCTCTGTCCCCACTCAGCGCTACCACCCTACTCCCTCCACACCTGTGGAATAGCAGCCAGGGTTGTTTATCTCCACAGAGGCTCTCTCATCAAACTCCATGACCAGGCGGTTGTCATCAGCCTCTTTTCCCCCCAGGTCTGGGCGGGCTGTGGGCGACAGCCACAGCAAGTGGTTGTGACGATGGAGGTGGCGTGAGAAGAACAGGTCAGAGCCAAAGGTGGAGATGTCGTCGGGGAGGTTCCCAATAGGGATGTGGTAGTACCTGGGGCACAGAGAGGCGAACGGTCATCAGGGTGAGCACAGCTGCAGAGAAGACAGGGACCCTGCCTATCCCCTGTACCCTGGAGGGCACGGCAGCCCCGGCAGCACGCAGCCACCCCGAGCACCTGCTCATCTCGAAAGCCTGCGACAGGCAGGTGTCCAGGTTGAGGTAGTGGCGGATCATGCGGCGGGCAGCGTGGCGCTGCCAGTCCAGGACCGAGTAGCTGATGTCATCTACCAGCCGGATGGGGACCAAGGGGAACTCCTCGAGGATAGGGATCCCACTGGCCAGCCGTTTCAGGTCCCAGTTAGACTGCACAGCAACCAGTGTGGGGCCCCGGCGCTCATCCTGTGCAAAGAAGAGGACATGCCCTGATGCAGGTCTCCAGTGAGCGCCTCTGGTGAGCAGGAAGCTGGCAGTGCCAGATGGCCTGTCCCCACAGCAGGTCCCCACAGTGGGCACAGCACACTCCAGCACTCCTGAAGCACCCACCCCCGTGCAACCAGCCCTCAGCTGAGCGCAGGGATGGGGGGAGATACTGAGGTGGCCTCGTTGCTGGCTCTGTCCTAGAGAAGCCACCCCAAGCATGAAAAAGCCCTTAAGCAACACCCACTTCTACCCTTGACCTTCAGGCCAGCAGCTACGTGCAGGTGCTGCAGGAACTGGTGCACCAGTTACCTTCCAAAACGCATTCCCCTTCCCACATGTCTGCAGGGACAAGGTCCCGCAGGGACCTTCCTCCCACCTTCATCTCACCTTGTAGCCCAGCAGCAGGCGCTGAACAGCTCTGTAGACAGCCTTGGGGTCGGTCTCAGCACGCACTTCGAAGGTGTGCTTGTCTGGGGGCAGCAGCTCTTCACCCGCCTTTTCCAGCAGCGCGCTGCGCTCCGCTGAGAAGAGGGTGGCCAGATTTGGCATCTGGTTGCTGCGTACCTGTGCCCAAGGGGGACTGGGTCAGAGCCGGGGTGAGAGGGACCCCGGGCTGCGCGGTCCTGGGAGGCTCTGCCCCCCGCACATCACGGGATGCCTTCCATCGAGCCCTGCTGAAACGTGGCAGGGATGCACGATGTGCAGAGAAACCTGCCGCTGTCTGATCCCCATCGTAGAGTCATAGAATGGTTTGGGTTGGAAGGGACCTTTAAAGCTCATCTAGTCCAACCCCCCTGCAATGAGCAGGGACATCTTCAGCTAGATCAGGTTGCTTAGAGCCCTGTCCAACCTAATCTTGAGTGTTTCCAGGGCATCTACAACCTCTCTGGGCAACCTGTTCCACTATTTCACTACCCTCGTTGTAAAACATTTCTTCGAGTCTACCCTCTTCTAGTTTTAAACCATCACCCCTCGTCCTATCACTACAGGCCCTACTAAAAAGTCTGTCCGCATCTCTCTTATAAGCCTCCTTTAATTACTAGAAGGTCACTATAAGGTCTCCCTGGAGCCTTCTCCAGGCTGAACAACCCCAACTCTCTCAGCCTGTCCTCACAAGAGAGGTGCTCCATCCCTCTGATCATTTCTGTGGCCTCCTCTGGCCCTGCTCCAGCAGGTCCATGTCCTTCCTGTGCTGAGGACCCCAGAGAAGGACACAGTACCCGAGGTGGGGTCTCACCAGAATTTACTTCCCTCAACCTGCTGGCCACCCTTCTTTCAATGCAGCCCAGGATGCAGTTGGCTTTCTGGGCTGTGAGCACACATTGCCAGCTCATGTCCAGCTTTTCATCCACCAGTACTCCCAATCCCCCAGTCTCCCAAGTCCCACCTTACCTTGTCCAGCACAAAGACAGCAGCTTTGCGCTGCGAGGGGATGAAGAGGCCCAAGAGCGCCTTGCTGCCCTGGGAGCTGTGGTAGAGGTAGATGTGGCGAATACTTCCTAAGGACACAGAGCATCAGTGGTACCCATGGGCACCAGGTCCCGGGTGCCCCACGAGCCCCTCTCCCAGGGTGCCTCACCTGGCTCCAGGTAAGTGAACTGGGCCAGCGAGCGCATCTCTAGGTGTTCAATGTCAAAGGTCTCAGCCTCTCGCCCCGCCAGGTGCCTGACGAGCTGCCTGCTGACCATGCACACACAGCCCAGGTGGATCAGGGCGCGGAGGAGCAGTGGCACCTGCAATGATGGGGAGAGATGTGGTGGAACAACGTTCCACTACCAAGCTCCTCTTGGGGGCTTCAGACCTAGAACAACCCAGCTTAAAAACCACAGGTAGGACACACCTGAGGTGCCTCTGGCATGAGTTTGATATTATCACCCTTGCCAGTGCTGGAGATACAGAACAGGTATGTCAGTTCTTAACTCACATGTGTTCCTATCTAGCCCCAGATCCCACCATCAAGGGCAGCAGCAGCAGGACTGCACTTTGGAGGATGTGTGGAACGATATCTGGGCAATCTTGCAGCCCTGCAACTTGTGGTTTGGCACTCCCTTGAGACAAAGGCTTCATCTGAACCACCAGATAATTGGCACAGTGGGAGATCCACCACTGATTTGCCCTGTTTTATTAACCCTACAGCTGTGAACTCCACCACTACAGAAGACCCCTCCTGAATGACTTGCTGTGGGACCTAGTCCCAAAACAGTGAGAAGCAATAAACATTCCTTGCCTAATCATGCTTCCCTCATGCTAGTTTTGATTTTATAGATCCCTAGTACATCCCATTTCTAGATTCCTTTAGCAAACCAATGTATTCCCATGCCCCTAAGTCCCATTCCTGCAAGGAAGCCATTCCCTCCCTCACATTCTCCTCCTCATGCTCCTGTGTTAGTCCTGCTACATTTTTTTGGAGACCATGCTCAGAATTGCACTGCAGATGTTTAAAGATCGAGACAGATCTTTCCTTGCCCAGGACTGTGTCCAGCTGGGTTCTCTGCATCTGAGGATGGAAACTCCACAACCCTCTAGGCAACCTGCTCAACCACCCTTGCAGGAGAAGTTTTTTCTGATATTTACATAGAATTTCCCATGTTTCAGTTTGTGCCTACTCCCTCCTGTTCTCTCCCTGCGCACCACTGAGAAGAGCTTGGCTCTTCTCCTTCACTCCTCCTTTAATTATAGAATTAAATCTGGCCAGGGACATCAAGGGCAGCAAAAAAAAAAAAACTTTTAGAGATACAACAGTGATTAAAGAAAGACTAGGGAAAATGTGGGCCCCCTCTGCAAGGAAGAGAGAGACTTGGTTACCCGGGATATGGAGAAGGCTGAGGTACTCAATGACTTTTGCCTCAATCCTCACTGGCAAGTGCTCCAGCCACACTGCCCAAGATGAAGGAAGCACAGGCAGGGACTGGGAGAACGAAGAACCACCCACTGTAGGAGAAGATCAGGTTTGAGACCACCTAAGGGACCTGAAGATGCACAAGGCCATGGGACCTGACGAGATGCATCCGCAGGTCCTGAGGGAACTGGCAGATGAAGTGGCTAAGCTGCTCTAAATACCCCTTATCTTTTCTAGTTCAAATACCAGCAGGCTGGTTCTAGTTTGGTTTAGAGGAAGATCACCCTTCCTGCTTAAATGCCTTCTTTCCCCACAAACAAACTTAATCCCCTTTCCCTGACATGCCTTAAACCATGTGCTGATACTCAGAGTCTCTGCCCATACGAACGTGGGTATATTCCCCAGTACTCTGCTGTGCAAGGTCTTTGATTTTTGGTGTCTCACCAAGTTGTTGAATTTTCAAGTGCCAGATGTCCTCCTGTCCCACCAGCACTCAGACTAACAAGCTACCACTTAGCAATCCTTAAAAACAAGCACCCAGAGGAGTTACCTGTGTCTCATACACTCCCTCAATGTCTGGAGCAGAGAGGTCCGCGTTGATTTCATTGATGTGCTCTTGGTACATGTCTTCAGGGACGGAGTATTCGTACAAGTTGTAAACTAAGTTTGAGCGTGGCAGGATCCTGTTCACCTGCCGAGGTAAGGGACATGCTTAGCGGGGTACATCACACCATGTGGCACAGCTCCTAGGAGCTGGGGCAATTCTAAGGGCTGCGAGGAGCTGAGGTCTGAGCCAGCCCAGCTCCTGGTGCTTCTCTCTCCTAAGGAAATTACAAATTCCCAAAACAGAGAGCCTGCTTTCTGGGCAGGCTGGGATTAGCAGAGGGACTGGATGAGGTACACCCATGGAGTGGGACAGTGAGGTCCTGTAAGGCAGATGCTTGCAATATCTGCTTGCAGCAGAGGTGAAACACCTTATCTCAAAGCAAGCAGCTCTTTCCCCTTCCAGAAGGAGTAGGTCCTCACCCTCTTGTAGGCCACTCCCTCCTCCAGCTTTGGGACGCGCTGGTTGACATAGAAGACCCGGGGGATGCTCAGCCTGATGCAGTGCAGGTCGCTCCCGATCACCGCCCACAGCCTGAACAGCCCAGGCTGGCTGGTCTCAGCAATCTACAGGACACGGGTACAAAGTTAGTGTTATCAGGGAGATCCAACACGTTATCAGTGCTTACGTCTAAGCTGCAGAGCACTTTGTGGATCTATATGGCCAGTTGGTGGCCACAAAGACAGCAGGGGACTTAAAGTCATCGCTCTCAGTGCTGGAGTCCCCATGTCCTGCTACTGTCCCAGGGCACCACGGAGAAAACTCTCTGGCTAAGGCTGGCCAACCAACTCCAGCTGACCCTTGGTGTCAGCCAAGTCACTCTGACATCCTGGACCAACCATCCCATGCACAGGGACTGCCTGCAGCTCTGAAAGCCTTTCTGGAAGATGAAGTGGGTGACAAGGGGCTGGGCTCAGATGGCCATGTGTAACGAGGATTTGTGAAAACACCTAGATGACACCACCCCACCTTAGTGTTTGTACGCTGGCTGCTTCCAGGCATCACCAGAATCCTGCATCCATCACAGGCACTCTGTGTCCAGTGCTGGGCTCCCCAGTACAGGAGAGACACAGACATACTAGAGAGACTCCAACAAAGGGCCACAAGGATGAAGGAGGGACTGGAGCATTTTTCACATGAGGAAAGGCTGGGAGAGCTGAGACCTTCCAGCCTGGAGCAGAGGAGGCTCAGGGGGATCTCATCAATGTATATAAATAGCTGAAGGAAAGCGTAAAAAGGATGGAGCCTGGCTCTTCCCAGTGGTACCCAGTGGCAGGACCAGAGGCCATGGGCACAAACTGGAACATGGTAGGTTCCCTCTGCATGTCAGGAAACACTTTTTCCCTGTGAGGGTGACCGAGCCCTGGCACAGGTTGCTTAGAGAAGTTGCGGACTCTCCCACCTTGGACATACTCAAAAGCCATCTGGACGCTGACCTGGGTACCTGGCTCTGGGTGGCCCTGCTTGAGCAGGGGGTTGGACCAGATGGACCCCAGAGTTGCCTCCAACCTCAACCAGTGTCTCTGTGGTTCTGTGACTACTGCACAGTGCCGTCCATGGGCTGAACAGGAGCTGCCCCACTGGCAGATCTACACGCACATCCCAGATTCACCACCAAGAATGACCACGTGGGTTTCTCTTTCCATACAGATGTGCATGAACCTGAGGCTTTGCAGGCCCACCTGGCCCCAGGGTTAACACCAGAGTGACATCATGGTCAGCAGTCCCTGAACTTCACCATTTGACCACAGATAGTGTAAATGCAAGGGTTATGCCCCTGACTGCAGGTCCCCTCCCCAGTACCTGCACGATCTGCCAGGGCAAGTCCAGGATGCTGCGCGCTGTCCTCCGCAGGTAGCCGCTCAGCCCTTTGGAGAGGACATCACGGACCACTCCTCCGCCTGCTGTCACCCCACCGTCCTCCAGACGCCGCCTCTTCCGCCGCTCCCGCCGCTGCCGAGCCTGCAGCTCCCACTTCTTCTGGTGGTAGCGCAGCCAGACCAGCCGCTCTTCCTGAGCGGGTGACAGCGTCAGTGGAGTTGAGCCAGAAACCAGCGCCAGTTTCCCAGCCCAACACTACGCCATACAGCCTAGCCCTCCACTCCCCAGCCCACACCATGTTCCTGCCCCAGCTGTGAAGTCACGGCTGTCCCCCTTCTCTCCATCAGTGGTTGTATTTCTCCTTGTAGCCCTGAGCCATGGGTGTGCAGAGCATTTCAGAAGACCCACAGCTGGCAGCACCCAAGCAAGCTGCTTGGGTAGACAAGCACAGCCTCAGGGCATCTCCTGCCCAGTCTGCTCCACCTACCTTGGTGGTGCCCAGGGGAGGAGGTGGACCCAGGATCTCTCGCCAGGACTGAGATAGCTCCAGGTACTGGGACATCTGTTGGCTTTCCTCTGCTGCAGGGACTCGCTTCCGCTTATTTGCGATAGGAACCAGTGACTGAAGAGTCTTGGCAGCCCCAAAGTCCTCTATGTCACCAATTTGTGAGCTGGGCTTCCCCTCCGGGGGCTGGTTGGCAAGCACCTGAGGGAACACGGACAGCAGGATGACATTGGTTGCAGAAGAGGCCCACCAGCACAGCTAGCACCTTCCCCTCACCCTCTTTACCTGTCTCTTGCCTTCTGAAGTGAAGAGCTCATTGATTTTTTTCTGTTTGTACACATCGTTCTTCTCCAGGAGCTTCTTGTGGAGCCAGTCTGGGTGCCGGACCCGTGGCACTGGGTTCTTTACCTAGAGAGCATCTCCAGATCACACCGAGTCCCCCAGTCAGAGCCCTTCTCCTGCCCCCGTGCTGTCCCATACCTGCTGCAGGGCTGCGGGAATGGTGATGATTTTCTGGATGGTGCTACCCAGTCTCTCAATGTAGTAGTCCCAGTCCAGTATCTGTGAAGAGGGCAGAGCAGCAGGTAGCAAAGAAAGCTGAGCAGAAGGCCACCAGATGCAGGACCAAGTATCTTCCCAGGACCCCCACCCCCAGCACCCTGCTTTGCGAGCGCGAGTAGCTGCTGCCCAGGTTGCGCCTCTGAAGGGGTGAGCCCTTATCCTGGAGCTGGGGCCATCCGCAGGGGTGCCCCACTCACCGCACGGATGTTGAAGTCCTGCAGCGAGGGGCTCTTCAGCCACTTTCGGAGGTAGTGTTTGCGCACGCTGGGCTCAGCTTGGAAGATGGCGAGGGGGATGGCCCTGATGAAGGCAGGAAAGCACTTATTACCCACCCAGAGGAAGGTCCCAGCAGCACACAATCCCCTTCCCATCCTGCAGATCCTCCAAGGCTTCTCCTCCCACTCCTGAGAGGCCACCATGCAGCGCTGGTACAGCATTACCCATTGCTGGTCTTGCTCACAGCCTGAGCCAGCGACTGGTGATCACTTGGCTCACCCTCTGCTACCCTGCCCTTCCCCTCTTGGTTGCCCTGTCAAAAGCCTTGGCCCCTCAAGATGAGGTTACCTCTCAGTGACTGGAGACCCTTCTGGTTTCTTGGAAATGATGAACCGGCAGCTCAGCCCTGCATCCTTCACCATCTGGTCCCCCAGGAACTCTGCCAGGCGCTTGGCAGTGCTGATGGAGGTGGACTTCTGCTCCCCGTAGTCCTCCAGCTTGCGCGACATGGACCGGTTCTCCGAGATCAGCTCAAACAGCTCCGAGTCAGGCATGTTGGCAGCCTGAAAGGGAGGAAAAAACCCAAAGCTAGCAAGAACCTAACGCTCAAATCTTGCTGCTGTCAGATACAGGGAGCGCCCACACCCAGCTGGTGTGGCTCTTTATGAGGAGCCTGGGAATTGCTCCTGGTTGCAGCTGCCAACGTGGCCTATTGAAGAGAGCATGGGTTTGAGGCTTGCGTTGGTTTATGCTGTGGCTAGGCTGGGCAGCACTGCTTTGTGTTGCGTACACAAAGTAGCTGGGCTCATCAAGAACTTGTTGTACAAGGTCATTGCAAAATGGAAGGACCCAACCAGGCTCTCAGTCCTTCTCACCCCCCAGTTTCTTGCATTTTCTTTGCTCTCCCCATATAGCTGATGTCTCTGTGCTCCTCATAAAACACTCTGCAGGCAAATGGCTTTGTCATTCTATGCCTCAGCGAATGCCCTTGGCCAACATCCTTGGGGGACATCTCCTTGAGGGCCACCAGATCAGCTCCATGAAGGACATCACTGGAGAAGGACACTGCTCACCCACAGTTACAACTGAATGAAGAGCCCTTGCACTAAAAGACACTAAACAGCAGCCCTAGAGAACCAAAGCAGCAGAAATATGATGGAAGTGACCACCAGAGGCATAATGGATCGATCACTCTGTGCAAGTGAAGTCCACCCTCCCCACAGTGCCTTCTGGCACTTCGGCTCCACCTTGGGAGTGCAGACGTGCTGGGCTGCGCTTACCTTGCTGTAGAGCACATCCAGCCAGTAATCAGCCACCTTGGCCACAGAAGCGTAGACCTCCTCCAGCGTACTACCCTTCAGAAAGGCTTCAAATACAGAAGACTGGAATATCTTCACCAGCTGCAGCTCCCCCCGGCGCTTCACCTCAAATCCCTTCAGCTCAGCCAGGGTCCCGTCCTCATTGAATACCGCGTACCTAGGAGACACAGCGTGGGCAAAGCCTGGCCTGGGCCAAGGCACATATCCCCCAGGATCCTGCTGGGTCCCTCCTGCCAGGGCTCCAGGCCACCACGCTGCTGCCCACCATGTTCAACAGAGCCGTGGTGCTCAGCACCAGGAGGATCTCTGAGTATCTACAGCTGCTCTACCAACCATTTCAACTTGGCCTGCAAAAGCACGTCAGCTCATGCTCCAGCTCATCGACTGGGAGAATGATCTTAATTGCACACAAGTAAAGGGCAGGAGGCGAGAGCTCAGGTGGGGAAATGGAAGAAGATATTAGGAGGAGGTTTAGAGGAAACTTTGCCAGCTCAGATGCTGGCAAAGGGATTCAGAAGAAACTGGATGTAGCCATGACAACTGCAGGAACACTCCTCCCTCTCTGCTTTTCTCTTACATTTTTTTGCATTTCACAGCCCTACCAATTGTTTGTATGGCTCAAGAAAAACCTTACGGGAACATCAGCTAAGAGAAGAGAGCAGATACTCAAACCTACATCACTTGGCCAGCCCTCCTCCCACCTGACCACGTTCCTGTAGGCAGTCTTCTCTTTCTCCACTGATGATGGTGCCTGCCAGCCACCTCCAGGCTGTTTCGGTTGGAGAGCAACCAAGAAATAAATGCACTTGCTGACATCCCCAAACTACAATAAACCAATAGACCCTGAGATAAGAGTCCTATGCTCAGTGCTTGGCATCACCTCAACTCCTGTGGCAGGGACTCAATGCTTGCAGAAAGGCACCGACAGGAGATGGCGGATGCTGGAGCTTGTCCAGTGGGGCATTAAGCACAAAGAAGCATAGAGCTGTAAGGACAGAGGGTGCTAGAGGGCAGTGACAGCATTTTTTGGAGCCAGACCCAGGTCTGTGGGCACCTCTCTAGTTGCTACTGCTCTAGTGAACATTCCTATTTAGGAGGCTGCAGAGAAATCAGTGAAGTTTGAGTACAACTATCCTATAATGTGACAGTAGTGGCAGGACCTGTTCCTTCTTCCAGACGGAGAAGGAAGGGGAAACATCTAGGGAAAGCATTACAGGAGATCTGTGAACTCCTGAGAGATGGGAAGGCAGAAACGGGTGAGTTTAAACAGATTAGGTTGAATATAAACAGTATTAGAAGTCCTCAGAAGTCAAAGTTCTCCTGCACACCTCAGAGCCAAACAAGGAGATCGTATCTGGTCACCAAGTTGGAGAAATGTTGTTTTGCTGTTATCTTCTAAAATTTATTGCCATAGTATGGCATTGGAGGCAAGGGCCATATACTGGATTCACAGATGATCTGGTGAAGGAATTTGACATCTAATGCCAGTGAATGACGTGCGCTGCCACCTCCAGGGAAAGGACCAATGTGCCCCACATGCACGAAGGGAAAGAGACCCTCAATCCATTACCTGGGGGAAGTGATAATATTTCAGGCTCACCTTTTCTTCAGCTTCTTGCCCTCCTCCTTGGAGGCTGGGAGGATCATGGCCAGGTATGGTCCATCTACTTCAAAAAAGATGCTGTTCTCTGAGCGTGTGACGTAGGTGAGAGAGGCTGGGTCCTGCAGTTCCTGGTACTGGTCATTCGTGAAGCCTTCCTATGGGCACAGCCCCAGGAGAACAGCTTCAACTGAACAGCTGGGCTGGTTACCAACAGGAGATGCCCCTCAAGCATACCCTGCCCAAAGGCATCACTGAGCATCCCTCCAAAAGCTACAGCACAATTTAAGACTCAGAAAATCAAAACATCTGACCTTCCTCTTGAGAAGAAAAATGCTTGGGACCCAAAAATTATATTCTTTTGTCTTACCGAAGCTGGAACAAGCAGAGGATGGGTTTGGACCTTGCTCTAGTTTGGACTCCCAGCCTGCACTGAGGAGCACACACCAACCCAGACCGCTTACACACCACCCTCTCTGCTACAGGGATATTGGAGTCTCTCCCTCTGCTCAGATGCTCTCCAGGGCAGGGAGCAGCTGTGCGGCAAGCAGGGCCATCAGCCACAGCATCCCACTTGCCACACAGGGAGCAGAGACAGAAGAGGCACCTTCCTCCCTTATCAGTCCTCCATCTTTTTCCCAGACTGCAGACCTGGCCTGGATGGGTGCAAGACTCACCTTCACCAGGATGTTCAGCATGGCACCTGGGTAAGAGATTGTCACCTTTGGCTTCTTGGCATTGGTTGACTTGATGACAAAGTTCTCTGGGAAGCTGTTGGGGAGGACACACCAAATCCCATCGGTATCCAGTTCCAGAGGTCTCCTAAGGAAGGAAGGAAGGTCACTGTCAGGAGAGTGAACGACAGGTGAGCATCAGTTGTGTCCCCCATAAAGACAGAGGCAGCCTGTTGCATCCACTCTTTGGTCCCTTCTGCAAAGCAAACCCTCCTAATACAACAGAATAACCACAGCAGTGTCAGAAATCTGAATCTTCAACACTAACTGCTGAAAACTCAGGTATTTAATGTGCTCCCACATCTGTCCCCAATGCAGACAGACCTTTCTTCCCCCATCAGCACACACTCACCCAATCTGCTCGATCAGTTCCCTGGCCTGGGTGATGATATTCGCTCCCGTGAAGCAGACAATGCCAGCCATTTCCATGGAGTACCAGCGAGCTCTATGAGCAGAAGAGTCAAAGTGAAGAGCATGAAATGCTCCCTCCCAAACTCAGCTACGGAAAGGGCAGAAGGACCTCCAGAGGACGAAGGGCAAGAAACACATCAACACTGGCCCCTCGGTAGATTGTTCTCCTTGCCCTAGTTACGATGCTTCAGAAAAGCTGGAAACCCACTAACAGACAAGATTCCTGCCCAACAGTTAATGTCTGGCAGGAGTCTCCAGGATGAGAAGTCATTAGTAGAAGCAAATGGAGTGTTACAGGCAGCATCCACCTTCATCTGGGTGCTTCAGAAGCAGGTGAAGCAAGTGACAGCCTCCTAGGACAATCCTGGTTTCCAAGGTCCCCTCTGCAGGACCCCAGCATCACCCAGTGGGGAAGACTCACCCTTTCCGCATAACATAGCCATAGAAAGAGTTGAGGATGCATTTGTGGGCCAGCTGCAGGGAGTCATACAGGATTTCCATGTTCTTGCAGCGCTTCACTTCAGAGGCATCTCCTGTCTCCACTGCTGCAGACAGCTTCTTCTTCCACACCTGCAAGCCACAGGCAGAGTCAGGACAATCCCACACATCACTACTGGTGGTATCCAACTGGTCCCCCTCAGTCCCAGCATAGCGTTACAACTCTAGAACAGTATCTTTGTCAAATATCAATCAGTAGCATGAGCTAAACGTTCTTTTTTCTTCTCCAGCAGAGGACGAGTTGGCCAGAGGCACTTTGCCACACAGTGGGAGGGACCTGCAGCACCAGCTGTAACTCTGATGTTGATGATCAGAATTCAACCAGCACCAGCAGCGCCGCCCGTCTGTATCAGCTGTGCTGCACCACGTGTGCACAGGCAAGAACCAAATACACTGCCTGCAGCAACCCATGATGTCTGGCTGAACAGCAGAACAGCCGGTGTAGAAGAAGCCTCTTAGCCGGTTCCATGATTCATGGCAGGGGAGGCAGCTGGGACTAACCACAAAACAAACAGCTCATTAATTAACTCAGCCAGAGGTAGAGTCCTAGAGCCTTGTCATTGCCTTCAACACACTCCAAGAATAACATGCCCTGGTCTCCTCTAGCATGAACCTCAATCAGCAGAGAACTAGAGCGTCCTCCTGGAATCAACTGTGCCTTAACCCGAGGTCTAGACCTTACTCCTCAGCTTGTCTCTCTTCTCCATGTAGGAAGAATGGCCCAGACTGAACCCAGCCAGATCAGATATATCAGAACAGAGACTAGCTGAGGGTTTGCTAAACCCAGTGAAAACAGGAGATGGAGCTTCATTTCTGACAGCACCACAGAGGCAGTAAATGCTGCCATGACAGCAGCCGTTGAAGATTCTGCAGAAAGCAGCCACAGCTGTCAGGAGATCCACCACGTCCTTAGGGCTCGGGTTTTCAGCAGAGAAGAGATCCCCAGCCTTGGCAAGACAAGTTAAACCAGTGTGGTGGTGCAATCCTTACCCCCCCCCCCCCGCCCCTCTTTGTTGGGCTGCTTGGTGCTAGGTGCGATTCCACCCACATCCCCCGAGCTATACACCAGTCTGTGGAGATAAGGACTGACAGTGTTAACGAGCCTGGCTCCTGCCCCTCCCGATTGCTCGGAAATGGTTAAAATGGCCCATCAACTCCTAAGGGCCTGGCACACCTGTGCCTGGGATGTGGTCAAATGGGAACAATAACAGAGTCACACATTAATCAAATTCTTTTGTAACTGCTGGAAGGCACCAGAAGGCATTGGACAAAAGTCAATTATCTTGGACCCTATAAATGGCGACCACCAGGGAGACCCTTTGAGCTCTCCTGGATCGCAGCGGGCCTGTGACCAGCATCTCCCCTGAGCTGGGACGCCTCTCAGGTACCAAAACCCTTAAGGTGTCGTCTGCTCCAGACGGAAGGCCAGGGCGAAGTCCCCTGCTCGAGTCTCAATTATCGCCCGTTGAGGAATGCCAAGGCATTGGGAGTATTTGCTCTAAACTCGAGAGGGAAATTTTCTTTGAGCTAGCTTCTCTTTACTCTGTGTGTGTGTGTGTGTGTGTGGGTACGTACCCTTGTTTCTGTGTGTGTATGTCTGTTCTGTGTTCATTCTACTGAATCCAAACACCTTTGTTTCTGTATGTTTGTCCATTTTGTTATGTGCATGCATGTATATATGTATATATAGGTACCGTTAAGTAAGTTAGTGTGAATCTTGTCATTTTAGAATCTGAATAAGTCGCTTTTCTTTCTTTTAGTATTTCTGAATTATTTTATAATAACAAATTGCTGTTAGTTATTAATAAACCTAGATTTCTTACTAAATATTACCGTGTCAATACTTTCATCCGCGACAACCAGTTAAACTTGTTAAAGTACCTTGTGCAGCCCCTTGAACTCATAGCGGCGGTCCCTAAAAGCTCGCACTGTGTCTACATAGAAAGAGTTCTCCCGCTGGCAGATGGTGGTGACTCGTTCCTCCACCTTGGTGACGTGGATCTTCTTGTACGCCTTGCGGCAGTAATCTAAGCAAGGGAAGAAGAGGGAGCTTCTCAGAGGAACGGGCACAGTATGGACAGGGAGACAGCTAAGCATCAGGCACAAGTGAGCAGAAGATACCAGCACGGAGAGAAGCAGCACCTCGTTATGGAGAAACAGGGGCATATGGGGGAAGTAAACTCATTGTGATGCACATATAGCCCATCCACAAACCCAGGCTCTGCCTGCAACCAGCTGGATGGCTCTGCTGAACAGCATCACTCCAGGTGACAGGATAACCTTATGATTTCCTTCCATTAACAGCTTTAGTTATCAGCCTTCCAAAAAGTGGTGCCATTCACAGAATCACAGAATCGTCTAGGTTGGAAAAGACCTTGAAATCATCCAGTCCAACCATCAGCCTGACATTGACAGTTCCCAACTCCACCAGATCCCTCAGCGCTGGGTCAACCCGACTCTTCAACCCCTCCAGGGATGGGGACTCCCCCCCTCCCTGGGCAGCCCATTCCAACGCCTGACTACCCGTTCTGGAAAGAAACGCTTCCTAATATCCAGTCTAAACCTGCCCTGGCGCAACTTGAGGCCATTCCCTCTTGTCCTATCACTTACTACTTGGTTAAAGAGACTCATCCCCCCTCTCTGCACCCTCCTTTCAGGGAGTTGGAGAGGGCCATGAGGTCTCCCCTCAGCCTCCTCTTCTCCAGACTAAACCCCCCCAGTTCCCTCAGCCGCTCCCCATCAGACCTGTGCTCCAGACCCTGCACCAGCTCCATTGCCCTTCTCTGGACACACTCGAGTCATTCAATGGCCTTTTTGGAGTGAGGGGCCCAAAACTGAACCCACTCATCGAGGGGCGGCCTCACCAGTGCCGAGCACAGGGGTAAGATCCCTTCCCTGTCCCTGCTGGCCACGCTAGTGCTGATACAAGCCAGGATGCCATTGGCCTTCTTGGCCACCTGGGCACACTGCTGGCTCCTGTTCAGCCGGCTGTCAATCAACACCCCCAGGTCCCTCTCTGACTGGCAGCTCTCCAGCCACTCCTCCCCAAGCCTGTAGCGCTGCTGGGGGTTGTTGTGGCCCAAGGGCAGCACCCGGCATTTGGCCTTAGTGAAGCTCATACAGTTAATAATACATTCATCTTTCAGCTGAAATCCATAGCTCCCAACAGACAAAAGGAGAGACACTGACACAGGCCGGTGCCCGGCCCCTTTTCAGGAAGCACACAGGAGCCTGCTGGGATGCTGGACAAGGTCTGCCAAAGCACGGTCTGAGACCAGACCCAGTCTGAACTAACCCCACAGCCATAAGAGAAGCAATTAATGGTAAGCACCGCTCACAGTCTAGGTTGCAAAACACCTCTCCAAATCATGACACTGATTATTATTTTTTTTTACCTGCCAGCCGCTTCTTCTCATACTTGGCCTGCTCTTCCCGGGACAGCTCGTGGAAGGCACGGGGTCCTCCCTCGGGGGACAGGGGAGGGAACTTCTCCGACTCCAGCTGCTGCTGGATGCGGTGATACTCACTGCGGCTGGCAGGCACTGCAGAGGAGGGCAGCTATCAGTTTCCCAGGGGAGAAGCAGGATTTCATCTCCATCTCTGTGGGTTGGACTGCACGGTCCTTACTGTACTTACTGAACTCTCCTCTCCACTGCCAAGTCATTCGGCGCTGACAGTTGGCACCCGGCTTGTTGAAGTCACAGGCAGCACACGTGGCCTCATCCACTATGGCTGAGGGCTGGACACAGGTAAGACACATGGGTGTTAGAGGGGACAGCTCTCCAAATGGCCACTCATGCCAGAACAGGGCTGGGTGGCAGAAGACCATAGGTGTGAATATCAGAGACAGTACTCAGAGTTCTCCTTTCCAGAGCCTTTTGGGAACACAAAACTTGCAAAAACAATAGCTGTTTTTTGGGAGGAGTCCTAGCTAAAGCTGTAGCTCAGCCTCCACAGACCTGGCACCCCTGGCAGCTTGACTGAATTCACCCAGCCTTATCTGATCCCCCTGCCCCAGGCAGAAAGTTCAGCCATTGTTAAGGGGATCCAGTCAGAGGGACCACCAAGGTCATCTGAAAGACAAATTAGAAGAGACGAGGCTGATGTTACCCACCTGCAGCCTGTTGGTTAGAATGATGTTGGGGTACATGGCCCCCACATCTAGATGGTAAATAAGAGGACACTCAATTCTGTTTGGAACATCCTTCAGGGAATTCAGTTTGACCTTGATTTCATCACAAACCTGTGGTGAGACAAAAAGTAGTGAGACTCAGACAGGAAGGAGTTAATGACTCAAATACTTGTTGAATTTGGTCTTTTACTCCTGCACAGGGACACCTGCCACTAACTCTGAGGAAGGATTTAAAAGGACCAAAAGAGCAGCATCAGGGACTCCTTGAACAGTGGTACTTTAGGTTTGGTTTGGACCTCCAAGGTAGGCTTTATCTGTAGGGGTGCATGGAAAGTGAGAGCAGCTACTTGCTAAAGGTTACTCAACCAAGGACCTTTCCAGTGCAAAGGGGTTAATGGAGACAACAGCAAAGACCAGAAGTCCCCAGTCACTAACTGATCATGCTCTCTGAGAAATTCCAGACTCAGCTTTGGAGAGGGGTGACCTGCACTCTGTAGTCAATAAGAAGCAGGGAACAAGAGAAACATGAATATTTGGGGTATCTGAGGGGTTTTCTCAAGGAAAAGATATCTTCAAGATATCCTTCTTCTCACTAAATCCCTTTCCAGCTCTCTCAGAACTTTGCTCTCGGTTGAAATTGCAAAGGGTAAAGCAGGAAGCACATCCCTCAGCTGGGGCAGACCCTGGACCCCCAGGCTGGCTCCAGTGGCTGGGCAGGGGGGTCCTGGCTGGGGCTGCTGGGGGCGGCAGCTGCTTAGAACATCCCTTAACACCATCTCCTCTGCAGGTGCCCACAGATGGGCTTCTTGGTCTCTCTGTAGAGCATAAGATGAACCTAAACAGGCCCTTCAAAGCTGTAGCCCCCGCCAGGCAGCTCAGCCCCCCCTGCCAAGCCCAGCCACACTGCGGGTGACGTACCTCCTGGAAGTTGGTGACTTGATCCAACGGCAAACCCTCCTCCTCCTCGATGGCGTGCCGCAGCGTCTTCTCCACGTGCTGCACCAGGAAGTCGAAGGCAGCAGGATTCTGCAGGGACGTGTGGACTGCACTGAGACCACGGGCAGCCATCCCCTGCCCTGCTGCCCATGTCCCTGCCTGACTCAGGGGGGGCTCTAAGCACAGCCCTGCAGCACAGCACAGGCAGGGTCTACCCCACTGACACCGTGTCAAAAAAAAAAAAAGCAACAAAGGGAAGAGACAAGGGCAGGTAATGAGCAGTTGGTTGCATTTGTTTGGTAGTGCAGCACCTCTCATAGCTGCATGCTGGCTGGTGCAAGGGTCCAAAGATTCAGACTTAGTGCAGATCCTTTTATACAGCCAGTGCGTGCTCCCCCATGATAGATGATATCCATCAAAATGCCCCACACTGAGTGCAATGCATCGCACGGCACAGAGCAAAGCTGCCTTGGAAAATTTAAGAGTCCGTGAGCACAACGCAAGGTGAAACAGGGCAAGGGGGAGGTGATGGAGATAGCAGCATGAACCAGAAACAGGTAAGAGATGCCCAGGAAGGGTTCAGAAGCAGCTTAGTTTGAGTGGGAGAAGGACAGAGGGAGGACAAGACCTCAAGGGGACAGAGGCAGGTTTTCCAAGAACCACTGGCTAAAAAACACACCCAAACCACCACTTCACTTGCTGTCAGCAAGGTCTGGCTTGCTTCCAGCACGCGATACGTATGACACTTGCCCTCCCAGTGAAGTACAGATGGTTACTTGGGGGCCTCCTCCCATCCCTTCCCAGCCCAGCTCCATGCAGCTTCAGGTGCTCAAGATCTCCTGAAGTATGACGGGTACTGCCCAAGCCCGGCAGGGACACACAGGAGATGTTGACACCAGCAGAGGGTTGTTCCTCACCACCATGATCCACGAGGACAGGGCTTGGGCTCGTGGCCCCTTACCATTTTGAAGCGGCAGGGGATGTCACTGCGGAAGACCCCGGATTCCAGTGCTTCCACGTGGCCTCCCACATACGTCTCCAAGTCCAGCACGTGGCCATCTTCTGTAAGTTTGTTGAATTCCTGCTCCTGCTTGTTGGGGAAGATGATGTTGGCGTGATAGGCCTGAACCATCAGCAATGCCTCGCACAGTGTCCCAGATCCTTTTCTTAACACCTGCAGGAGAGACATCAAAGCTGGTTTTAAACTCAAAAATAGTAGATTTAGATTATATATAAGGAAAACTCTTTACTATGAGTGTGGCAAGACACTGGCACAGGTTGCCCAGAGAAGTTGTGGCTGCCCCCTCCCTAGAAGTGTTTATGGTCAGGTTGAATGAGGTTTTGAGCAACCTGATCTAGTGGAAGGTGTCCCTGCCCATGGCAGGGGGGTTGGACTAGATGATCTTTGAAGGTCCCTTCCAACCTAAACCACCCTGTGATTCAGCAAGAAGTGCTGTGTCAACCCTGGTGGGACTGGACCAGCCTTACAGCCACATCAATGAGTTGGACAGCTTCAGCTGATGACACGTGTGCGATGGCACAGCAGGCAGTGCTGTAGAGCACGGCAAGGACGATGGGAGCAAGTCAGAAACCAATTGCAAGTTAACTTGGATAAGCTCCACATCAGCCATACTTTCTTGCTCCAGCCCTGTACTGACAACCCGCAGGTCTCTTGTTCTTAGGCACCTCTCTCAAAACACCCCAGGGCTGCAGAGAGGAAGGAGTAGCCTCCAAATCCACCCTCCCTCCCTGACACAGATGGGAAAGTGCCCAGGCAGTGGGAATCAGGTCTGTGGCCAGAGCATCCCTGCAGCACAGGAGACATGGCTCTTTGTCCAGCAAAGAAATCATCATTTCAGGGGTGCACCCACCTCATCAGGCTCCATGGGAATGATGGTGCACAAGGCAAAAATGAAAGGATGAACATACTTCATATACATGTAATAGGTAGCAACTGCATCGGACACTGAATAGGTGGCCAGGGTCTGTCAGGAAAGGGTGAGAGGCAAATTAATCCCAATCACATGTGATGGAGCAGCTCAGTGACATTGCTCATTGCTTCGTGCTGGACATGCTTGTATCAGCAGAAAGGAGGGAAAGGTGTATTTCTCCATATCCTAGATTGTAAAGAACAATCTGCTTCTGATGACATCCTGCTCTAGCTTTAATTACACAGTAATACATCAGCTTTGAATGAGAAGTGGGGAGGATGAGCTCATGGCACAGATGCCACTCCATTTGGGAATCAGGAGGCTGCTCCAGGGCTTCAGCAGAAATCCCCTGCCCGCAGCACCTGGAGCACTAAGCCTATTTCCTGTCCCTCCAGCAAATCAGGTCTCTTTGTGGTGTTTCTGATTTAGGCAGTGCCTGTCAACCTTGCATTGATGTAAATAAATACAGAAAGTACACAGTGCAATGCCAGTGCTAGAGCCACTTCAAAGAAATCCTGTTCTTTCTCCCCACAAGCTTAAGTGCTTCTAAGGCACTGGCAAACTGGGGAGACAGATTGAGTTAATTTCTCAAAACTGACTGCATTAAGCAAAACCATTTCGTAGCACTGACTCAAGGTTTCAATCACATTGCAACTGCTCTAGGCTTGTTTTCCAATTGCTCAGAGGAGATACAGAACAGGAAGGGAATACCTGAGGCTCCTCTGTAGCCATCCGGCACATCTCTTCAGGGTCCAGCTCCACTGGATCGTAACCCAGTTTTGCTTTAGCTGCTGCTTTCAGGTTGTGACTTCCCACTGGGAGGTAACTGTCTCTCTTCACCCACCTGGACAGAACCATGAAAATACCAGTCTGTGCAGAGAAATCAGCCCTGCCCTTCAACAAGGGGCTCAGGCTTGCAGAGGGGACCTCTCACTGAGGACAGCTGAGAACTGAGCATCCAAGGGCAGCGGGGTAAGAGGCTGCCCAGCTTTAGATACCCTGCATCTCTACCCATGCACTTAAATCCCAACCAGGACAAACCCCGCTACCCATACCATCACCACGGCTCAGAATTACCACCCTCCAACTCCCTCAGTGTCTTTAAGATAAACATTTAAGCACTGGAGGAGACACCACCAGGACTGCAAGGACAGCCAGACACTTTCCAAAGTCCAGACACTGCCTTAGTGGAGGAAACCCACATAAAAAACCCAACTTTTCTCTCTCCTATGCATGCACAACATGTCCTTTCCTCTCCCGGCTGTGCCAGGAGGCTGTTGCGTTAGGATACTGGCCCTTCGCCACTCCAATAGCCTGATCTTATCCCACCCTCTCTCTGCTGCCACAAATCAGACCTCAAACACCTGAGGACAGCCACCAGCAGGCTGCAGGGAGAGACAGCTTCAGGGGAAGGCTTGGCAGCTCCTGCAGTATGCAGAGTGCCAAGGGGACACAGCACTGTCAAAGAATGTACTATCACACCAGCCTAGGGAGATGTGACACATGAAAGCTTCCAACAGACAGTATTTAAATACAACTGTAGGTATTTTATATAAATTCAAGAGATAAAGACACAGTTATACAGTAGAGGAGCAGCATCTGGTACCTCAGACAGTCCATGTGGATGCACTGGGATGCTTTGTACTCTCCCTGGCTGTCCTTCTGAAACCCAATTTCCTGATACATATTCATTCCATGAGCTGCTGCTCTTGCTTCCACAAAGGGCCTGGGGAAAGAGGCAACATGAAGAGAAGGAACAGAACAGCCATCTTCCTTCATCTCCAATGTTTTCACAACTGCTTTGTTACAAACTACCTAAAGAATTTTTCTTGCAATTATCTGTGATATCTGGCCATGGGGCAAACTTTCTGCAGGACAGAATTTCAGCGTGACCCAAGAGGCAAAGCTGCTTGCTTTTATCCTGCACCAGGAGGTGGAGGCACATAGTGCCTCCCCCCCTGCTTCCTGAAGGCTTGCCTGCACCCCTCTGCCTGATATCCTCCAGGTGTCTTTTGACCCTCTCCCTGCTCTCCCAAGACTGAGCTCATCCACACACCAAAACTGCCGTACTGACAAGGGTTTAAAGCAACTCAGCCAAGCAGATGGGACTCTACAGAAGCTCATACTTCCAAGCAAACGACCACAGGATTTGCTGAGGTGCTCAAACCGGGCAGACAGTCGGCATGGATCACACACTGTGATCACACCTCATCGCTGTGTGAGCTATGGAAGGACGCTGAGGCTGGTACCTGACCCTGCCCCACAGCTCAGGTGACACCTTGCCAGCTTAGCTTTCATTCCTGATCTCACCAGTCAAAGAAGTCTCCATTGTACGTGACAATGATGGTGGGTTTGGTCTCCTGGACATGTTCAAACCACCTCTGGATTAAATGAGCCTAGGGTGAAACAGGAGAGTAGAAGAGATAAATATATAAAGTGACTTCATCTCCTCCATGGAGAGGTGGTGGATATCACACAGTTTACTCCACCCCTCCCCTCTCCTCCCCATCTAGCCCAAACATGACGTCTCTTACCCCTACTACCAAGAAATGAAAGTATGACCAGCCCAGCTGGACCCACCATGTTCCCCAGCGAGGCAGCCTACCAAGCAATTAGGTCTCTTTGGCCAACAAGAGCCCCAGACAGGTAACAAGTCTGCTGGGCAGAACTAACTTACTTCGTCCGGTTCATTAAAGACACAAAACGGACCCTCATACTCCGGTTTGGGAGTAAACTCAAAGTCTTCAATATCCTCAGATACGATCTCCCTGTTCGTGATCAGGTAGCCCTAGGGAGGTTACAAGGAGGCAGTTAGGAGGACTTGGCTTGCAGGCAACTCGAAATTGCTGTCCAAACGACGCAACATTTTCCTCTTGAAAGCCAGAGCTTCTGTCAAGGGGGAACAACTGTTTGGGGAGTCACCTGCTGAATCACTGCTGGCCATCAGCTGAGGAGGCCACAGGGAGACAACACGGGACAGCAGAGTTGTCCCTGTGCTCTCCAGGTTACAACTGCTCCCTCAGAGGAGCACCAGCAACCTGAGCTGGGTACCACGAAGCTAAGCATCTTATGTGTCATTCAGACTTTAATTTCTTTCCTGCAGCCACACACCAAGCAGCCAGCAGCAAGGCAAGCTTGGAGTGAGCTGGGCTGGAGGCAAAATGCTGGCCTGCTCCCTGGCTTTGCTGCTGGAGCAAGGAAACCACTCTGCTGTCCCTTACCTGCCCATCAATCATGTAGGAGATCATCATGATCTGGTCCGTCTCTGCATCAGGAAACTTCAAAGGGAGTTTGGTAGTTTCAATGTCAAAGGCGAGAACGACAGGATCCTGAGCAGGACCAAATCCATTAGAAAATATTCTAAAGCTGACTTGAAGTTAAAGAGTGATTCCCGTTAAGCCCAGTACTAGCCCAGCAAGTGAACCAGACCCTTCCCAGTAATCATTTTACTGCTTTATCAACCCAAAAATCACTGCCCAAGCCCAGAAACAAAGCTCTCCCCCTGCACGCCACGGTGCAATACCGCCAGCGCATCAGAAAGCAGCTCCTCAGGGCAGACACTCCCGCCACGCGCCCGGACAAACGGACACCTGCCCGACCAACGCTCACCGGTCGCTCCACGAGGTCGTCTCGGCGGGTGATTTCGGGGGGATAGGTGCTACCCCGGTACCGCACATTGTACCAGTGAGCCTGTCAAGAGAGGGTGGGCAGTGCCTTACAGCGGGGCGAGCTCCTTGCACTTCTGTTCAGCTGCTGGGGACTGAGCTGTGCAAATTAACTGCAGTCCAGAAGAAAGGCTCAAACTGTGGCTGTGCATCAATCATTTAACTTTTCTGTGTATCATTAGCTAAGAAGGCGGCCCAGCAGTACAGGACTAAGCTTCACACATGAACTCATCATCACTGACACCTTTGCAAAGGTGCTGGGGAGAAGACGTTTCCACCCTGCCCACAATTCAGGAGTACAGCAGCAGGAAAGCAAAGCTCTTCCAGCTTCCCTACTCCTTACTCACCACGTGGATCTTCAGGTCAATGGAGAGGCGAATGTGGTAGGGTACGTCGTACTCCCGCATATCCACAATGTTGTCCATCTGGTTTGCAACCTTTCTGGAGGCCCCTTCCTCATCCGTGCTCAGGCTGCCTCCGCTCAGAGCGCTGCAAGGAGCGGAGCGAAGCAGCCACCTTACCTGAGGGCACACCTCTGCAGGCTCAGCCGCGAGGGACAGCACATGGCACCGGTGACACCCGACAGCGGGAGCCACTGACAGGAGAGGAGAGAATGGCAATCGCCTCCCCGCCATCTGATCACCCTCTGCTTGCAGAGGTGTCCCTGGGACGGACAGTCCCATCGCTCCCATCTAAATTCACCTTTTCTCATGTTTGTGAGCTGCGTCTGCTCACAGATAAAACCCACATGTGCCTGTATAATTAACAGTTCTTACAGCACTGGATTTATAAGTATGGTAGTGAGTCTAAGCATAACGAGGCAACCCGGGAAGCACTTTGAACAGGGACAGTATGCTTTCTGGGTGTGTAGGGAGCACTCATCTCGCTTGATTCCTCTTCCTCAAGTTTCAACTGAAATCAGACTTCAGGGCCAAGAAACCAGAGGGGCAAATTTTTCATGTGTATATTCCGGTTATTTCTTTTCTGTCTGCAACCATGTTTCCAGTCTTGTAAACAAGCGCCTGGCTTCTTATTCAGATAGAAAATGTCTATTGGTTTTTTCCCCCTTTTGTCACAGACAGAAGTAAGGTTGCCCAGCGCCTCTCAGTAGCCTTCCTCAGGGAACCAAAAAACCCCAAACAAACAAACAAACAAAATCTATTTCATCAGCAGGCAGAGGTACCACCACAGCACATCACATTCCAGAGGCTCTGGGGCCTCTTGATGTGCAGCACTGAGCGGAAAAACCACCTCAGAGATGGGTGGCAGAAAGGCATAGTTGGGGTCAGACCACAGGCAGGACAACACCTCTCTGAGGACAGCTAAGAAATAATCAAGGGAGCTTAATTAACACACAGAACCACCCGGCCACCCTAAGCAGAGCTCCCACCTGGACAGCATGGCGGTGTAGACATCGCTTGCCTGATCTCGCTCTCTGTTTTTCCTCACAGCAGGAGAGATCTCCTTCCGCACCTTCACCAAGTCATCCACCGTGTTGAAAGACAGCTTGATGTAGTTTCTCTTCAGGCCCACCAAGTGGTTTGGCTGCAAAGTAGCAAGACAATGCCAGCTCAGTGGGGATGAGGACGGAGGGATGGCCACCACAAGAGAGGGTGGGGACGGCCGAGTAGGCTGATGTAGGTGGAAAAAATGGCCAAAAAAGAGGTGCCAACGGGTGGGAGAGTCAAGCACCAAGAAAAGACTCTGGTGGGCACATCAGGGAAGAGCACAAGAGCTGCACAGCAAGGGCCCAGCCAGCCCTGCTGCCCGCACAGGCAGGAGCACAAGCGGGATTCACCAGGGGAAGAGGAGAAAGAGCAGGTCAAGCATAAGCAGCGTCCCCCTCCCACAGCACCCTCTCCTCCTCCAATTATTCTTTAATTCCTGCAATTAAACATCTTGAACACACTGAAACAGCTGATGTGCTCAAGGACAGGAATGTAATCACCACTGATAAGCAGTTAGCCATAACTAACCCATTTCTGATAGGCACCACGAGCAGCACTAGGAGTCTGTAGTCAAGTCGTTTCCCTTCACTACTCAGTCCCATTCGACCTCACCAGAGCTGCGCAAGGTCCAAAAAAAAAAAATCTCTACTCAAGAGCACAGAGGAATACAGACCAGGTCCAGGTCTTCTTTGGGGACAGTTTCCAGCTTTGCAATCTTCCCTTGGAACTTCTTGGAGAGGAAGGAGGACACTTCTCGCTCGCAGCCCTGCCAAAAGACCCCGGGGCTGAGCATCGTGGCTCCCTCCCTCAGGAGACTGTCCCAAAGCAGGATTGCCCAGGAGGTCTTAAGCTCCCCAGGGACCTGCTGTCCCCTTCCCTGGGGACCTCGGCCCTCCCAGGGTCCCCTCCTCACCTTCTGGGTGGCAATGTAGAAGTAGGGCTTGTAGGGCAGGGCCACCTAGGAGAGAGCAGAGGGGTAACGGCAGCCGGTCCCCTCGAGGGACCCTGCGCCCCGCCCGGCCCGTCCCAGGACCCACCTTGAAGCGGCTCCCGTCCTCCTGGATGAAGTAGTAGTCCACAGCGCTCACCGACCGTCGGTCCTCGTCCAGCACCTCCGTCTGCCCACAGGCACCGTGGACTCAGCGGGGCCCCTCCGTGAGGCCTCCCAGGACCCCTCCATGGGACCCCGCCCCGGGCCCTACCGGGGGCCTCCCCGTGGGACAACCACCCCCCTCCCCGGGGCCCCATCGGTTGGCCGCTCGCCCCCCCCCGCCCCGTACCGGGTGCATGTTGATGAGCCAGCCCGTCCGCTCGCCGGGCTCCGCCGGCCGCTGGAAACCGAACAGCTCGTCCAGCCGGTCCGTGCGCTGCGATCGCTCCAGGCGCTTGAGAGCGGACAGCGCGGGGCCATCGTCCCTGCCAGAGGCCGCGCCCTCAGCCCCCGCCGGCTCCCGCGGCCCCCCCGCCCGCCGCCCCCACCGCGCTCCCTCGGGGGCTCCGCCGCTGCCCGGCTCGGCGCGCCGCCCGCCGCCCCGCAGCACCATCCCGGCCCGACCCGGCCCGCCGGAGGAATTTCCCGCGCTGCGCCCGGTTCCCGCGAGAACGAAACTCGCCCCGCCCCCGCAGCGAGAGCACCAATCAGAGAGCGGTCCCGCATCACCCGCGGGCACCTCCCACCAATGGCGGGCGGAGCGCCTCGCCCCGTCCCGCCCCCGCGGCGACAGCACCAATCAGTGAGCGGCCCCGCCTCACCCGCGGGCACCTCCCACCAATGGCGAGCGGAGCGCCTCGCCCCGTCCCGCCCCCGCGGCGACAGCACCAATCAGAGAGCGGCCCCGCCACAACCGCGGGCACCTCCCACCAATGGCGGGCGCAGCGCCCCGCCCCGCCCCGCCGCCATCCCCGGGACGGCCCGTTCCGGCAGCCGGGGCGGGAGGCGCCTCCGCGGCTGCTCGGGCGGGGCGGCCGCTGCGGCCGAGGCGGGGCTGAGCGCCCCTTGCCCGGCTGAGGCGTGGCTCGGGGTGTCCGCCAGGGCCCGGGAGGCGGGGAGCAGCCCGGTGCACCGGGCCGGCCGCCCCCGCCGGGCTGCCCCTGCCCGGCCGGTGGAGCGCGGGGCCCCTCTCCGGGCGGGGGGATGTGCTGCCGCTTTCCCCTGTTTGGATTGAGGCAGCAGCGGCGCTGAGCGCGTGTCGCGGAGACACGCAGACGGCCCCGGACGAGGTGTTGCGGCCATCAGCACCCACATCGCACCCCGGCCCCTCCGGGGTGGCGGCAACGGCGGGTCACTAATGCAGCACGCACACACCTGGGGGTCACACGCGCACCCGTGGGTCCCTCTGTCCCCCCAGCACCCCCGCCTGGACCGGTTTGGGGGTGTACTCTTGCCCCCCCCAAGATACGCGTGGTCCGGCTCCAGCTGCACGAGCCCCTCATTCTCCTCACACCAGCCCCCCCCCAGTAGCTGGTTTTGGGGACACCATTCCCACCCCTGGCTGGAGTTTGAAGACCCCCCAGTCACTCCAGTAGCTGCGCTGGGACCTCACTCACTCCAGTAGGTGACACCGAATCCCCTGAGGCACACACAGGTCTCGGCAGCAGCTGGGCGCTGGGTCCCTGCAGCACACACTCACATACGTGGTGTCGCGGGAGGATATCAGACCTGCACAACTCTATGAGAGTTATATCCAGCAAAGCCGTTTATTTTTCCAATAGTACATACTTATGCTCTCGCCAAAGCTCTTACTTCATAATTAGCAAATCAGCAATTAGACAGCTATCAACCTTTTCTCCTATCGGCATCAGACCCCTCTAACACGCGTTGTGCAGACCAATCACCCTCTCGTTCACGCGCTGTTCACGCGGTGGTAACTTCTCACAGTTCAGGACTTTTCCACAGTTTAGTGTTGCAGCTGGCCGTTGTTTTTCCCTGCCACCTTGGCACAACTCAGCAATTTCCGATCTTTCTCCCAAGGCCTGTTTCTCGTCAAATCCTTGCTGCTTCTCAGGGGCTGCGCAGGGCTGACAGGCTGATGTCTCCCACAACATGGGATAGAGTGAGATGACACAGAGAAATAGTTAAGAAAACAATAAGAAAATATAAAAAGATAGGATAGACTGGCGACCAGGTGCAGGGCTCAGCTACACCGGCCCTATTTTATACCTGAGTGATCTCTTTTATACCCCTTTCTGCCTCCTCCTGCTTTGCTCCTCCTGGTTCCCCTTCCCATCCCCACGGGTCCATTCCCGCACCCCTCCCAGCCCATGTCCAGGGTCCCCCTGGTTCACATGCTCGGCAGTTGCAAAGCCCAGGCTGATCCTCCCGGAAAGGCCAGCCCCAGCGTGGTTTCTGCACAACCCATGACTTAGTGTGAGTGGTGATGTCTGCTCCTTCCACTGCCTCCCTTCCCAGCTGGCCATCAGGTCTGTGTCCCTGCATGGTCTTGTTCCCAGCTTCCTCCTTTTTGTATTATCCCTGGTTGCATTGAAAGTCCTCAACTCTTAACAGAGCAGAGACACACTCTTAAAGTGTCTTTCAGCAGCGATGTGCTCTCCAGGTGTTCAAGAGAGGGAATAAATATAAAGCAATACTTAAGGCAGCAGTCTCATTTCCACCCCACAACGTGTGATGGGGACCATTTCACTCAACACTCCCTGGAAGCTCCTTTGAGCTTCCGGAAGTTGCTGCCTTCACTTAGGCAAGTCTGAATTTCACCCAGACTTGACCCAAAAATCTCTTCTTAGATACTGGACACCAAAGCAGACTGCTCCTCCCCTGACTGGCTTGTTCAACAGCAGGAGGATGCCATCAGTGCAGGCATCCACGTGATCCAAGAAAGGAACTGATGTGAAGAATGTGATTTAAAAATAATCTGTTGGCTTTCTTTTGAATGTAAAGTGGCTGCTATTGAGTCAGACTGTCCCTGAAGATGCATGAACCCGTACGTCTGATCTTTGCTATTTTTTGTGGCTTCTTTGGGAGGGGGTTCTTCACCTGGCTGCTGCTGGGGTCAGGAGACTTGTTTGCTCCTTCGGTGAATTTTGGTCATTTGGGTAAACTAGGCTGGAGGGAAACGAGGGGAAGGGTTGATGTTGATATGGGTTCACATCAACATCTATGGCTTGCACATGAAAACAAGCCTTTGCAAACTGCTCTGCGTGGTAAAGCAGCTCCCCTCTTCCAGCCGTGAGAGGTGCCCGTGGACACTGAGGATGGGGAGGCTGAGCTGCAGGTACTGTTGTGATGGAAACTCCTCAGCTAGAAGGTGCCTGGAGCTTCTGGAGAGGCAGACAGGTCCAGGGTATTGGCACTGGATTGGGAACCAAGGTCTCTTGTTCCAGCAGCTTTGCACCAGTGACTGGCGTGACACTGGTCGTCCACTGCTGGCAGCCGAGTCAGCCAGGCAAGGCAGACCTGAGATGGGGCTGGTTCAGAAGACTTATTGCTGCTTAGCACCATGGATTTGGCATTGAAATGTCAGGATTCACGTAGTGGTAAACCTGAAGGCCCTTCTGTTGCTCCCATAAGTTGAGCAATTGGAGCAAAAGCAGTCTGCTTTCCAGGCCTAGCTGGTGGACTTCTCCAGGTCTGAGATGAGGTATGGGTCTTTCATCCGGAGGACCTGATAGAGCTGTTCCTGGGCCTCCACTCCTTTCTTCTCAGCTAGCTCCAGCAAAACTTGGTTCTTCCTTTGCCTCGTGTCTTGACGTTTCACCTCCTCTTCTTCATCGCTGTTGATGACGTTTGCATCCCGTAAGTGTAGCAGAATGGTGGAGAGCTGCATCATCCTGGAGCAAAGATTGGTCTTGTGCTTCTTCATGAAGGCTGCACCTACCATACACAAAGCTGATGTTACTGTGCTGCACGCAGCTGAGTGCCACGCTGTGGTACGTGGCACCCTAAGCCAACAGACACCATGGCTGTGCACCCTGTCCCACAGCCACGTGTCTCCATCCTTCCACCAAAAAGGCACCTGCTGCACCAGTGGTGGGAACACTGGGGACAGGGCAAGGAAGGGGATGGGAACATGAAGTCCGAGCTGGAGGAGGTGAGGTCGGTGGCAGCCCCCATCAGCCGCCAGCAACTGCCCCTCCCTGGGACTCCTGCAGTGTCTGGGTGTGAGGTTACCATCCTGCCCCCTGCCCTGCAAGGTGAGGAGCTCCTAACTCAGAGCACAGGTTGCTCAAAGCTCTGAAATTTCACAGGATTGCAAGCTGCTTGTAAATAAACAGAACCTGGAAAGGCAGCTGGTGCCAGTGGGGTGCTGAGCAAGCCGCGGGGCAGTGCGGTGGGCAGCGTTGCCCGGCTTCTCCTCCCGAGCCTCCACCCAGTCCTCCTGGCTGAAGTGGGCACCCAGACGGGCATCTCCTTGTAGAATCACAGGGTGGTTTGGGTTGGAAGGGACCTTTAAAGACCACCTAGTCCAACCCCCTGGCATGGCCAGGGTCGTCTTTCACCAGATCAGGTTGCCGAAAGTCCCATCCAGCCTGACCTTGAACCCTTGCAGTGATGGGGCATCCACAACTTCTCTGGGCAATCTGTGCCAGTGTCTCACCACCCTCAGTGTAAAATATTTCTTCCTTACGTCCAATCTAAACCTACTCTCTTTTGGTTTAAAACCATTGCCCCTTGTCCTGTCCTTGCTCTTGTCTGCCACCGTACGCTCCCGGTGCTCCCAGGCAGGTTGTAGGTCAGTGTGGTGACTCCATGTGCATGGCAAGGAAAAAGAGTAACACTGAAACATCCAAATTTGTGTCTATCTGAGCCAGGCCTATCTGCCTCAACCTGTGGCTTAGCTGACTGGGTGTCCTCTTGGATCTGGTTTTTCATTAGTAAGATGAGATGCAAGAGGCAATGCTGAAGTATTGTGGCCCTGGAGAAATTAGGCTGGAATAACACCCACAAAACTGCTGGGCAGCATGTTGTTGTCACTGCATTTGAAGCAAGTGGAAAGCAAAGCCCCTTGGTCAGAAACTCCTGGAGCTGCTGTAAAGGTGGCCCTGCCATCCCCTCTGCCAACGTCTGGTTGCAGGCTCCTTCCCAGGGGGGTCACTCCTATGGAAAACACTCCTGTCTGGTACAGGGGCCACCAGCCCCCGAGCTGACTGTATGTGACACAGCAGCTGTACCGCTTCTAGAACCTCAGTGAAATATTATTTATGGACTGTGAACTGTACTAGCTGCAGCTCATTCTCTGTAACAGCGTGTCTGTCTCCAAAGGAGGCAAACCAGTTTGGAGGGTCATCTGCACTATGCCACTTTCCCCACCAGCATGGCACAGAGCATGCTGCCAGGAATGTGGGAATAAAGGTTTGAGGTTGCAGCTTTCGAGGCTTTTTGGCTAGAAGCTATCATAAGGATGAGAAAAGAGGCTGATATTTAAACCAGAGGATGGTGA
Source organism: Strix aluco (assembly GCF_031877795.1). Lineage (NCBI taxonomy): Eukaryota > Metazoa > Chordata > Aves > Strigiformes > Strigidae > Strix > Strix aluco. The sequence goes on along the minus strand of NC_133948.1, from coordinate 16,621,856 downwards.
GCTCCAAAGAAACTGATTAAAACTCTAGAAATGCAGCTCTGAAACACTGTACTGACCTGACAAGGCCTTGGAGACTGGAAGAGCAATATCACCTGAAAGAGAAAGAAGGGAGATCACTGAATATGCCATCACTGAAGTGATGGTGCCTAACCTCCCATGACATCTTCCTGAGGTGTCCAATCCTCCACGAAGCCGTCAGCCATTCCTCCTGCTGTTCCTGGCCGTCTCTGGAGAACTCAGTAAAAGGTCTTGGGCTCTGTGTGGTTGTAGGTGTTACTTTTAGGGGGTGCTGGATTAGGGGTCTCAAAGCACACTGAGCAGCACCATACCCTGCGCCTGCGAGATGCTGCCCTGCAGCTCCTCTGCCCAGCTTTCCCACAGCAGAAGCCACACATGGGGGTTGCTACATGAAGTTAATGGCATGTGCAGTGGCTGCTGAGCTGACCCTGCAGCAGCTGGGAAGAGAGGTGTGATGAGGAACCTGCTGCCCTGGAGCTGGGTGCGCCCCTGTCCTCCCAGAGGACACACAAACACAAGTTTTGGCACCCGCCATTGCTAACCCTGCTCCTTCTGCCTCCATCAGCTGCTGTCCTGACTGAAGTTCTGCATGGGACCCAAGTCAGGGCGGTCAGCCCTAAAGCAGAATAGTTGTAAGCAGTGGTCTCCTGCTGCCACACGAGAGCAGTCCTCACACCACCAGCAGGCTTGCTGCGTGCCACGTTTGTGATGCCACTGCGAGCAGAAACTTGTGGTGAAGGCAGGCTCTGGTGCATCTGGCCTTGTCCCCATCCTGTGTGCTCCAGGTGTTGTTGCACACTGGTGTCACACCCAGCAAATCTGGAAGAGTAGTGCTGGCTGGAACATGTAGGTTTTTGATGCTGATTTTCACTAAGAGTTTGGTATTCTCCTTACCTCCTCTGCATCGCATAGTGGTTGCACTAGCACGTCCGTGGGTGTTCGTTACATTAATGGACTTTTAAAAATAAGTCAGATTTCTATGCAAACAGTAGCAAGAGAACAGAGAGACACGACAGTGCTGTCATGATCTCTTAAACCCCAGCATCTGAAACTCCACATTAAATCTGAAGCGCAGGTATGCTGACATTGGGGTGTCCTTTCAGGTCCCTATTCTTCAGTGGCCAATTGATGCCTACTCAGGGTTTGCTTTCCTTGCAGGACTGCTGTGGCCACAGAATGCGTGAGGTCTGCTTGGGTGGTGCACCTCTGCTTTAGCTAAGGCGAACGAGCCCCTAGATGGACCTGCTGTTCCCACCTGATCTCAGTGATGCCCTCCAGACCACGGTTTCATCACGGGTGTCTATCATAAAGAACCCAACTTCCTCTGTCATGTTCTTGATGTAGATCTCAACAAAGAGCTGCTGTTCCTTCGGACTCTTGTAGCAGAATGGAAAGTGTTCCTGTAAAGGTAGGAAGCAAGTTGAGCCTCTCTCACTGTGATGAGCCGCTGTAAATTCACATTCATGGGGAATTCACAACAGCCTGTGTTTCCTGGCCGTACCAGAAGGGAAAAGACAAGGGAAGATGCACATGTCAGGGCTGCCAATATCAGAAATTTTGGTTGGAAGGGACCTCTGGAGTGTCTTGTCCGACCTGCCTCTCAAAGAGGGACCAATGTCAAGTCTAGATCTGCTTCAGTCTGAGTCTGAAAATCTCAAAAAGTAGAGAGTCACCACCTTCTAACCTTCTCTGATGGCTGCATCTCCACCAAGTGATAAAATTTTTCCTAACATTTGGCCTGAACTTTCCGGGTTACAATTTATGGATTTTACCTGACACTGCTGAGAGCTTGACTCTGTCATCTTCACAACTGCTCTTCAAGGCAGAGTGCCCAGTTACTACCTAATCATTCCAGGAAGTGGGAAAACCAAACCCTACCTCGTGATTCATGGGTTTAAGACTGTCTCTCAATTAAGCTGGTTGGGGCTGCGCTCAGCTCAGCTTGGTAGTAGCTCAGTTGCAGCTGCAAGGCGGGGGTGATGAATAAGCTGGAGGGGAGGGGTGCCTGTCAGAGGAACCTGGAAAGGCTGGAGAACTTAGCTGGCAGGAAGCTCGTGCAATTCAGCAAAGGCAAATGTAGAGTCCTGTGTCTGGGATGGAACACCAGACAAGAGCCTGGGCAGGTGGACACAGAAAACATCTTTGCAGGGAAGGACTTGGGAGTCCTGGTGGGCATGCAAGTTGAACAGGAGTCAGCAGTGTGCCCTAGCAGCCAAGGCTGGCTGCATCTTGGCCTGTATTAGCAAGACCACAGCCAGCACAGTGAGGTCAAGGATTCCTGACCTCTGTTCAGCACTTCTGAGCCCACATTTGGACACTGGGTCCAGTTTGGGGCTTCCCAGTACAAGAAAGACATGGACATCCTGGAGCAAGGCCAGTTCCAGGCTGTAGTGCACGATATGCAAGCAGAGGCAAAGGGAATTGGGTTTGTTCAACATGGAGGAGAGAAAGTCACAAGGAGAACTAATCACTGACTTTTAACTATGTGAATGTGAAGGAGGACTACAGAAAAGACAGAGCCAGCCTCCTGGATGTGCACAGCAATGTGATGAGAGGCAACGGTCACAGGCTGCAGCAAGGGAAACTCCAGTTAGATAACAGGGAAAAAAAAATCACAATGAGGGTGTTACACCACTGGACTAGAGATGCAGAGAGGCTGTGGTATGTCCATCCCTGGAGATATTCAACCTTGACTGGACACGTCCTTGACCACCTTGATCCAACTTTAAAATGCTTTGAGCACCTTGATCCAACTTTTCACATGCTTTGAGCAAGAGGTTGGACCAGAGACCTCCTGAGTTCCTAATCCAACCTAAGTTTCTCTGATTCCCTTTTCATAATCATGATGCAGTGCAGACCCATGAAAGGAGATTTTCATAACCAGCCGTGAACGTGTGATTGGACTGTCACCTGCTCTCAGGATGTCACAAACTTCTGTGTAAAACAAGTAAACACAAGGGCTCAATGGCCAAATCTTCCCAGATTTTCCCAGCCATTGCAATCTGATTGCCACGGGGCGTGGTGCTCAAAATCAGAAATGCTCAAATGGACTTCCAGTAGAGAAAGAAGTCATGTTACATCACAGCATAGAGAGAAGGTCTCTCTCCGGTCCTGCTCCTAAGCTGAAGGAAACTCACTGCAGAGAAGATGAAGATGAAGGACTTGGGACCACAACTGAGTCAACACCTCTGAAACTCCTTCTTGATATGCACCTATGGTAAGTCCAACAAGTCCCACATTATGATTTCTGCCATAAGGAAAAACAAACGCAGCCCCTTTGGGGCTTTGGAGTGTGCTCCATGCTCACTTGTAACCAGTACAGCTCCCTGCATCTCTGGCTCTGAGACCCAGTAAGACAGATTCTGGTAGCAGAATATGGCTAAAGACAGAGACTTCTTGTATTTTCTATTTCACCAGAAAAAAAAAAGAGAAAGATCCCACTTACTTCAGGCATTATCTCCACAGAGTTTGTACAGATCACCCGGTAAGTGCAGCCAAAGAAGAGACGGTTAAATGGAGGAGGCTTGGGAATAAGCTTTGAATTCCAGTTCTTTTCTTGTTGTTCAATGGCCTGCAAACAGTAAGCATCGCTTTTGAGAGAGGAAAAGGAAAAAGAGCTGTGAGCTGAGGTAGCCCTCAGAAGGTCAAGAAGATAAGAGACTGACCCAACCAGAACAGACTGCTGAGTGTGTATTACAGGCAGTGCTGTGCTTCAGGGGGTGGCAACCCCCGCTCGGTGCAGGTGGGAACCTGCCATGTGCAGGCAGGAACTTTGGCAGGGCAATGCACCATCACTCTGTGAAAGAGGGTGAGGGCTGGCACACAACAGAACAGCTGGTATGCAGCCACCTATTGCTGTGCCTGGCAGTGGCCAGCAAGTCCTGCATCTGCTCTGTGTTGCAGAGCACCCCGTGCCACGGCTTCACTCATGCTAGGACCTGCTGTCCCAGCCAAAAACATGGAGTGTGATTCCTGGAGGCATCTGTGAAAGAGAGTGAGGGAGGCAGGCACAAGGATGCTGTCGTGTGGTGGGAGATGGGGGCACAGGGCTCTGTGTGAATTAGAGGCTGGTGGCAGAAAAACTGGGAGGTGTCTCTGCTTATCAAATCCAGTCCCTGCTACTGCAGCCACCCCAGATGTCATCCTTTTTTAGCCCGGCCTAGCTCCCTCTGTCATACCTCCTTCAAAGATTTGTCATCTGGGATCAGGTAGAGGTGAAGTGTTGTATCTGCAGCTCTGAGCTGATGGAAGATCAGCACCAGGGAGTGAACAGGGATTGAATTTAAGGTCGAACGTAACTTCCTCCAAACCACACCAAGCAGTGAGAAGTTAGGATTACTCAGGGTTGCAGAGAAAGCTATCACTCTGTCTGGTTTCTCCAGAGTCATCTTCCCAGATTTGAAGTGGGCAATGGAGCACAGGCTGGTATCTACATGTCCTGCAAGAGACAGCAAAGGCAACAAGGTTCTGTTTAGTCATCCTGGCACACTCTCAGGCTGTCTCCTTCTCTTTAAGGCTTTAGCAGCAGAAAGGAGACACGTGCCCACACATGATGACATGCTCTACTTTAGGTGCCATGTGTGCCCTGGGCTTTTGGGGCTCAGAAGGGAGTTGCAGGTCTTTGGCAGTCTTCTTGCAGGCTCAGAACACTGTAAATCTGAAGGTGGCAGCTTGGGACCATGAAAATTGTCAGACTGCACCCGTGCAGCATCCTGCATCTAAGCGCCACACCGCCACGTACTGGGGAGGCAGATGCCCACTGCATGGTGCTCACCAGAGCAGCCTGAACATCCCGAGGTGACATCCCTAGGGATGACTGGGTCAGAGAGCTCTGCTGATGCCAGTCACCCCGATTATCTCTGGAGCACACTTTGCTATTAACCTGACAGATTAATATAATTACAGCATTTTGCTTAGCACAGCTATATCAGTGAAGAGTGTGTAGAGCCACCTTCTGTCTGACATGGCTGTGCTTGCCAAGCCCTGGGCAGGAGATGGAGGCACACAACAAGAAACTCCTTTTGCAGTGTGCTCTGTTTTGGAAGAGGACATGAATTTGCCAGCAAGAGTCCCTTGGCCAGTACACCCAGGGCCTGTGTCAGGGCCCCCCAGCACAGGGACAGGGACTCCTCTGCACGCTCTGCAGCCCAGCTGCAGGTGCTGATGCTCCTCTGCCCATTAACAGGGTGGAAGACCCAACTCCAAGCCTTGTGGCTCCTCAAGTTGCTTACATGAAAATTAACAATTTTGTTGCACTTATTCTGCTGCCCACGCCAGCTCTGACCTATTGCACCCCACCCCGGGGTGGTCCAGCCTGTGAGTGGGCGCAGCCGTCTGGCTCCTGTCCTGGTGGAGCAGAGCAGAGATGGCTGTTGTCAGATGCAAAGAACTGAGAAACCCGCCAGGGGACCCCAGGGGCAGCTCAGCAGCTGGGCTGGGGTAGTGCCCGGGGTCATCGTGGGAGCTGGGAGGAGAGGGTGGGGGAGGAGGGGCTGGTGGTATGGAGTGGGAGCTGGGGAAGGGACCACTGCGACGGCTTGATAGAAAGTGAGAGAAGCACGAAGGACGCAAAGCAAAGCGAAAGAATACAAGGGAGTACAGGCTACCTCAGAAGGAAGGGAGAATTTGGCCCTGCCTAGAGAGGAGCCAGAGAGGTCCCCAGGGGTGGACAAGCTGAGGGATGGTGGCTCGGGAGATCGAGGTCCCTGTGGCTGCCATACCTGCCAGACACATGAAGTGGGGGAGCTCCACTGCCTGCACGACCCCACGCTGCACCTGGATGCGGAAGAGGGGTCCAGCGGGTACCCACATTTCCTGGTCAGCCTCGCTCAGGTGTGCATTCCACGTGGCGTAACTGTAGGTGATGGTCACTGCCGAATTCACCACAAAGGCAAGGCCTGTGATGGAGCACCGGAAGGTGCCTGGACGCCAGAGGCGAGCGCTGCAGGTGGGAGGGATGACAGGCTCATTCCACCTGGGACAAGGCTTTTGGAACGTGCTCCCACATCACCCAACAGCTCTTACCAGTACACGGTGCGGTCCTCCGAAACGTCTAGGGTTATCGTCGGCATCATTTCTGAAAGAATCTGCAACACATGTGTGGCCAGTTTGGGACTGAATGGAGTGTTGCACACTGGGTGCTGCTTGAGGCATGTTGGGATTTACAGTGAAGCACAATGCAGCTTGGCATGGGAGCTCAGATCCTCACAGCGGCGGATCAGCAGCTGCTGCCTGGTGCCCAGAAGGCATCACTCTCATCAGTGAAGAGGACAGAAAAATCATTGACTGTCAACTCCTCTGCCCTGGGATCTGAAACAAGCACTGGCCGTGTCTGAGGCTCTTGGCCCCTTTAACGTGGATCCCTGTAGTGGTGCCCAGGAGAAATCCTGTGTGGAGGCACAGCCAGAAGGACTGAACACTTAGTCCCACTTGAGTAGATGCCACTGGGGTGGGGAAGGCATCAGTGAGTCCATGCATCTCCCATGCATCAGTAGGAAAGATAATGGGTGAACACACAGAGCAGCTCCCACAGCTCCAAACTATGTGTTTCACCCACTGATTTTTAGAATGTATTTTGCAAATGGGAATTCCAGATAGGAAAGTTTCTGTTTCCTGAGAGAGAAAATGTTGCCTGCTGACTTGCTTGTGAGCAAAGCCTGGGCTGTTCCCTCTCTGCCATGGTGTATCAGCAGAGAGGACAGTGGCTACAGGCAGATGAAATGTTTAGCAGCGAGAATAAATTTGGGATGCGAGCAAATGGAATTTGCCTTCCCACAAACTTGAGAACTGGGGCAGCGCGTGCTGAGTTTGTGTAGCAAGAGACCAGACTCTTCTGGAGGATGAAGAATTGCTGTGAATAACAGGTTTTGAAGGCACACCCACCCTCCCAGGTGACAGCCAGGGTCAGTCCCAGGCTCCCTGCTGTGCCATTTCCTTTGGGTGCGACAGTGCCCTGCCAGGACTGGCAAAGCCCTTACCTCCCCCACGCAGCCACAGTTCTTCCACGGTAATGAGCCCAGCTTCAGCCTGTGACGTGTCTCCTGCAGAGGGGAACAGAGCAGAAAACACTTGCAAGCTATAGTTCTCCCTTCCAGCTGTGCTTGCCTGCTGGAGGCAGGAGGAGAGCTCTTCTGAGAGCATAAGCAACATCCCCAGCATCAGGTGTAGTGCTGGCCCTGCGCCCCGCTCCTGCAGGGAGGAACAGGCTGGCGCGGGAGCTGTGCCCGCCTGGCCTGCCGGAAGGGTGAGGTCCCTCTCCGGGGGCTGAGGGCAGCGCCCACCAGCTCCTGCCACCCTGCACGGTGCCGTGGTGGCGATGGGCAGTGCCGGACTGCCCATCCTCAGGGCTGGCTGTGAGCCCACGCGCTGCAGCTGTGCCTTCCTCCCCAGCCCCATGGTGATCCTCACTCAGGCACCCCAGCCTCAGGCATCGTGTCCTGCGAGACCTCACCTCTGCGCTCTTTAAGGCCTCTTCTGACAGAGATCGCGGATAGACTGGTCCCTGTGTGACAAGCTCTGTGACTAGAACAGGAAGACATTGTCATTTTTGCCTCATGTTTGGGAGAAGAAACCATCCTGAAGCAGCCTTCACCCAACCTTCCTGATCCCATCAACCACACTAGTCCCCTCGTGTACTACCACATGCTCCCACGTCTACCACAACTTCCACTCCATGAGCCTTGGCAGGGACATGCTCACCACCATGCAGTGAGTTGAGGTCCTACGCTCACCACCATGCAGCTCCACCAGCCCCACAGCACCAGGTTGTCAGTGAGGACCAGGGCATGACCTTACCTGGAAGCTTGAGATCTTCACCACCACCTCGCACTGCAACAGCAACACAAAGCAGAGGAGAGGTCAGGAGCCAGGTCACATCCAGAGGAGTATCCCATCCGCTGACCAACCTCTCCCTCTTCTTCATGCCTTTGCTACAAAACCTCTTCCTGCTGGTTTGTGCCCACTCGGACCAAGCTACCGGGAGTCCCACCCAGCTGCCCGTCCCAGGAGGTCAGTGCACTGTGGGGCTGAGAACACAGTCCCAGCCTCTGCTTCCCCATCCCTCCCCACTGCCATACTGAGAGCAGATTTCTTGCTCAGCTTCCAGGAGCAGAGTCCTTCCTCTCCCTCCTGCCTTCTTCCTGCAGAGGTGCATCCCTGGGCCCTCGCACTCCTCCCACCTTCCAGTGCTCCGGCAGCTCCCTGGTGCAGCCGCAGCTGCAGCCACCTTGCCCCTTCCCTCCTGCCTGTGGGGGCTCCTGCCTGCGCACTGGGCCGGGGTCCCTCCTCAGGAGACACCCCGATCTGCACCATTCTCCCTCTCCCACCTTCAAATGGACCCTCACCCACCTCCCCCAGGTCACCCTGTATTTACGTCTTTCTACATGATGCAAACAGGACTCGTGTTCGATTTTATAGTATCGCAGGGTTTGTTTGTCCTCCAACTGTCTGCCACAGTAGATCAGCCTTCCCATTTCGGGGACCAGGGAGGAGTCCTGTGCGTTCAGCTTGGCCTTAAGCTCCGAGACGCTGGTATCCAGAGTCACTGGGATGACAAAAGTTTTGCCAAACCAAGACTTAATAAAGATACTGAACTCACTGGGGCTGTCGGCCGCGGGCTCCCGCTCTGCCGTGGCCTCCTTTTCAGCCATCTCCGAGGATCTGCCGTTCCGGCTCCGTCACTTCCCCAGAAAACGAAAGTGCTGGGTGATGTCAGGGCTGTCAAAGCGCTTTAAGGCCTCGGATGAGTGCTCCTCCTCCTGCCCACAGTCCCTGCCTGCACCCGGCTTTCTCCCCTGCCTGCGTGGGCTCTCTCCCTGCCTGCATGGGCTTTCTCCCCTGCCTGCACTGGGCTTTTTTCCCTGCCTGCATGTCCTTTCTCCCCTGGGCTGCTCCATTCGCACAGCCTCTCTCACTTGTTACCTTACCTTTCCCCCTCTCCCCAGTCCGGCTCCTCCTCTGGGATTTTCTTTCCTGGGGAAGGCAGGGCAGGGCTGTGCAGGCAAGGGCAGAGCTTTTTCCTAAGGGAATGGTGCAGAAGAGGCTTGGATCCAGCCTGGAAAGCAGGTCTGGAGGTGCCAGAGTGTCCCCCGTTTGGTTTCACATCACCCCAGAGCCTGTCCTTCACCCTCTCCCCAGCGCATCCCTGCCCTCCCTTTCCTGCCAGCTCTGCCTGCCCCAGGCTGCGTGGGGGACCAGCCCGTCCCAGTCCCTGCTGCAGTGGCGGGGGGTGGGGTGGGCGTAATTTGAGGGTGGTGGGAGATGCAAGGCTGAGGGTTATCATGTCCCTGACCCCTGCAGAGCTGGGAGGGAGCCAAGGGTAGGCAGCATGGTGGGCAGCTGCCTGGCATTGCTGGCATGGCCCTGTCAACCCCCCAGTGAGGCACTGCTGTCCCCCTTGGGGCAGACCCGCAGGCTCTGCCCCACAGCACACCCCCCCCCCCCCCCAACAGCCCCAGCACGGCTGAGCACCCTGCCATGCACCCAGGGGTGCCCAGGGCAGCCCAGGATCCGGGCAGGAGGGCAGGACCTGCCAGCAGCATTCAGGGCTCCCTTTGCCCTGGCAGAGTGGGAACAGGGACATTTCAGTGATAGACCCTGTGGCGCAGGCAGTGCCCAATGTGGGAGTGGGGTCAGGGTGATGGAGTCAGTGTCCGGAGCCCAAGGCTGCGCTCCAAGAGACAGCGATGATGGGGTCATGAACTGCCCAGCAGCTTTGTGGTGTTTATGGGGAAGGGAGGACCCACAGCCATCTCCCGGGGCTGGGGAGCCCTGCCGGCATGGGTCCTTGCCCTAGCCCAGCCGCCCCATTGCAGGCAGAGCTGCATCTCCCACTGTTCCCAGGGCAGCGCAGCCCAGTCCTTGCTGTTTGCGTGGCAGCTGTGTGGGAGCAGTTTTCCACACCAGAGGTCAAAAAATCTGCATGCTGGGTAGGGAAAAGGAGGCGGCCATCAGTTGCCATGGGTCCCCACCACCAGCAGTACTGCATCCCATGGGATGAGCTCTGCACCGTGCCCCAGCCAGGCACAGCACCACGTGCAGGGATGCTCCTGCTCCGCTGCCTGCAGACACACCCGGCGGGCCTGGTGTCATTTCTCCTGCCTTCAAACTGAGGCAGGCCCACAAGGATCCACGGTCCCTCTCGTAAGGTTGTGGAGGCATGTGGCTCTCTGGGACTCGCACATTTACAGGTTCCATCCGTGGGTAGTTTTTTTAATAGCAGTAAAAACTGCAGCTGAACAGCCCAGTTAAGCCTCTCATCTCATTTGGAGCAGGGAGCAAAGAGCTGAAGCTGTGGGGAGGGCAGCAAACCACCTGGACCACCTCAGGGAGTTATATAACCAGGGTGTTAGGACAGCAGCAACCCAAGACAATCTGTATCCAGGGGAGAAAAAACCTTCCTCTGTATCCAGGGTGGTCTCAAAAGTCATAGAGGGAAAATATATAGAATATGAAATATAGACTATAAAAAGTCATAGAGGGAAAATAGTTATGGACATATCTGGGGCGTGCAATAAGAAAAGGCACACGGGGAGGCTGACACTCCCCCAGACGGGGTATGATGGAGACGGAAAATAGTTTACTGGGGAGAACAGAACGGTGCCAGGCGGGCAGGAGGGGGAAGAGATCCCTGCCTCCAAGGGGAGAGCGGAGCCATCTGAATCCGAAAAGGAAAATGTACAACAAGCGGGGAAAGGAGGGGGCAGGCTGTTTCCCAGCGGGCAGGACGAACCCTGGCTGCGGGCGGCCGTGCGCGCCCCGCTGACCGAGGGGGCCACAGATGCCTCTTCGCGTGCCCGGGGCCAGCGTGGCCACCCCCGGCCGCGTGTGCCCTGCGGAGGGAGGGGCCGGCGGGGCCCCCCGCGCTCCGCTGCCCGCGGCCGGTGCCGTGTCCCGGGGGGCCGCCCCGCCCCGCCCCGCCCGGTCCCGCCCGGGGGCGGCCGCGCTCCCGCCCGCCGCGCCGGCGCCCGCCGCTGCTGCCCAGGTAAGCGCGGGGGGGCGGCGGGGCTCGGCCCGGGGGGGCTGGAGAGGGGTGGGGGGCTCGGGGTGTGGGACCGCTGCCCGGGACCGCATCCGCGCCGCCGGACGGGGGGAGCGGGCGGGGGGAACCGCCGCTGTCCCCCCCCCCCCCCCCAGGCGCGGGGACACCGGGGGGGGGCCGCACCGGCCCCCGAGGCTCCTCTGCAGCGGGAGCTGCCGGCCAGGCCGGGGCCGGGCGAGAGGTGGCCCGGGGCCGGTGGCCGCCGCAGCGGTGCGGGAGCGCCGCTTGTTTTCGCACCTCTCTCGAGATGCAGCAATTGCTTGAGAAACCAAAGCAGCAAAAAAAAAAAAAAAAAGGGGCTGCGATTGCTGTCGGGGAAAAGCCGCGTTTCTCTTGAACTCCCGGTTTTGGGGTCCCTGTGTCGTCCCGTGTGTCCCCCCCCCCAAGCGTGTCCTCCAAGTTTGTTTGTTTGTCCCCGTCTCGGGGGCCGGTGCCCCCCGGCAGACAGCCCCGGTGTCACAGACCGGCAGCTGCGGGACTGGCCAAATGCGGAGCCTCGAGCGGTACCGCAGGGCCAGATCTGCTTGGGGGGGGCGGATGGCGTGAGCAGGGGCTGCTCTGGGTCCGGCGGAAGGTGGAATGGGGTGGTGGTGTGATTTTGCCGTTGCTCGGAAAACATTTCTGTGAGAAACTCCTTCTGCTCCGCTTGCGGGTCCGCAGGGAAGGCGGTTTCCTCTTGTGCAATCCCGGGCTGGCAGCGGCCGCCGGCAGGAGCAGAGCTCGGCTGCCTCGGACCGAGCGCTCGGGAATTCAAACTCTTTTGTGTCGTGAAATGTTTGGATTTTTCCATCAAGCGCTCTGCACCTGGGGAGAATTTTTAGCATTTGCTCTTTTTATTGGCGTACCTTTGAGATCAGAACCAAATGGTGTGCTTAATTATTAATTTCTGAGTATTTCCAATCCAGCTTGCAGAGGACATGCTTGGAGGGGTGGCAGTGACAGCGCTGCCGAACGAGCCTTTAACCTGGAGCCTATAAATCGCTGAAGCAGCAGCCAGTAAAACAGTTGTGGCTAATTGTAGGCTGAGTGTTCCCGCTGCGCTGCTTCTTCAGGCACGTTAAAAGCAGCTTTGTAGCTCTCTGTGCTGCTTGCTGCTGCCACAAACTCCTGGTGACAAGGTGACAAGGTGAAGTGCGCCAGGACGCGTTCCTCCCCATCCTCGGCGAGACGGGGCTGGGAGCTGCTCTCGGCATTTTGCAGCGTGAGTTTTGCTTCTGTTTCTTGGGGCCATCTGAAAGCAAATTACCGGGCAAAGCCAAACCCACAGTTTGCTCCAGGTGGGTGCAAAGCAAATCTCAGTCCCTGCTGGGAAGCGGCCGGAGAGGGAAAGGTTTGGTGGGGAGAGGTGTGCTGAGGAGTGGGCAGGGGCTGGGGGCTCCCGGGGAGGCAAGGTGGTGGTGGAAGGAGCAGGAGGGGACCAGTGGGAGTCTGAGGGTGTCAGAGTCGCTGGGTGTCAGCGGCTGGGGGACCTCCGGCGCGGGGTCCAGGCAGCAGGGTCGGGATGGCAGGAAACTGGGAGTGGGAGGGTTGGGCAGAGGGAACAGGGAACTGGCTGGAGAGCTGTCCTGGAGGAAAAAAGGGAGCGAAGAGCTGGAGAGGTAAAGAGAAGGTTGGGGTGCTGGGAGAGGAGAGAAGGGGGTTGCTGTGCACCAGCCCCTTTGAGTTTGGCTCAGCTGCTGCACGGGCAGGGGACAGGCAGCGGTGCATGGCATGTCCCTGCGAGCAGCGTGGCGGTGTTGCGGGTGCAGCATCCTCAGGGTGGAGGGACAGGAGGCAGTTACACTAAAGAAGGTGTTTTTCCCCCAGCTGGGCACCCCGCGCTGGGAGGCTGATCTGTGCGAGCGCTGGGAGCTGGGGCTGAGGGAGCCCCGTGTTCCTCCTCTGAGGTGCAATTCCTGGAAAAAAGGGATAGCTTCGGGATGGAGACCTGTCTATTTTCACCCCAAAATTATTTTAAAAATGCAAGTTCTCCCTGCCCTAAAAACATCATCCCCTGTCACGCTCTCTTTTGTGTGGCTTGGTTGCCTTCCCACTGGCTCTTTCCAGGCTTTTCTTGTGGCGGGTGAACCCTGTGCACCTTCCTGGGGTCAGAGGAGGGCTGCTGCGCGTTGCCTTGATAGCGCAGAGCGCACAGCGTGGTCTGTGGGGCACGGGGAAGAGCCTTGGGACCCCTGGTGTGCTTCCAGCCACGCCTGGGCTGTGCTCAGAGTCCTGTGTCCGGAGGAGAGACCTGCTTTCCTTGGCAGCGGAGCTTAGCTTATCCCGGAGATGGGGCAGGTTGGCTCTGCTGAGCCAGACCTTGCAGGGAACTGTAGTTTCTGCTGCTAAACAGGGGAGTTTCTTCTCCTTATGGTCATGGGCTGTGCCCAGGGTGATGCAGCGGGTGGAGGATGGACCCCTGGGTGGGCAGAGAGGGAGGCTGCCGACAGCTCAGGGTGTCAGCAGGACTTTGTGCCTGCAGCTGCCTTGGTTTTTGGTGGAGTCACTCTCTGCAGGGCGGTGGAGACAGTAGAGAGGTGCCTGTGGGCTGTGTGACACTGTTGGTGTGGCTGTGCTCAGACAACAACCAGAGAGCCCAAATGCTGTCTGACCCCTGCCTGCTCTGCGCCGTGGGGAGCACGGGCTGCACGCTGTGGGGTCTGTGCTGGCTCCTGCTCTGCCAGGCTGTGCTGGCGTGGACCAGGACTGCTCCAAACCGGTGGCCCACGGGGACTGGCTGCTTTTGGGGAGGGACGGGGGTCAGCTGTGGGAGGGTGCTGTTGGGCCTCTGGGCTGAAGCCTGGTCCCTGGCAGGGCTGGAGAGGCATGGCAAGGATACTGGTGGTCATGCCAGGGTTCCTGGGGGCCAGGGGGCTACTGAGCAGAGGCAGGTGTGCTGGCCAGTGGGCTGCAGGGACTCTTGGGATCCACCTTATATATTTTTATTAACAGCCTCTGCCCACAAACTCTGCCTCTGCTGCTGTAACTTGTTGAGGAGACAGAGGTGAGAAGCACTGCTGGTGGCTGGAGTTGCCCCACTAAGCAGAGACAGAGAAGTGGGGCACAGGGGGACCAAGAGTGAAACACAACCTGACCTTCAGGAGATGACAGAGGAGGACAGTCTGAGTGTGCTCATCAGGGACAGGGGAATGTGGAGTCACCACTCTTAAATCTTTCTAACATTGCTGTGCCAGGTGTGGGAGGACCTGGTGGAGGGTGGTGGCCCACTGCGTAGTTCTGGCAATCACCGTGGGAGTCAAACTAGAGCAAATCCCCAGCAAAGTAAGAGAAAGGGGCAACCCATGTCTTAGGAGGACACCAAGAGTGTGAGTCTGGTGCGTGGTGGGGGTCAGGGTGTGTATGTGCCTGGTTGGGATGGAGCCACACAGGATCATGTGTGGTGTGATGGTGGGGCTGGGAGACTCGTAGCACGGGGTGAAGAGGTGGGTGGGAAACGAAGGCTCTGGGTCCTGGTGAAGTTCAGGGCTCGGTGGGCAGGGGAGGTGCCCTGCACCCAAGGACCGGAGCCTTGCCTGGCCCATGGACGGGCTGTGCTTTGTGGGATGTGCTGGAGAGGCTGTGGTGGGGTCTGTGCTTCACTCTGTTTGTAGGGTGTGTCCGAAATGGGTCTGCTGCTGGGACTGCTCCATGGTTCCTGCTGGGCCTTGTATTAAAGACAATATTTTGCGCGTACTAAGAATTGGCAAGGAGGCAGCTCTGCGGTAGATAGGATAAGGTTTGGGATCAAGGGTTGGTTTTTTTTCACAGCGGAGACCAGAGTCAGAGCCAGCTCTTCCCTGCAAGTATGGAGAGTGCCACCAGATGCTCTGAGCCTCCAACCATCCCCTCCTCTTGGGGGGGCGCAGCCTGCGGAGCCGGATCTCGCTGGCTAGGCAAGGCAGGCGGCTCTCCTTGCTCTGCAGAGCAGGCGGGGCTGTCTGCGGACCAGCGAGTCTTGCAGGAGATGTGGAGCTGCCCTGTGGCCTCTGTTCCCTGGTGTGCCTGGTGTGTGTGGCATTGCATGCTGGTAGGTGAGGAACCAAGGAGCATGGGGAGCATGTGTCCAGCCTTAGAGATAGGAAAGTTTTGCTTTCTTGTTTTTGAAGATTGACTCTGTCCAGAAGTTCAGATAGAAAACCAGCTCTGTGGGACAACCTGCCGGAATCTCGTACCTGAGCAGTAACTGTGGTAGAAAAAGGCCGTTATTGATAGATATGAGGGACCTTCCTAAAACTCCGGGTGTCTGCTGGGATGGTATTTCTGAGTACAGGTACTTCCATTGACTTTCTTCTCCTGGCCATAAGGCCTTCTCTCAGACCTAGGCGCGTTGTGGCAGCTGCTGAGATCTAAGCGTGCTGAGCACAGGGGTGTTGGTGACACCATTTTAGGTGTCCTTTTACTAAGCAGGAAAGAAATGACTGACATGGACTCTTCAGAGACATCCCGAGAAGAAAGTGCTGAGTTCTTCAAATGGTGATAACATCTCTGAGTCCAAAAATTATCTGCAGTAACTGATAATGCTTCTGAAGGACAAAGTTCTGGAGGCAGAAATGGGCATATGTTTGCAGACAACAGAACCAAGATACAATAAAAAGAAAATTTTATTGTATGCAGGGGCAGTTAAAAACCAGCAGCTCCTGTGGAGCGTGGAGCTGTAGGACATTGCCTTAGAAGACCTAAACTACAAATGACTGAAAACTCGAAAAACAAAGCTGCCACAGGGAAGAGAGGTGGAGACATCACAGACACAGCTGGACTCCTGGTCCTGCAGCAGCAGGGAATCACTGGCCACAAACGGCCCGGAGCAGCCCTGGCCAATGGGCCCTGCTCATGGCTGCAGAGGAAGGCAAAAAACCACCTGGGGACTTGTCCAAGCTGCCCGGGAGAAAAAACTCCTGCCTGATCCCAGAACTGGTGAGCGGCTGTTCCCAGAGCGTGTGAGCAAGACCTGCTGCCCAGAGCCCTGGGGCTGCCATGGCTCCAGGGACACCAGTACTGCCAGACCCCTTCCCTCCTCCCCTGGAGGCATCTCCAGACTGGTTGTGTCAATGAAGAGACAGAAGTCATCTCCCTGGGAACAGAGCACGTCCTAGATGTCCCACTTGGTCACCATGAATTCCAGTGGCTCCTCAGAAACCTCCTCAAAGATCATCCAGGTACTCTTCCAGGTTTCCTCCTAGGGCTTCCCCCAGGTTTCCTCCAGAGCCTCCTGCAGAGCACTGCAAAGATAGAGAGTTCAGCTGTGGTGGAGATCCGTGTGGAGAAGACAAGTCTGCTGATCCTTGCCAGCATGTCAGTCCTGGAGCCTGGTTTGCTGGACCCATGGCAGAGAAGATATAGGCATTTCCAGCTGTGGGAGGGAGCAAGTCCAGGCAGTGATGCCTGGTGAACCCGTCCCCAGCAGAAGGCAGGAGGGCTGGCTGGGCACATGATCCTGAACTGCCTGGGAGACTGGAGGTTGGTTGCTGGTGGTGGCAGGATGCTCCCGTTGTTGTCTGGTTACCTTGGACTGATGGTCATATTCTTGAGCCCTTAGACCTTGGGAACCTGAACTGTGTCCCCAACAGCCCCGGGGCTGGCTTGAGTCTGGCCTAAGAGGAGGATAGGCCAGAGGAGGAGGTGCAGCTGTGGGAGGACCAGGGACTGTGCCCCTGCAAAGCCTTGAGGATCTGTGATTGTAAGACCAGAGGTGTTTCTTGTTCTGGTAGCCACAACCAGGATCCTCAGCAGTTGGCAGCTGCTCCAGCATCGTTGGCTTCTCCATTCTCAGGCCCCATGGGCTCATGGTCCAGCCCCAGTGCAGGCTCCCTTTTCTGGGAACCAGCAGTGGGTGGGCACCACAGCCCCTGCCTTCACTGGCCTCGCACCCACCAGCCCTCTGTGCAAGGAGATCACATCGGTCACCTTCCTGCTGACATTGGGAGCCCCCACATCACTGAGGAGAGGGGAGAAGATGTGGGGAGGGGAGGTGAGATGTGGGGCCAGGGCTTGAGAGGAGCGGGTTCAGTGGTGTGGGGAGGGGGCGGAACTGCCCTGCGAGGTGACAGGACACCCCTCTCAAGAGAGTGTGGCCGGGGGATCAGGGGGGACAGCGGTGGGCCAGGGGTGGGGACTTGTGCTGGGCAAGTGGGAAGGGGACGAGAAGCAGGCCTCTCTTCCCCCCTCTCCCTCCGGTGGCACTCGGGGCTGCCTTGTCCAGGGCCAGCAGGCCAGGGGCAACCTGGAGCAGGACAGTGTCTGTAAGAAGGTGAGGGTGCAAGCAGAAGCTCAGCGATGGGATCTGGAGGAGCCAGGAGAGACCACGGGGGAAGCTGGTGTCCACGTGCACCAGGGCCACAGCAGGTGAATCATGGCTGAAGGGACCCTGTGAGCGGTGTCATGAGTGTGTCTGTGCTCAGTGCTCCACAGAGAGAGGTCTCCAGCTGACATCCCCAGATGGAGCTAGCTTGGATTGCAAACTTGTACGTCTGGGAGATGCCTATGTCACTGGGCATGGTTCGGTGCTCAGGCATGTGCCAGATTTCTAGGCGGGCAATACAGAATTATTCACAGCAGCAAAACAGATGCTGACTGTGAAGTGTTGTAGCTGCATATGATGGACCTTGGTGGCCAGGTGATAAAATGACACTTTCAATAAACACAAACTAATGTTCAGGGAAAAAATACTAATTATACCTACAGTGTACTATATACTTGTATACTTACCACATGACCACCTGGAATAGATTTTGGAGTCGCGGCAGAGCATTCAATTAAAATAGGAGCCTGGGGCTCAGCAGCAAGCAGAGAGGTAAATAGTGCTAATAACAGCATTGTCAGTACTGTGCCGTCTCTCAAAAATGGTGCAAGCTCTGGATCCTGATCTGTGCATGGGTTGCCTGAACATGTCAGGAAACATGGGCTGAAGTGTCACTGTGTGCCTGCCTTGTTCTTGCCTGCTCGTGGCACATAAGTGCTGTTGGCCACTGTCAGAGAGGTGGACATCTGGGCTGAGCTGCATGGTCCTCCTTCTGGTTTTCTATCCCTTACCCGCAGTGAAAATTTGATGTTGCAGTATCGCAGTTTTATTGGTGCGCAGTGGAAGTGCTTGGGGTTAGTAGTGCTGGATTGTTTTCTACATTTCTCCCGTTGGATTGTTTTCAGTGTTTCTTCTGTTTGGGAGCAGGGTGGTTTCTCTGGTCCTGTGCTCTCAGGCAGTGCTCTCTGAGTGACACTGGAGTCCTGTTTTGCAGACAGCCTGTTACAGGGCCGATTCCCCATTCACACTGGGGTTTTGAGAGATGGGGTGGTATGTTCCTCAGAACTACCACAGTTGTCTCATATTTTGATAACCCACTCCTTGTTGCCCTCTTTGAGAGGATGCTGAAGGTGTTCCTGTACAGCTGTGAAGCACAGAGCATTGTTTTGTTCAGGGAACAGGTTATGAACTGGTTTACTGAGACATGAACATCAGCTGCGTGACCTTGTATAGGTCAGTGCATCACTCTTCAAGAGCTAGCAAGGTGTTACTTCTTTGTACTAAATCTGAGAGCACCATCAGTCAAAGCTAATGAGATGAACACAACTTGAAGTGGACCGTTTGCCTGTCCCACTTAAACATTAAAAATCCTGTCTTAAGAGTGTAAAAAACTGGGTTTTGGTGCAAAATGGCCTGATACTGAAAACCCTTTCTCAAATAAATAATTGTTCCAAAGCGAATGGGATTTCTGCTGGAGTGAGCATTACTGGGAAGGGGGAACTTTCAGGACCAGGCAATCCAGTGGATTTCGTTTTTCCATCACCTTATCATAAAAGGAGGTGCTAGGAAGGTGTTACTTGCTAGCTGGGTTCAGTTACTTCATGTTGTATATGAGCTTATTTCCCTTTCCCAACAGAGAGGAGATTTTGGCTGTGACTCCTGCAGGATCCAGATCTGGAGCGGTACCTCTGGATGCTGCTAGTGGTGACACAATCCCTTGTGTCTCATGAGTCGGTCTGGTAGGGCAGGCTGGTGCCTTTCTGCAACCAGAAAAGTTTTTGCCTGGTTAACTCCTGGAGTCCTGGAGGAGGGACACCCAGAAACATGCGCTGTGCTCTGCTCTGAGCCGCTTTAGGAGGCTGTGGGTGGTTCAGCCAGCCCGAGCACAGCGTGTGCCTTTGAAGAGCCTAGGGGGGACCATCAATGGGGAAATTAGGGGATGTGAAAGTGGGCCTGAGGCAGTGGCTTCAGATTGCCATCTCTGAGGTCCAAACAAAGCAAAGGCATCTCAGACAGATGGCTGATACTCAGGGAGAGGAGCTCTGACATCCTCCCAGAGTACCCTGTAAAACCAGCCAGACCAGCTGGAAAGCAGTCCCACCAGCATCTCTGGGGGCTTGGAGAAGATCGAGGCATCCTCTGGTGAGGCGCATTCGGGAGCCACCCTTCAGCCATCCACCCCACCGCCTGCCCGGGGGCTTGGGGGTCCCCGCCGTGCTCCCTGACATGCAGCATCCTGAGGGTTTGCTCGATGCTGCCTGGACACTGCGTGCCTGGGGCATCGCCCTGTCCTGCTGGCGCAGCGACCACCTTCTGCTGCAGGAAACCTGCAGCAAACGGCTGCTCCGGGTTTGCAGGGGCTTTGGTTTGCTCCTGAGTTGGTTGTGGGGATCAGCTATGGCAGACCTGAGAGTAGGCTGGTTGCCTTCCAGAAGAAAGCCCAGCCTCTGTGTGGGTGACAGTATCCTCGTTTCAGCTTTCTCTTTGCTCTCCGTTGTGTGGCTCCCGTTGTCTCACTGGCACGTTCTGCTCACAGCAGTATCTCACTTCGCTATGAACTCGCTTAGGTGCAGTTTTATTTTCCTATCTGGCTTGATGCTGAGGATGCCCTGGATGCTCCCCCCAGCTCATCCCCTGTCACCTGCTCCTCTCTGGCACTCACCTCCCACCTCCTTTTTTGCCAGCCTTTGCATGGTATTTTATTATATGTTTTGCACTATTGTCCTGTATCACTGGTACATGAATGGCTTGAGACTCTGTTTCTGTGATACAAAGCCATTTTCCCTTTTTTCCTGCCAGTTTTGGCAAAGGGCCATACAGCAGTTACTGCATGTGACTTCTCCGCTGTGTTTTTCCCCGGTGCTCCCAAATCTTCCTCTGCATTTGTGCACCTTCTTACATGGCATTTGTTTGCATTTGCTCTTGTGTAAATGTTGGCGTGCTGCTTTCCTTGGGTGCTCTTGCTCTTGTGAGAAGAGCTCTTGCCTCTTCCCCGCTCCACTGAATGTTCCCCCTTTGTGAATGAGCTTGTTGGCGGTTGCACACACGTCTGATCGCTCTTTGTAGTCTGCAGACAAGCTTGTGTGGTTTTTTGTCCTGTTACTAGTCTGTGCCAGGCTGGTACCCCTCCGTGCCCATTATCAAGTGCCTGTGTGCTCGTTTTGCACGACGTGGCAAGGCACCAGTCTCTTGTTCCTCTATAGCCCCAGTTATTCAACATGCTTCAGGCTTTGAAGGTGCTCTTGCAACACACCTGGGACTTGGTGGAGGTCATGCCGTGCAGGGCAGAAGGGGGTGTGAAGGTTTGCAGGAAGGAATGTGCATGTTTTAGAGGGATATAGGTGAAAACGGAAGGATACGTCTGGATGTTTTGAGTTGGTGCTTAAATAAAGGGGAGAAATTGCAGTGCTTGGTGTCTGTCTCCTGGCACTTCTGTGTCTTCTTCTCATTGTAAAGATCTTGAGGCACGTTCTAAGCTGCAGAAAAGCCTGCTTTGCCTGTGTTAAAATATCCTTTGGAAATGGTTTTAACTTCCTGCCCAGATCGGAAGGCTTTGTGAAAAATATGTGGCAAAACCATAGTAAATCAGTTCAATTACAGGTATGAATGCGTAAAATTAATTAAATGTTCTGCTTTATTGCCAGCTGTGTTGTAAGAATTTTTGCTGTTTTCAGTCAAGGAATATAACCAGAAAGGTTTATCTTTGTACTAAATCTGAGAGCACCATCAGTCAAAGCTAATGAGATGAACACAACTTGAAGTGGACCGTTTGCCTGTCCCACTTAAACATTAAAAAATCCTGTCTTAAGAGTGTAAAAAATTGGGTTTTGGTGCAAAATGGCCTGATACTGAAAACCCTTTCTCAAATAAATAATTGTTCCAAAGCTAATGGGATTTCTGCTGGAGTGAGCATTACTGGGAAGGGGGAACTTTCAGGACCAGGCAATCCAGTAGATTTTGTTTTTCCATCACCTTATCATAAAAGAAAAAAACCTGACTGAAATGTATTTATAGTTTAATCATTGTATTTGGGCTGTGACCTATGTGCTTAGAGATTTAATTCCCAAAGGGAGGGCTTTGGAAAGTTATTAAAGTTTGAACATAAATGATGTGAGGGTTTTTGTCATTTTAAACTTTGAAAAGATGATTGGATTTATAAACTTCATAACTGAATTTATTGGTGACTCCCAGCACGGTGACCCCAGTGTTACGTTTTCCCCTTGTCACTCGGGTCACCGGGGGTGTGCGGGGCTGGGTGTGACTTGCCCCTGTGCTCCATGTACCCGTTGTGCTCGTGCTGCCCAGCTCCTGCCTGCAGCTGTTGGCACAGGCAGCAGCTCTCGCCGCTTGCCCTCCGCTCCCTGCAGCACCCACCTTCCCTGCCGGTACCGGTTCTCACGGAGCTTTTCTACCCAGCGCAGGTCGTGAACGACGCCTGGAGCCCGGGACGGCCCGAGCAGGTGGTTTATCATGCGAGGATGTACCCGTGCCCTCGCTGACCTGCCCGCCGTCCCCGCTGCCTGCCCCGCCCGGCGCCATGGGAGGATGCTTCTCGAAGCCCAAACCAGGTGACTGCCTGCCGGTGCCGTGCCCCCATCCCGCCATCCCCGTGGGGAGAAGTAGGTCAGAGGCGGTGGACGCTGGCCAGGGGAATGTTAATTCTCAGCGCCCGCAGAGAGGATTACCGGCCCATTAATCCCCCCAAATTCCTCAGCGCTCTCGCCGCCAGGCAGGGAGCTGTGCGGGGGCTGCAGCGGTGCTGGGTGGTGAGCAGGCAGGGGGAGAGCTCAGCCCAACCCTGCAACCCATCCAAACAGCTGCTGCCAGCTCTTCCCCATCCCGTCCCCTCGTACCCCCGCCACCCTCCCTGCTTCCGCCTTCCCGCAGTGCCTGGGGACAGAACTGCCCTCCTCGTGCTCCACAGTGGGTTTGTGTGATGGCCGTCCCCCGTCCAGACGTGTGCGGGTCCAGCATCTTCCTCGCTGCCGTGGCTTTGCCACTCGCTGGCCAGCCCTTAATTTTGTCCCTGTTGGAAGGGAATGACCAGGGAAGGAGCAGGACCACCTACTGCTTGATTTCTTGGTGTTTTCTCAGTCCCATCACCCAGGCCAGGTCCTTCTCCACTCTATGGATTTTATTTTCGTGGTGAAGCTTCTCCAGGCAGCTGTAGGCACCTGGACGTTAAGGATGTTCCCTTGCCCTGTGTGCTCCCTCCACAGCTGGGCTGGGTGGGCCCCTGCTCTTCGCTGTTTGAAAAAGGTGGGCTTATATAGGAGAGGAAGGGGCTGTGGTGCAGGCTGTGTAGGCAAGCTGGCTGGGCGAGGGAGGGCTGGTGTGGAAGTTCAATGTTAAGCCTTGTCCTGAGCCCCTGCCAGCAGCATGGGCACGAGCAGGCACTGCGTGGTGGCCTGGGCTCATCGTACCTGGCAGCATTGGCATCGCACTGATGCTGGCGCGGCCGGCATTGCCGAAGCTGCCTTTGAGGAGAGCTCCCATCCTCTAGCTTGTTTTGGTCACCTAAGAGGGAGCTGAAGGACCATCCTGTCCTTGTTACCTGCTTGTGCCCAAGCACAAGGGGAATCAGATAGTCCCGCTGATCTATCAGATCAGCCAGCAGCCATGCACAGCCTTTGCGGGTCTTTTGGGGACCTTTTATTGGCACTTTGTCCTCATTGCCTCAGGCAGCGGGGATTTCGGGTTGAAGGACTTGAAAGGTCAGGGGGTGATAGGGTCTGGAGCACATGTCGTACGAGAGGCGGCTGAGGGAACTGGGGGGGTTTAGTCTGGAGAAGAGGAGGCTGAGGGGAGACCTCATGGCCCTCTACAACTCCCTGAAAGGAGGGTGCAGAGAGGGGGGATGAGTCTCTTGAGCCAAGGAACAAGCACCAGGACAAGAGGGAATGGCCTCAAGCTGCGCCAGGGCAGGGTCAGACTGGCTCTTAGGAAGGATTTCTTTGCAGAAGGGGTTGTTGGGCGTTGGAATGGGCTGCCCAGGGCAGGGGGGGAGTCCCCATCCCTGGAGGGGTTGAAGAGTCGGGTTGAGCCAGCGCTGAGGGATCTGGTGGAGTTGGGAACTGTCAGTGCTGGGTTAACGGTTGGACTGGATGATCTTCAAGGTCCCTTCCAACCGAGAT
Organism: Strix aluco; assembly: GCF_031877795.1. Taxonomy (NCBI): domain Eukaryota; kingdom Metazoa; phylum Chordata; class Aves; order Strigiformes; family Strigidae; genus Strix; species Strix aluco. The sequence goes on along the minus strand of NC_133948.1, from coordinate 16,598,449 downwards.
GATTTTGTGACTCTGTGATACAAGTTGTGTCTGTGACCCACCGAGCAGGCACCCAGTGAGGTCCTCTGCCTTTGCTTTGCAAGGCGCAAGGAGAAAATAAAGGTGGTTTTCTGCCCTTGGCTTATACTGTGATTATTTTACAGGTCATTGCAGCGCTAAGGTAATATGGCATTGGACACTGTGAACTGTAACCTTTTTTTTTGTGAAAACCCATGCTGTTTATATCCTTCCTTGGAATGTTTAAGGAGTGAAAACGCATCCGGGAGTAAATGTCTTTGTTGACTAAACTTGTAACAAACTCTGCTGGCAGTTCCACTTTATTTTGTATACCATCAGCAAAATTGTGTTTCATCTTGGACCGGTGGAGGAATAAAAGCACTCTGCAGGCGCATTTCCTGAACTGCAGATTTTCATGTAGAGGCCTATTTGCATAGCAGGGCCAAATGACTGAAACTGCCACCCTGTAATGTACCGCGCGCTCTGCAGTTCCGGTTTTGATTAGCAGCCTTCAAAGGCTTCTGACAAGCCTTTCCTCAGCCCCTGGTTAGCACAGCACTGACTGTGGTGCTTCGTCTCCGTGGTTATAAAACCTGCGAAAGCAGTGAGGTAAACCTGGATTTGCAGATACCGATTGTTCTGGTAAGGAGGTTTCACGGCCTTTTTATGATATTTGTCATTCCCGTTTCTTGCTGGAACTGTTCACCCATCAGAGCTAAGTAGTGCACTTTCCTATTTTTAAAAATCCACCTATCCCCTGTACAAATGAGAAGCAATCATGCAGGGACAGAACAGAGCTATTTTCTCCATCAGTGCTGTTTTGACGCGAAGGAAATATTGCAGATGCAGCCTGAAGTCAACAGAATTTATTTAGACACCTTTGAAAGATGTATACGAGGTCCTTACCTGCTCCATCGTATATCCGAGAGTCCCCCTGAGCACCCTCGGCATTTCTCGAGATAACCTTGACGTGGCACACACATTGCTGTGTGCCAGGAAGACCTTTTGATGAGCAGATCAGTGGTACAAGAGCTTTGGGGAGTGGAGTCCTGCAGCAGTAAGTAACTACGCTGGCTGTACCAGAGGCCAGCCCCAAAGCCTGGCTGCTGCTGCAGTGCCCGACCCCATCCTGATATTTAAGTGTTTAATGAAGAGCTTCTGCTCAAGCAGTGAGGTAATCTTCTGTTGTCTCTGTGCTGCAATCCCGTGATGCCAGATCCTCTTCTGAAGGCCCAGTTCTCAATCTCTGCATAATCTTTTTCTCCATTTTTCCTCCGGGTGCGTGATGCATACGCGATGAGCTGCCAGCTGGCAGTCTGCGTGGGATCCCAGCACCCGCTCCAGGAGAGGCAGCCAGGTCAGGATGACGGGTACAGGGAACCATCGTGCACCAGCGACTGCTCGCTGTGAGCTGCAGCAGCACCATCTCTGCACCAGGCGTGGGAGAGCAGCTTGCAAAACCTATCAAGTTCTGATTATTTTTCTTTGCACTCTCTGCTGGGCTCAGCGCTTGATGGTGGGGCAGAGCAGCAGCTCTGGCACGGACGGCGTGTCTGTGGGTGAGCTTTGCCCTCGCACAGAGGATGCGTTTGGCTCTGAGCAGGGAACGTGTCCCCGTTGTGGGGATGCTGCGTGCTTCTGGAGGGGGTGCCGTGGGCTGTGTGTCCTTCTGAGCTTGGCTCCAAGGGTGCCCCCAGGCTTGGCTGGCACCTCCTGGTGTTTGGGAGCGTGGTGTTTGCTGAACAGGGCATCTGGAGAGGGAGGGCAGAGCCGGGCATGTTGGATGCGATGGTTTTGTCTTTAGCTCTGTCACTTTTAATAGAAACGGTTTGGAGTCTCTTTGAGACCACCTAAAGTAGTTGTCATCGAGGGCTGCAGTTACGAGGCAGCGTGAGTGAGCCCAGGGGATGCCTGGAGAGCGCAGCTCTGGCAGGGCAGAGCGAGACCCCAGACATGTCCTGCAGAGGTGGACTTCCTCTGTGCTGGCTGCAGGAAAATAAACCCTGCTGGGGTGAACTGGGCTTTCTGGCTGTGCCCACCATACCCTGCTGGGCCCTCCATCACTACCCATTTCTGGCTTCCACTGCTGTTGGAGCTGTTGGCACCGTAGGTCAGTACAAGGCTGTTCCCTGCCCTCAGTGCTCATTTACCCTGTGCCTGCAGCCTCTGAGCAGCAAACCCTGAGCCATCGGAGGGTTTTGTGTTTGGGGAAGGCAGACACTCAGCTCTTCCTTCCACTGGCCCAGCTCCTCCCTCCCCTATGGCCAGGCGTCTTCATCTTACCTAGACTCACCCAGATTCAAGCCAACTCTTGGCTCATGCCAATTCTCTCTGCCCCAGCACTGCCATATTAATTTAGTATTTTCCTTGTTTCTACTGTTTTAAGTATGATACTTTAAGTGGCCTGATACCCGTAGTTTAAATTTAGCCTCTAGAAGGGCACTGAGCCATACACGGGAACCTAATCCTGTAGTAAAGAAGTCTTGGGTCATTTAATTGCTCTAATTTTTTAAAATAATGACCGTGGCCCTGCACTGCAGCCCAGCCACCCTCCACCTGCCAGCACCCTGACCAGGGGTCGCTGCCAACATTTCCAGCCTCATGTCTCGGGTACCTGCCCAAAAGCAGGCAGAGGCTTTGGCTTTTCCCACAAGGCTGTGAACAGTGATGGAGAAGGAATAGATTTAGGGGAGATGTAATGGGGTATTAATGACCGACTGCCAGGTGTTAATGACATGAGGCAAAGCACAAGAGCTCGTGGGCACAATGTGAAAAAAAAAAAACCAAACCAAAACCCTGAGCCAACTGTGATAAATGGGGTCAGGATGTTGTTCCTGGGTGTGCATGTAGAGGTCCCAGCAGTGCTCTGACCTAAAGGCTGAAAACCTGAGAGGAAAAAAAACCAACCAATTGGGTCAAAATGCATAGTCTCGACAAGAGTCTGTATTTTAAGCAGTTCTGTGATCTTGGGGAGCTGACTCAGGATTTTTGAATACTAAGAGCTGGCAGTGCTGAGGTGTATGTGGATGTGTGGTATTAGCACCTGCTAATGCTCAACTGTTTCATCTGATTTTTTTGTATATTCTTATCAAATACTTCCAGGCCTGGCCTCCTGATCCTTCATATATGTGTGTGTGTGTATAAATATAGATACAAAACACATATATATTAAAAATATACATGAAGACACAAAACCACATGCATACACATATATGTATGTGTGTAAGTGATGCTGGTGGCAGAGGGCGAGCAGGCGTATCTCTATCTCTGGACGCAAACATATACACGCTCAGAGAGCAGCTGTTGCTCTGCCCTGGAAGCTACATGTCACCCTTGTTCCCACCAGCCATGGATGGGGCAGCGCTGCCGTGTGACAGTGGTGGCCTTGGCTGGTCCCCGAGGAGTCAGCCACCACACGGATTTTAGGCACATGTCTAAAACTTCCCAAACAGTTTGCTTTAAGGTCAGGAACCTCTTCTAGCAGTTATGGAAAATGACCGTCAAAGGGATGGAGCACACTGGACCCAGCCACACCGTGCCAATTGGATTTCAGAATGAAACTTGGGTTTATAAATATTTTGTATAAATATAATTTTCCCTGATGGCAGCTGAAGCAGTTTGCTGGATCAGCTCAGGTGCCACTGAGCCCTGGATTCCTGGAGGGATCATCCCTTGGGAATGCAGATCTCTGGCCAGAGGGACACCCCATACAGGGCCAGGGGGGGCGAGGAGGAGGAGAAGGGGCGATAAAGGGTCAGGGATAGGCAAAAGAGAATTGCCCCCCATGGAGGCAAGTGGTGAAGTGTGGGGCCTGAAATAGGAGGATGGAAGACTTTATACCTCTTTTTCTTTTCCTCTGGACGTTTGACCAGGCCAATGGCATCCTGGCTTGTATCAGCCATAGAGTGGCCAGCAGGGACAGGGAAGGGATCTGACCCCTGTGCTCGGCACTGGTGAGGCCGCCCCTCAATGAGTGGGTTCAGTTTTGGGCCCCTCACTCCAAAAAGGCCATTGAATGACTCGAGCGTGTCCAGAGAAGGGCAACGGAGCTGGTGCAGGGTCTGGAGCACAGGTCTGATGGGGAGCGGCTGAGGGAACTGGGGGGGTTTAGTGTGGAGAAGAGGAGGCTGCGGGGAGACCTCATGGCCCTCTGCAACTCCCTGAAAGGAGGGTGCAGAGAGGGGGGATGAGTCTCTTTAACCAAGTAGTAAGTGATAGGACAAGAGGGAATGGCCTCAAGCTGCGCCAGGGCAGGTTTAGACTGGATATTAGGAAGTATTTCTTTCCAGAACGGGTAGTCAGGTGTTGGAATGGGCTGCCCAGGGCAGGGGGGGAGTCCCCATCCCTGGAGGGGTTGAAGAGTCAGGTTGAGCCAGCGCTGAGGGATCTGGTGGAGTTGGGAACTGTCAATGTCAGGCTGATGGTTGGACTGGATGATCTTCAAGGTCTTTTTCAACCTAGATGATTCTGTGATTCTGTGACCAGGAGTGTCGGTGAGCGCTGAGCCGGGGTGGCTGGGAACACTGTCAGAGACCTGCTGCTTTTTGCATGTTTTTCTGACCTAGAAAGAAGTGAAGAGCTCAGAGCTAAATTTTCATCTTCATCCCCAAAGGTTCATATGCCTGTGGATCAGCAAGCACTCTGGGTGCTCACCTGACCCAAATGTAGTTTGGAAAACAAAGCTCTGGGGCATTGGGCCAAGTGAGAGATGGGGGTTGTTCTCGGCAGGGTGGATTTACCGTTAGGGCTCGGAGCTGCCGGCTCCGCCGGTGCCAGCCTGGCCTCACCCTGCACCGCGGTGGCCACAGGGATGCGTAGCCGTGTTCAATTCACATAAATGCCTGATTGACTGTGTAATCGTGTGAAACGATCCTCCTAGTTCTTTGACCAAAAGTATTTCACAGGGACTGGCATAAATGGATGGTTGTTGTATTTCCTAACTCTATCCTGGAAAATTTGTGTCTGCTTTTCCAACCACCGTAGGAAAACAGTGGTTATGGAGAGCGGCCTCTTTGCTGGGTACCTGCAGGGAGCTGGGCTGCTTCTCTAGAGCTCCAGGAATTAATTTGCTCATAGCAACATTTTTTTTTTTAATGGATGGTGCTGGGCCTCCTAGTTTGCAATAACAGAACAGAAGGTCACATCTTCTGTATGAATGCCCAGAAGATTGCTTTACTGGATCTGTCCGTCAGAGCCCCCAGTGAATCCTGCCCTGGTGAGTGCGAGGATCTGGCTGCCCTATCCCCTGCCCTGCTGAGCTGGCACAAAAAGCAGAAACTCACAGGACTGTTGAAATAGCCGCTTGCTGCTGGTGCCTGGATGGCCATGGCCACTTGCTTTTCTCCCTTCCTAAATGAACGACCTTCCCCCGGACCTTTTCTTCCATCGGCCTCTCAATGGACTTGCAATAAGTGGTGTGGGACAACAAACCAAGCTGGGAAGACCCACCGCCCTTCTCTTGTTACAGGGCTCCTCCCGCTCTTCGGGGGCACGTTGTTCCCCTATCTTTGCTTTTCTTTAACCTGTTTAGGTCATGAGCTTTAATTTTTATCTTCTGCACAGCTTTTCCTGTTCGTGACATTTATAAGACAGGGAAAGCTCAGCAGTCTCCCATTTGCTTGAGACATGTCTTCAGTCTCCGGCACTTACCCCCGGCTCGCTATAGAACTCCACTGGGGTTTATTATAAATATTAATGGCTTTAGTTTTATGAAGTCCCTAGGACCTAAAGTGATTTTTCTCTTTACGATGTGAGAGCTGACTTCCTGTGATGCTCCTGCGTCCAGGCTGCTCCCCCTGGGCACGGGGTGGTGTGTGGGGGTGCGTCTGGATGGGTGCCTGGTGAGGCTGGGTGAGCGCTGCCCTTCGGGGAGCTCAGATGAACACCTGCATGTCTTCACCTGGGGGTGGCCAGGAGAGCCCCTGTGCTCCCCACCCCGTCCCTGTGTGGGGAGGGGAGGACTGGCAGCACATCCCGGTCAAGGCAGAGGGAGAGCGGGGGGGGAATGGAGGGGCAGCACCCCGACTGTGCCTTGCCAGGGGCTGCCTCGCTCCCTCGCTGCCCGGTGACAGCACCCAGAGTGGTGGTGGAGCCAAGGGGGCCCACTGGCTTCGGTGTCCCCCCTGATGGTCAGGGGGATGTGCTGTGCTGGCACAAACATCTCCTGTGTGTCCCTGGGTCCCCTGGTCCCCAGACCAGGGATGCTTTTGTTATCAAACCTGTTCAGTGGTGTACACCTAAGGAAAGCAGACAATCCTTGCTTTTCTCACTTAATGCTGAAGATTCACTCTGTGCTAAAAACCTCATAAAGAAATAATTTTGGCTATTTCTAGTTCCTTATTAATTGGTCTCCATCTAACGAAGCAGCTTTATACACCATGCAGTGTTGGCTTTCTCTTTCAGTTATTGTTATCTACAAAGAATTAAAGGACTTTTGAAGTCGGTCTGAGCCCTAGAAGCCTTGGCGTGCCTCACATTTAGCTGCCTGAAGCTGTTTTTCACTAAACAGGACAGGAACTGTGACTGAGGGATTGTTTTGCACCAACTGCTAATGTCTGCTTGCAAGAATATGTACTTTATGCATGCAAAGGTGCCTGATGGAGAAGGAACAGTGGAATAATGGGCTCGAGTAATCAAGCCAAGTTTGATATTAAGTCTTTTATCTTCCCAAGCAAGCCAACAAAAAATGACTCTTCTGATGTCTGTCAGCTCCTTTCAAACTCCAGGGAAGGAGGGAGAGGCAGAATGGCAGCAAAACCTCCGGCTTCATTTTAATGAAGATTTCTGTTTGTTCCTGCAGTTGAAGTGAAAATTGAAGTTGTGATACCTGAGAAGGAGAGAAGCAAGGAGGAGATGTCGCCCAATGGAAAAGCCAGCCCCCTGATCTACAAAGTCAACGGGACTGCCCGGCATTATCATCTCGAGGAGCATCCCATTGCCAGTAATCCCTACCACAACCCAAAGGATGTGGTGGAAGCCTCCGTGTGTCACGTGAAGGACCTCGAGAACGGACAGTAAGTGCCTAGAATTTTTGCAGGTAAAACTTGAGAGACCTTATAACCCAAACCAAACCCTGTTCTTTAGAGTTTCTGGAGATGATAATTTAACTTAGTAAAATAAATTTTGTTTTCATCTTGAAAAATGACATCACAGACAAGTGACCACTGCTTTTTACCAGAAGGTCTGCTGTTCCCTGCATGGTCAGCCCTGGGACTCTTCTTAGAAAGATGTGATGTTCTGTAGCAGAATTTCTCAACAGGCTCTGCTCAGCTTGTGTTAGACAATCCTGACATTTTTTTTATAAATTTATAGCCTTAGTTTTACAAAGCAGCATGAGTAGCACATGGGTGGAGCTGATGGGGCAGCCCATGTGCTCCATCGCTTCTGCAGTGCTTTGTTCTAGCCGAGCCCATCTCTTCCAATTTGCTCTTTCACCAGGGATGCAGTTTTCCAAATTTCTTGCTAATGGCAACACACTTCAGCTGTGTACAGTTTCACTACCCTGATTTAAGAGTTTTCTGAAGTCTAAAAAGCTCCCGTCCCAGTCACCATGCTTTGCAGGCTGGTGTTTCTTTTCTGGAGTGGATGTGCCTTATCTGCAGCATGTTCTGTTGGTCTGATGGCCAACATCTCAGCAGGCTCTGACCTTGCATGAAAGAAAACATAGTTTGAAATAGCTTTTATTCCAGTGAGGGAGTGATGTCAAGTGTGTGGGACACAGCAGGAGTCTGGCAGCTATCTGCTTGAAATTGAACTTGAATTGCTTGTTCTAGAATAATCTATGTATTATAAGCTACTTTGTGCTAAACTTAAGGGACTTCATGGGCTATAAATTCTTCTCATTAGGTAAGTTCATCCAGGAATAAACTGTTTTTTTCATTGTGATGGGAATTTAAGTGCTATGCCATTCTATAAAGGGATGCACCAGACTTTGACGGATTAAATCTTCATGTAATGAGGTGTGGGTGACTCTGCAAGCTCTGCTGCAGCTCAGAGAAGTGCTGGAGGGCCATCAGGACCTGGAGGCAAATGGCCTCCTCCAGTGAGGGGTGGGGGTGAGGAATCAGTAGAGATGAGCTGGGCTGGAAGGCAAGCACAGGGGCTGTAGGGCTGCTTCTGAGAGGTGACGAGCAATGCGCAGGCGAGCAGCGACAGCAAGGCTGGAGAATAGGGGACCTGGGGCGGAGCACAGGCAGTGACTGGGCTTGCCTTGAAGCTGGGGTGAAGCAAAAAGGGGAGACTATCCTGGGAAATACTGGTTGCACAGGAAGGGTCCTGTTCCAGCGTCAAGACATAGCCTAATGGCTGAACACCAAATGTTCATGGAGGCGGCTTCTGCTGACTTCGTGTTTGGGGTGTGGCTAAACAAGCGTGCTCTGCTTCAGTGCCCCAGCGCAAGGAGGAGTTGGAAAATAAGGGCTGCGATAGATACGTTGCCTAGAAGGCATGTGGTATAGTAGATGGAAAGTTTCAGAATGCTCTGCTGGTCACGGGGAAGGTGAGGAGGGAGCTGGCTGCAGTCCGTGAGAACGTACTGGCTGCAGGTGGCTGTAGCAGGGAGGTCTTCAGCTAAAGCCAGGGCTAGAAACTGGCTTCAGTCTGGAAACTGGGCTCACACTTCAGCCATGTGTGTATCCAGCTACTGAAATGTGCAACCAGGTACAGCAGCAGACTTGCCATCACTGGATATTTTAAGTTGAGAACAGCTTTTTTCCTAGCAGGCTGAGTCTAGCTCAAAAGAGAGGTGCTGCAAGAAGGTCCCACGGCTTGTGTAAGCGACAGGCCAGACCAAAGGATTCCCTTCTCGCTCTGATACCCAAGAGGGATTTTCTGGGAAGCTTCTCTCAAGGAGTGTGCTGGGCAGGGGTGTGCGTGGGCACAGCAGCAGTTTGGGACACTGGCACAAGGGTCTGGGCACCTCTGTGTTGTGTTAGGGGAGTCTGCGAGCACAAAGTACTCTTCCTGCCCACCCTTTCTGTCTTTCTGGTACCAAGATGGTGTCAGCAAAACTAGTAAGAGATACTGGAGGATAAACTCTGGCACTGCTGTACCCAGCCAGCCTCCCAGCAGGTTAACTGGGGGAAGTCAGTGAGCTGCAGACAGAGCCCCAGTGCTCCCTCAGCTCCTGAGCAAAGGTCCTTTGCAGGCCAGAGCTGAGTTTTAGCTGGCGCTTCCCAAGCGGGGAGTGGAGCGGGACAACAGGACAAATTCCTGACTGAGTAAATAGCTCAGCGGGGAGCAGCACAGCGTAAACCATCCTCTCGCTCGCTCTGGAGTGAGTGTGGGATGGGAGCCTTGCAGGTGGCTGGGTGCTGCCTTGAAGACACCAGGTCTTGTTTTTGACTCTCAGATCACACAGTTCCTTGAGTAAGTTGTAAACTCTTTCACTTATCTTATCTTCCGATAGAGTTATGGCTGTCATTTAACTGCAGGTTTTATCTGAAGCACCTCACAGCTGAGGAATGCAGCAGGACTTGTACTGCTCTATTCCCCTTGTGCTGACAGAAGAACCTCCAAGTGCCAAGTGTCCTACATGAGGAGGGAGCAGATCTGCATTGCTCGGGAGTGGGGCTGTCAATTTACTGGGATCATATGGCTCCCCAGGGCAGGTGTGATGGCCTCTGCTGCTGTTTTCACCCAAGGTGGCAAGGAAATCTGCTGTTACTCTAGGTGGGACGGTTGATGCAGGTGGAGCAGGCACCTGCACAAAGACTTGTCCAAGGTGGGTTTGAAGGTGTTACAAGGGTGCTGGTGGTCTCATTTCCGTGGCTGTGAAGCAGAAAGCGATGTGTCTCTGTAGCCAGGGTGCAAGTGATGGGATAGAGCTGGGATGTTACCCAAAGAGGAATGAGCATGCAAAGCGAGTCCCATTGTTCTGAGACCCTGGGACCTATCATGCATGAACAACATTCGGGGATCACACATGGACCAGCAGCTTTCTTGAGCACATGGGGTTTGCTGTGTGCACAGTGAGGTATTCAGTTCACCAAACGCAAGGTGCCAGGCTTTGCTGTAGAGATGGTTCCCTTCATGCAGTGAGAGCAACCAGGATTTCCAGATAAACATCGTTGTGCGGGGCTTTCTAGCTGGAAGAGGGGAAATTTCCAGGGAACAGCAGCTCTGCACTTGGCACCCAGCTCCCCCGCAAACAAGGGCTCACTCCTCGTCTCTCTGCTTTCCTCCATGGTTAGCTGAAAGGCTCTGCTGTAGGGAAGCAGCTGCTGATGATTGCATTGGGAAGGGTTCAGTGCCTCACACAGGGCCATGGATTGCACAGGCTGTATCGGGGCTGTTGGTTGGAAAGGGAGCACCTGAGTGGTGAGAAAAGGAGGCGAGGACAGGACATGTTGGGATGAAGAGCTGGTAGAGACATAGTGAGAGAGCAGAGAGTAAACATCTGCTCAGTGCAGAGCAACATCACTCTCACTCAAGAATGTTGGGGCTGGAAAGCCACAGAAGTCCCCTGGCAAAGATCTGGGTGGGTGGAGGAGTGGGGGTCTCGGTGCTGGAGCCTCCTGCATCCCAATCTCCAGACTCTGCCGAGAGGAACAATGGGCAGCCTCCTGGAAATTATGAATGGCTGAAGGTCTCATATTTCAATGGATAGTGCAACTGCCCAGTGTAACGCAACTGCCTAAATGCAGCCCGGTTCTGTATATGGTCTGCAGGGCTTGGAAGCTCTTGCAAACAAAAGCAGATGTTGCAGCTGCATTGCAAAACCCATGCCCGGCCAGCAAGCAGAGCAACCTCCAGGCACTGCTGGATGGGTGCCGCTGGGCACTGGGGAGGAGGCATGCCAAGCCTGGGGGGCCCTGCGCAGCCAGCTGCTGTAGGCAAATGCACCCACTGTTCAGGGATGCTGCACTCACGCTGCAGCCGGTGCAGAGGTGTGTATCACTCGGCACAGCCCTGCTGAGCCGGCGGGCTGCAGAGCAGCTCTCAGTCAAGCCAAGGGAGTTAGAAAGGATTTTCTAAAATGCTGCTTTCCAGCACTAATGGCGTCATTAATCACTCATTCAGCAGATGGGGATGCTCAGTAGCTTTTTCTGTCTTTGCAGACAAGGTACATGATCAGCAAAGAGATGGTTTTGGCTAGGACAGGGGTGGCTGGAGCCTCAGCCTGGCTTAGCTGGTCAAGGACCAGGTGACTGCCGCAGGTGTGACCCAGAGAGCCCCAGAATTGCAAAGCTTTTTGTGTAAAGGATTCCTGCTGTGCTAATCGTGCTTTTGTCCAGGGTACCACACAAGCAACTGTGGTCTTTCAAAGAGCACCTGAACCTCTCCGGGTGAATGGCTGGAGGGTTAAGTTGGCTCTTGTGCAAAGACAGGGCTGAGTGCCAGCAGCAGCAGGGAGGCAAAGCCCCTCTGTGATGCAGAGCTGGGGCCAGCAGCTGGAGCAGGTGGGCAAGTCACTGTGTGAGCTTTATTCTGCAAAAACAGCTGAGGGAAACAGCAAGGAGGTCACACGTAGGTGTCTGCTCTCCTGAGGGTTTTATCAGGAAAAGATGACCCACGTTGATGACCCTGGGATGTGGCCAGGACAAGAGCACAACCCCCAGAGCCGCAGGGAGGCAGACCCCAAGGCCAGGGTACGCCAAGGGTCAGAATTGCCTCTCCTGGTTTTCAAGTCTCAGAAATGTGTTTGCTTTGAGTGAGCGAACACAAGCTTGGCAGAGACCTGCTGAGCTGCTGGGGCCAGGAGGGGAGGTGATGTCACCCTAAAACCAGTTTGGTTTCTTGGTCCCACTATATGCTGAAAAGCTTTATTTTGACCCCCCCGGACTTGGGTGGAGACTACCAGCTGCTTCCTGAGCAGCTGGGGAGGTGCTTTAGGCCACTTCTTGGCACAGTGATGGAGGAAGAAGCTGCCACTCAGTGGCCCAGCTTGGATGTGCCCCAGGCTGGGAGCAGTAGAGCCACCTCCAAAGCTGCCTTGGTGACAGGAATGACCCACACCTGCAGCTGGTGGTGAACAAGTTGAAGGACGGGGGGAACCTGGTGGAACCAGTGCTGGGGTGCAGGGTGATGGGGTGGTGTCTGCTGCCAGGCGGATGCTCTGCCATGTCTTTTCCATGTTCCTCCTCCCCAGGATGCGGGAAGTGGACCTGGGCTGCGGAAAGGCTCTGCTCATCAAGGAAAGCGGCGAATTCCACGCCGTGGGACACAAGTGTCCCCACTATGGGGCTCCGCTGGTCAAAGGTCAGTCTGCATCACATCCCAGGAGTCTAACAAAGGGCATCAAAGTATTGGCAAAAGTCAGCCTGGTGTTCATGTGGCTGTGCTGCTGGGCGTGGGGCAGTGCCGTGCCACACACTCAGCATCGTCTTGGCGTCTCCTCACTGGAGGAAGGCACGGGCAGAAAGCTGGGGGTGCACAAACCTCCTGGAAGCACTTCGCCACAGGTCTGTTTGTTGGTGACCCCAGCTTGCCACTGCTGGTCACAGGGCTGGGGCTTTGGGTGACTTTGAAGAACAAAATGGCATGGGCCATTAAATTCATCTTCATTCTTCAGCTGGAACTGAACCTGTCTTGGATGTTATGAAACAGCTGCAGCTCACTGTCCCCACACAAAGCCCGGTTTTATGGGGCTTTTCATATTGTCCTGTTTATCAGTTCCCAGCCACTGAGGAGTTAAAAGAATGTCTTAAAGGGGAAAGAAAAAATCACCTTATGATCATTTCAGGCCACTCAGTCTTAAAAAACCCCACAAAACCACAGCTTCCTGTAAATCAAAATCCTGTTTGAGCTGATGGGATCCTTTCAGTAGCAAAAAGAAATGTTGTGTCCTGGCATTTTCTCAGCACAGGCTTCAGGCAGGTCCCCAGAGTCTGAGTAATGGCAGCAGGCAGTGCTGGCCCGCCTGCGTGCTGGAGAAGTGCCTCACCCAAACTGGGGGCAGGGTGCTCTTTGCTGGAGGTGGGATCCTGGGGAAGACAGCACACCATCCTGCTGAGTGCCCTCTGGGTATTTCTGGCCCAGCAGCGGTGCTGGGTGCAGGCAGCCGTGCTCTCAAGCCCCTTGCCTGGGGCTAGAAGCCAGCTGAGCAGGGCACAAGCCCCCCATGCTGCTCTGGTGGCCAATGGAGGTGGGAGCCCACCTGACTTTCAGAGACCTGCAGGCGCATCCCTGAGACTGGCTGCTCACACAGGGATCTTGCTGGGGAATACAGGATTTGCTGTGGAAGTAAATGCAGGCACAAGCTCAGGACCAGTCCAGGATGGCCAAATTGTAGCCGTTTGCTCTGCCCCAGCAGTGTGAGCCAGCTCTTTCAGGCAGGGAAAGCCAAAGTCCAAGGTAGCAGCCTCTGAGCAAATACTTGTGAGGACTGGACTTGTGGCTTTGGGCATGCCCCGTGCTTTCCTGGTGGTGTGCAGACTCCTTGCTGTGTCAGGATCTGTTCTGAAACACACTTGCTCTAAATAAGTGATGTTCTGCTTGAGGGGCTGCTTGGTCCGGATGCTACTGGGGCTTGTGGTGGTGACTACAAGACCTCGGAGACTGCAGCCCCAGGCCCTGACGGAGAGCAAGATTATATTCCAGGCAGAGCAGACAGCTTTGGAGATGTGTTCAGAGATGCTGAAATGTCACTGTCAGCAAGGGCATTTTAGATGGGATCCCTCGTGCAGGATCCCTCGTGCAGGATCCCAGTTGGTAACTGGGTTCACCCTTTATCCCAAATGGCTGGACCAGTCCCACATGCAAGTTAAGAGAACTCCACATCAAGTAGCCAAGATGCCGTTGACCATCCAGGTCCACAACAGCTGCCATGTGTCCTGTAGGAGAGGTGACACCTCTGGGTAAAGGAGGAGCGTCATGGGACATGCTCGCAGAGTCTGAACTTTGAAGCTGCTCTGCATGGAGCAGCACAGCTCCTGCTGCTGCAGGAGGCCCTGGGCAGCAACCTTCAGCCTTCAGGAGGTCAGCCTCACTCAGCAGTGGTGTTCACACTGTGAAGAAGCTGAGTCTACCATCACTGGGCCAGCAGGAGGGAGACCTGGCCTCTGCCATCCCTGCCCTGGCCAGGTCGTGGCAGCTCGATCTCAGTGGGCTGCAGGCAGGGATGGGAGGCAGCTGCAGGGCAGCACCAACTCTGCTCTGCCATGTTTCCTGCAGGGGTTTTGTCCAAAGGAAGAGTCCGCTGTCCCTGGCACGGAGCTTGCTTCAACATTGGCACAGGTGACATAGAGGACTTTCCTGGCTTGGACAGCTTACCCAGGTTCCAGGTAAGACCTTCGTTCTTACAGCAGCAGAGGAAAACACAGAATCAGCATGGTTTGGGTTGGAAGGGACCATTAACGATCACCTAATCTAGCCCTACTGCTGTGGGCAGGGACACCTTTCACTGGATCACGTTGCTCAAAGCCCCTTCCAGCCTGACCTCAAATGCTTCCAGGAATGGGGCGTCCACAACTTCTCTGGGCAACCTGTTCCACTGTCTCACCACCCTCATTGTAAAACATTTCTTCCTTATGTTCAGTCTAAATCTACCCTCTTTTAGTTTTAAACCATTGCCCCTTGTCCTGTTGCTATAGGTCCTACTAAAAAGTCTGTCCCCATCTTTCATATAAGCCCCCTTTAAGTATTAAAGGGCTGCCATAAGGTCTCCCTGGAGCCTTCTCTTCTCCAGGCTGAACAACCCCAATACTCTCAGCCTGTCCTCGCTGATCATTTTTGTGGCCTCCACTGGCCCTGCTCCAGCAGGTCCGTGTCCTTCCTGTGCTGAGGATCCCAGAGCTGGACACAGCACTGCAGGTGGAGTCTTACCAGAGAGGAGCAGAGGGGGAGAATCCCCTCCCTCGACCTGCTGCCCACACTTCTCATGATGCAGCCCAGGACACAGTTGGCTTTCTGGACTGTCAGCTTTCCATCCACTAATACCTCCAAGTCCTTCTCCTCAAGGCTGCTCTCAAGCCCTTCACCCCCCAGCCTGTACTGATGCTGGGGGTTGCCCCAACCTAGGTGCAGGACCCTGCCCTTGGCCTTGTTGAACTTCATGAGGTTCACATGGTCCCATTTCTTGAGCTTGTCCAGGTCCCTCTGGAGGGCATCCCTTCTCTCTAGAGTAGCAACTGCACCACTCAGCTTGGTGTCATCTGCAGAATGGCTGTTTGCATTGGGATTAGCATGCTCTTTGAAGGTGTGGAGCACACATTTTTCCAAGCACATGCTGGGGTGACCACTGGAGAGTAGCACCTCACCCAGCTCTCCTTCCTCCCTTCAGCTGCCCTTGCCTCCAGCCACGGGCACCAGACACCTCCTGGGAACCTGAGGGTGGAGGTGCACGATCTGGGAGGTGTCCTGAGCAGGAGTGGGGTGGAACTGAGAAACCAGCCATCAGCCTGAGATAGAAATCAGGTTTTACACTGAACATCAGTGCATAGTTGGCATGGGACAGGAAACATCACGCAGCCTCGAGTTGGGGTGAGCTTTGCATGGCCAGAGGCACTCAACTGTCCTGCAAACTGCTGCTGTTCTCTCACCCTCAGGTGAAGATCGAGAAGGAGAAGGTGTACATCCGAGCAAGCAAGCAGGTGAGGGGCCACTGGAATCCCAAAATCAAGGCCCATGCTTTTGCTTTTTGCTCTGTGTGCATGGGAGTGGGGGGAAATGCTTTTCTTTGGGGTCTCTGGCAGGGGAAGCAGTGCCTGAACAGAAGGATGCGTGAGCATCCAACATGGATAAATCAAAGGTCCACCTAGCCTGGTCCTGTCTCAAGCAGCAGCCCAAAGTATGTACGGGAGCACGAGTGGAGCAGGGCAGAGGTGTTGTGTCCCCCTCCCATCCTGCCTGTGCTCGTCCAGCCTCCCTGCAGCTGCTGGACACCTGACCTGGGGTGTCCATGGATTCAGAAGGTCTTACTGGGTGTTTGTCCTGAACTTGTCTTGTGTATTCTTAAGCTCATAGCAGCTTTTCATTTAGTTGGTCCATGGAAACAGGCCTTTTCCACCAGCCTTTTGGCCTTGTCTGCTGGGTCTGAATGTGGCACAGCAATGACAGAGGTCATCTGTGCTCCCTCTTGAGCCCAGACATCAGCAGCTTTTGCTGGAGAGGAACCTGGTGCGTGGGCAGGGAGGGCTCTCATCCCCCGAGACAGGATGCAGGATGAAGCCTGTTCAGGCCACTGCCATCTTTCTTTCCATGAAAAGCCACCTTCTGATGCATGTTTGCATGTGCATGTGTGTGAATCCAGCGGCTCAGAACCAGCTGGACCTTTGTAGCCCTTGGGTTAGATCCAGAGAGGTCACCTGAATGGCAGCACTTCTACTCCAGCTGATTCAGGTGGGATGTGATGAGGAGGGTTTTCTCTAACAGAAACACATTTTGGACTCCCAACAGCTGGCAACAAGGGGTCTGTGCAGCAGGGCTATAGTGGCATAGCCCCTTGGGTGTGCTCTGGTAGGTTGGACAAGTCCATCAGGTTTGGATATCAGAGGTATACAATCTCTGCTCAGGCACAGGATGAAGTTCCTGATAGGATTTCTGCATTTTCCTCTCACCTGTTGGTTGCAGAATTGCACAATGACACACCTGGGCTGCTTTTTAAATTTTTTTTCCCCCGCTTTGTGTGTGTGGATGAATTTGCAGAAGATGATGGATTTTTTTTCTTTTGTATCTTGTAAGGGGGTAGTGCACTGGATGGTGGAAAGATATTTGGATGAACGTGGGTTTGGAGTCCTCGCTGGGTACAAGGGCACAGTTATTCCCTTTCTATCCAAGCTGTTTTATGACAGTAGTGTAGTTGTCCCCGTTCCTGCCTGGCTACCCAGGTTAAAACTGAGAAAAGATATTGACTTTTCTTCTTGTTGGTGGCATAGGCTCTTCAGACACAGAGGAGAACAAAGATGATGGCAAAGTGCATCTCCTTGAGCAACTACAACCTGAGCAGTACCAACGTGCTGATCATCGGTGCAGGTACCGGGTGGTGTGTGCTGGGACCGCTGCGTGTGTCCCCTCCTGGGCAGGTGTGCAGAGAGTCTGTGTGCGATTCACCTTCTGTCACCCCTCCCGCGTGCCTCCCTGTCCAAAGGGTCAGCCCAGAGGGGCTTCCTGAGCCTTTTTGTCCTACACACTAATGGTCCAAAGGTGCCCTGTGCCTCCAGTCTGTGGAGCTTTGTAGTTCCCTGTCACAGCCCTTTGTAGTGGGTGTCCTGAACCCTCTTCCCTCTGCACCCTCCACAGATATATCATTAACCCCTGATTTCCACAACTGAGAAGTGTAAAGTCCTCTCAGGTGTTCCTGTGATGTGGATACACGTTTTCCTCTTGGAGCCTGCACATCTCTATCTCATCCCATTGTAGCTGCCTGCAGCTCCAAAGCTCCCACCTCGAGGTGCTTTTCTGAAGATAAATTCGTCCATCTTCCCAGAAAATATCAAATCCCGGCATGAAATAGCAAAATTACCAAGCTATCTTTTCTTATCTCTTGTCCCAACTCCATTTGCGTAATGCAATTTTTGTAGAAAGGGAATTCCATCTGCTGAGTTTGTGTTTCTGGAATGGACTGGGCCATGTTGTGGTGAAATGGAGGGTGGGAGAAGGACACAAGCTGTCCGGTGTTGGTCCTGAGGCTGGGAGGGGACGGCTGCTCCTGGCACATGGGTTGTTCTTACCTGATTACAGCCTCCAGGTCACCAGATCCAAGCTGTGGAAATGGGGAGCACACTGCAATCTCCTGCTCCTGCCATCTAAGTTACAGCTCACAGCCTGAGCAGAGGGGAGAACCAGCCTGGCTGGCTTTTCCCTTGCTGCTGGGTAACATTTTTCCCTTCCTTGTGCCCCTGCTGTTTGTTGACTGAAAGCCAGGGTGTGACATTGCTTTTTCCCAAGGTCAGCTGGACTGTCCTGGTGTGTGGCAGGGCTGGACACTCTTCAAAATCCTCAGCAAGGCCATTCCACAGGCCATGTTAGCTGTTGCTGAATGAACTTTCTCAGGCTTGACCCACTAAATTTACAGGTCTATTAAAGACCAAACTCTGTTCTGGTGGATGGGAAAAGAGATTTCAAAGCTGGTGTTGTGAGGAAGAAGTTCTGGGAAGACACTACACATCCAGCCCTGCATCGAGGACCAAGATCCAGCCATGCCCAGCAGAGCTGAGGGCAAGCGACCGCAGCCGCTTGCTGATGTGAGGGTCATCCTGGCAGCAGTGCAGCGTCAGTCCTGGCTCCAGGCAGCGTGCATAGGATGCCCACCCACCTGTCTCTTCTTCCACTGTCATCCCCCACCTCCATCAACAGGAGCATTTTGTTGATGGACCAAACCATGGTTCTGTCCAGGTCCATCTTCTTTCACTGGTGTTACAGAAACTGTGGCCCTTACAACACTCGTCATTGAGTGAGGCTTCCTTGGTTGAGAGGAGACTCAGGACTTCTCACCTGAGCTCTCGAGTCTCACCAGTTTGGCCAGGGCAGAAGGGACATTGCCCATCAGGCTGCCTGACTGCAAGGGGACAGCACGCCTCAAGGCAGCTTTTTGTTTGATTTAGCCTTTTTTCTGTGTTTATAAACAAGCAAACAAAAAACCCTCAAAGAAATTGCATGCAAAAGCGAAGCACCCAACCAACACTTCAGCTGTCCGCAGGGAGTACTCCCTGCCCTGTGTGTTCGGCTGTGACTTCACCAGGAGCTGAGTGCACAGGGAGGGAGCTGCAAGACCCTTCCCCGACTAGGGGAGTGCAAGGGTCCGAGCAGCCACCCCTGCCCCTGTGCTTGTGAGAGGTGTGTAGGTGCTGGCAGCACTCCTCAGGTGTGCTTTTTGTGTGTCTGCGTGAGTTTAGGGACAGACACGTCCCACAGAGGATTAACGTCATGCTCCACAGACTGGATCCCTGCTCCTGCCTGGTGCATCCACCCCAGCTGGCTCCCCATGCAAGCTGTTTGACTTGTGAAGGGCCACGACGTAAGGCCAGGGCTAGTGGAGATGGTGATTCTGGAGTCAGCCCCAGTGGGGTTTAGGAACAAAAGGTTCAGACCTTTAAGTGGCCGGTACGCGCAGCTGCCAACAGCCTTCCCTCTCCCTTAGGGGCAGCTGGACTGGTCTGTGCAGAGACCTTGCGCCAGGAGGGTTTCTCAGACAGGATTGTGATGTGCACGATGGACAGACACTTGCCCTACGACAGACCAAAGCTCAGTAAGGTTTGTATCACTTTGGGTATGTCACATTCCTCCCCAGTTTTAAAATCTGACCTAGGACCTTTCCCCACTGTTATTCATTGCAGCAGCATGTTTCTTCTTCCTTATTTGTCCTGTCTCTGTTTTCCCTTGAATTTTCTTTTCTGTTGATGACTGAAATATGAAACACAAAAGAGGATTTGTTCAAACTCTGAACTAAGAGTACTCCAGTACAGAACCAAGGGCATTCTTCAGAGGTCTAGCAATAGCTGTCTTGACCAGCTCATACCTGGAGGGATCTTCTTACTCTGTTTCTGGATCAAAATCTTCAGGGCAATGAAATGGGGCATTGTCAAAAAATTGTATTGTCTACCAAGTTGTTTATTAGTGCATGGTTCTTACTGCCCAGTGCTGCTCCATGCCATAATTAGTATGATTATCACTCATCACCACAACTTGGTAACTTGGCCACAGCGCAAAGATCACTTTTTCTGGCACACATCCCGTTTTGCATTCCAATCTGTAGACACAGGATGATCTTCTAATCACATTTTTTATTACTGATTCCTGAGCTTTACCTGGTATCAGACAGCAACTCAGGTTGGACAACAGCATTAGATCTTGAAGCCTGGAGATAACATAAGAAGAGGTGGTATATGTATTGCCCTTCATGTCAGGGATGCTTATCTATGAGGGCTGGTACTCTACAATCACAGCATCTGACTCTGCTTCCAGCCCCAAGACAAAGTGGTTTTCCACGGAAGGCAAATATGCACGTGGCTTTTTGACAGCATTCGAACCATTTCTGTGCTTGGACCAGACCTGTTTGGGGTGAGGAGCAGCTGCCTGAAACCTGCATCCCAGAGTCACAGAGGCTGTGCTGGGGAGCTCAGAGAAGCTCGCAGTCACTGTCCCAGGCAGGCAGCTCTCCAAAACACTTATCCCCACTCTGTGAGTCTTAAAGTGCCTTTTCTACTCTCTGTTAAATAGCAAGAGCATCTCACACGCCAGACATGTTGTGCATGGTTTGTTAAACTCTCCACTAAACACCTCTGGCTGTAGCTGCTTTTGGTGCACAAAGCCTGTGGAAGAGAGGGCAGAATTTTTGGGAACAGGCCTGGAAAAAACGGGATTTTTCTTAATCCTATTGTGAGTGGGACTAGCCCTGGAAAGAGTCATTAGAGCAGGAGTGTGTAAAGCTGTAAGCAGCAGACTTCTTGACTCCTGATACTGCAGCATTGCCCTCCCTCTGCCTTGCTGAACACTGGTTATCAGTACGTCCCGAGGTCCCGCCGGGCTGTTCCTCGTTGTCCCCTTTGGACCATGACCTGCTCCCTGGTGTGCTTCAACGTCCCTGCTATGGTCTCCAGAGCACTGAGCAGCAGCAAAACCCATGGTGGTTGTGCGCTGCTCTGTGCTGCTCTCCCTGCACGCTGAGGTGGGAGCTGCCACTCCCAAGGGGTCAGACATTCCTCTCTGTAAACATTGGGTGTTTAAAGAATTTGCAGTAAAACCTGTATGACCCTGCACCTGCCTCAAGCCCTAAGATAAGGGTCTGTTCTGAGCACGGTGTTATCTGAAGTCACGGTAAGGGAGTGTCCTGCAGGGCTCATCCCGGACGCAGACAGACGTTTCCAGGGAGAAGGACCTTGCACATCCATCCCCGGGGGCAGATGGTGCAGCCCCTGATTCCTGCATCCCCTGTCCCTCTTGGGTCAAGCCCAGACGCCATGCCTCTGCGGCACAGGTGAAGGATGCTGCTGCTCAGCGCTGGGGGACATGCTGCAGGGCTTGACCGTGGCATGTCCGTGGCCTTGCCTGTCCCCGCCGTGCTGCAGGCGGGGAGGGGTGCACTGGAGCGTGGAACAACCTGCTCACAGGTCACTTGGTGCTCAGCTTGTCCTCACCCTACGTCTGAGCTTCTGTCCACAGGGTTAGGACAGATGAACTTGGGCTCAAACATGAGCTCAACCCTGCCTGTAAAGATGATGTAGGTCTCACCCGAGTGACCAGAGAAGGCTGGGAAGAGCAAGAACCTTTATCTTGCAGCAAAAGATGAGCAGATATGGGCCACATGCCCCTGCTTCAGCTTTTGAGGGAACTTGTGCTGCGTGCCTTGGGTGCTTCTGAAAGCGTTGCCTTTGCTGCGTTAACTTAGCTTCCACTTCCCCTGGCAACTGGTTGTTCTCCAAATAATAGGGCTTTTCCTTTGCTCCTATGAACTTGGTGTTGTGAGGGGCTGCCGTAGGAGCTGCTTTGCAGACACTCGGGAGCACTTGCCGTGGTCCTGCCTTAGCCGGTGAGTGCCACCCCCACGCCGAGCAGAGAAGCAACAGAGCCCAGTCCAACATCTGGTGATGGCCTTTACTTGAACAGGCTTTGATTCCAGCCCCTGCAGAGCCTCTCTCTTAACCTATGCCATAAGGACTGACTTCAGACTACTGCTGACTTGTGTGGGTAACGGGCATTTCTCCACCCGCCTGTTCAACCCACAGTGGTTGACAAAAAATGGCTTTTTTTCGCAGTCGATGGATTCCCACCCGGAGCAGATTGCCCTGCGCCCCAAGGAGTTCTTCCGCACCTATGACATTGAAGTCCTGACCGAAATGCAGGTAAGGAGGGTCCTATGTGGACCTGCAGGCCGTCTCCTACAAGTGCTGGTGTGCAAAGGCTGTGTTTAGGAGATGTGGCAGCTGTTCTTGGCTCACTACATGCCATTGCAGAAACCTTGCTTCTTCCCCAGCCCCCCTGTTTTATGCCCCAGAGCACAGGTTGCCTGTGGTTGTTCAGAACCACAATTAATGCAATTCCTCCCATAGCAGGAAGGACACCCTGCACAAACCATCATTGGGAACCGTCATTTCTTACCTGCCATTTGTGAGCATCCTCACATGGATCTGGGGTGGCCAACTGGCCTCTGACTAGAATAATCAGCCTGCAAGCAGTGCAGACAGCGATTATTTAAACATTTCTCTCCATTATTTTATTTATACCGGGAGGTCTTCAAGGATTTGTGAAAAGGTAACTAGGAATATTTACAGTCTGGGTTGGCTAAACTGTGGACAGGAACACAGGAGACTAAAACCTGACAGACAAGTTGATTGGGCTGGGAGCTCAGAACATCTGGGATTTCATCCCTTAACATTATTTAGGAATGATTTCAGGTTGCGGCCGTGGATATCAAGAACAAGACAGCCGTGTTTAAGGATGGATTTAAGATGGAATACAACAAGCTGCTGATAGCGACTGGAAACACGTAAGTTATGAACAAACATTTCGAGAGAAACTGTTTTATCTGAGAATGTGAGGAGCTTGTGCCTGGGGATAAAGGGTCAAATATGGCAGTTGAATTTGGACACTGAATTTGTTTGCAAGAGTGTTTGCAGAAAAGGCAAGGAACACCTATTGGATACGTCTGTGCATATATCTCTATCATGTATATCTCTATAAATCTGTGCTGGGTGTGTCTGCTCAGCCAAAGCTGAAAAGCCTGTGTCACCCAAGGGTCACCCAGACATGGGGGCTGTCAGGACAGCTGTGGGATTTGCTACTGGGGTGTTTCATGGTCAGTGTCAAGGTCAAAAGGGTATTAACAAAAAGTACCCCCTGAAGCAGTCGGGGTCTGGGTGTTTGCTCTTAAAGAAACTGGTACAAAACTGAGATTTGAAAACGTGGAGGAGTTTGCCAGCAGCACCCTAACACTGTGCTGTTCCCTGGGGGCTGGCTCGAGAGAATATGGGAGAGACTCAGGAAATTCCCCCTGAGTTAATCACCTTAAAATATTAAAATTAATGCCCAGGACCTTGAACGTATTTTCTTTAGCAAAAGCCTCCAAGGTGGAAGTATCCTGAATTTTTCTTTAGAGGTCATTTTTACCACGTTGCTCTTCTTTTCACCCCTCAATAATATCAACCCTGACAATCAGATCATTCATCCATCTGAATTTCCATTTTTCATTTCCTGCCAATCTTTAAGATTTTTCTCAACAATGAAAGCTTAGTGCTTCTCTGTTGCAGTTTTAATTAGGTGTTGCTGTTGCCCCAGCCTAACAGGCCCCTTTGTGAGGCTTGCCCCCAGGAGGAAAGTTTTCAAGACTGGAACCTGGTCCAGCCGTAGGGAAAAGCAGTAGCGATGTGCTTGTCGTGCTCCGCACAGCTGCTGCTGGGACCCAGAGCATCACCTGGGACCGCATCGTCCCTAGTGCCCTGGAAGGAGCAGGTCGGTTTGTTTTCAATAGGGGATTTGTCAAAATTGGCACTTTAAAATGAAAATAAGGCATCCTGGCTCCCTTTCCTTGTGCTCCTAACACAAAGGCACAAAATGATGTAGGAGAAATGCAGCCCCCGCTAAATTTATCATCTGGGGAAGGGATGCTGCTGAACAGCCTGAGTAGGGACTCCCGTTGTCACCCTGTGTGCCACCAGTAACACCAACAGCCCCACCGAGTGCCAATGGCTGGTGCTGGGGTGTGCAGCGCTGCAGCCAAAACACCATCTGCACCCGCCACCTAATTACGTTCAAGAGAGTATTATGCCTTTGGGAATAATTTCGAAATCCTTATGCACAAGCTCCAGATACCCCACATAAATGTTTTTAAGATACCTAAATTTTTTAGATCGTCTGTCCCACTTCCAGATGTGAGTCAGGTATGCGGGGGCCAGATATTTGAAAAATATATAGGCTCCAGTAGGCACATGGGAAGGACACGATTAAACTGCTACAACATCAGCAGTGTGCCCCTGGAAACAGATAGTGGAACCTGCATCTGCAAAGGCTTATGAAACTTTCAGCATCTGGCTCCAAAGTGTCTGCTGGAGGGCAGAGTGAGTTTTCTGTATCCCATTAAACTTCT
Source organism: Strix aluco (assembly GCF_031877795.1). NCBI lineage: Eukaryota > Metazoa > Chordata > Aves > Strigiformes > Strigidae > Strix > Strix aluco. The sequence goes on along the minus strand of NC_133948.1, from coordinate 16,574,493 downwards.
GAAAATTTTACGACGTGACAACAGTTAAATCACAAGCTTGCAAAGCAGGATCTGTGCTGTGCTGTGCTGCACTGCCCCAGAGGGGAGCTCACCCCAGCCCCATGGGTACACTGGTCCAGGGACGGGGTTGGCAGCAGCCGCTGAGCAGCCCCTGCCCACCAGCATTTGTTATGTCTCCAGCCCAGAGAAAGGTGAAAAAAGGAAAGGCTGAGATGCTGCTGGAGGCCTGGAAAGAGCGTCTGCAGTCCTGTTTGCCACCACAGGGTCAAGAAAAACACCTGTATCGCCCTCAATGTGCGTTTTTCAGGCCCAAAGCTCTCAGCTGCAAAGGCAAGGAGGTGGAAAATGTTTTCAACATCCGGACGCCCGAAGATGCCAACCGTGTCGTGAAGCTGGCCACGAGCAAGAATGTGGTTATCGTGGGTGCATCCTTCCTGGGTGAGCGCTCGCTCTGTGGCTGCCTGCGCCTCAGCTGTCCACATCTTCCTGCAGATGGTCCCAGTCCCTCACCCAGTTTGTCACTGCCCAGTTAGAGGTAACCCCCCCCACCCCCTAAACTGGACCTTGGGGTAGTCCAACCTCCAGCTCCAGGTGGGTGGTAAGGACATCTCCTTGCTGAAGAAATTGATTTTACTGAAGAGACTGGGCTGTTCAGCTTGCATGGACGCAGATAGTGCTGTCCCAGTCTGAAAAGTATACTGGGCAACTCCAGTGCTGGTGCTTGGGTGCTTTCAGATCTGGTGTGTCCAGATTTGGCTTCAGCTGGGAGAGTCTTGTTGGCAGGTGAAAGCCTGTGAGTTTATTTCTCTTTTGCTTTTTAGCAGGGTGGTGAATTTTTTTAAATACACAGGAAAAATATTATAGTTTCTTTGCTGGTTCTTCTTTTTGCTTGCTACGGTTCTAACAAAATTGTGGGTTCTGCAAGCCTTAAGCATAAACGGGTATTAGTAAGGGAATTTATTATAAAATGTTCGGTGTGTGTTTTTCTTCTTTTAAAAAAAAATTCCTGTTTTAATGGTCCAATCAATCCCACCTACAGCAAAGCATGGGGGCGACGACCCAACTGTAACCTGCAGGTCATAAGAAAGATCCATTTCCAAAACAAAACCCCATAGATAGGAAATGTCTTGGTAAAGGTTCCCATGCAATTACCAGCACCAAAATTCTCCCATTCGGATCGGAGAAAACAGCTCGTCACAAGGGCTGTTTTCAGCCCACAGCTCATTACCTCTGCTGAGACAGTCCCAGCCGTAAGAGGAAGGTTTCCCTCATCTGAGGTCCATTGCTCCAAGTGCTGCAGCTTCCCAGGGCACTTTGGGACTTCACCATGGCCAGTTCCTCCCTTCAGTCTTTGAAACCTGCATCTAAGAACAAATCGCCATAAATCATAAATCTCACCTGAAATGGCCTGTGCCCTTGTGGCCACCAGGTCTGATGGCATCCCAGAGCTCCCAGTAGAGCAGCTCCAACCTCCCCAGCCAGGAGCGAACAAGGCTGCTCCTCCGCTGTGGCCAGCGCCGGGGGCTTCCCACGGCCGCTCGGACCTGCTTCTGTTTCCCAGGGATGGAGGTGGCCGCCTACCTCGCGGAGAGGGCCCACTCCGTGTCCCTGGTGGAGCTGGAGGAAGTCCCCTTCAAGAAGTTCCTTGGGGAGAGGGTTGGCCGTGCTGTCATGAAGGTGACCTCGCTTTCCCATCCGGGGGGTGGTTTTGGTGACAGCGGGTTCTGCTTGTTTCACTTATTGCACTAATTAATTTGTTATTTGATGTTTATTGATTAAGCTGTGATGGTAGCAGTCTCTAGAAAGAAAGAACGGGCTGCGTCTTCCCTCTCGTGGTCCACATGCTGTAGAGCACCTTCTTCTGGACACGTGTTGGGGTCGGAGGTGGTGCTGACCCCCTTTGCAGCACGGGGCGAGGCGAGCCCGGAGGGTGGGCAGGGCAGTGCGGGGGGCAGAGGGACACCAAGGGCGGGCGTGGTTCAGGATCCTGATGTCCCCTGCTCTGTCCCATGTCCCCCCTCCAGATGTTTGAGAGCAACAGGGTGAAGTTCTACATGCAGACAGAGGTGTCGGAGCTGCGGGAGCAGGAGGGCAAGGTAGGGTGTGGGCAGGGGCTCCCCGGGGGCACCACCACAGCATCCCCCCAGGGCTGCCGTTCCCTTTGCCACTGGGGTTTTGCCCTCTACTCTTTCCTACCCTCTGAAATTCATATTCCTGGATTTAGTCCCCAGGAGCAAACATGCTCCAGCGCGGTGTGCGGGGTGGTTTCATTGCTCCCACCCTCTTCCTGCTGCTGTTATAATGAATTATGGTCAACTTGCATGTCAAAAATGAAGTGAGCTGCCAGCTTGGCTTGCTGCTGCTATGGGGAGGCGGGGGGTTGTCCCTGAAATAACTGTGATGTCCCACTGTGTCTAATGCAGCTGAAGGAGGTTGTGCTGAAGAGCGGGAAGGTCCTGCGTGCCGATGTGTGTGTCGTTGGTGTTGGTAAGGGGCTGTTGCTGCGGGTGCAGAGCCCGGCGGGCTGGTGGTGCTTTGCTCAGTGGAGGAGAAGCTGGAGGGGATGTGGCAGTGATGGGCCCCCAGGGCCAGGTAGCTGGGGGTGCTGGTGGGGATGTGCCAGCTCTGCTCAGCTGCCACACATGAGTCTGTGTAGAAAAGCTGAAAAGGGCCTTTTTAGAGCCTCCACCCCAAAATGCAACTGAAGATATATTTGGAAAATAGTAATGGTTTTGTTTTTTCCAGAAAAAAACCCTATTCAAACCAATTTCATCCTCTTAAGTTGTTTTTTTAAAGCCTCCCCAAACTGAATTTTTTTCTTCTTTTTTTTTTTTTTTTTTTATTGCTGTCACTACCGTAGAAGAGGGTATTTTTTTCCTTTATATCTGGGGGAAATAAAAATCCCTTTCTTGCTCTGTAACGTTTCAAAGTGTTGCGGACTGGAAGAATCACAGAATTTGTTTAATTCTGCTTTTGTTGTTTTATTGGCTACTCTGATTTGAGGAAAAAAAAGATCAAAAAAAGAAAATGAAAGCTGAAGAAAAGGTACAGATTGTACAGGAGGTGGAGGAGCCCTGTCTGGAAACCCAAGGGCTCGCTTTTAAATATATTTTTTTCAAAATATCTATAAAAGAGAAGTGGATTGAAAATCATCTTCAAGCATTAGAAAAAGATGGTGGGCAGTGGTGCACTGATGGTTTGGAGAGCAGTAGGGACCTCGGGGGTGCAGAGGGTGATGTAGTGGGAGTAGTGGGGGCTCTGTAAGATGCGTGGCTCTGCCCCCCGCCCCCAAAGCAGCCTGCTGCCTTTCCCTTGGTGCAGACAGGTTGTCCGGGCAGGGGGCAGATCTGCTGGCCTCGGGATCAGCCCCCCAGGGGCTGTGGGGATGCCTGGTTATGGCACCGGCAGCCCTTGCCTTCTCCTGCAGGCGCAGTCCCAGCGACGGGCTTTCTCAAGCAGAGTGGCATCAACATCGACTCCAAAGGCTTCATTGTGGTAAACAAGGTGAGTCTGGGGGGCAGCCCCTGCCTGGGGGGGAACAGGAGGAGCTGAGTCTGCTCTCCTCCAAAATGAACTTCCCTGGGGCTCCAAACTGCTGTTGCAGGGTCATTTCATCCACCAAAATGCTGGGAGCATCATGCTGGAGCACCTGGGAACCCCCTGCAAGTGAGGGGTTTGCAAATCCCAGCCCTGGATGCTGTGGCTTGGGCCCAGCTCTGAGCTGTCCTGGAATGGTGTGGATGTTTGGAGGGGAAAGAACTGGAGAAAGATCCACCCTTTCGAGGATCCCGAAGGATCTCATCTTTCCTCCCCACCACCAGTGACTCCAATGGGAGCGGTGTTGGTGCTGGTGGGTGGTGTCTGCCATGAGCCAGGAGTATGTTGAGGGGGCTGGGGCTCATTGCTACCCACCCCTGTGCTTATTGCTCATGTGTGCAATCAGCCAGGCTCTGTTTGCAAGCACTGACAGATCCCAGTCTTCTAAGAGGGGCTCCAAGACACCAGTCTGTGTCTTTTCACCAAGTAACCCACTGGCAGAGGGATGCTGTAGGTCCCTGCCTGCATGGTCTGCTCTGAAAGTGAAGAACGCTAAATCAGATCCCACCTGGGGGTCCCACAGCTGAGCAGAGGTTGTCCATGTGCTCGCAGGGGCTGTGGCAGCTCTAGAGCAGATCCCTGTTCCTGTTCGTGTAGGAGGGTGCAAACCCCACTGACGCACACTTCTGCTTTCCCCCTGCAGATGATGCAAACCAACATCCCTGGAGTCTTCGCAGCTGGTGATGCTGTCACGTTCCCGCTGGCCTTGAGGAATAATAAGAAGGTGAACGTCCCTCACTGGCAGATGGCCCATATGCACGGTGGGTGCTTTTCAGTCCCTTCTCTTTGCAACAGCAAATTTCTTATGGAAAAGAGCCTTTTCCAGATCCCCGGGAATTTTCCAAGCCCTCTAGCAAGAGAATGAGACAACTGCCAACAGGGAAACTGGGTAGTTGTCTTAAACATTTTGAAGCATGTGTATTTTATCCTGCCCAATATGCCTTCGTTTGTCAGCCTTCTTGATGTGCATTGCCTAACGATGCCTCGTTACAAACACAGAGGTGCTCAGGGATGGGCTTTTCCAAATGCCTCGTGCTCCCTGACATCTGCAGTTGCTGCAGGAGCCTCATCTTATCCTTGCCCCGGGACACTTAGGAGCTCACATCCTAATATTAGCTCGAGCTCACATCTCCGACTGGGCTGCCCACACCGCCAGGCTGGCCCAGGAACATGAGACTGAGAGCTGAGACCTTTCTCCCCTTCACAGCAGCAAGCCTGGAGACCCTGGCGTGATCGGCTGCCCTTGAGCTTTCCAAGGCCACAACCCTGTGGGGAGGTTGACCTCTGGGTGGGTGGCCTGCGTGAGTGGTTTTGGAACCACCCCTCCGAAGTTAGCCTTTGGACACAGCCCCCCTTTAATGCTGGTCCAGACATGCCTCGGTGTCATGGACTGTACCCTACCAGTCTCCATGCCCTCAGGGGGTTTATCCATCCCATCCCCGTTTGCAGTGGGAGCTCAGAAAGCTCTCAGCCCTGTCGCTGCTGCAGAAGTTGGGTTGCAACAGGCTCATGAGCACATCGCTCATGCCAGTGGAGGAGACGAGTCAGGAGGAGCTGCACTGCTGGGGGGACTCTGGGCCCAGCCTCGGACGATGCAATGCATTTCCTTCTTGGTGCTTGGTGCTCTGTGTTTGGGTTTTTCCGCCTAAGCAGAAGGTCTTGGTTTCCCTGTACTCTGGGACTGGAGGTATCGACGCTGTGCTGCAACCTGAGGGCAGACCACAACGCTTGCCCCAGCGCGGAGCTTCGCCGCTTATTCTGCTGCTTCTCTCTTCCAGGCCGAATAGCCGCGCTGAACATGCTGGCCCACGGCATGGAGATCAGCACGGTCCCGTATTTGTGGACTGCTATGTTCGGGAAGAGCATCCGATATGCGGGTAAGGGGCTCCCCAGGGCTGCTGTAGAGTTTGTGCTGGTGGAGATGTCCCGGGATAGAGAAGTCACAGCCATCTCCCTCGCTGTGGACCCTCCGTGGCAGCCTCTGCCTCGGGTCTGCTCCCCTTCCCGGCTCCTGAGGGTTTTAGTATCTCCTCCGAAACCTGTCTGATCCTGGCTGGGGGGTGCAGGGCCAGAGGGATGGCTGTGGGCACAAGGGATGGCCCAGCATGGACAGAGACGGTCTCCCTGAACCTCTCTGAACAAAACGGGGTGCTTTTTGGTACCCTCACCTTCTGGTGCTGGTCTCTTGGTAACTGCAGGACACAATTTGTGTAGCTCTGGGTTGAAACTCTGTCTTACGGCCTAGAGATAGATCCAGGAGAATTGTTGCTGAATCCACTTCTTCTCTGCCTTCCAGGCCACGGGGAAGGATTTGATGATGTTGTCATTCAGGGAGATTTAGATGAACTGAAGTTTGTGGCATTCTATACCAAGTAAGTGTTTCTCCATGTTCCTACACAGGCATTCACCCAAACTTGTTTCGCTAGACTGGAAAATATTTTTGCCACAGATTCTGTCAGTTGGTTTTGTTCCTCTCCGGACACTGAGGTTGCAAGACATTAGTAAAATGCCCCAGAAAAATGATGTGCTAAGCATAATGCAAGTTAAACTGGTCTTTGGACTTAATGTCTCTGCCAGATGTAAGCACTTTGTCTGTTCACATAGTGTCTGAGAGCAGATAATGGCTTCTATTAATTTGTTGCTGGCAATTCCCATCAAAGATTTCCTTCCCATCACATCACTGTGTTAATGATTTGTGACCAGGGCTGGACTGAGAGCTCAGACATCACCATTTCTGCTCCTGGTTTGACACATTCAGCTCAAAAAAACTCTTCTGTTAACAAGCTGTGATGGTTAGAAAGAGTTCAGGAGCTTTCGTTAAACCTGTAGCGAAACCCAGCTCTCCCCAGGCTGGGAGCCTACCTGGGAATATTTTCCTGAGATGTGTTGCCTCTGCTGTTCTTGAGCCATGCTGGCTGTTTAGACTGGCAAGACCATGAATTTATCCCCAAAATATTTACTGCTGTTTATTCTTTTGTTGCCTTTGTTCCATCCCAATCTGAAATCAATGACCACAGAGCCGCCTCATGGCTGGAGATGGAGGGGATTTCTTCAAGTGTTTTCTAATATTAAGGATGGGGAGAGTGAAACCAAGGAAGTGAAGGTCTGCCTGGCTCAGCAATCAAACTCGTTGGCAGCAGGGATCGGGAGGCAGCGCTGGGCAGGCACCAGCTCTGCTCTGCAGAGATCATCTCAGCAGGGCTCGCTGCCCCTCTGTCCCTTGCCCAGTGTCCCTCACAGCCTCCCCTCTGCATCCCCCTCCCTGAGGGTGGCTGCTTGCCCCCATGGCTCCAGGAAGGAGCCTGGCAGTTGGATGTGTCCATCGGGTTTGGAGAGGCACAGGGCTCACTTTATCACCCCGTGGCACCAGCCAGCTGGGTCACTGGCACTCGCCCTCCTTCTCCTGGTGCCTGTGCACCTCAGATAAAAACCTGCTGCAGGCACTGGGGTGCCAGCAGGTGCTGGAGCACATGGACACACCTCTGGGCTCACTAGCACCGTGGCCAAAATCGCCTGAAAGGGTGGGTTTGTGCAAGGCACCACCTGTGCTGGGGAGAGCTGCTGCAAGGGGACATTCCCCTTCTATAGCCACAGCCACGGGTCTATCACTCCCCACCCTCTTGCTGTTCTGAAGTGCATTTAAATCACATAACTCTCAAAGCAGCGTTTAAAAATACACAGTTTGCTTAGTGACTGTGAACCAGTGGAAGATAAAAACCCATTTTCGGCAGTTTTGCTGCAGTGATTTGCAGAGTTGTATGTACTTTTGCCCCTGCATCCCCTGTGAAGCCACTCCACTGCTGCTATGTTGCCCTGTCTCGGGTCCGCTGGCCTCGCTGGCAGTCCCCTGGGTGCAGCATTACGGGGTCGAGCATCCACAAACCGCACTGGCACACATTTCTTTCCAGCATGTAATTTTCTTTGAATCCTCTGTTCCTCCTTTCCATACCAGAGCATTTAGCTCTTCATCCCAGCCCTAATTAGAAAGGAAATGTCAGATTGCTTTAATTAAACATCTGTAGAGCCTGTTCAAAAGGAAAGCCCTGAGCAAGGTGCATAATCCCTGCTCTGTGCAGCGGCCCCATGCTCAGCAGACCTGCCGGCACGCAGCAAAGCTGGGCTCGGTGGGCAGCAGCTCCCTGGCGGGGGTCCGCCGCTAAGCGCCGTGTTGTTCTGCTGCTCAGGAGGAGCTCCTGGAGATGGCTTTTGGGTACCAGGACGGCATCCCGCGCTGAGAGCCGGAGGTACTGGGGGAGTGCAGGCTGGCAGGGGGCTGACCAGTGCATCTCCTGCTGCTTTGCTGAGCTGTAACCAAGCCCCCGTCTTTGCATCTGTGAGAGGCCACCGGGAGCATTTCTTCCTCTTTTTCTCATTTGGTGATAGTTCTTCTGGTTGGTGCTTTTGGACTGAGGACTCTGTCCCAAATTGACCATCCCCTTCTGCTTCCTTCTGCCATGCTCACCCAATGGTTTGGACTCTTCTCCTCCTGGTGCGCCCTGTCTTGGCTGTTGCATGAACCACTGGTGGTTCCCACTCCTGGAGCCTGTCTTCATCATTGACTTTTACAATAAGGCTCTTTTTTCCCCAGAGTTTGAAGAAGAAAGCTGTTTACTTATCCCTGTTCAGGGCTGTGTGACATGTGGAGGGGTCAGCGTGAGGCCCTGTGCCAGGAGGTGTATGGGACGGTGCTCTGCAGATGGGACCCTGCGTTCACCGCAGCACCTCAGCCAGAACAGACCAATGTCTTCCCACCCCTGAGACCCTGGAGATCTTGGGAGATACAGGGAATTGCTGTGGTTGTCATCTTCACGGTTCCCCACTTTTGTTGCACTGAACCCTGCAGAGGAAGGGACACGTTGTAGACACGGTGCGCATCCACAGCACTCCATCTTCCCTCAGCCTTTACGCCAAGAATTCTGGTTGCTCCAGACCCCAGGTTCAGGAAGGGCACTCTTGCTGCCTCTGAAGAGCTTTTGAAAAAGAAGCTTCCCCATCTGTCAGACAAAATGTTTAAAAGCAACTGCTGATGTGGGGATGTTTCAGCTCACCAGTGCCCCATGAGTTATTTCACAAAAGGACCAGCTCCCCACTGATGGAAATGTTTGGGCTGCATTCCCGGGTGGTCGTGTCAGCACTGGCTGGGCTTGAGGCTGAGTTGGTGGGTGACTGGTGGGATTACATCTTCCTTTCCTTTCTCTTGCATGCTTTTGGTTATTCATTCCCTTGGAACGGCGCATCTCCCCCTGGTTTTGATGGATAGGTCTCTCCAACCACTTCGTGTTTCCCAACTGGGAGCTGCCTGTGCTCAGGAAACCAAATGTAGAAGTTTCAAGACTGTGTGGTATGATGTGAAGGTGGTGCAGAGCCTCCCAGGAGTCCTGAAGCCTCAGCCCCTGTTGTGTGCTGGAGACACCAAGCGATGGTGAAGTAGCCAAGGCCAAGGCCCTGTGTGATGGAAACAACTACCTGTAGGGCCTCCCCGGGATGTGGTTCACAGTGGGATTTTGGCAGTTTGTGTTTCAGGACTTGGGGCCACAGGAGAAGAGGCAATCTGCACTGCTGTGCCATCAGGTACTGCTGCAAGAGTCTTGGAAGGAGACTTCTGTAAAGAAGACTCGTGAGTCCCTGCACATACAATTGGAGTTACACCCCTAGGGAATGGGGTCCTGTCCTGGGGAGAGTGGAGGAACTCGTTTATATCAGATGGGACATCAAGCATCACAACAGAGAAGATGCAGGCTCAGAAAGTAAAAAGCTCTTCTAAATCACAGCAGCAGTCCTCGAACATGACAGCCCAGCAGGCAGTTCAGCTGAACACACACGTGCTTTGTAATCTTCTTGGGTGGTTAATTACCCTCACTGCCTGCCACGGACACCCGTTTTCCGGTGTGAATGTATTTGTTGTCCACATCTGTCTGTTGCTCCTTATTCTCACCTCATCTGCTGGATGGAAGAGCCGCAGGATATCCCCTCTGCTGTAGGTACACATCTCTGCAGTGAGTTAGCGATGCTTGAGATGGGATTTCCAATGGCATCCAAGTCTTGTTCTAGAGCTCCTGGCAATGCAGCAGCTCCCCCTTCCTGCGGCCATTCCTGTGGAGCAGCACCCTGTGCTGGAGCCTGGCTGGTGTCGGTCCCTCTCTGGGTCTGGCTGGTATGGTCTAAGCTGTGGACAAGCTCCAGTGGCTCCAGAGAACATTCTGGGCTCCTGGTCTGCTCTGCACACCTGTGCTCATCCATGGGACAGGGAAGTCAGTCCGCTGCTCCATTTCTGACTTGCTCTCCCTTATTTGTAGTGAGCTTATTTAGGAATCAGAGCCTTTTGCAGTAGATAGTCTTCTGTGATGGAGCTACCCCATGGCTTTGTGGGACAGCTGGGAGAGGTTGCTTCAACTCCCATGGCTCCACAGAGATGAAGCATGGCTTCTGCTCTTCTCCTCTCGGAAAGCAAGTACGTTTCCCCTTTTCCTCCCCGACTGCTCTTTGCTCTGTTGGTCACGGGGTTCTTTGGCAGCGGATTGAAGAGCAGATCTTGATTTGTTGGGTGCTTTTACTCTTCAACTTACTCAACAATATCACCAATGTTTAATATTTTACCCACGCACCTTCTCTGATCTTTACATTGTTTCTCTATTCAGTTATCTATTTATGAGTCATCTCTTGGGTTCTCTTTGAAGATTTATGCTCAGGTTGATCTTTTCAAACCTCAAAACAGAAGAGCCCATTTTTGTTTGCCTTGTGACCTTTAGCCAAAGCTCCTCCAGCATTTTTACATCCTCTTCCCTTCCGCTTCACTTGTTTCCCATTCAGCCTTTGAGGTGGCATTGTGCCACCAGCACTGACGTCCTGGTGGGTAATGGTCAGCCGGACTGGGACGTGCTGCTGGACATCCCATATACGCAGGAGTTTCCTCACTGGGGCTGGTGGGGCACTGGCGTCGGACACTCCAGTTGTCCCGGTGCTTTGGGAGGACCATGCCTGAGGAGCGGCTCGGGGGTGGGGGTCAGGAAGGGGATGTGGAGCAGCACAACCGAGTGTCCCGCAGAGGAATCCTGACCACCCGCCTCTCCACTCCCGTGGTACAGGGCAGCAGCGCATGGATCGCCTGCCCGCATGGCCGCAGCCAATGGGCATCCTTGCTGATGGCCAGGGTTTTATCCACCATCAGGTCCATCTTTGCTGGCGTTTTCCCACAGATGCCAGGGTGGCCAGAGCTGTCTCCGTCCCCTGGGCACCCTAGTGACGCTCACCACGCCAGCATGTGGGCACCAGTGAGACCACAGAGGGACCAGCCTGCAGTGCCAGCTCTGAGCCCTTTCCTGTCCCTTGTCCCCCACTGCTAGCGCAGTCCCCGTGGTGCTCACGCCTTGGGACGGGTCCTGACCCTGGAGCGGGTGTTTCTCTTTCTTTGCTTCCTGCTTCTCTCCAGCATGTTGTTTTTGGGGTGATGGGGTCATGGCCACCCTGGGCTGCCCTAACTGCTCTGCTCTGCTCTGCCTGGCCCTAGGAGCGACGAGGTGATGGCTGTAGCCAGCATGAACTACGACCCTATTGTGTCCAAGGTGGCTGAGGTCCTGGCTGCCGGCAGGACCATCCGAAAGCGTGATGTGGAGTAAGTAGACGCGCTGCAGGAACCAGCAGTGCCAGGGCAGGGGCCGAGCATAGCCATGGGGTGCAGGACAGGGGCTGAGCACCCCAAGGCAGGACTCCAACAGGCACTGGGTAGCTCTTTTCCACTGCTCCCCGCCCTGTAACCTTCTTGCATCTTCCTTCCTGTCCCGCTCACTCCAACCTCTCAGCTGCCTCTCAGCTGCCTCCAGCTCTGGCATCCTGCACACAGGGTGTTTGTCTTTAACACCAGGATCCAAATCCTTACACACGTGATGGGACAGTGGTGCTCACTGCCACCAGGCGCTGGCACATCACCAAGGCGTCACTGCCTGATGCTGGGGTGCCCCTGGGCACCCAGTCAGTTGAGGGGACCTGCAGAGAGGGGCTGGGTGTGCAGCCTGTGCACAACACTCTGCAAGAGCATAACCCGGAGAGCTCACGGTGCCAGGACACCAGCCCTTGGTGTCTCAGCCTCCAGTTCATTGGGGTGTAGATTGTAGACAAAGTGCATTTTTTTTCCCTTCACTTTGTTTTTAAGACTTTGCACAGGAAAGAGAGCGTGCAGAGTGTGGGTGCAGAACATGGTGTGCTGGAAGGCAAACACTAGGGAGGTGACAACAGCCAGGAAGGAGCCTTTAGAGTGGGAATCAGAGCTGAGGGAGGAATCTGGGTCCCTGTCCCTGGGGTGTTTCCACATCTGGAATAAAAGCAGACTTTTTCAAAAGCCTGGGGAGAGAAGCACTCCCAGTCTCCAGGCAGCCCCAAGCCAGCTCAGACACCCCGGGCACCCCTGGGATGGGGAACATGTCAAGGATCCACCCAGCCACCAGTGACCGGGGCAGGGCTGGGTCCATCCTCTCCGATACCTTGGGAGGTGGTTGCTGGCTGCCCAGTTTGCAGCTGGGTGGGAGGTGGCATCTCATGGGCAGCCCAGCAGTGGGGGGAGCTGCTGGCCTCCACGGTGGAGCTCAGCAAGCCTGGAGGAAGCCAGACCGCCTAAACCTGAATGTCTTTTCTCTCTCTGTCTCCTGCTGCTTTCACACCTTTTAGGCTGTTTGTCCGTCACGGCAAGTATGTTCGGTTTGGGGTCCCGGGTGTGAAGGGCTGGCAGGGGAGGGACAGCCAGCCCCCTGCTTGGGCTGTGTCCCTAATTCCTGGGCGGGGGGGGACACTGGTTACGGCTGCATGCTTGCTTTTCAGCCACCCCCCCGCAGGGTGTGATGCTGCTGTGCTGGGTGGTGGGGCTGCGGGTGGCAGGAGCTGCACCGGGGCTGGGTGGGCATGGCTGCTACATCCCCTTTTCAGGGTGCTGGTGCACTGATCTGCTGGGAACAGGCAGCTGCCTTCTGGCTGGAACCCCGCTCAGCTGGGGAGGTGGCTGCCATTCAGTGGCTTTCCATGAATTTTCAGCTGAATGCCAGAAGGCCTTGTTTATAGATAGAAAAATAGTTTGAACACAGTTTTACATGGAACTGAGGACCTGCAAATGAGTGTTTGGACAGTTTTAGTGACATGTGAGTGAGGGCTCAGGTGTCCCGTGTGAGGAAAGGGTGCTGCCATCCTGCCCGGGCTGGCTGTGCCTCTGCGCCGAGCAGCACCGGTGCTGCCGGGGTGGGGACCGATGACCGGACGAGCGCCGAGGGCAGCGCCCAGGCACACCGAGCACGTTTGCGTGTGCACGCTGGCAGACATCTCACAGCGCTGCTGGTTTTTTTCTCTTTCTTAGGACTGGAGATATGTCCTGGCTAACTGGGAAAGGCTCCTAACGCTGCTGGCGGCTGCGCCCTCCTGATGCTGCACTCGCTGTGGGGAGACAGGATGGCAGCTCCACAGACAAGGGGGAACACCACAGCTGAGTCATTTCCCTTTGAGACTTGGATGCACCCAGCGTCTGTCACTGCGCACTTACCTTCCCAGCAGACCACCACCAGCTCCTCTGCCCCAGTGCCTACCAGGCTGGGGCTCTGCTGTTGCAATTCCCGTGGAACACTGGAAAAGCAGCCCCCAGAGCGCGGGGTTTGGCACTGGCACGGGCGCTGTGTGGCTGAGGATGCTGCCGACGGGCCAGGGGGTCCCCAGGCAGGTCTGCCCCAAGCACATCCCTCACCCCCGTAAACAGTGCGAGTGCCTTTTGTTGCTCCCTGTGCTTTCAAGCATGTTGCCCCTTCCCAAAACCTCTCCGCTCCCAGCAGAGCTCTGATGCGCATCCCCACAGAGCCTGACATCTGCTCCCTCGCCACATGGCTGCAGCGCTTGCCGCAGCTCTCCCCATGCCCACCCACCCTGCGGAGCTCCTGGGGGGGACAGGGAGATGGGGTCTCACCGGGTGGTCTCTGTACAGCCTGTGGTTGTGTTTTGCATTCTCCCTTCTCCGGGCTGGTTGCCCCGTTCAGGCCCCCCAGCAGAGGTGGGTCCCTGCCCAAGCCGAGGGCTCTGGAGCTCATCGGTCCCCGTCCCAGCACCCGCAGCATCTCCCCATCTCTCAGGGCTCGGTTTGGCCTTGGGCACTGGCAGCTCTCGTCGGTCCCTGGGGTGCAGAGCGGGGCTCCCTGCAGAGGTGCAACAGCTGGACTGCAGCCCCCGGGCTTGGTGGCTGTCCTTCCAGCCAGCCTTGTGATGTCTCTCTCCTTAACAATTATCACAGAAGTAGTACTGCTGCTGAAATGTTACTCAAGGAAAAGTAGCCAGAGGAGTATTTCGTCATTCATTCCTCCTGTTGCCTAGTGCCAATGCTGCATTTCTCATCTCAGCTTTCCATGTCAGTGCTCTGCTGTCGTGTTTTCTGCCCCTTGCTGGAAGAAGAGCATTATCTCCAGCTCAGGAGTGGACCTGGCCAGCCCACAGCCCTGTGTCCATCAGCCCAGCAGAGCTGGGGGGCAAGAACCCCCCTTGGAGAGCCTCCAGTGCTCTGTCCTGGGGGAAGGTTCTTCCCCAGCAGTCAGTGTTTTACCCTGAGCCCAAAGCAAGAGGATTTATATTTTTAATTTGATTCACCCCCTATAAATTAAAAATGTACTATTGGGATCTGGATCATCTCTGATTCCTTCCAAGGCCTTGGGTCACCTCTGCAGGTCAGCTGGGTGGTGCAAGCACCTCTTGTGTGGAGGCTTCCCACTTGCATCCAGCTCACCTGTATTGATTTCCAGACTTCCTGGTCTGTGCCCTGTAAAAACGTCACCAGTCGTCTGTCATGTCTTCAGCTGGTCTCTTCTGGTTTCCCTGCAAGGTTTTTCCCAGGTGGTGTGACCAGAGGGGACGGTAGGCAGGGATGTGCATGCTCCAGCACACGGCGATGAACAGGGTCTGCTTCTTGAACCGTTATGTATCTGCTGGATCCACAAAGGGATGTGAACTCGCAAGTCTCATCTTAGGTCCCAAAAGGCAAATGTCGATGTCCCTGTCCCCACTGCAGCACGGGTGAGGACTTCCTCTGAGGGCAGAGGTGGCCAAGGCTGCTCAGCTCCCTCTGCCCCGGGCAGGGCCCTTGCAGAGGGGCCGGGGCTGTGCACGCTGCCCAGGTGCAGGCAGCTGCCAACCAAGGCTGCTGCCCCGGCTCGGCACGCTCAGGGGGGAGAGGTGGCTTTGCAGCCTGTGTCTGGTTAGTGGGATGGTCAGAGTCTGCTTCAGCAGGTCCCCAGAGGACCCGGCTGGAGGTGCCTGGGGACACTGGGGCACCACACAGTGACACCCCCTGCAGCTCTGTGGTTTTCCCCTGGGCTCTGGCACACCCTCCACAGTGGGTAAGACTGGCAGCTCTCACACCCCACATACTCCCCCAGCACAACTTGGCTGAGCTTTTCCAAGGCCTCTGCCTTCCTGCTCACCCAAAGGCTTGGCATCCTCTGGAGTCCTCCTGGGCAGATTGGCAGGGCACTTTGTGTTTTGGGAAGATGCCCTGTGACTCCTTCACCTCTGCTGGTGCCTCACCCAGTGTCAGGCATGAGCCATCCACAGTTGGCATCACTCCCATGTTCACGGGGCTGAAGACCATACAGGGGCTGAGGAAGGACCTTCTGCCCCAGCTTATGGCTGCAGTGTGGGGAACAAGTCCCATTCCCCCTTTTTACAGAGGAGCTGTTTTAGCCAGGGCTGGGAGCATCACCCCATGACACAAGAAACCCCAGTCAGCGGCATGGCTTTCCTGAGGACACGTGCCAGGTCATGGGCAGGGCTGCCAGCATAGCTGGGCACCCTGACACCGACCTGCGGGCACTGCTCCTCTGCACGGGGTGGGATGGTGTTGGACCCCCTGTCCAGTGCCTCAGCATGTCCTGGAGCTGGGCAGGGCTGGGTTGTCTCCTCTGCCACCTCTCCAGGCACATCTTGCAACATCCCATGCCAAGACAGAAAGTTTCCAGCCCTTCTTAAGAAACTGCCCATTCCCACTGGGAACAAGCACCGTTAGCTAAAACCAGCTGGGGCACATGCAACTTGTTAGTGATCCCCAGCTGCATTGCCCCATCACATTTAGCTTCACCAGATTGTCCAGGTGTCTTCTAGGTTGCTCAGCTGTGTTGCCCACATAGAGGTGATGCCCCCAGACCCAGAGCTCTCCACCAGCTCCTGCTCCTCAGATGCTGGGCTTTGCCTCTCCCTGCCTGCATCTCACCCCATGTGCTGGCAGGACCTGGGGAGCCTCGTGGTGGACACAGCACACCTTCCCTTCCCACACACCCAAGAACCCCTCCGGACATCTCGTTGCAGCATTGCACCGGGTGACACGTTTATGTTTAGTTCTCTTGTGCCCTAAGCCTTCGTTTAAAAAAATCACTGCTCCTCCCAAGGTGGTTTCCCAGCCATTAAGTATGGCCTCACCCTTCATCTGTCCATCTCTGCCCTGGCTTTCGCACCTTGCATGTTGCTTGGGTGAACGTTTCCTCTTCAGGTACTGGCATTTACTCCTCACTTTGCTCCTTCTTACTGCCTCCAAGGAGGTCTGCTAATACAAATAGCTGCTCCTTCCTTTGCTGCAGTGGCACGCTTGTCCCCCTGTCCCATGGGCTGGCTGCCCTTGTCTCGGCTAGAACTGGGCTGAGCTGAATGGTGGTGGCAAACCATCTCCAGGAAGGTCTTCCAAGTGTCACTTCTGAGGCTGGGAGATGTTCAGTGTTACAGCTGTGGCCAAACACCCTCCCTGAGGCAGCATCTCACCAGTGGCATCTTCAGATGTCTTGTGCAGGCACGGTCAAATAGACCAGAAGGACCTCATGGGCCTTTCTGCTCATCCACTGTCCCGTCTTAGCTCAGGTCCTTATCTAATAGCAGGCCAATGCTTATAGCAAGGTCTGTTTTTTTCCACACTTGGTTAGATTTTGCTGTGAAATCCACTTTACATAGGTTTATGGGTTGGGTTTTTTCAGCAGTACTGTCAGGACAGGGGAGCAGCTGCCCTGAGGCAGGCTGTGGGCCACACTGTGGTGGCACAGCTGCTCAGCACTGCTGCAGAAAGGACATGCACCCTGGGCTGTGCTCACAGCACAGACCTGCCTTAGGAGACCAGCTCCTGGTGCGTGGAAGCCCTTGATGGACTTCAGCCAGTCACGCGTCGGTCTAACCACACTTTCAGCCCCAGGTGTTTGAAGGTTGTTTTTTTTTTTTAGCAGCATATGCCAATGAGCTTTGCAGCTTCATTTTGGCTTTATCAAGCAGAAGAATCCTCTTTTTATTTGGTTTCTCATGTCCTTTGCCAGTGCTTGGCCCTTAAGGACCACATTTACAGTATTCTGTCCCAATATCTGCAGCACCTTCTGGGATGGGTCAGAGGCTGAAGATCATGAGGTGAGGCCATGGCCTGTTGGGTAGGACTAACTGTAAAGGTCCCAAAGCACCATCCCCTTCCCCTGCTAGTCACCTCTGGCTCGACCAACCTCTCACACACCCTGTCCCCCACTGCTCTCCTCAGGACCCCCGAGCCTGGATGGCGCTTGGGGATGCTGAGCAGTGTGGAGACCCCCAGGGTCGGCCCTTAGCAGGGAAGCTCAGAGTGATGGGTAAAATGCTCCATGAGTCTGGAGGCTTTGAAGAAGCATTTGTTGCAAATAGCACCATCCCCTTCCTGGCATCCTCGTCTGTGGGAGTTTGGAGCAATAATTACATGGATACAACCTGGCTGGGAGAGGGTGCAGCGGAGCAAAGCACTGCCCGCAGGGTGTGTGGGCTGGGGACGCCGCCGTGAGCCCATCACGGGGCTGGGTACAACCTGCTGCTCACCCCTGCACGCGGCTGCGGAGCGGAGACGCTCTGTATCCTTGCGGCTCCTGCGTGGGCTTGGCGTCCCAGGGCGGGGGAATTCTCCTTCCCACATCCTCCTCCCGGCTCAGCACCCCTGACCCCAGGGAGCCAATGACCGGGTGGCCTCGTGCATTAGCCCAACCTGTCATCCCGCTAATTACCTTCTGGCTAATCCCAGCCAAGCCCGGGTAGGGGAAGCAGGGCTCGGCTGCTGGCCATGGCTGCGCACACCCCTCTGCCCCGCCACCTCCGCCGGAGCTTGGCAGCGTTCAGCGGTTCCCTCTTCATCAACAACAAGACGCGGGACAGTGGCGCTGCCCACACCTACCACCCAGGTACGGGCAGCGGGGCTCGGCGGCAGAGGGGTGTGGGGAGGGGGTTGCTGTTGCTTTATCACCACAAGCTTGCTCAGCACATCACCAAAGCACCTGGGTGCCTCTGAGCCAGGAACACCTGAAGGGTCCCTACACCCACCCACCGATGAGGGGGAGCAATAATAAATGCATTTGCTGCAAACTGCCATTCTTGCTACCCAGCCATCCCCCCTGGCATGGCGGGGGCCATCGCTCTGCCCTCTGCGAGGCAGGGGCTCCCTCGGGGCAGCGAAACCCTGGGGGTGCTGGGCAGCCCTGCCCACCCCTGCCTGCCCTGCCTAGCCCACGAGGTGCTGGCCAGCCTGCCCCTCCAGATGATGCTCTACTTCAACGTCTACTACTTCCCGGTCTGGTGCCTGGCTGAGGGGATAATGCTGCAGCTGAAGGTACCGCCCCGTGGGGCACGTGGGCACACAGGGGCCATGCTGAGCGGGGGAGAGGGGAACCCTCTTCAAAATTAATGGGTCCACACACACACATGACCAAAACGCCCTGTCCCCCACAAGACGACTTGCCTCCGGCTCCCAGAAATGGAAATCCTGAGAACAACCACTGAACAGGGCAGGGAAGGTTAAACCGGGAAGGCAGAGTGGGCAGGGCTGGGCAGCAGCTGAGGTGGGAGCTGGCAGGGCATGGGGCACTGGGGACAGGGCAAAGGGGACGGGAGGTGGGCGCAGGGAGCTGGGAAACTGGGCCTGGAGAGCTGGGCACGGGGTGCAGGGCTGGCTGGGACGAGGCCCTGCCCCCATTACAGTACCACCTGCTGCCTTGGCACTACCAGTTCCTGCTGGTCGCTGCCTTCCTCATCCTCTCGGTGGCTGAGGGCTCCCGTCTCTACCTGGGCTACGTGGGGAACCTGCAGGAGAAGGTAAGCACCATCCCCCCGCCCCGGCCCAAGCCCCCGTGCTTGGCCAGGGACGGCCATAGCTGTGGCTACGCTGGACGCCCCCTTGCTCAGGACCCAAGAGCCCGTCGCTGCCTGTTCCTGTTGGACTCCTGCCGGGAGCTGTCCCGGGAGGGAAGCGCGGGTGCAGGCAGGACCTGGGGGCAGGGGACGAAGGGGACCCACTCGCTCTCCTGCCACATCCCTCCCTGTGCTGTGGGTGCGACGCTGCAGCATCCGACCATATCCAGGCACGGCCCCGGTACCCGGGTGCCTCCACCGCAGGGGGCTCCTGGGGCGGAGAGAGCCCCCCAGGCCAGGCCTGGCTCTGCGCCCCAGCTCAGCGGGCTCTGCTCCTGCAGGTGCCCGAGCTGGCCGGGTTCCTCCTCCTCTCCTTCCTGATCCAGCTCCCGCTCCTGCTCTTCCTGCTGACGGACAGCCGCGTCATCCTCCTGCCGCTGGAGCTGGCCCTGCACAGCCTCCTCCTGGCCTTCCTCGTCGCCGAGATGGCGGCCGCCTTCCTGGCCTTGAAGACCATGAGCAAGCAGCTGGCGGCACAGTTCTACCTGCGGCAGTTGAAGGTGGGCAGCTGAGGAGGGCTGCCCGGCCGCGCCACCCCACCCAGTCAGGCCCAGCAGGGAGCATTAAACGGTGCTGGGACCTCCACTGCGCCTCCACGCTGTGTTTTTGAGTTTGCGGGGTTCCTGGAGCACCCCACGGGCCCAGACCCGGGTGGTCCCAGCCCTGGGCCAGGCTGACCGAGCCCGGAGCAGGGTTCAGCACCTCCCAAACACCCAGGCTCAGCCCAGGGCTGCGCTTGTCCTCACCGAGCATCAGCCCGGGCAGAGGGCAGGACCCGGGGGCGCAGGCGGCACTGCACCCCCCAGCAAGCACCAGCCCAGGGCTGCTGCCTTAAGATCAGCTCTTAAACCCTCCCCGAGCACAGCCCAAGTGGAGGAGGGGGCAGAGCACAGCCCTGCTGCTCCCAGGGGAGCCCCGGAGGATGCGGGCGGCTCCTGAGGCCCCCCCAGCTGAAGGGTGCAGGGTGCTGCGAGGCGCCAGCGGCACCACCCGACCTTCGCAGCCAGCCCCAGGGCTGCAGACAGAGCAGAGCCACCTCCCACTTTCTGAACAGCTTTATTGTGTCGCATCCCTGTTTTTCACGGGAAATCGAGGCCCACAGCCACCTGGAACGTGAGTGAGCGCAAAGTGCTTTCAGGCTCTGGTGCGGAGCGCGGGCCAGCCGCTCCCCAGCGAGGTGGAGCTCCTGCAGCAGGGCTCTGCTCCCTGGCGCTGGGAGCTGCACAGCCTGGTGCTCCACGAGCCAAGAACTTCTGCCGATGCAAATATTTCTCCAGGAAAGGCAGATCCCAACCCCAGCAGCGCACACTCAGGCCAGGAGAACTGGGCCACCTCCACCTGGGTTCCGGCCGTGCCCCCACTGCATCTACCCGGAGGCTGCTCCGCAGGGAAGGGTGCTCGTGGCGGAGCATTCCCCACCGCCCTAAGCTGCAGCCTCGGTCTTACCTTTAGGGGGTTTTGCCTGCAAAATGAACGGGGGGCATCTCAGTTTACTAGAGACAAGGGCACAGCCCAGGTGGGCAGTCCTGCACTGCTCTGCTCGGTCCCATGCGACCAGATTCATTGTTGGAGACCCCCACCCTGCCTGTGATTTGAGATCAGGCCTTAGGAACAACTTTCTCCCCCCCAGTAGGAGGGTGCAGCTCACTGGGAGCTAGGGGATCTCTGTCCTCAGGTTTCTAAGACTTGGCCAGATAAAGCCAAAGCCGACCCAAGCTGGGGCTGGCAGCTCTCCTGCTCTGCAGGGATCTCCCAGCCCACACCCTGCAACTGCCCGATTCACCAGGGCTGGGCAGCGCCAAAGCCAGAATCACCCACAGCAGGAAAACCTGTCACTGAGCTGACACGGCAGCAGGGCACACGCTGAAGAGCTGCCCCCTCTCCACTCGGAGTGGAGCCACATTCAGTTTGGAGGAGGGTGAATACACATGGAGCTGGGTCAGGTTTCTAGTAAGGCCCCCTCAGGGACTCCCTGCTGTCTAACAGAAGCTGAGACTGTGGTACAGCTTTCCCTCCAGCCTGGGCACCAGTTGGGTCCCTCTCCTCCACGCTGCTGCCTGTTGTCATTAACCTTGTAAGAGTTTAATCTCTGTCAGGTTCAGCTCAGACCAGCCACCAAGCCCAAGAGTTGAAGACTAAGAACCACTCCACTGGGGTTTTCTCAGATTTGGTTGAACTGAGTTTTAACCAAGGGACAGAAAATAATTAAATCTGCCTGCAAAGCTTCACTCCAACCTCATCTCTCCAAAGCGGCCCCATCCTTACCTCCTCGAACTTCTCCTTCCAGTAGAAGTCAGCCTTCGCATCCAGGTAGAGCAGAACGAGGTCACAGACCACCGTGGCCTGGAGACAAAAAGGCAGCAGGGCAGTCAGCACCGAAAGCTTCCACAGCAGCGCCAGCCCTCTGCCCCGGCTCCCACCGAGCCCTGCAGCGGGCCAGACTCCAGCACCTGGCCAGAGCTGGGGGCCACGAGCCCAACCAGCCTCCAGCCTAGGCCACCCAGCCAGGTCCTGTTTGAGCCAGGCTGCTGCCGTTAGCTGCGCAGGATCAGCTGGCTGCAACACAGGGGTGCAGGGTGAGGGCTGGTCCAGCGCGGGGCCGCTGCCGCAGCCGCGGAAGGGACTGGGATGAGCACGTCTGGGAGGAAAGAGGGGGCAGGAGGGGGAGCCCAGGCTGCCCGTTACTCTGCTGGAAGGGAAGAGCCACAGAAGTGCTCTACAAGGGGCTGCCTCATCTCGATGACAGCAATGCCACGTCCCTGCTGGAGCCAGACACCGGCTGCCTTTAGAGTCAGGGGAGAAGCACAGAGAGGAAGCGTGCTCTGCTGCTGGCCGAGACAGCTGAGCAGCCTGGCCAGCAACAGCCCAGCGATGCGCCTTCCCAGGGCCAACACGACACCCGGCCTCCACGAGGTGTGCCCCAACAGTGCTCAGGATCCACAGTCTGGCAGTGTCATTGCCGCTAACGAGCGCAAACAGCAAAACGGGAGCTAACACCCTGCCAGACGTTCTCCCCTCCCTGGCAGACATCCAGGAAGCCTTGCACCCAGGCAGGCGGGCCAGGGAAACGACAAGTGCTGAATCCCAACCCACAAATGGGAGGAAAAGAGCGTATCTGGAGTACTCACGGCACCAAAGAACGCGATGCCGGTGCCGAAGCTCACGGCAGCAGGAATTATGCTGAACTTCCCGGCCTGGTGAGAAACAGTGGGTAGACAGCGGTGAGAGGGCTGTGGGACAAGCCCCGCTGGCCAGCATGCTTAAAGCCAAGGAGGTGCTGGAGGAAACTGGGGTCATTTTTCTGTGCCCAGCTGTAGGAACCTGACTGCTTTTGCCTTGACTGAAAACCCTGCTGGCTGCTGAAGGGATTGAGGCAGCTTGTGACTCAGTGGCAGCAGCGGTTACTGTGGGCACAGCAAGAGTCTCCTCTTGCTGCAGGACCCCAGCAGCTGCCACCCACAGAACTACATCCCAGCAAACAGTGTCCCTCTGCTCAAATGAGTCTGGTATCTCTGAGGAAAGATTTTTCGGGTTCCTGTCTCTCTCCTGGCTATTCTTTCCTGCTCCACACACCTCCCGGGCCTGGTCTCACTACCCAGAAGCTCTTCAGGTGAAAAGGCCACTGCTAAGCATGACAGACCAGCTGCGGACATCTCACAGGGCAGCAAATCCTCTCAGCACAGGCTCCATCTTGCACAGTTAAGTACTGAGTTTGTCAGTGATGCTGCACAGAGTAGCATCAGCCATAATCATGCTCATGCCTTTTCTCCCCAAGGGTACAGTAATCAAGAAGGGATTAATTGTCTATGTTCAGAGAAGTCCAGGCTGATCTTTGCCAGAGTGCTCCCACCACAAGACCCTCGGAGATGCCCACAGGCCCTCTGCCCAGACAAGCTCACCTTGCCTACGGGGCCCAGCACGTCACAACACCCATGGCAGATCCCAGCGAGAGAACCCTCCCTGCTCAGGGCGTTACAAGACCTTTCTCTTCAAATGGGAGAGACCACTTTTTCCTGCTCTGCTTGGAAAACTCTGGAAAGAGGTGAAGAGCTCAGCGGGGTGGGGAGAAGCGATGCCAGCAGGAAGCTAGGGAGCAGGGAGAGGAGTCAGCCCCGGTGACAAGGCTGCCAGGGCTGTGCACGCAGGGTCTGCAGGGGAGACAGTACCTGGCCGTGCACGGAGATGTCAAAGCGGATGCCGTAGAGTTTCAGCAGGTTCCGGAAGAGCCGCCGCTGTGAGTCCCAGTAGTAGGAGGCAGTTCTGCAGGAGACATTGGATGTGGGTCAGAAAGCCACGGCAGCTCTGTGCAGGCCATGAGGGAAGAGGGCTGCCAGCACCCTACAACTGCTGGGGCTACCGTGTGCCTGCACGCACCTCGTGTCCTCCAGCCGGCTGGGGTGTGGGTGAGGCACGTGCTGCCATGACTCGTGACTGGCATCAGCAGTGGGGCATCAGTGCCCACCCAGCACCCAGCCCAGGGTCACTGGGAGCACACAGCTCCCAGTGCGTCCAGTGCAGGGTCAGCACAGGTGCGGGCAGCCCCAGGTCCCTGCCCTCAGGCAGGTAATGCCTTGCACAGCTCCAAACAGAGCAGAGCTACAAGGTGTGGGAACTGCCACGGCACCCTGGTACTGACAGACCCTGTGCTGAGTTACCACATCCCCTTGTCCCTGCTGCTCCTTTCAGAACATCGATCAGGAAAACTGAGATCTCAAACAATTGCCATGTGCTGAACCCACAGGCCCACGTGGCCACTGTCCCAGCATCCTCACCTAAAATTGTACCTCCTGTCCTGCAGGCTGAAAGAGTACTGTGGCTGGCACTGGGCAGCAGGGTGATCCAGGTCACAGTCCCACTCGATGCGAACTCCAATGCTCCCCCCCTGCGTAACACATTTTATTCCAGGAGAAGCACAGGATCAGATTTGCCAAGTTCTTTCCTGTGCAGACATTCACGGATCACACATTCCCTTAGCATTTCAGGGATCATCCTGTCCCCCACCCCTTGTCCACATCCTCGGGAATTTAGTCATCTTCCATACTTTTAAAAAAACAAGTACCAGCAGTGCAAGGTCTCCAAAGGTCTCTCCAGCTGCCTCCACCATGTCACGGACACGGAAGACAGGACAGGAAGGGTTGAAGAATGGATCGTATGTGCAGCTCTTGAAATAGGTGGGGTCATTGGTTTGCAAAGTATTGCACCTGAGACAGGAGACAGAGAGAGAAGGGGAGCCATCATGGGTGGAGTGGGGTGTGGGAGGTCAGGAAGCCCTGCTGCAGGACTGAAAAGGGGACCCTCCCGCTGGAGCAGGACCACTGATGCTCCTGCTCTGGGGGGGGGAGACAGTCGCTGCCTCTCCTAAAGCCTCAGTTGGAGAGAGGGTGGAGGGAAACCAGCCTGGAGGAATCACACATAGAGTTATCACCCTTTACAGCACCTGCCATGGTCCTTCCCCTCCCAGCTCCTCTCCTCCACCTCTGCCTTTGTGCTTCTTTCTTCCCCAGCACCCACCTCCTACCGCTGTGAGCTTGAGTCAGTGCTCTAGCGGTGATAGCAGGGGCAGTTCAGCTGCCTCAGGCCAAGCCTCCTGCCAGAATAGGGCAGCACAGTCAGCATGCCTGGGGCTGCGAGGCCAGTGCAGCCCTTTACTGGGCCTCTGTGAAAGCATTTTGCAGGGACTAAAATGCAAAAATACATGGGGTAAACTGAGACCCTGGGGATGACTGGCCTTGCCTGGCTGTCTGTGGTGCTCCAGCCAGGCAGAGGAACACCAGTCCCTCTCTCTGAGGACTCTCCACCCCATTGCTCTTGTATCTGCAAACAGGTGCTGCTGAAGCAACCACTGTTCTCCTGAACGCACCATCCTGAGCTGTAACTACCCGGGCTACCACCTGTCCTGGATGGCACATGGCTTCTTGGACACCTTGGCTGCTCAGCCCCTAGGCAGGCAAGCTCAGTGCAGAGGCTGGACTAGGCTGCATGCACAGTCCACCTGGAGGAGTGTCATACTTACTTGGAGAAGTTAAATTTGGTGAAGTGGACAGTATTTTTTATAAAAAGAGTGAAATTCTCCGCCTCAGCCAGAAGAGGTTTCCTGGAAAACAACCACCAACGAACTCAAATTTTGCACAGCGGCCAAGGCACATCCCCATTCCCCTCGCTCTGCAGTCTCTTCCACAATCCCGGGACTTTGGCTACAATGGACAGTCTCAAGAAACGCTCCTGGTTGAAGTTCTGTGGGCTTAACTGACCGGTAGATCAATGTCAAAGATCTTCCCAAGCCTGGCTGGCCCTTGGGCGAGTATCATCAGGCCCTGGTTACACAAAGCACAGAGGGAAGGAACCAAGGCTCTCAATGCCTGCTGTCCCCTCACCCTGTGCCTTACCTGGGCAGGGTGTTGTTCTCCACAGGACACCAGCCATAGATCTCACAGGTGGAATGGGTGTTGTTGAACATCACACACTTCCCAGTTTTTATCCCTAGAAATAAGACAATGTATATCATTTACTGTTCCTTTTTGAGATGTCTTCTCTGCAGCTCTCTTACTGGGATAGTGCCCTGGCCACAAGCTTGTTCTGGCCTTCTTAAAACCTGAACCACAAAGAAAACCCTGGGATCATCCTCAGTGTTTTCCCCACACAGCAACTTCCTTGTGAAACCTTCCCTCGAGACTAAATGACAGGAGCTGTTTTACAAAGACAAGAAGCTGCTTGCTGCTGTCAGTGCCTGGTCTGTCCAGCGCAGCCCCTCCTGCCCCGTGGCTGCTGGAGCCACCTACTCCCAGGGTGGGAACACAGCGAGCTGGGGCAATCCCACACACAAAGCTTTGGCAAATGACCTCCAGGCGCTGAAATATTCTTTTCCAGCTGAACTCACACGGGCTGCTGATATTAATCAGCATGAAATAAGAGCCAGGTTTTATTACAAAAGGAAAACCTGTCAATCACATGGCACACTGGTTTCAATTCCAGCAACCAACATCAGAAACAAAGCACCCCTGTACTTGCTGTGACAGCGCCTTGTGCCCGCAGCACCTGCGCGCCCAGCCGTGACAGGTCACCGTAAGGTT
The DNA here is from genome assembly GCF_031877795.1 of Strix aluco. Taxonomy (NCBI): domain Eukaryota; kingdom Metazoa; phylum Chordata; class Aves; order Strigiformes; family Strigidae; genus Strix; species Strix aluco. The sequence continues at coordinate 16,548,646 of NC_133948.1, read as the reverse complement.
TTGTCAAGAATAAATGGCTGGAGAACACTTCCACACACACCTACAAAAAGCACTGAACTCAGGCAATCAGGCACCTTTGCAGATCCGCTCGCTACCAAACACGAGGAATTAAATGATTTTGGTTTTTTAGCAAAACACCCAGTACCGTTGCCATGAACCACTGAGTTTCCCACGGGACAGTCTGCATCTTCCGTGCACGTCGCATCGAGAACAGAGGGGCTCTGAGAGAGACGGAGAGAAGCGCTGTCACTGCGCTGCCCAGCTGCCCGAGGCCACACGGTCACTCACCCACATTTCTGCGCCGCTGCTTCTGTTTCTCCAAGCACCTCCCAAACGCTTACAGAAGACCTCCACCACATCCAGACCCTGGGCAGCCTCCAGCCAGCGAGGAGAGAGGCACCTCTGAGGACAATCCTTCTCACCTGTCTCCACGCTCCCTGGGGCGCTCCCCTACTCTGCCTCGGAGGCAGAAGAAGCCTCAGGAGCTAGCTCAGACCTTTTGGCTGGGACTGGAACAAGCACAGCTGGGTTCAGGAGGGCCTTAATGGCAGTTCCCATTAAGCACCTTGTAAAGCACCACCACAATTCCCCCAGGGAAGAGCTGAAGAGACCCTAAATACAGCATAAAACAAATTTTACAAGAGACACAGAAAGCTTCACCCTCATTCTGGACCCACCTGATTGCCAAATAGGTGCCATAGGAGCAAAAAGCTCCTATTCAAACAGAGAGACCCAGGCAGGTGGGGGACACGAGTAACACCTTCCCCCAGCTACTCTCAGGAGTCACCAGCCCATCACAAACCCCCCTGCCCAAGGCCAGGGGGGCACAGAGCCCCAAAGGCAGGTGGGGAACCCCCAGTTATGGAGTCAGAAGAAGGCAGGGTCTGTCCAGGCCCTCCCAGGGCTGTCCCAGGACAGGCTCAGCCCCTTGCTCCAGGTGTGAAACCCACCGTAATGAGCCAAGAGGAGCAGCTCTCTGAAGCACCTTTGGGCTGAAGGCGGGTGTCACTGCCTAGGGGTATGGGAATCATTATGGGATGCAGGAGAACAGTGTTTTGAGATTACGCAGGACGTTCAGGGGATGGAATGTTTAGGGGAAGAAGAGAAGGCATGGAGAAGGAGGGATCTAGGTGATCTGAGAAGGAACAAACATTGGAAAATAGAGGGATAAAAGGATGCAAAGGACTGGTTGCATGTACAGAGCTGGCTGGTCAGGACGCTGGCCCATCCACGCCCTGCGCCCCATGGGCACAGTCTGTTACAGCTTCAGACTAAACTCCATTTCTATTTTCCTGGGCAAGGGGCTTTATCCCCTATGTGCCTCGTGTACAGGGGTCTGAGTGCCAGCAGCTGGAGTGGGACCACCACTTGTCACAGGGTGCAAGGGCAGGCGTGCAGGGAAACATGTGATCCACAGCGAATGTCAGGCCAGACGAGCCAGGGAGGATGAGGCCTGGGAGCAAGGTGGGGTGTCTAAGGGCAAGCCCACAGGACTACCAGAGGGACGAGGGAGCCATGCCCAACTGCTGGAGAAGGGTGGCTACTGGATTCATGCCCTCACCCCCACTGACAGCCCTCTCGCAGCTTGCAGCACCCACCTGCAATGCTGTAATAAGCACTTATGAGAGCACTTCAATGTCCTGGATCAAATCAGATGTCAAGGATTCAGCCTCCAGAAGGACCCAGACAACAGGTATTTGTGGATGAGTGTATCAGTCCCTTCCCAAGTCCAGGTAACAAGACACATGACAAGTGCCACTTGGCAAACAGACACTTCTGGGTGTTCAGGGCATGCAAGCTACAAAGCCTGGGAAAAATTCAGGTATTGAAGTCTGTGATGGCATTACAGAAAACCTAAAACCTGGCCAAGAAGTTTTCAACCTCCCCTACCACCTTTTAGTGGAAATAAGCCTTGAAAAAATCTGTCAGTGCTGGCATTCTCAACAGACATGATCCAAACCAGGTTACATGTGCCACAAGTGCATTGTGAGAGAAGCAGAGAGATCTAGACTCAGTTAAAAGCCCTTGTGCAGCCCTGGACCTGTGCTCCTAAAGCTCTCTACACCATTGCTGCATCTTGCTTGTGTAAGGGTCTAAAAGCTTGACAAAATTAGGAGTAACAAATTTTTCTAGGAACCTAACCAAGAACTGCAGTTTTGGGACAGGAATATGAGCACACCAGCATTTAGAACAGGTTTCTTGACAAGCAGGTGAACTACTACATGTTTTTAGAAGACATGCCCCAAGGTGCTCACAGCAGAGATCAGACACTGCTTGGAGTTTGTAGCATTTGTGTTCCTGGGACAGGTGTGATTTCAGACAGGGGCAGCAAAGAGGTGCTTGTGTTGACAGCAGAGATCTGTACATAAACACTAGGAACCTCATGGCTGAAAGGTTTATATTTATTTTTTGTAGTCACAAATACGTGGGTAGAGAATGATTTTATTCTTAATCTTATTAGAAACAATTGCTGATTCCCAGCCCTCAACAGCTATGCAGCCATGTACCAGGGGCCAGGAAGCAAAGTGCACCTTCTTGGAGAGCAAACCACCAGTAGCATCACATGTGAGCAAAAAAGGATAATGCTTCTCCCAAAATCTAACACCTGCCCCTCATCCCCTTCAGACACAGTCCTGCGTTGCTCAGGGCTGTGACCAGTGCCACTCATGTGCACATCCACCAGCAGCATCTGGACTGGTAAGAGCTGTGCACAGCTGGATGTGCTAGAGACCATGATTTAAGTGAAATGGTCCCTTTGCCCCAGACTTGCGCCCGGACAGAGCGGATGCACTGTCTGACTAATGCCTTTGGCTCTAAGTCTATTTTGATCACCTTCATTAACCTTCAGAGCGCCTTGCGAACAGAGGCAGAGGGTTTCCAACCACGCAAAGTATTTGAGATCAACACCGAAAGGTCTCCCTCAGAGAGAAGTCACAGCTTAGCCACAGAACTGAGCTCAACACAGACATCAGCCGCTAAAACAACCCGTCCTGTGCTCAGGTGCTGCCTCCGGCCCCAGACAGACTTTTCCCTCGTATGTCAGCACAGAATACTTTGGTAATCAAGAATATTCAGAACTTCCTGCAAAGTCAAAATCTGTCACTCCTAAATCTTCAAAGCTTCCCAAACATAAATGCCAGCCACAGCCCCAAAGCCAGGAACTGAGAAACTACTGGAGAGTAGCAGGGGGTGAGGGCTGTGACAGGCACCCAGACACACCACAGCACTGTAATGGGATGAAATGCTCTGCTCTCTCTGTATCCTTGGCTTGCACACTGCAAAAATAAGCATTCAGAGATGCCCATGACTGCCTGTGAGAGAGCCCTGAAATGCTCTACTGCACATGTCTTCCCCTAGGGATGTTCCTGCAGCTATCAGTACTTCAGGAGTTCTCAACATTTTAAAGAGGGATCATTAGTACCATTTTCCCCAACCCAAAACAGGGCTTGCGCCTCCTCTCCTGCAGCTTTCGGGCTGTGTTTGGAGAGCAGCGCAGCCCGGCAGCCTGCAGCACAGGGCAGGCTGGGAAGCAGGATCAGGCTGGGCACGGCACAGCAGGCCACAGAAAAAGCCGAAGGGACCATTAGGACAAACAGTGCTTGGCTCAGGAACAAGCTGCCAGCAGTGACTTAGCTTAAAAGACATTTGCTCCTGTCTGCCAAGCAGGGTCCAGCCTTGGAGAGTTCAGTTGAGAAGCTGGCCTGAATCCAGCCTTAAAGGGAAGATTTCTCCCAGAGAACATATACCACTAAGTGTTGGCTGACTAGGAAACAACCTTGTGCTCCGTTCCTCCTAAAAATAGGACACTAAGATGGAGAGGATAGTAGTCCTGCAGCAGAGAGCTATGAAGGAAATGTGACACAAGTTCCATGGAGTGTGTGTAACAGCATCAGGAAAAATGGCAGAACAGAGGTAAGAGAATGGAGCAGCAAGTCAAGAAACCAAGGATGTGTGAGGCTCAAGAAGGAACACAGGTCACAGAAGTATTAGCTGGGGATGGCAGTGCTGATGCCAGCTGCACTGCAGAGATGGAATAGCAATGGGGCAACACAGCTCAGCCTTGTCCAAAGGCAGCGGAAAGCCTGTAAAGAGCAAACAGCGTCACCACCCCTCAAGAAGACCAGAAAGCTGGTGAGGCCCCAGCAGACTGCGTCCCTTGTCCTTCCGGTCACCAAAAAAGATTCTGGCCAGACTGCTTGGATACACATCTCAGTTCATGCAGGTAGGGTAGAGCAAGTGCAAATGAGCGAGTAAGGTCTATAAAGCAATGAGAACAAGGGGAAACAGCTTTGTCTGGAATAAAACTCCATTTTTCCCTTCTATCTGGTCTTGCGCTGGGTTCTGCTGAGCTCCTGTACCGTTACAGAGCAGCACTTTATAAATCTAAGCCCAGCGCAGTGCTGGCCTAAGAACAGCACAGCTCACTTACCTCAGGACAGGTGCCCTGAGCTTGCTTTGCTGTAGCGATGAAATTGGTCACCAGAAAAAGCACATTTTCTCCCTAGGAAGCAAGAAGGCACCTTCAACAGGGGATTTACACCGTCACACTCCTCAGCAGCAGAACAAACAACAAATTTTCTTTTTGTTTTTGGCTTTGTAACTTACAATGCTAACCTCGCCTTTCCTTTCCCACAGGGTTTTACCACAGCTTTTGCCAACCACCTCCCTCCCCCCGGGGCGGCTGAGGCGCCAACAGCGCGGGGCCCGGCCGTACCTGAGGGGGCCGGGCGTAGTCCGCCGCGTCCCACAGCCGCCGGCCCGCGCCCCCCACCTCGGCGACCGCCGCCCCCTTCAGCTTGGTGACGACGGCGGCGCGGGGGGCAGGGTCGGTGTCCTGGTAGCCCTTCCGCACCAGCAGCACCCACCTGCGGAGGGGCGGGGGCGAGGCGCGCTGAGGGGACCCCCGACCGCCCTCACCGCCTCCGGGAGGGCCGTGGCCCTACAGGCGGCCGGCTCGCCGCGGCGGGAGGGGACCGCCCTACCCGAGCAGGTAGCCCAGCACGCCGAGCTGGAGCAGGCGGTGCAGCAGCCCGACCCGCCGATTCCGCGTCAGCGCGAACTTCACCGTCTTGTAGTCGAGCAGCCCGCCGCACAGCCGGCCCGGCGCCCCGCCCGTCATGGCGGCCGGCGGGGGACTGCGGGCCCCGGCCCTGCCCGCGCTTCCCGCCGCAGCGCCGCCACGCCCCTCACCGCCAGGACACGCCCCCTTGTGACCAGGCCACGCCCATATCCACGCCCCCTAACAATAGCAACACATTGCCAGACCACGCCCCCTCGTGGCCAGGCCACGCCCCCCCACGCCCCTAGCAGTCGCGCTACGCCGCCAAGCCACACCCCCTCACCTTCCGCCCTGTCGCCATGGCAACAAGCGCGGCGGGCCCGGGCCGGCGATGGCGGCGGCAGCAGCGGGAGGCGGCGGGAGCAGCGCGGACAGGGGGAGCTCGGGTGCGGCGTGAGGGGCCTCCACCGGCTGGGGCTGGCTCCGGCCCGGTGTCCCCGGGGTGGGTCCAGGGGACGCCGGGTTTGTCCCGCCGGTTCTGGGAGGCAGCGGCCTGGCCTGGGCCCGGGCCTAGGCCGCGCCCCCGCTGTGGCGGTGTAGGAAGGGCAACACGGCGGCGGGCTGTGGGGCTTCGGGGAGCCCTCGGTTAAACTCTCCCCAACGCTCTTTCCCCGCAGGCGAGGAGGACGCCGGCGGCCCGGCGGGAGAGAGCCGGTACCTGGCTGCGTGCCGGGCCTGCGGCGTGACCCCGGCCTCCAGCCTCCTGCGGCGCACGCCGGGCCCCGCGCTCAGCCTGCGGCACCGTGGCCTGGGCCCGCGGGTGAGGGACGGCGGCACCATCACCCCGCCTGAGGGACACCTGCTGCGGGGCTCTGGGGCGTCGGGGGGGCTGTCCCCTCCGTCACCCTGCCCGCATGCCTAGCTGTGGTCCCTCCACAGAAACCAGTGCAAACACCCCAGCCTAGGGACTGTCAGTTTTGTCTCTCCCACTAATGAAAACGCTGTTGTAACGCCTCTGGATATCGGAGCAACCCAAGTTTTATGTCAAGAACGTGTCAAGGACCCTTTTCTCCCCGCCTTGCCAGCGGCTCAGATACCAGTTAGGGGCCGGCGTTATGCCACGAGGTGGGGATTTGTCAGCAGGTTGTTTGGCAGGGCCTAGGAACAGGCGTTGACTCCTTCCCCAGATGCAGGAGGGGAGGAGGGAGGATGAAGTGTCCCCCCTTGGGTTGAGAATTCTACCTGAGAGTGTATTGTCTCCTCTGGGGTACTTCACATTTTTTAAATTAATATTTTTAGGAGGAAATTATAAACCGTTTGCACATTCACACATTGGTTCGTGTCAGGTAGTCCCACCCATGAAAGCTGCTTTCTGTGGGTGTGACATTTTGGAAATGTGTAGTTTGGACCATGAAAAGGGTGCAGCCTTTCATACTAATTTTTGGTGATAAACCTTTTTGTTCTGTTATTTTATCTGGAATAGTTCTCTGAGGTCCTTTCCAGTTCATTTTCCTATGTCTGATATCCAAGGCTGGAGAAAATAGTTTGATTTTGCAGTATCTGTGGAGTAATCACAAGGTCATTGCCATAAATCTGTTTAATTGTAAATATTTTTGAAATTAAGAATTCCCACTGACAGATCAGGATACTGGCACGATATAGGCTTTTTAAATGTTGAGGTCAGGATTCAGAGCAGCCATAAGTAAACTAAAGGGGTGCTTACTATGGCTGTACTCAGACTGGCAGCTAGAAGTGATGTCCAAAGAGACATCGTCAGGCACTGTGGGCTGGGACCTTTTCCTTTTCCTCTGTGTCGTGAATATTGACAGCAGAAGGATTTTCCATCATTTTTATGGAAGGCGAAATTAATTCTTTTATAACAAATGAAAAGAAATATCTTAAATCATATTCAGTCTAGTTTTAAATGATTTTGGAAGGGGAATCTTTTTGCACGATTCTGCTGATGGCTTTGTGAAATCCCCGTGTCCTGCCAGACTGAGGGAAGCTGAAACAGAAACATTCACAAGAGCTTTGTGAACCCGGTGAAACTGTAAATGACCCAGTTTAGGGTTTTTTTTTGTTGCAGGGTGCCAAGGCTTTAGCTCTTTCCTTGATGGTCAATACCTCTATCCTCACGTTAGACCTGAGTGACAACTGGCTGCAGGGAGAAGGGGCAGCTGCGATTGCAGAGATGCTGAAAGAAAACTGCTACATTTCAGGTTTGTATTCTCCCATCTGCCGTTCTCTGGTAGACAGTTGTTGTAGAGGAGGAAATTGTGTTGGCTTCTTTGTGGATGTAACCAATCCTGATGCTATAGTGACTCTGTGCGTGTGAAAAGGGTACCAGAACTGGGGTGCTGTTTGAACGGTGAGTGTTTAAAACTGTGCTGCTTCATCACCTTTCTCCATCTGTTTTCTTAGCATTTACTTTTATGAAGTTAGGATGCCACTAACTGGAGTCAGCCCAGTGCTGTTATTCCTGTGAAGCTGCTGGAAGCCAGCATAAAGAGCGTGACATCCCTTGGGTCGGTTGGGGTCAGCCATCCAGCCGTGTTCCCTCCCGGCTTCTTGTGCCCCCCCAGCCTCCTCGCTGGTGGGGCGGTGTGAGGAGCGGAAGAGGCCTTGACGCTGCGTAAGCACCACTGAGCAGTAACGAAAACATCCCTGTGTTACCAACACTGTTTTCAGCACAAATCTAGAACATAGCCCCAAACTAGCTACTGTGCATAAGATTAACTCTATCTCAGCCAAAGCCAGCAGAAAAGGTTAACCTTTGTAAGTTGAATTTGCATGATTGGCATCTAAGAAAACAGGGCTTCTAAGTAGGGACAGGGGGAAGAGAAGCCCATCATCCTCTGTTCCAGCAGCAACACACATCTGCTCTTCCCAGGGACATTTCATGTGTCTAGTACCTCTGTAGAGACTACAGATATGGGGAGCAGAAGCAGAGCAGCGCTTCCTGAATTTCAGTCTCAGGCAGTGTTGTGTCTAGAGATCATGGTATTAGTCCCTGCTTTTCCAGGGTTGGTATCCCTGCCTTTCATAATTCAAGTAGCAACTCCCAGTTACACGTGGACAGCTTATCTGGGTGGTGGGTTACACGTGGCAGGGTCCTGCGCTGGCTCTGCAGAGCTGAGGAGCAGTGAAGGCAGTTTGGTGGGATACAGCTGGTCGTGCCAGCACGTACCCAGAAGCACTAACAAGCCCACCCAAACCTGGGATTGTTACATGCAGAGGCAGTCTAGGAGTCCCTGTGCTGTGCTTCTGTGCGAAGAGCGCAGAGCGGAGACCCAGCATGGGTCTGTGTGGAGCCCTGTTGTATCTCTGTGTCACATTTTCCAGCACTTGCATTAACCTCCTGTTTCAGTGTCTGACTCTCCAGGCCCCTGTACGATACAGGCAGAACTTCACTATAAGTCCTGCTGGTTGCTGCACTGAAGGATGTATTTTATTCACAGAGGTCAGTTTAGACAACTGATAACACAACTCATATAACTAAGGCAACCCTGATCTGCTTTGTCAGGGAGTCATCATGGATGAAGGGGACAGGTTGTGTGCTGTGAAACCCCTGTTAACATGGGATTTCCTTATTTTTGTGGTTGGATTCAGTATTAGAGGTTTAAGGTTCTGTTACTTCTGTGCTAGGAAAGTTTGTCCTGTATGTAGGTGAGCAGAGAAGTTCGTGCTTTCGTATTTGGGTCTCGGTGTCTGTCTTCACATCCATTCATGTTACATTTAGCTTCGCTGTCTCTCCCAGCCTACACTTTTTTTCCAGCCGTGATGCGGAGCCAAGAAACCTGCTATAACTTTGCTGAGTGTAGGTTGCACCTGGAGTGGGAAGCACAGATGGACAGGGAGCACTTTTGTCTCATGTCCCATATTCATGTGGCAAAACTTGAATAATCCTATCTCAGGGACAGGCTGTGAATTCAAAAATGAAGTTTTGTTGTTCCTACTAAAATACTGTGTTAGACTAGGTTCAGTATTCTTATTCTCTGAGTCCAGCACTGCTTCTGCCATTGCAGCGTAGAGGTCAGGTGCCTCCCTGGCATCGGATACGATTTGATGAGCTGATAATGTCTTTTTCTTTCCCCAGCTGTTGATTTATCTGACAACAAATTAGGTGTTGAAGGAGCTAAGGCCTTTTCTGCTATGCTTCTAGAAAATACTACAATTGTGTTCCTCCAGCTCTCAGGAAATGAATTTGATGATCATGCAGCGAAGTATTTAGCGGATGCCATCACAGCAAACAGCAAAGTGGAAATTCTGGATCTGAGTTACAACATGTTTGGTGACAAAGCAGGTAAAGTGCTGTCTGTGCCACTTGCACAGAGGGGTGCTGTGGCAGTTTAGCAATGCAGCTTAATGAGTTGCTTGCCTGCTTCAGAACTTTGGGGAGCAGGGTTGGTTAATATTTTTAGTTTCCTGAAAAGTATTTTTGGCTTTTTGTAGACAAAACCAAGTGTCAAGCTGTCATCATTCATTCATCTTCATTCTCTGCCCTTTCTTACAGCATTGCAAGCTTTACCTCTTCTGTTTCTTTCCTCATTCTTCCTAGTTCCCAAGTTCTGATGGTCTTTCTTTCACTAAATTATCATTTGCTTTTTTTCTCGATCATTATGTCAGCTTTCACAGGTGTGTAAAATGCTTAATAAGAGCAGAAAAACCCCAGCAGAATGGAGTTTGCCAACAGCCCTTCTGTCTAGCTCCTTGTCACTGAGAGGTGATTGCAGGTGCCAAGGGGAGGGTGTGAGAGTGGAACAAGCAGACAGTTGTGCTTCCCTGATACTCTGCCACCTTTGACAGCTTCTGGTTTGGGGACTTCCTTTGCTAGTGACTTTGGCTATTTCTTTTCTTGTTGGTCTCAACCTTGTTAATGCATCTTTGACTCCTGATTTTTAAGCACGCTGTTATTTAAACATTACATCCTTGTCACTGCTCCTGGGATGCTGTGTGATGTGATGAAACCCAGTTATTGCTCTCTGGGCCTTTGTCTGTACTGGTTTTACCAGTCTCACTTGTGCTGGCCTGAGCTCCCCCATCCTTTCTTCCTGACTGTCCACTTCTACAGAACACTCCTCATGATGTCATTGCTAGTCCCTGACTTTTCAGCCTTTATGCTCATCTCCTTTTTGTACCTTACTTCATCTTCTCCATCTGTGGCTGTCCTTGGGCAACCCCAGCCATGTGTTCTGCTACTATCTCCAGGATGAAGATTCACAAATCTTCTCCCTGCTCCCAGTCTCACCCTACAACTGTGCTCCAAATCCCTCTACTTCCAGCCCTGTCTGATGGGTACACACTCAAAAAGGGAGATACTGAATTTTTTCTCTCCTGTGCCACATGGCATGCCGTCTGTCAGATCCATATTCTCCTCGGATTGTGTCTTTCATGAAAAATTCACCTTCTTCTCTGCATCCACTGCTTTACAACCCTTAATCTCTCCTGCTACAGCCTCCTTCTTGAATATCCATGTCTTCAGTAGGCTTTTCTGGCTCAGAAGAGAGGCAACAACCATAATCCTCATCTCTTCTGGCCACCAGGAACACACCAGCCATTCACCTCGTTCCTTCACAGTTCAGTTATGCTTTTTCCCTTGTTTCTGCTTTCGAAGGCTGCAGTGGCTGCTTTTCTCTCCACCTTACATCCTCCTGCTCACCTCCTGCTGCCTTTACAGGCAAACAGCTCTCCCCGGTCTTCTGGTCTTCAAGCATAGCAATGGTTTCCTTCTTTGCTGGTTGACAACCTCATTTCTTTCCTGCCTCGTTGGAAACTCACAGAACACTTGCTGAGGAACCTATTCAGATTTTATAATGGCACAGGAACTCTGGGAGGGCTTAAGGAGAGAGCAGAGCTGGCTGCTGTGCCAGCAGAACAGACCAGCAGGCTTCAGCTGGCTGGGGGCCAGAGCTGGGGAAGGGTGAGAGACTGTGGGAAGCTACCTGGCTGCTTGGTGTCAGCTTTCAGACTCGCAGTGGGCTGAAGAATGAGCCTGTGCAGTCAGATCTCCACGCATGAGCAGCAGACCCTGGCTTTGGGATACGGTGATCGGATTTTCTCTCCCTCTTCACTGCTTTTGCAACCTGTGGTCAGAGAACACATATGTTTTGTTGCTTTAATGTCCCGCAGCTTCTGCTTTGTGTTTATGGTAAACAATGTATAAAAGAAAATAATATGTTGTAGTTTTAATTGCCTGCCTAGAGGTAATACAGACAGTTGCAGAGAAATACCTAAACTAACCCGAGCTTCCTTTTAACTCAATCCTTTTAACTCTTAAACTGTTTGGCTTCATGTATTTTTTCTTAGGTGAAATTCTTGGAACAGCAATAGCAGAAAACATTGGATTAAAGGAACTTAAAATCAACTGGAACCATTTCCATAGCCAAGGGGCAGCTGCCTTGGCCAAAGGCTTGGCGGTAGGAAATGTTTTTACTCCTGTTTTTAAATTCTGAGAACACACATGAAGCTTTATCTGCTTAAATGAGCGTGAATGCCGTGATGTGCTGTTTGACTTGTGCCCTTGCTTGTCCAACAGCCATCTATAATCTGGGGTCATACAGACCTTGGAACTAAGAGAGTAAAATCCATTGTCCATTGATACATGCATATGTTTTAATTTCTCTGTTTCTAGTTCTTTCCCATTTTAGAGTCAAAATGATGATAATGAATGTTTTGAATTGTTTCATTTCACTTCTGCTTCATAAACCAATACAGAAATTGTTTTGTAGTCTATATACAGCTTTCACTCTACTAAAAGAAAGAAGTCTCTCATTAAAATACCAAACAGTTCTTCCAGCCTCTTAGGCTGAAGTGGACCAGTAAAGTAATTTGATCTCACCTCTTGTGTAATACAAATCACATGTGCCATCCACGGACTAGGGGAGCAAGGCCCCAACTGCTTTTTGGACAGTAGAAGGGATGGTAGTGCACAGGCAGGATATTTCTCCAAGGTTGAATCAAGGGACAGGGAGATTTTCAGTTGTGTGTTTATGTCACACCACAGGCAAACATATTCCTCAAAGTGCTGGATGTTTCCTACAATGGCTTTGGCAACAGTGGAGCAGCTGCCTTGGGGGAGGCTCTTAAAGCCAACACCGTGTTGGAAGAGCTCAATGTTAGGTGAGTCGGACTCTGGTCCTGCCCCCATTTTGCAGTGGTGGGCAAAGCCCGCAGCAGCCATTTGGATCTACCTGCAGAGTGCAGGATGTGTGTAAGGCAGAGAGTGTTACAAAATATTAGTGCTGCTGGTCTCACCCCAAATCCCAATTCCTCTCCTTACACTTGGGGTCACTTCTGAGGGGCTGTGGAATATGTTATGGGATGTGGGGGAAAAGCATCTGGGAATGGCAGAAGGCCTGTTGGGGGACGTTTAGGGGAGAAACGAAGGGTGAGGGTAGGAAACCAGTTGGTGTGGGGAGGAACAAGTATGGGAAAAGAGAGGGACGAGGTGTGAATGTTGAGTGTTTCTGTCTGTGTGGCTGACCATGTGTGTATCTCGCATGCGTTTGTGTCTGTCCCTGTTGGAAATGCAGGGTCAGCCTCACTGCCGGGGCCGTGGAGCCATGTCAGCCTTGTCTCCGTCAGCCTGTGGGGTTTGGCAACTCCTCACCACTTCCAACCTCCCAAATACAAGTGTTTAGTTGGAAGGAGCTGCTCTAAATTCTCTCCGGATAGAACATGTTTTCAGTGCTGGGTGAAGCAGGAGGTTGCATATCCTTTGTCTGAGTGATGTGAGTATGGAAAACCTGCAGCTCAGCATGTGAAGCACGCCTTTCATCTGTTTTTAGCAGCAACCGTATTTTGGTGGAAGGAGCTCTGCACATTGCAGCTGGCCTGAAAGAAAACAAGACTCTGAAAAGACTTAACGTGAGTAACTTTCCTAGGAAGGTACTGGAAACTCTTACGCATATTTAAATATCACTGGTGCATGTATGTGCTGGATGGAGCCCCTTAGAACAAATCCACAGCAAAATCTGGGAGCTGCTTGCCCCAGCCTGTCTCCTCCCATGCTTCCCTGGTTGCAGTATGCTCTCATGAAGACAGAGGGCTTGTATCCAGCACTTTCCTTGGCGAACAGAGATTGCTGTGAGCCTGCCAGCCTATTTCTGCAGCAGTAGTGTCCAGCTTGGCATGGTGGGTGGCACTGGGCTGGCTGCTTGAGAGCCCTTGGCCCACTGTTACTGGCACTTGAAGTAAACCCCGCTGGTATCTCACCCACTGGGGACCACTGGTACTGCCAAGGATCATACAAAAAAAACCCTCCCAACCTGTCACATCCCCTCCTGTTGTTTATTTTCTGGCTGCAGATGACCAGAAATCCTATGCAGAGCGAAGGCTGCCGTGGGGTCCTCAAAGCTCTACAAGCAAATTCTGGCACTGGCGTTGAGATCCTCGACTTGCCAGTAAGTGTTACACCAGCAAGAAGAGGGAAGGGAAGGGAAAGATTGAACGTGTGGTGTATGGCTGCCGAAGGGCTGCCAGAGGGATTCTGGCTCTGTCGTCATTGCTGCCCAGTGAGGACTGTATATGGGGGGATGGCCCCCACTTGAAAACACGGACACACCTGTGGGTGCCCAGGCCCCACGCTGTGTGTTTGCAGCAGCACCGAGGTGTGTGAATGCCCCAAACTGGGCCTTGCTGAGGCACTGGGCAGCAGCAGGGTATGGAAGAAGCAGGACTCAGCCCTCAGTGCAAAGGTGCTGGGCACTGGGAGGAATCTGGCTGCCTGTGAATTCAGAAATTCCCTGGGAATCTTGAGCTCTCTGCTCTGACAGTGCAAATAATTTTGAAAGGATTTCTGTCCCATTTCCAATGAAGCTAAATGGCACTTCTATGACACAAGAGCTTCCACTTCAACATCCAGCCCATTTGTGAACGGTGCCAGATCTGAGAAGGCAGCCCTCTGTCACCAGGTAGGTCTCAGCACAAGGCCTCTCATACACCCTGCCAAAGAGCATCGCTTCTGGAACAGAGGCTCTGTCTCAGGCCAGTAGCCACTTAATGCCCTTAGGATGAGTTAGTTAGCAACTGCTTTTAATTTCTAAAAAGTGAAGTCAGTTACTCAGTTGTTTATTGAGGAGGCATTTGTCTTGCCTAACTCATATCCAATGTAGGTGACTATGTCTGAAGTGATGACACAAGATCTGTTCATAGATGGAGGTTTAATCAATGGTATTTAAGGCAAAATTAACACACCAAAGTGCAGACGTCCGTGTTAGGATGAGGAGACTTGCACCTCAGCTCTGCTGACTGTGTCACTGGGGACTGCGTAGGGAGACCGTGATGGTGAGCTCGGAGGAAAGACTTGCCCTGCAGTCACCAGCATTTAATCAGGTGGATCTTGTCCTTCACAACCTTTTGCTATGAACAGTCCAGATGTCTGCCCTGCCACCTCATGATCCCTGAAATGTTGAGCCTTCCTCTGTCATTCAGTGCCTGTCCCTTGTACCTCCCCCTCTTCAGCTGTTTCAACCTCTATTCCTGTAGACCATTCTTCTGAGCTTACTATCCATCCTGGCATTGTGCTGACTTTCTCTCTGTTTTTTTTTTTATTTGTTTGCTTGCTTTCCACCTTTATCCACTTTAGCTCACTGTCTTTTGGTAGTGCAGTGGGGAACTTGCATAAAAACCAATATCCTCCTGTGATCTCTGTGCTGTCACCTGTATGATCTCTGTGCTGTGTCACCTGTAACGTGGTGGTGTTGTCTAACAGCCCTGGATCTCACAACCTTGTGTCAGAATTCCGTGTCTGGGTTAAGAAAGTACAGGATATATTGCAGTATCTGTTTTCTGAAGGAGGGTAAATCATACCACATGCTTGCTTACATGCAGTGATTTTCCCCTCTAGGACATCCCCGTGAACAAAGAGCTTGCAGAGCTGTGTGGTGCTGTGAAAATACTTTTCCCGAATCTTCTTCTCAGATATGGTGGAAATGTGAAGTTGGAGAGGAAAAGTCAGTTGAAAGCTGAGCTTTTGACTCAGCCCAAAGTGGTGGGTAACTCTCAGAATTAACATGAGTCTCTCTGGGGCTGCTGCTTTGGCACCTCTGCCTAACACCCCAGTACCACGCACCAAGCCTGTGACCCAAGGCCGTGCCAGGGCAGGATCTGTGCAAGTACTGGCTACTTCATCGCTGCTGGCACTTGGAAATTCTGTCTTTTCACTTTAAGATTTCTGCTACGACCAGCTCTGAGTCTCTTCCAGCACATGCAAGAGCATCCTTATGGAGGAGAGTCCAGGGGCTCCTTGTTAATCATCGTCTTTGTGTGTAGGGACATTTGTCTCGTGGAACATCATGTGCTGCAGCTGCTGCTGGTGCTTGGTTCCATCGCCCGCTGCAGTGGGGTCTGTGCAGCCCGAGAGTGCACTTATTATGTAGGAAGCAAAGTCCTACCAGGAGATGTGCCTGTGAACAAATGCCTTAGGCTCGTTCTGTTACACAGCCGGGGTTGCCTTTGCTGAACTGCCTGTCAGATGCACTGGTGACTCATTTTCAGCTGCTTCCTACCACAGTTCCTTAGATTTACATGGAGCCAGAGTAGAGCCCCTGTGCTGGGTCATGACTGGTGTTATTTCCTGGATGTATGCCCTTGATTTTGTCAGTGTTATACAGGATGGATGCTACAAGTTGCCTGGAAATAGGACAGGCACTCCGTGGTAGTTCAGGAATGACAACAGCACGTGGGCTGTAACTCTTCCCCTCCCTGGGATGTTTTCTGTGATCCTGGTATTATGATCCTTGCTACACTCTCTGGGACCCCCTGGGCACTGGGATTCAGGGAGGGGGAGGAATTGTGAGCTCCTTGAGGAGCAGGAATCTTGTCTGTGCTCTAAGCAGCCTGGCTTAACTCTGCCTCTCCTGGTGTCTGTAGAGAAGTGGTTTCATGCAGCAGTTTCTCACAGTCTGGGAGAGGGGCTGAGGTTGGTCACGCAAGGGGCTCTGGCTGCCTGGCTTGGGCCGGAGGTGCAGGCAGCTCCGCCCCACAGTCAGGGCAGCAAACCCCAGCGGTGTTGCAGTGCTGCCTTAACCGCGTTGTGGCCGTACACAAAGAATTGCCTTTCATTCCCTGGAGGTTGGCAGACATCGTTTGTAAAGCACGTGTCAGTCTCAGCTTTATCCGTGGCTCCAGCTAGGCGAGCCTAGTCTGTCCCCTGGCATGTTGGTGTGCACTGGCTTTGCTTCCCTCTGCCACTGACACACCAGCTGACGAGGTCTGGGGACATCCAGGCAGTGCTCTCCTGTAAGGCGGTGGTGACACCCCTCTGAGAAGGCAGCTTGCGAAGGCGGGGGCCAAAATTCAAGACAGCTTCTGCCAGTCTCCTTCCAGAGTAGCTGGCTGGTGCCCTGTGTCTTGCCTTAAGCTTTTTCCCTGGAACAGAAGCATTATAAGCCCCTTGCTCACTTTTGCATTTCATTTACCTAATAAATGTGCCTACCAGTGAAATTGCACTTAGTTCTTAGAAGATGAGGTTTTGCCTCTTTATTTGAAAATAACTCTATGCAGCTATGATTTACATAATGGAGTTTGTCCTATAAATGTGCAAATCATTTTACAGTCATGTATCTAATAAATGATGTCTGAGCCTTGGAGTCACACGTGTCTGTTCACACCATTTGGAGAGGCCTCTTGCATGCTGTAAGGTCTGTAAATCTGGGTTGTTTCTAGAAATTTCAGAACCATCCTGACTCCCCCTCCATCTCTAGGTGAAAAATTTGTGTATTGAATACAGAAGCTGTTATGGGGCTTGATTTAAATCTGTATTTTAAATCTATATTTAAAAAAATTTAGTCACCATTTATTGTTTCTGTTATGTCTTTTGCCCCTAGCCCTTCCCGTGCTCTCCAAAGAAGAGATGCAAATTCAAATCGTATTAAAAAATAAAGTGGGTAAAAAATTCTTACACGCCAAGTCCATCCTTATTCACCAGCTGGTGTAACTAGAGAAGGTCCACTCGCCCCTGCCGTGACACATATCCATTCATTAGTCACTGGAGTCCGAGCTGGGTGGTTTTAAGCTCAATAAATCTATCAATAGACCGGCTGGGAGTACCCGGTGAGCCAGCAGTGGTTTATGGGGTGCTGTAACTGGGGTATGTATGTTGAGTATTCAGTTCTCCTGCGGGTTTGATGAGAGCAGGAGGTGGCTGTGGAAAAGTGAGCACTTGCCTGGTCTGTGAGCTGGCAGGATTGTGCAGGCAGGATTGTGCAGGCAGGATTTGCCCTTCCGGAGGGCTGCAGGGAGAAGGGGGAACAGGCAGCCAGAGCTGGCCCACGGGAGGTTTTGTGTGTGAAGCTGGAGGGATTTGCTGTGCTTTGGCAGCTGCTACAAAAGGTTATGAGGAATTAACACGTGGAGAGTTATACGGAGAGCTGTATTTCTGTTCTACTGAAGTACCAGTTATTCCCAATTTACCTGGCCATCTCCCCAGCTGGTATCACTGTTCCTCTTTCCTCCACACTCAGTCGTGTTCTCTTTCAGCCTGGGAGCTAATCGGGGAATAACTCACCAGAAGATTTGTTGAGTCCCTGTTCACGATGTCATTTCCAGTACTGAGCCGTTTTTTGTGTGTCTGAGTGTTATTTCAATATTGTTCCTTTCTGGTTTCTTTACAAAACTGCCAGGTAGCAGGTGGGTGCCTTGTGGAAGGTACAACAGCACTGCTGCCTCTTTCCAAGCTCCTCTCTCCAGTAAAGCACAGAGGTTACACAAATCATATTAATTGCCACTAATGATATTTTTTCCTTAATTCTTGGCAGCTCTCATTTTGATCAGTGTCCTTTTGAGGCCTTGAATTTCCTCGCACCCCTTCACCTTTTTGAGAGATCAGCCAGCTTGTTTTTTCTGCAGTGCTCTGGGACTTCTCCAGCTGCCTGATTGCTTCTGGAAAATGAGCATTAACGCTTCAGGGAAGCTTGCTGCCTAATTCCACGTGAAACTCTTCTGGTGTAAGTTACAGAGGTGATCACAAAAGTTTTAGCTACAGTAGCTGCTAATAAGCATCATTTGGAGGCAGGGCTGGGGCAGAGGAGTCTGCAACACAACTCTTAGCTTCTCCCCAGCGCAGGAGAGAAGTTTTTTGTGAACACTTTCATCTCCTTTACAATATTGAGTGTGCTGCCGTGCACAAAAGTGCCCTGGCTCTTGTCCCAGCAAGGATCGGGGTCCATGGTGTTTGGTGCTGCCCTGAAGTGCTTCCAGTCTAGTGAGGGAAGCCCTGACAGGTGGGATCATGAGAAACCAGCTGTCTGTGCTCCGGAGGAGGAGCAGCTCACCGCAGCCCACTCCTGACAGCATCTGATGGACATTTCATAACCTCTCAGGCAAAGCTGTCATCACCGCGAGGAAGTTTTTCTAGTCTCTTGCCTAAATCTCCCTCATGACAGTTTAAGCCCGTTGCTTCTTGCCTTGTCTCCTGTGCACGTGGTGAAGATTTATTCTCCTTACTTTTGTGGCTGCGTGGTTGGAGACTGGCCCATCTGCTGTCAGAAAGGAGCCTCTGCTGCTGGGATGGGACTGCATCATTCATGCCTACGCTCGTACAACTCGTTAGAAAACATCTGCGCTGCGTGGTGAGACCGGGAGGAGCTGCGGCCCCAGCGCAGCCTGGCTGCAGGGACTGCTGAGACACGAACACAACCGCCCCTGGGAATGCTTTGGGTACCCTGTGCTCAGCTCACCGACTGCTGGCCCGACCGTGGGGGGACGAGGGGACAACAGCACCCGGGCTTTGTGCCATCTTTTCTTGCCCTGCAGCCGGCAGAAGGAGCAGATACAAGCAGATATGTCGGGGCTGGAGCGCGGTGCTTACCTCATCCTCATCCTCCGGCTGTATGTGCAGTGGGAGGAGGGGAGGATGGCAGGGGATAACGAGAGGATTACTTACCGCCAGCCTTACACGGGCCCTGCAGCTTGGCTGTGCTGCTTTCGGAGCTGGGGTGGGGGGAGGGATAATTTAGAAACACAAGGCTGGGAAATGATTTAATTAGGACACTGAGCTGCCCTCTCCTGAGCACCAGCTCACCACCCTCTCCCAGTGCTCAGGGCTCCCCTTTCCCTCCCTCCAGCACGGACAGGGCTCAGGTATGTGAGTGGGTCAGTGCCTGCTTATTTCAGCGTTTTCTGTGATTATCTCTGAAACAGTTTGGGATGCACCTGCGGCCCCCACGCCCCCGCGATCCCTGCGGGAGCTCCCACAGCCCGGTTGCGGGGGCGACAGCAGCGATCCTGCATCTCCAGGCCTCCGACATCCTCCTCCTCTGCCAGACCTCGCAGTCCGGCAGCGCTGCGGGCGAGGCCCGGCCATCCCTGAGCGCTGTCTGCCCACTCCCACGCTGTCCAGGGGGGATTATCATCCCCAGATCACAGTAACCCTCTTAGCCCAGCCCGGGAGCACGTGTGCTGGGGCTGCTCCTGCCCCGTGGCCCTAAACCCTGCCGGGTTCCCGGAGCCCAGCACCGGCCGTTACACCACTGACCTACATACTTCCCTGAGGCACTGTAATTAGATAGATTTCCATGCAGTCCAGCTAGGCTGATTAGACCACTTCCATGAGTCCCAGAAAATATGAATTTTGCTTTTTTAAGCTAATTTGGATAAAGGTACTCCCGTGGAAAACCAGCAAGCGGCTGTCTCCCTGTGCTCCATGAAACGGGGTTTTGTGAGCTGTCCACGGGGTGGTTTGTTTATCAGTCTGGCTGGATCACACGTACAGGGGTACAGATGGGTGAAATGATGGTTTTTTTCTCCCTACAATTACAGGCTGCCATCTTAAAGCACTGATGTTTAATTTGGATTTATTTTTTTTTTCCTGCTAATACAGTTTTCAAGAACAGCTCATTGTAGGAGGGTTCCCTTGGTGGCAGTGGCTGCTGACAACCCCCTTGTTTTGTGTGTGCATTAATGGGTAGACAATTTAAAATCAATTAATACACGTTCTGCGTCTTGCAAGGCACCTTAACTGCAATAGGATGGCGTATGACATGGGTGAACCGACCAATTTTATAATCCTATTTTAAAAAACCCACAAGTGTGCTCAAGAGGGGACACTCGCCTCCCAGGCTGCCATTAATTATGTTTCAATCTTTTAATTCCCTGCCAGCCATGTCCCCGTCACTCCCTGCCTCTCCCCGGCTGTGATGGGGGGGGGGTACCCCATATCCATGCTTGCTTTTTATGGCACAGCCTAAGAGCAATTTGTCTGCATTTTCACAAATGAACATTTTTAAAATAGATTAAATATCGATGGTTATGAGGCTCATGCAACAGCTCTTCACCAGTTTAAAAGGCTGACCGAGAGCCCACGCTGGGCGAGCTCGGCCCCGGCGACAGCTGAGAGTATTTTGTGATGTGACTTCTATTGACTTTCCTCCCAAAGAGAACATAAAAGTGTTTTGAACCTCAGACTGTCCTGCTCTGTTAGGACTTCTACTGCTCTTCCCCAGCCCTGCACTGGACTCCCTTGCTCCTGATCCATCCCCAGTTCTATTCTCCTTTATCCTGCTGACAATGGATTTACAGCAGAGATTAAAAGCCAACAATTGATAAGGAGAGTTAAGTCTATCTGCCTCCCTGGATACCTGTTGAATATTTTTTTAATAAAGAAAGACTTTGTTATCATGGAAGGAAACTTCCCTAGTGAGCAACACAACGGTGAGGATGGGGGTATCGATGGATTAGCTCACACTTTAATTCCCATTATTTGCACTGGTTCACAAGTTCTCTCGTCCATTCAGCTCATACCCCTCGGCAGCTTTAGCAAACCTGCCCTGGTGCTGTTCAACATCGTCCTCGCTGTTGACAAAGGGGCCTGAGCATTTGTAAATACACAATTTGTAAACCTCAAGCTCCAGGCTACCTTTGCCCGGCTGCCCCAGCCCCTCGGGGGTCCCAGTGTCCATGAGTCCTGCCAGGGGTCACCCTCGTGAATGAAACGCCCGTGTCAGCAGAGCAGAGCTGCTCCCAGCAGTGCCCGCTGGGCCCGGCCAGGCGTTGTGCAGCTCACACATGTGCCAGCCCAGCTCTGGAAGCACGTGCCGGTGGCTGGGAAACTGGGCTCCCGACGCGGTGACCTGCTGAGCCCAGCCCCTGCCCCGCAGTGCCCAAGAGCAGGGTCTGTGTGCCCCGGACACAGCCCTGTGCTGCCCTGGCATGGCTCAGGAGGAATGTGGCTGCAGGGTGGCAGTGGGCAGCACGACCCTCCCCTTCCCCAAGCTTTGGGGGCCCTTCCTGAGCATCAGCTGGGGGAGCAGCTTCCCCACGCGGCCTCTTGGCGGGGGACAGACAGCACAAACAACCAGAGCCATCGCAGAACCAGTATTTATGAGGGTGACCGAGTCAGCCCGTTGCTCACAAGCCACTACACAGAGGTGCCAAGCAGGGCCACAGCATGGCGGGGACACGCTGCTCCGTGGGCAGCAGCGGCAGCGCGGGGGCGAGGCGGGACGCGGAGCAGTGCTGGCAGACAGAGGGGCTCCCCAGGGAGCGGGGTGTTGTACAGAGACCCGCCCGTGGCCCCTCTAGGCCCCCCCAGGGACTGGCCAGTGAGAAGCAATGGGACCAGCTTGCCCGTGGTCCCCGGCTCCTCGCAGGGTGCGGAGGATGTTGCACATCCAGCACAGCTGCAGGGAGCAGGGTGTCCACGCTGCAAGGCCTGGCAGATCGGCAACCTCGTGCCTGACTGATTGTTTCCTCCACCTATTTCTTCCAAAATGTGCTAAAACCCCCTTCCCTTCCACTCCAGGCTGTCCATGGGCAAACCAGCCAGGGGTGGCTGCAGCAGCGCTGCTGAGGTCTCCCCCCACCAGCACCACAGAAGCCAGGGTGAGTCCCAGAGCACGGGGGTGCTCGCTGGGGAGGGGGCAATACTGAAAAGCACCCACAGAGCCCTTCCTGAGCCACAGAGAGCCTGGGGGGCTCATCACAGGAGGCTGAGCCCCCCATGCCGGAGTGGTGACAGTGCAGGCTGTGCTGCGGGGGCGCAGGGGGAGGGGGGAGCTGGCTCCAGGCAGCCCAGCCCAGGGCTGTTGCTGGGGACCTCCGGGGACAAGGCAACAAATCTGAGGTCCTGAGTGCCCACACCCAGCTCAGGGCTGGGGCAAGAGCCTGGCCCTGGCGTGACCTTACAGCAGAGCTTCCAGCCGGGCACGGCCCCCAGCCCACCCTGAAACAGCCGACGCCAGTGCCTGGGAAGATGCAGCTGGGTTTCTGCCAAGCCAGGCTTTCCTGGGGTCTCTGCCCACCCGCTCATTCTCCATCTCATGTCCCCAGCTGCTCCTCGGCCCCCTCAGCCCCAGCCTGAGCAGCCCTGGGGATGGGGATGGCAGGGATGACGGCAGGGAAGTGCGTTTGGCCCCTGCCTCCGCAGGGGGACTGCACAGGGCTGCAGCGAGAGCCCACACTGCAGCCAGGATGAGACCCAGGATGGGCAGCGCTGGGCTGCCTGCCCCGGCCCTGGGGACTCTCTGCATCCCTCTGCATCCCTGGCTGTGCCGACGGGCCAGCGGGAAGATATGCTGACAGCACCTGGGTGTGCTTGCGGGAAGGTGGGGAGGACACGGCTCCTTGTGAGCAGGGCAGGCACTGGGCTGAGGGGGCTGAGACCCAGTTCCTGAGGGCTGGGGATGGGGAGGGAGGGAGCCAGCCCCCACCCTGCTCTGTGGGGAGTGGGTGGGGAAGGGCAAGCATCCTCGTCATCTCCATCATCTCCAGATGGAGCCACACGCCCAGAGCAGCGCCGGTGGCTCTGCTGTCGAAGGGACCAGGAGGAGGAGGAGCGGGGGGGGTCTCTGGCCTTGCCGTGGGGAGGGGGTCAGATGCTCCCGTAGCCAGGCGCCCCCATCCCCCAGGCTGTCATCTCTTGCAGTCGTCAGTGTCGGTGTCCGGCAGCCCGGCGGCGGGCTGGGAGCTGGGCTGGACCGCCTGCACCCTCTCCTCCAGGCTGCCGCTGGGGAACACCACGTAGCGGGCGCTGACACGCTGTGGCCTGGGCTCCCGCAGGTTCTCCTTGCTGTGCCAGATCCCGTAACCGAAGTACACCAGCAGGCCTGCAGCGGAGGACAGGGACGGCAGCGGCTCGAGCACGGGCCAGCAAGCCACGGCACTGGGAGGGGGCTTAAACCCGCTGCTTGCAGGAGGAAAAGGATCCTGCAGCGGGTTAAGAGCAAGAGGGGCACCCCCAGACCCCGGGGAGGGGAAGCCCCTTGCTGGGAAGGACTTCCCGAGTGCCTCGGGAGCAGGGGGTGGTTCTGGTCCAGAGCTTGAAGGAGGATCCAAACCGTAGCAGGAACAAGCTGTAACACTCCAGGAACCAGAGAGGCTCAGGGAGATGCTGGGAGACCTCAGCTTGTATCTCCACAGGGCAACCAGAGGCAGAAAGGGGCACAACGCGCTTTATAAACCCATCACTGGGGGAGAAGAGCTGCTGAAGCAGCCGGCCAGTGCCGGGACAGGCCTGGTTCCCCTCTGCCCCGAGGGAAGCTGCCACAGGAGCACTCACCTAAGAGCAGCCAGATGGCAAAGCGGAGCCACGTCATGTAGCTGAGCTTCAGCATCAGATAGATATTGAGGACGATGCTCAGCGCTGGGGAGAGGGGCACCAGGGGGATCTGCAGGAGAAAAGGAGCCCAGGGGTGGGGTGAGACCTGCAGCACCACATTTCCCTTCCTTAAAACTATAGAAACAAAAGCCAGCATTGGTAAACGTGGGGGACAAAGTGATTGTCCCCTTTGGGCTTTCTGAAAATGACTTTTTTTTTTTCCAGGAAAAAGGCAACCAAAAGGAACAGCGGACAGTTAGGGAGCCAGGAGGTGGGAGGCAGGCTGGCAGGGTGGGCATGGGCTCTGGAAACAGCCCATGGGCATCGTCACAAGGACCAAACAAGCTCCTGGCGCAATCCAGAGCCAGCGTGGTCCTCACTGAAGAAGCTGGAGCAGGGACACGGCAGGGAGGTGGTGTTAGCACTGGTGTTACTGTCCACACTGGGCTCCAGACAGGCTGGAAACTGGAGCGGGGGGAGCACAAGTGGCACAAAAGTGGTTTGGAGGCTGAAGAGCTCCACTGTGTAGCTCCAGGGCAGGCCAAAGGCAGGAGGAGCTGGGATGAGCAGGAGGAGAGTGGGGGGTTGCGGGGATGTGAAGGAGGGAACTCAGGGCGGACAGGAGTGATCCTGCAGGATGGACACAGCTGCTGGGGATGTCCCCTCCTGGGGACCGGTGACCACACAGAGTGACACCCTAGGAATCAGCATCTCCCCACACCCAGTGCTCGCTGACACCTTCCTCCCTCCTTCAGCACTTTCACCAGCCCGGTGTGACTGGGGCCTCCCGTGGGTCCACCAGAGCTGCTCCCACCCCACCAACCCCGGCAGAGGGACTAACCCTGACGGGGCCCCCGCACGTACCTGAAAGGTCTGTGTGCCACGCTGCTGCTCGTGCGCCCAGATGAGGAGGAGGCTGAGCAGGAAGCCCAGGCTGAAGAGGACCAGCAGCAGGGAGTAGCTCCAGGTGGGCAGGTGGAGGTGGGTGTTGCCGAACACCAAGATGGAGCAGAGGCAGATGGCAGACACCATCAGGGTCACCACGGCCACCGTGACCACCTCGCCCGGGTAGAAGTCGCTGAGGAACTCCAAGTAGGGTTCAAAAGCTGCCTTCAGCTGCCCTGGCTCCCGGTGCTCTTTGCTCTTGTCCCTGTCCACCAGCTGGAGCTTGTCGGAGAAGGACTCATACTCCTTCAGCTCGCTGGCAGAGGGACCCTCGTGGGACTCAGAGCTGGGCCGGCCGCCGGCTGCTGGTGCAGGGACATCCACCTTCTGCTGCTGGAAGCGCAGGACGATGATGCTAGCGGCCACGAAGGTGTAGGCCAGCAGCGTGCCAATGGACAGGAACTGCACCAGGGCTTCCAGGTCGAAGACGAGGGCCAGCAGGGCCATGAGCAGCCCGAAGACCACGATGCCGACAACAGGCACCTGCGTGCGGGGATGCACTCGGGAGAAGACCTGAAAGAAGAGCCCATCCTCGGCCATGGCGTAGACGATGCGCGGCAGGGAGAAGAGGTTGCTCAACAGGACTGTGTTCATCGCTGAGGGACAGGCAGAAGAAGGACCGTGTCAGACCCAAACCGCCCTGGTTCCCAGCCCCTACCACGAGCGGGGCGGGCAGCTCCCACCGCCGCTGCCTGTACTCACCGCAGATGGAGCCAGCGGCCACCAGGAAGCCCGCCCAGGCGTAGCCCCTCCTGTAAAACGCATCCGCCAAGGCAGAGTCGGGGTCCAGCGTGTGCCAGGGCACCATCAGCGTCAGCACCACTGACACCAGGATGTAGGCCCCAGTGGCCAGCCCCAAGGAGAAAGCGATGGCCCTGGGGACAGCCCTCTGTGGGTTCCTGGCCTCTTCGCTGGAGGCCGCAATGACATCAAAGCCTACGAAGGCATAGAAGCAGGTGGCTGTGCCAGCCATGATGCCCGACAGCCCATACGGGGCAAAGCCGCCCTCTTGGGTACTCCAGTTCTTGGGCTGCGCAAGGATGAAGCCCATGATGAGAATGAAGAGGATGACACCCATGCTGATGGCCGAGAAGACGTGGTTGAGCCAGGAGGACACTTTGGCGCCAAAGGAGATGAAGGCAGTGGCTACCAGCAGGATGGCAGCTGCCAGGAAGTCGGGGTAGCGGGCCAGGAACGGCACCTGCCAGGTGCCCACATGGGTCTCGGTGAAGTTCTTTATCTTGTGGTTGAAAATAGAGTCCAGGTAGCCACTCCAGGCCCTGGCCACCGCAGCTCCCCCGATCATGTACTCCAGCAGCACGTTCCAGCCGATGAGGAAGGCCCAGATCTCACCCACAGACACATAGGTGAACATGTAGGCAGAGCCCGTCTTGGGTACCCGGGCGCCAAACTCGGCATAGCAGAGAGCAGCCAGGAGCGAAGCAAAGCCAGCGATGATGAAGGAGACGATGACGGCGGGGCCGGCGATTTCTTTGGCTACGGTGCCTGTGAGGACGTACAGCCCAGAGCCCACCATGCCCCCGATGCCCAGTAGCGTCAAGTCGATGGTGGAAAGGCATCTGTTGAAGGATGTCTCCATCATGTCGTCCTCCAAGGTCTTCACCCGGTTGAGTTTCTGGCAGAAGCGGGTCAGGTCGGCTGAGCGAGGCAGCCATCTCGCCATCCTGGAGGCAGCGGGCCCTTCCCTGGGGTGGTCCACAGCGGTGAGACCCTGCCCTGAGACCTGCCAGAGGAGCAGGAAGGTGTGAGCATCCCCTCCAGCAGGCAGGTATTGGGTGGTGGGGACAGGGCAGAAAAGCCACCGGGGCACATTCAAGGTGTCCCTCGCTCCTCAGCCAGTGCAGGGCTCAGCACCGGAGCGTGTCCTCCTCCACAACCAGCCACCCCATGCTTGTGCACCAGGTGAGAGGGAAACCACAGCATCCCCGGGGCACCATCTCCCAGGCTTTTCTTTTTAAAACAGAGCTGTGTTAAAGCCCAAACCAGGCTGCTCTGGCTCTGCTGAAGGTTTCTTTGCTGCTTCCCCTCCACCTTATTCAGCATCTACCTGACCTCCCTGGGGTGTCGGCAGCCCACTGAGGGGACATGCAGCATCTCCCTCTCCCAGCATCTCGCTGCTTCCCCAGGGAAAGCCCAGGTGGGGCATGGAGACGTGCAGCAGGAAGTCCAGAGCAGCTCCAGCAAGGACATGGGAGGCCCCAACCAAACCAGGAAACACACCCAGCACCCAGGGCCCAGCCCCAGCCGGCGGCTGCCACCGGGAGAGCAGGAGGACGCAGCGCTGGGGCCTTTCAGGTGCCGTTCACGGCTGCTCCCCAGGGCGGTCTGTGATTTTGGGGGTGCTCTCCCCTTCCAGCCACGCTCCTCCCCGTGCCAGGACACACGTCTCCCTGCACCCCCAAACCGCGGGTCGTGCTCAGAGGGCTGGTGCCTCTTGGTGCAGTCCCGCTCCCTGGGTCCACCTGCCTCAGGGGCCAAAAGGTCCTGGAAAGGCCACCACGAGCCGATGGCATGATGCTGGCCCGTGGGGACAACAGGCCTGTTGGCACCGACCGTGCTGGCTGAGACCCCCCCGGCCCCACTCGCCGCCTGCACCTGGGTCCCCGAGGAGGGGCTGGCAGCAGTGGGGTGCCCGACCCCAACGCACCCAACAGCCGCAGCCGGGCAGGACACGGCGCTCGCTGCCCACCGGGCAAGTGAACATCCCTCCCAGGCTGGGGGGTGGTCGTGAGTGGGGACGTGGGTGGGGGGGTGGGGAGGGGGGTTCAACCTCCGGCTTCATCCCCAGGCAGGGAGAGGGGAAAGTTTCGCCCCTGCTCAGCCCCACCGCGATGCCGGTCCGCGGGCGGCGCCGAGCCCCGGCCCCGCTCCCCCCGCACCGCGGCGCCCCCCCCCGCGCCCCCCCCCCCGCTCCCGTCGCCCGGGAGGGTCCCGCTCACCTGCGCGGGCGCGGCCGGGGGCACCGCGCGGCTCCGCCAGCGGCCCCGGCCCCCACCTGCTCCGCGCCGCCGCCGCCGCCCGCCCCGGCTCCGCCTCCCCGGGCCGGCGGAAGGGCGGGGGCCCGGCGCGGCGGCTGCGGGGAGCCCCTCGGGGGCCGCGGGGGGACCCCCAGCCGGGGCAGAGCCCTCCGGAGCGGGGCTGCTCCGAGCCCCGGGGGCGGGGATGCTGCAGGGGCAGCGCCGCCTGCACCGGGGCTGGGAGCGGCGGTTGGGGTAACGGGGGTGGGGGCAGCCCCGAGCCCCACGGAGCGGCTGACGGATTTTTGGCAACGTCCTCACGACCTCACGGCTGCGGGCTGGACACCGGCCCCGTGGATGTGCTGGGCTTGAGCAGCCTGAGCCCCGCGTCAAGGGAGGCGCGGAGGGAGGATGGAGCCGTTATCCCGCATCTCGGCTGCTGGGCGCGGCTGGGGATGGAGCCGAGGGCTGAGACCCTGCTCCTCTCCTCCGGGGCTACTCCAGGGAGGAATCTCCCTCTACCCCCCGTGCTCTGGGGCCGCTGCCTGGAGGATGGGGACGAGCTCCACGCTCAGGTATTTGTCCTGACGAAGCAGAGATGTAGGGGAAGGCGGCTGGAGGGGCAGCAGCGGAAGGTGGGCGCTGGAACAGGCCGATCCAGCTCACGGTCCTGCTGCCCAGGACTGAAGCAAGTCCTTGTCTGAGCAAGGGCACAAAACCTGAGCAAGTGTGTAGTGCTTCCACCTGGCTCCAAGTACCACAGCTCGGTGGAGAGGATTCACCTCTCTCCCTAAATCCAAAGGCATTTCTTTTCCAGAAGTGCCTCACCTCCCCTTGAACCAACATAAACCTTCCGCTTCTCTTAGCCCGCCATGGCAAGGAGTTTCCCAAACAGTCACCTCTTCCCCCTAAACCTGCCTTTTACAGGCTTCATGTAACACCCCAGCTCTTGTGTTTGAAGGGAGTGAAGTCCCTCTCCATGTCACCTGTAGTTTTATCTCTACCCTGTCCCATCTTGGGCACCTCATTTTCGGATAGAGGAGTCCAGCTTGGCTGGAAGGTGGTCCAGACCTCTGATGTCCCCACGGCCTTTGCAGAGCCTGTTCCAGCTCTGCCGCACCCTTCCTGGGATGAAGGGACCTGTGTTTGGGTGTCGGTGCACCAGCAACAAAATGTTTCTCATTTTCTTCTCTGCTCCCTTCCTAACGTCTCATAGGTTTTCTGATGGCTATTGAGCACTAAAGCTGATGTTTCCACAGACCCATCAGTCATCACCCCAAATGTCACTCCTGAGTGGTAGTGGTCAACTTGTAGCCCACCATGCAACACTGAGGGCTCCCACCTACATAAATTCACCCTTATCTGTGCTGAATCAGCCTCCTTACATGGAGGGCACCTCGCTATCCTCCTCAGCAGCCCAAAGTATAGAAAAAGGAAGCAGGAAACAGGAGTTGTCCCTTTCTTCCACCCATCATTCACCTTCCCCCAGCTCATGGGCTGGCACAGAGCCGGAGCTCTCCCATCAGTCACCTCACACCAGAACGAGGAACTTGATCCTCTCGTGCATCCCCTCTCCACGTTGCTTCTGGCACACAAGGGGAACTTAAGGTCCAGCTCCGTGGGTGGCTGAAGCCACCTGAGCTGTCACCAAAGGGGTTCCCAACTACATCTTCCTGGGGCACCAGTCTAGAGCTCGGGGGCTGCCCAGGTGGTTGAACCAAGGAGCTGAGACAGCCAAAATCCACTAATCCTTGGCAGCACTTGCAGCTCCTTCGGATCACTGTCACCAGGTCCCAGCCCAGCCCAGCCCTCACCGGCAGTAACACAACTGCAGTAGCACAGGCACAGCCAGTGCTGTAGGAAGGCGTCACCCTCTAGTGACACAAAAGCACTTGCCTGGAAAAATACGTGTATCCTCAGCGCCGTAGCACCCAGCAATGCTTCGGGGGGGGGGGGAGCTGAGCAAGTTTTCCTCTGCTGAAATCGTGCTGAATGAATACTCCCTGGTCATGAGCTATCCCAGGCGCTTTATTCCCTTAAGATAACCTTTTCCACCAATTAGCCATGCCTGACCACCCTGCCGCTCTCCACCTCACGCAGAGAGCCTTTCTGAAACACAACCTGACCACAGGCATGGAAAATTTCAGCTCGGATCGGCTGCCTGGCAGAGCCGTCCACAACCAGATGGTGGGAGCAGGAAGCCTGAGAGCTGCCGTTGTCATGGCAGTGCCGGAGCAGCCGCCGCGATGCCCGGGACAGATGGCAACGGAGGTGGCAGTGACCAGCTCTCCTGGCTCCTGGGGAGCTCTGGACCAAGGTGGGCTCCACTCTTCGCAGCACAGGGCAGCGAAGCGGGGCTGACCCCACCTCTGGCGATCCCGACCTGCTGCATTGGCTGCCCCCGAGCTCCTCCAGCCACACCATCGGCTCCGTTGTGCCAAAGAAGGGGAGGGGGGGTCCTTCTGGGAGGCAGCGCTGCCCGCCCAGCACCCAGGCAGTCAGTCTGTCTCCGTTCCTGCAATAGGACCCATCGTTCATCTCTGCCTCCCTCACCCTCACCTCGGGAAGCAATTTCCTTGCCAACAGCTCTGGCCACACTCAGAGGAACACGGATGCATTCTTCACCCGGTCAGCACCAGCGACTCTGTGTCTGTACGTGTCCTCACAGGCCGGATGAAGGTGTCTCCAGAGGGGAACGCTGCCCACTCTGCTCCTCATTTTAGCAGTTGAGTGCAGGGCTCACAGCTGAGAGTCAAGCATCCACACCATTCAGGGTGGTTCGTGGAGATCCTGCAATGATGCAGGTCCCACATCAGCTCACCTTCCAGCTGGGGATTCTCCTCCAGGAGGCAGAGACCCCATGAGAGAGGTACCTCTCATCTCCAGCTGCACTCCTGTGGGGAGGAAACACCCACCCGTGATGGCAACAGGAGGGGGCCTCAGCCCTGAATTTGCAAAAGTCTCAGTGGTCCTTGTAGCTGCTGATCTTCAGTGTTTGCCTACAGCAGTGGGCAACTCCTCCACCACCACCTTGCCCTGCCAAAAGGCCACCCACAAGCTCTTCCAACACCTTCGCAGGTTTCCTCACTTTAGCTGGTTCTCCAGCTCCACAGCTGGCTCGCTCCAGCTTCAGTGACCTGCTTTCATGGGAACACAAGGGCTCACAGCACCTTGGTACCAACCCATCGCCCAGCCTCAGTGCTGAGCAGCATACTGAATCTTCTCACGCTGCCTTCTGCTGCAAAGAGAGATTGCTGCAGTAACAGCAGAGGATGCAGCCAAGAGCGAAGTTACACAAAGGAGATGTCTCCCAAACATGAGCCTTGCTCTGGGAATGCCAGAACACCCTTAAACAGTGACCTGGGGGGAATCAATGCCCTTCAACACACAACGGCCCAAGTTTTTGAGCCACCCCCAACAGCTTCTCCAACTTGAACTTCATACGTGAAGAGCAGAACTGCTTACAGACTCTCCCTTGCACCATCCTGTTCCCTACAGGCAGCCATGGCACCACACCTTTCTTACATACTTGGAGCAATCTTTTACCAAATTTTCAGCAAGTGCCCCAACTCCTTCTGTCCCCTGAAGATGCGACTTGGGCTCTCGGGGTCATCAGCTCAGCCCTGAAAGGTCTCGGAACCACTCAAGGTTCCCCCCCAGCTTTAACCTGGCACACCCCAACCCCCACACTCATCAAGCAGGGAGGAGACAAATGTAATCACAATCATTGACATTTAGAGAGCTGCAGCCCCAGAAGGCAGGACAGAATATTTTATTTCTCTTCATTCGGAAACTGGTTTAAAGTAACAAAGCAAAAGCTCTCGATCCTTCTCTGCTTTCCGAGTCGGGAGGGAACACTGCGAATGTCACAGTCCAGTAACGGTGGGCAGAGGCCTGAAATCCTCCTTTAATAAAGCCAGGGCTCTTATCTACCTAGAGGTCTCACTGGGAAGGGTCTGTCAGTTCAAGAGGCTGTTTTCTGCCTCAACACACAGAGAAGCATCTTCTTGTAGATAAACCTTGAACTCTTTTTTCCCAGCTGCCAACCATCTGCCATGGCGAGGCGGCACCGGATGGCGAGTCCGCTTCGCTTCCCAGTCTGACGGGGCAGCTGCTCCCTCTCCCATCCCCTGCCAGAGACACTCACTCCTCCTCCTTGAATCGGAAGAGGAGATCGCACTGCTCACCCACTGAGCTCGATTCACCCTAGCTCAGGGTCACCCATACGCAGCTAGGCTGGGTTTGCAGCCTCGGAGCCTGGCCCTCTCTCCCCTGGCTTAGCAAATAAATGTACATGCAGATGAACATTCTCCATCACCTCTTGTTTTAGCAAGACCTGCAGGACACATCTTGCTCCGAGGACCAGAGAGGCAGTCTGATGCTCCCCAGCCACCCCCCTGCTCTGGGAGTCTGCTTCACCCAGCTCTAAGGTTATCTAAGGGCCTCAGCTATTTCTTCTACAGCCAGTAGCTTCTTCCTGACACAATATAAAGCAAATGCATTAACAGTCTATTCTGTAGAGGGAAGTCAGAAGAAAACTCTGGGAAGTAAACAGCAGATTTGCTCATTCAGGAAAAAGCCTTCTCCGACTCGGATTCCTTCTGTTGTAACTTCCGAATCAGTTCCAGTAAATTCATCTGTAAAGTCAGCTCCTGCAAAGGAAGAGACATTTTTGCAAGGATAAGACGATCCCATTCCCTGCTGCAGGAAGCAGAAAGGACTGCCTTGTACCACCCACTCAAGAGCCACTAATCTTCAGGGAACAAAAGAAAAAGCATGCAGATACAAACCAAAGGCTTCATCTTGTTTAAGCATTTCTATAAAATTCAGGTCAGTAATATCTTGATGGATCTGCTGCAAACTGCAGCTGTCTTAGGAACCCCAGAGCTTTACGATTCATTAAGGATTTAGAAGGGTTCTTTTTTCTTGACCATGGTTTAGTGCGAAGTGCCGTGAGGGCTGGCCAGTTGCGCAGGTTTCCCCTTCTGGAGCAGCCTCCAGGAGTGGGGCAGCAGCATCCCCCTGCCCACCCACAGCCACACACCCCAGAGGAGTTTCTCTGGGTCAGCACAGCTCCCTCCCCTCGTCCTCCAACAGGACCTTCAACACCCTGATCCTTTTCCAGCACAGGCAGGCAGGAAGCAGGAGGGATTGCTTTGGGTGCTAAGCGGAGTCTAAGGCATGTGTAACACACTGCTGTGCTGGGGCCTCAAATTTCCTCTGGGTATTTCGTTCCCCTTCAAAAACTCCCTTTTCCATGACTGTAATCAAGTGGAGACCACTGCCTCCTGCAGTCACCAACATCAGCTCACGGCTTCCTTACCATCTGCTTGTTCTTCACTCACATTTAGCTCACCAGCCATTTAGCACACAGACTACACGGTGGAGTAGCTAATTCAGCGAAGCCTGCTCTGTGACTCAGACTTGCAGACATTACATTATGGAAATAAAAATCTATTTTTGTAAAAATGTGGCAACTGCATAAGCAGGCATCTTATACAACAGACTGAAAGGAACCACATCGGCTGATGGGAAACGCACGGAGAGCAGATTCCAGCAGTGATTTCTTATACGATGGTGGCATTCACAGGTACAAGCCAAGGTCTGGGTCTGGTTTGCCAGCTATCGTAAAGGCAAACATAAACAAAACCCAGCAAATAGGAACCCTGCTAAGGGTTATTACTTACAAAAATAACATAAAAGGCAGGGGCAGGAAGGGAGAGAAAGAACCGCTTTCATTATACAGATGAGGAATAGCAGCACAGGAAAAATAAGAGGCTTGTTCAAGGTTACACAGCCAGGAATTGTGTGGGCTTTAGAAAATGCCTGTTTAACTAACTTAAAGCCATCTTTTCTCACTAGTAGGTCTTTATCAAAGTGAAATTTAATCAGCTGAAAAAACAAGAGTTAAGAACAGTCTGTTTCTGCATTCCCTGCAAACTTCTGCGGCCTTACAATGAGACTTTGGAAGTTTTATTTTTTCATTCCTGCGGTGGCGTTAAGACAACAGAGAAAAACCCAGGCAATTGCTCACAAGTTTTAAGAGCAGATGCACTGGGGAAACCAAGAACAATTTTCTAATCACAGTCTGAGATCATCATCTCCAGTAAGTCACATGCAAGGATTAACAAGATGCCTAATAAAAAGGCTTCTGAAGGCAATTTGTACAGCTAAGCGAGGTACAAAAGTGATAAACCTACACAGCCACTTATTTTAGTATTATTCAAGAGTCACAGGACTGCAGGCTGTTGGCAGAGCGTTCCTTCCCTCCACACTGGGAAAAATATTGCAGAAATCTGGGGATGTTGCGCTGTCTAACGGGCTTCCGCTCCTTCATTCTGAACCTGGTACCACGTCCGCCCAGGGCATGTTGCCCATCAGCTGATGAGGCAAAGGATGGATCATTTTTTCTGACCGAGTGATTCAGAATTAGCTAAGAGCAAGGTTTTTTTAAAAATAAAGATATTAACACAAGAGTACTGTCAGATCCTACACTCCCTGCCTAAACACTAACCTGTGGGTTGGTGGTGATGTAGAAGCCAGACACCCCAGCCTTCTCCAGAGTGCTCTGTTGGTCTATCACTTTTTGGTCCAGTTCCAAGACTATCTTCTCATCCATCATTCGCTGCTCCTCTCGAATTCGTTGCTCCACAGCCTGAAAAAAGATAACCGTCAACAGGAAAAAAAAAAAAAAAAAAAAAAAAAGAGTGGAGTATCTGCCTTCCTCCTATCTTTTTCTCATCTCTAAGTCTAATGAAACCAGAGAGTGACTAGACCCTGAAGCACTCCTGCTCTGAAGAGTCCCAAGGACAGCAGAGGGCAGCAAGCACAGCCCCAGATCTTACCTCCTCCCCTTGCCTAGCAAAGCTACCACTCAAGAAAGTGCAGGGAAAGCACTGGGAGCAGCCCATGCTCAGTGTGTTTGGAGGCCAGGAAAGAAGATAAGTGCAGGGAAAGCACTGGGAGCAGCCCATGCTCAGTGTGTTTGGAGGCCAGGAAAGACCACGAGCAACAGATCAGTATCTGAACGACTTCTCTTGGTAAGCTGCAGGTTATGGCTGAGCACTCCAGCGGTATGGGCTCAAAAGAAGTCCTCACAGGACTGGTGAGGCTGAAGAAAGATACGGAGGAGTAACAGAGGCCACCAAAGCTCGCCAAGGGGCCAGCTCAGACGCCTTCCTAAGCCTCCATGTTCCCTGGACACTAAGACACAGAGCTGTAAATCACACCCAGATCCCATTTAGTCAAAGGAGCTGAACCCCTCAAAAACCTAACTTTACAACTGGAAAGCCAGTTTATTTTGTATTGACACCAGCAAGCTGAAATCTCACTTGGGACTACAGTGTGCTGGGCTTCTATTTTTGGCAGACTGAGAACATTATCCAATGAGGCTAAATAGCCCCAACCAGGAGAACGCAGCTCCTCCCACCCTGCTGACATCTGCCTAAAGCTCAGCAGAGAAATGCCTGCATTGCCCCCGAAGAAGAAATGGAGCATAGAGACCACACGCTACATCAAAAGCACGCTGGAAATCAGGAGTGGTGGGCGTGTTGCAGGAGCACCTGGATGATCTGCTAGCTGCAGAAAGGGGTACTGCTCTGGAGGAAACCCCAACCTACCAGAAACCCTGCCAGAGGGGAGAGGAGAGCAGAAGGATTGCAGAGGATGAGGAGAGCCCAGCTCAAATAAAAAGCCACATGTTTCTGGAGGTGAGACAATACAACCTTACCAGACTGCACTGAGCAAGACACGGGGGAAGTCAGGAAGCATCAAATCCCATCTAAATACAAAGGAAGCCTCATTCTCTTGCAAGAAATAAATGACACAAGCTTCAACGTTTTACTCGTGCAACGCTGCCCCTTTGTAACACAGTAAAGAGGCACGTGTTTAGCTGGAAATGTTCATGGGGGTGGGTTATCCTGACTGCACAGAAGTCACAAAGCCTGGGATTTCCTACACCAGTGGCTGGTGGTTTAAAAGACCTGGGCAGATCCATCCAAGAGGGGAGCCGAAAGCCTGCGTGCTGCTACAAGTCCTGGGGAAAAGCCAGAGTTTGAATGACAGAGGTCTCAGCCCTGGACAGTCTGGAGAAGAGCCGAGGTTTGTCTAAGCACAGACGTATCAGTAGTTGTCTGCAAAAGGCTTGAGCTAAACGAAGAGCAATTATTACTGACATGGAGCAGGAGCTCCCTCATGTAACCTTTCCTGGATGTACGTACGGCAGTCAATTCGCATCTTCTTATGTTTTTAGTTACGTCCATGGGTTTGAGAAAGCTTCGCAGAACTATATGGTATTAAGGAAGAATTGCCTCCTTCACTACGGGATGCTAGTGAACCTAAAAAAGCTGTCCTTGTGCTTCCTTCAGTCTAGGGGCTCATGTTCTTTGTGGAAGATATGAAGGACTCAAACCCCTCGTTCCCCAAACACACTCCTTTCTCCCAGCCACCCTGGGGGAAGGAGGCGGCACCACACCATCACCTCCTTCACTTACTGTGCTTGACAAGTGACTTTTCATGGGTTTGGAAAAAACAGATAGTGTTTTTTTCAAACATACAAATAACACACTGCTTAGGGCTGGCATGTGATTCTGGGCTACAGAAAAGTGCCAAAATCCTGGAGAAAACTAAGGCTTAAACAGAAGCTTTTACTTCAGCATACAGGTGACCCTGTATGAGAGGCATGGGTTTCAGTAAGAAATCAGACATCTAAAAACTACATCTTGTATCACCTCTCCCGGGAGACCAACCCCAAGCTATCTTGTGGAGCTGGTCTTTGAAACCTTCAACCACACAGGGCAGCTCTGACTAGACAGGTACCAGGTTACAGAGATGATCGATCTATTCCTGAAATGCTCTACAGCAGGAATATCAGAAGATAAAAAAGGGAAGAAGTAACTCTAGTAACATGTGGCAGAGGAAACAGAAGAGAAAGGCAGGGGGAACGTGGAAGGAAGTAGGGAGAAGTTGCCCACCATGTAAGACAAGGAGAAATGACCCATGTGTGGCCCACTTAATGAGTGAATACAATGCTGGAAACACTTTAAAACAGGCAGTATAGATTATTCCTTGCTGCAAGTATAAGCTAGAGACAGGGACAGGTAGTAGAGGCCCAGCCTGGCTTTAGTCACCTTAACACAGAACAAGGGACGTGGAAACACCAAGACAAAAGACCCAACAGCGAGCGCTGATGTGGTGCTCGTCATGGGCAAAGGTCAGGAACGAGCCTGTATTTAAACAGTTATTTGTTTGCCTTACGTGGAGTGAAATAACTTCCCCCCTACATTTAAATTGCGTTGATTAAGATAACTAGCTACTTGCAATTTCCTTTACCTTATAAAACTGCCTCTATCTTATCAGCAATGTACAGATAAGTCCTTTGGGACCGAACCTACTGCTCGTGCTGAAGTGCTTTTCTCCACATGCCTTGGGATGCTTGCAGAAACTATTTCTATACTTACATATCTCCTTATCGGGGCTACTAAGTAAAACGTGTTATTTTTTGACTATTCTCTGCTTTCTGCTTGCTATGGTGTAATAGCAGGTTTCACGTACCTTCTCCGTGTTTTCTGTCAACTTGCTCTATTTGTACCCAGGCTTCAGCCTGCCAAATAACGAGGAATCATGAAGGCATAGCGGGGAACACCGCTCTTTCGGAGTGGGCTCCTAAACTTCCACAACTCCCAGATCACGCCTCGACTGCAGCTATCCTAGATGGCAAGAGCCTGGGCCCCCAATCTTAGAATCACAGAATCACTCAGGTTGGAAAAGCCCCTCGGGATCATCAAGTCCAACCCTCAGCCCGACTCTACAAAGTTCTCCCCTACCCCACATCCCCCAACAGCTCATCCAAACGACCCTTAAACACACCCAGGGATGGTGACTCCACCCCCTCCCTGGGCAGCCTATTCCACTCTCTGACCACTCTTGCTGGGAAACATTTTTTCCTCATGTCCAGTCTGAACCTCCCCTGTTGCAGTTTAAAGCCGTTCCCTCTCGTTCTGTCACTAATCACCTGTGAGAAGAGACCAGCACCAACCTCTCTACAATCTTGGGGGGGACAAAGGGCAGAGCAAGAGGAGGGGACCCCCAAGTCAGGGTGAGGAACTCAGGGCTGCACTAGCAAGGCCAGACAGGACGGCTGGTGGCTCGCAAGGCGGCAGGGGGTGACTAGTTAAACCCTCCAGAGATGCTGCGATGCTCCTGTGACGCAGGGGTGGTCCTGCTGTGAGCCCCCCCTGGGGAAGGGACACGACCCCTGCGCCAGGGGAGGGCTGTGCCCGGCCGGGCCCCCCCTCACCTCCATCTCGCGCTGCTGGGCGGCGCGGAGCAGCGGCAGGTTGTGGGGCCGGCAGCACTGCTGGGCCTCCTTGTGCCGGTGGAAGAGCTCCTGCTTCAGCCCTGCGGTGGGACGGGAGCGGGTCAGGGCATGCCGGCGCCACCGCCCCCCTCCTTCCCGCGTGTCCCCCCCCTCAGTGTCACCCCCACTGCCCCCCCGTGGTCACATCTCCAGCTCCTGGATGCCCTGAGCCAGCCTCCTCTCCACAGTGTCCCCATCACCCCCTGCACCGCCTGCTGTCCCCCCCAGTGTCCCACGACTGCCACCCAGTGCCACCCCACAGTGTCCCACAACAGCCCAGTGCCCCCCCAAGGTCCCACGACTGCCACCCAGTGCCCCCCTCCCCAGTGTTTCACAACTGTCCCCCAGTGCCCCCCCAGTGTCCCACAACTGCCACCCAGTGCCACCCCACAGTGTCCCGTGACTGCCACACAGTGCCCCCCAGTGTCCCATAACTGCCACCCAGTGCCCCCCCCAGTGTCCCACAACTGCCACCCAGTGCCACCCCACAGTGTCCCACAACTGCCACCCAGTGCCCCCCTCTCCAGTGTCCCATGACTGCCACCCAGTGCCCCCCCAGTGTCCCACAACTGCCACCCAGTGCCACCCCACAGTGTCCCACAACTGCCACCCAGGGCCACCCCCAGTGTCCCACAACTGTCCCCCAGTGCCCCCCTGCCCAGTGTCCCACGACTGTCCCCCAGTGCCCCCCCAGCGTCCCACAACTGCCCCCCAGTGCCCCCCTGCCCAGTGTCCACGACTGCCCCCCCGTGTCCCTCCCGCAGTCGCCCAGCACTACCCCCCGAGTTCCCCCCCCACTACGTCCCAGGCCTCCCTCAGTGCTCCTGGCCTGTGCCCCTCCGTGCCCCCCCCCTCGCCCAAGTGCCCTGGGCCTATCCCCCGCCGCACCCCCCCGCCGTGTCCTCACCGCCCGCACCCCCGGTGCCCCCCCGTGCCCCCCGCCGGGCGCACCGCGGTGCTCGCTGTGCAGCTGCAGGCGCTGGCTGTAGAGGTTCTTCTCGGTGAGGTGCTGGATCTCCAGCAGGCCCTGCACGATCTCGAAGACGGTCCCGTCCAGCAGCGCCAGCGCCAGGTCGCTCAGCGTCGTGTACGAGAGGCGCTGCTGGCACGGGCTGCCGGTACCGGCACCGGGTCAGGGCGGGCCCCGGCACCGGGTCAAGGCGGGCCCCGGCACCGGGGCAGGGCGGGCCCCGCCGCCGCACCGCCCTCCGCTCACCTGGGCAGCGCCTTCACCAGCGCCTGCAGCTCCGACAGCAGCCGGTAGTGCCGCTCCTGCTGCCGGGACAGCTGCTCCGCCGCCGCCTCGTACCCCCCGGGCCCGCCGCCGCCGCCGCCGCCGAACCGCTCCATCGCCCGCCCTGCCCCGCACTGCGCATGCGCGCGCCTGCGCCCCGCCACTCCGCGCCACTGCCCGGCCACGCCCCCTGCCACGCCCCCATGCCATGGCCACGCCCGCCCCCCCGACACGCCCCCAGACTCTGGCCCCGTCCCGGCCCTGGCGCCCTTGGAGCTCGCAGGCGTGTGCGCAGCTTCCCCCGCAGCTCCCCCCGCAGCTCCCCCCGCAGCTCCCCCCGCAGCTCCCCCCGCAGCTTCCCGCGCAGCTCCCCCCGCAGCTTCCCGCGCAGCCCTCCGCGCAGCTCCCCGCACATCTGTGGCGCCGTTGGCGGGGCTTTGCTGGCGGTTTCTCTCCAGCCCATCCCGTGGGGCGCGCGGGGAGAGCATCTGCAGGGTGTCCCACTGCTCGGGCTTGAACACCGTTAAAAATGTTTTCGATGAATTCACAGAATCGTCTTGGTTGGAAAAGCCCTTGAAGCTCCTCCAGTCCAACCATGAACCTCACACTGACAGTTCCCAACTCCACCAGATCCCTCAGCGCTGGGTCAACCCGACTCTTCAACCCCTCCAGGGATGGGGACTCCCCCCCTGCCCTGGGCAGCCCATTCCAACGCCCAACAACCCCTTCTGCAAAGAAATCCTTCCTAAGAGCCAGTCTGACCCTGCCCTGGCGCAGCTTGAGGCCATTCCCTCCTGTCCTGGCGCTTGTTCCTTGGCTCAAGAGACTCATCCCCCCTCTCTGCACCCTCCTTTCAGGGAGTTGGAGAGGGCGAGCGTTTCAGGTGCTGTCTGGCAGCTCTCGAGTTACCGTACAGGGTGACTTGACCAAAAATGTGGTGACCCCCACCATCACCAGCATCGGAGGAATTTCACTCTCCGGGTACTTGGCTTCATGGTTTCACTCCAACCCATGAGCTGGGGACCGTTCCCCACAGCCACCACCCCGGAGCAAAACCGGGCAACGCCTGTGCATTCACTGGGGAGCCCTGAGAACGGGCGAAATCGGCTGCAACGATCCCTTCGAATCCCTTAAAACACACGGACTTTATTAAGCGTGTTTCGACTTCAAACACACCGCTGGTTTCTTTTCGTGAGCGCTCCGGTGCAGGTAATGAGATCAGTGTTCAGCGCAGGCCAAGCTGCAAATTCATTTCAGTGGCACACATGAAAAGGTTCCTGGCTTGAATTAGCAAAATGAAAGATCCACTGAAATGTATTAAAAATGCCTTAAAAGTATTGGTTTTAATATGACTTCAAAGCCTACAAAAGCTGCGCTGCCTGCTTGAGGGGAGGAGAAATGGGCATGTTAGAGAAGGACACAAAGCATCCCCAGGCAAATGGGGCATCCCTAAAAGATCCCTGAATATAAATTGCCCCCCTTTTTTTTTTCCCCAGTGGGTTGCCTCGGATTTCCATCCAAGAATCCCCAAATCCCAAGTGCTGGAGAGGCTTTGGGTGGGCTGATTGCCTCTGCTTCTGGGCTGCTTAGACTGCTGCCTTGTAGAGTTAACCCTGCCGCGTCTGTCTGTCCTGCCCATCCCCTGCCTGCTCTTTCCCCAGCTGGGCAGCAATGGCCCCATGAAATGGCCACCCCGTATTTTGAACAGGCAGATCACCCCAACCCCATCCTCGGGAGCTGCCAAGAGGTTTTTGCTGGAGCTGTTGGAGGCAGAGCCATGGCACAGAGCCTGGGTGGCTGCCGCCTGCTGAGCTGCTGTGGAGGGATAAAAAGGGTCTTTTAATTAAAAGCTATTAGGCATGCTGCTCAGCTCCAGCTGGGGCGACACAAAAGACCAGGAAAAAAGCATCCCCGACACTTTGCCATCTTCTGCTGTGAAGATCTGATGGCAGCTTTTGCTAAATATCTTTCTCTGGGCATCACCTGAAGCCAGAGTTTTGCTGTCACAGGGTTTCACTGTGCCAGGGTATTCCCCCGGCAGTACAACCCAAAATCCCTTCAAGCAGCCGTGGATGCTTGGGTGTGGTGGCCAAGACTTCACCTGGTACTGACACAGGACCGGGCAAGCTGCCTGTCCCCCACATGGCTGCCTGCACTGCTGAGGACCTAAATGCAACCTGCCTTGTCCCCTCCAAGTGTCACATCCCCATCGGCACGGCAGGGAGCAGACCCTTGCCACCTTCACCACTCACTGGGGCTTCTGCTCTCTTCCCAAGGCTGCTCTGAGGGGGGAGTTGAAGCTCAGTGGTGTCTGGGCATGGGAAGTATTGTCGTGACAGCAGACCCTGAGCATCAGAGTCTTGGCCCTGGCCCTGAGCAGCACCAGACTAGAGGGGAGAGACCGTGCATGAGGCTCGGAGAGCCTGCATGGTCATGAGCCATGCGCAGCGGCTGTGGGGTGCCCGTGCACCCCTGCAAGCAGAAAGTGGGGCAGCCAGGGAGACAAGGGGCTCAGCCCAGGGAAGGGGGGAGCACGTTCCCAGGGACACGCTCCGTCAGTGCCAGCAAAGGAGCAGGGCATGATCTGGTGCCTTTGCATCCCTACTGAAGGCGTCACGGCTGAGCTGGTGGAGGGAGGGGGACGCCGGGGCCTCTGCTCCAGTGCGGACATTCCTCTCCCTTCCTTTGTGCTGCAGGAAATCTGCGCTTCCTCCCTTCCCAGCGCTGCTCCCCGCTCAATCGCTACCAGATGTGGGTCCCATGCGCTTCTCATTAGCCCAGCAGGCTCCGGGCGCTGCCTTCTGCAGGCTGGCGGGCTGGGGCTTGCAAAAGCTGGGCTTTTGGGGGACCTGGTGCAGATATCTGAGCTGGTGTGCACACCACAAGGTAGCTGGCCCTGCTTTGCAGAGGCCTCGTGCTGCCTTCGTTGCAGGGCCAGGATGCTGGTGGTGATGCAGGGTGCACTCGCTGCGGCGGATGGAACTGGAGCTGGGGGACAGGGTGCTCCTCTGGGACCTTCATGAGTGCATGGGGACAGAGGGGACAAGGGGCTTTGAGTTGAGAGAAGCAGCTCAGTGAGCTGAACTGCAGCTGGGTTGCCTGCTGGGACAATCTGCAGCCCCCAGGTGGGAGTGTGGGGGATGCACATTGGGACGGGGGCTGGAGAACACGGGTGACCCGGGTGTGTCCCCCCATGCTCCGTATGCTTCAGGTGGTCCAGGCAGGGAGCACATAAATGGTGTGTTGGAATGTGCATGAGGCTCCTGGGGCGTGGGCTCAAGTTGGGGTGGGGGGGTCCCTGACCAGGTGACGGTGTCTGCTCCCCAGGACCTGCTAGCACCCAGCAGGAGATCATGGCAGCTGGACCCAGGGGCTTGAGAGCCCAAGCAACCCTGCACTTGGCTTGTTAAGTTTCAGGAAGAACCTTAACCTGAGCTGGATTGAGCTACAGAGGGACAAACAGAGTGAGAAAGCTCCTTCTGTCCTTCCTCTCCCTGCCATCCCCACCCAGGTGAGAGGGGCTGGGGAAGAGCCCAATGGGACTTGCACATGGTCCCACCTGCTCCAGCTGCCACTGGCCCATGTACATGGAGCGATGCACCCCGCTGGGCAGGATGAGGCCACGTTTGGGTGCTAATGGCCATGGGGGGCCCGCACCGGGGAAGCGGGGTGCTCCTTGCCTTGGCACAGAGGGAGCTGAGGGTGGTCCTGGCCTGCTGTTTCTTCTTGAGCCCCCAAACCAACTGCAGGGCTTTCCTGACACTGCTGGTGCAGAGGTGGGTGGTGAGAAGCAGTGGGACAAGCAACATGGAATGGAGCTCATGCTCCGGCATGGGACATGCAGGGACATCCAGAGGGGCAAAGGACTCTGCTTCCCACTGCACCCCCGAGCGAAGTGTCCCCTGTGGGGTTCAGGCTTCCTGCACTCACCTGCAGGAACAGTATCTCCCAGGATGGACAGATTTGCAAAGGTGTGCACTGCCATATAGGGCAGAGATGCCTGGATGCTACTTTCCCCCAAAAGGCACATTTGCAGGCTCAGAAATGCTGGAAAACACCATTTTTACAGCCTTTCTGGACCCTGGGTTGAGCAGAGATGGCAGCAGAAGCGGGGCGCACACGTGCGTGGAGCAGGACAGCTTGTTTTTGCAACGGGAGCACATTGCAATTAGGAATAATCCTCCAGGGAAATCCGAGCACAAGCCCATCCACAGGAGAGGGCTGCCTGAGCCTGGTGTCCCCATGGGAGAGCCGCCACGTCACCACAGCTCTGAGTCACCACTCCGGAGCTGGGAGTTCCCCCCGCAGCCGCTCAGCCTTCGGCGAGCGTGGTTTCACCAGGCAGCCAGCTGTCACCGAAAGAGGCCGATGCACCGCGGCTTTTGCGCCAAATGTGGCTTTATTGCTTTTACCGTGGGGCCGGGGACAAGGCAGCATCATCCGGGGCTCACGCCAGGAGCTGGTGAGCATCCCACCAGCGGCTCTGCTCTCCGTGGCACAGCTACGGGTTGGGTCAGCTGTGCTGGAGCCAGTGACGCGACAGCAGCTCAGCCCAGGCCATGGTGCATTCCGTTAGTCCCTGGCTGCTACCCGAGCTGAATCCAGGACGCTCCTGGAGCAGCAAACCCCACAAGTCCAGGTCTCGGGGTGGTTCCTCTCCTCGGGGTTGGATCCTGCTCTCTTCACCTGGCTTAGTTTGGATGGTTTCCCTGAGTATCCTCCAGCTCCTCCTTGGATCCTCCAAGAAGTGCACCAGCCCTCTGCACCCCCGGGGAAGAGGCTCCAGCACCAGGTCGCCAACTCCATCCTGCACTGGGTGTGTGGTCACCCACCATGGTGGCTTTGCTGCCTTTCCCCTCCTTTTTCGGGCACTTTAACCTCGTGTCTGACTTCAGCCTCATGCACGTTCGTCCCCTGGGCAAGGGGAGAGTGTGGGTGGGACTGCAGGAGCCTCACGGCCTCGGGCTCACCGGATTTATTCCAATTTAAACACTGCGAAGTAAAAGTGTTTCCCCCGCTCTGGCCTCTGGAGCTGAATATCTGAACGGGAATTTCACCCCCGAGCTGCAGCTAAAATAAGATCTGGATTGAGGTGGTCGCTGGCTCTTGGTGGTGCTGGGTGAAACCTCCATGCTCCCTTCATGACTGGCTGCTGATGTAGCCAGTGGAACAAGGGCTACTGAGCTGGAAAAGCTGGGTTTGACCTGCCAGGAGGAGCATGCATCGTTGGAAATGTGTTGGAAAACATGGCCGGGCTTTGGTTGTCTGCGCTGAGCATCCATGGGGACTCAGAGGAGATGCTGCACGCACGCGTCCTG
This sequence comes from Strix aluco, assembly GCF_031877795.1. Lineage (NCBI taxonomy): Eukaryota > Metazoa > Chordata > Aves > Strigiformes > Strigidae > Strix > Strix aluco. Next base: position 16,504,280 of record NC_133948.1, on the reverse strand, counting down.
ACTGCACATCCTTCCCTGGGAGGAGACAAGGATGCTCAGCCATGGCCAATTTGTGTTAGTTGTGGCTCAGCAGCCCAGGAATCTCCTTGTGTCTCCACTCCCTGCAGAGCAGAGGGGTTGTCAGAAGGTCTGTTTGGCACGGGGTGACACGTCTATACCACCCTGTGGACAACCCAGTTCTGCCTGGCGAGCCTGGGCTTGCTCTGGGCAAGGGTCTGGAGCTGCTTCCCCACACGCTGCTGGTGGGGCTCCCAGCCGCCCGGCGTGGGGGCTCTCGGGTCGCTGCAGGGTGCTTCGTACCTGGGAGGGAGGTGGGGGGAGAGAGAAGTGCGTGGGCTTGGCCGGGAGTTCTGTGCAGGGGCCATGGGCTGCAAGGGGTGAAAGGGTGCAAAGGGTGAAGGGATGCAGCAGGCTGCAAGGGATGCGAAGGGTGCGGTGGGATGGGAGGGATGCAGCGGGCTGCGAAGGATGCGAGGGGTGAAGGAGCTGCAGTGGGCTGCGGAGGATTCAAGGGTACAGCGGGATGCAGAGGGTGCAGCAGACTGCAAAGGTGCCACTGGATGCAAGGGGTGCAAAGGGTGTGGTGGGATGCAGCAGAGGGCAGGCAGCCCCGTCCAGCTGCCCATTTGCCAGCTGTGCCCCTCTGTTTCAGCAGCCTGACTTTTGGGGACCCAGAAGTTCATCAGTCACCCAAATTTGTGGGTCCCATCTTCTGGGCTAAGGGCCGCTCTGGGCATCCATCTTGCTGTACCCCCGCCGTCACCACGCTAGCAGGGGACAGTTTCAGGCCACACTCCCTCCCCCTAAGGATATTTTCAGGGTCTTCAAGCCTCCTGGGAGGACCCAGCCCCCGTCCCAGCGAGGTGACTGCTGCTCCTCACCTGCAGACAAGGCGCTTATCCAGCCCTGCGCCCCGACCCGTCGCCCCTGCATCCTGCGCAGCTCTGCGGGGGGGTGGGGGGGAGCGCGGCCAGTCCCCGGCAGCAGCCGAGGCCGATCATGTGGCTCCTAATGAAATCCAGATCCTGGCAGAGCGATGACATTGCGCCGTGATTTGTGCTCCCACACAGACTAAACAAGGCCGGGTGCGTTACGGCGCGCGGCCGGGCCAGTGCAGGCGCGGGGATAAATCAGGTAGCGGTGGTGCAGATGCCTCTGCCTATCTTCTGCCTAATTATTCTTCCCCTCCTGCTCAAAGTGCTCAGATGCAAGTGCACTCGTGCTTTCTGTGCAAAACCAGGGATTTTTCCCAAATGATGCCAGACGAAGCTTCCAGAGGCTGCAATAAAGGCTCAGGCTCTTGGATCTGCTCAGGGATGGCTCTGTGTGCTAGAAATGTGTTTGCAGCCCCAAAGCGCTGCAGCTGCTGAGCTTCATCCCTTTGCTCTGCGCAGTTCGTTACAGCCAGGGATTAATTGGTGCTCTGGATCACATGCAAATACTTCCACTACTCCATTGGGTGAGGGAGAGTCTTAAAATGGAGCCAAATTGGGTTTGCTCGGCGGGCTGCCCGGGGAGGTGTTGCGTGCCCACCCGATGCCTGCTAAGCCGGGGGCTCCAGCGAGAGTCCCCCCCAGTGCCCCGAGGCTGCTCAGGGAACAGCACTGTCCCCCTCAAAATGGCACATTCATGTGCACCCCATCCTTTGGGCTGGAGGGTTGAGGGGCTGCGGAGGGTCCCCAATGAGCTGAGGGCACATCCCCAGTTTGAATCCCGCCCTTCAGCTCGGCCCAAGCGATGCGCTGCAGCAGAGGAACATGATGTCAGTGGGGACAAAATGGCTTTAGAGAGGTGCCAGCTCCTGCCTTCAGAGCCTGGAGCTGCTGCGGGGCTCAGCTCAGGAGGGTGCAGGGAGGTCAAGTCCCTGCCAGACACCCTGCTCCCCCAGCAGCTCCATGCTGGGGCACCCCCATGCCTTTGGCTCCCTGAACCCCAGATCCTCAGGGAGACACCCAGTGTGGCGCTTGTTGGACTCAAGGTCACAAAGACCCGGTCTGAGGGCCTGGTGTCGGGATGTGCCTGGGTGGCACTGCCACGTGGCTGGTGGAGATGGGGCTGGCACCTGGATGCTGCAGGCTGGGGGCCCGGCCTGGCCATCCTCACCTTCAGCTCCTGGAGCTTGGATAAATATCTAAGTGTGTATATGTACACACACAAATATATATATGCATATAAAAATATTTTAAAAATAAAAATGTGTATATATATAAAATATGTAAGTATATATATCTATACTTACAAATATATAAGTGTATATATTATGCACTCCAGGAGCATATAGGAGTGTGTGTGTGTGTGTATATATATGAAAATATGTATATGTACACATATAAAAAAATCTACTCCTGGAGTGTATAGGAATGTGTGTATATATATATATATTTTTTTTTACATATATATATGTATTTATGTGTGTGCGTGTATATATATATTAAAAAAATCTACTCCTGGCATATATATTTATATTGATGTCCCGTGTCTTGTGGCATCTTGGGCACAAGGAAAGGCTGCAGCGACAAAACCAGCCCCCTGGCAGCCCTCCATGGGGTAAAAGGGTGCAGACAGCCACCAAAAGGCTCCATCATCCCGTGGGAAAGCTGCAGGTGCTGGTTCAAGGTGTTCATGTCACTCTAGAGCTGGTGGCACAGGGTCCTGGAGCCACTGCCCATGCTTATGGGGACCCCTGGCACCCCGGAGCGCCGGGTGCAGCTTCCTCCTTCCCGCTGGGGGCTGCTGCCAGGGCTGGGCATCCCCCCAGACCGCAGTGCCCGTGGCATGGCCAGCTCCTTCATGACCAGGGCTGGCATCAGGGCTGAGCCCCACCGTGGGAGCAGAGCTGGTGGGCAGAGGGTGGATACGCAAGCAGGAGGTGATGGCCTGCAAAAGGCTGCTAGTTACTGCGACTCAAAAGCCACCGGAGTCCTCCAGGGATGTCGATGAGGTCACTGATGGCTGTGGTGAGGAATGTGAAGTGATTTTGGTGGTGTTGGGGTGGCTGCTCCTCTTTGGCGTCTCAGTCTGTAGGGCAATCCACTCAGCAGCCCCATGCCACCTGATGTCACCCATGTGGCTGGGGGACAGTCCAGTGCCCCCAGCCTGGCCATTCCTGGAGCTGAATGTCCTGGGAAAGGCAACCAGGGATCATTACATCCACTTTTGGGACAAAGAAGGAAAGGGCCATTTCCCTACATACCCACATGAAGCCACTATATGAAGCGTCAGCTGAATATATATATTTACATCCCTATAACCCTGGCTTGTGCTGTGGTGCTTGTGGAGCTCCCCAAGGACCTTGCAATCCCCCCTCCAACATGAAATACCCCTGGCACTGCCGTACCCCCTCCCAGCGAGTGTTGAGGGAGAGATTTCCTATATAATTTTGGGAACTCGTTGTTTCATGTGTGTTTCATTCTCATTGGAGTTTCCCTTCCGAGTTTATTTTTGGTAGGGCCTGGAATAGGAAATGAATTGTTGGCAAGGGGCTCGTTTTTATCACTGCTTGCCGGCCAAGCCAAAACAAATGCGCCGTTCTCCAACCCAACAGCTCCTTCTTCGGTTTGGGAAATTGGGATGAAATGGGAAGATCAGTGTTACAGTGTTGATGGAGGAGAGGATGGGCAACAAATGTCGCTGCACTCCTCTGCTTCCCCCGGAGGAGGTACCAGTGGAGAGGAGGGCTGGTGGCCACTGGACAGGTCCTGCTCCATTGCCGCATCTCCTGCAGCCTCATCCACTGCTTCTCCTCAGCCATGGGATTAGACATCCTCCTGTGATGGCGTTCAGCTGTTTTTCCCTTGAAGTCAAAGGTTTCTGCACATCCGAGAGAGTGGTCGAAAGCAGCTAAGAAAAGCAAGAGTATTTATGCTATGTATGATCTTTCTGGTGGGACTCAACAACTGCAGGGGAAATTGTTTTATGGTTTTCAGCCTCTGCTGATTTGTGGACCCCTAAACAAAGTCCCCGCACCAGTGTCTATCGCAGGGTGCTGTCAGTCAGAGGCAACCAAAGTGTGGTGGTGGGAAGAAAGCCTACAGGCCCTGGCAGGACGCTTGGAAGAGACTCACGCTCACGTTATGCTGAAAAATCAGCCCTTCGTGATGCTGAGGTGTGGCAATGCCTCATCCATTGCGATGGTCTTCATGGCCTGTGGCATCACAGGACATTTCCTGAAGAAGCATCTGACCCATCTGAGCTGGAAGGACCCTGCTGAAAAGAACCTGGAGGCTACGGTAGACCTCAGGTTGAACATCAGCTTGCTGTTGCTCTTCTCCAGCGTAACGCAAAGCCCATAGTGGGGGACGCTGGGAAGGCCATGGGCAGCCACCTGAAGGAAGCTGCTGCCTCTTCACCCAGAATGGTCCAGATGTGGGCCTCCCAGTTCAAGAGGGATGTGAAGAAACTGGAGAGGCCTGGAGGTGGGCTACCAACATGGTCATGGTGCTGGCCCACAGGAGAGGTGGAGGGGGCTGGGCTGGGTTAGCCCGGCCATGAGGAGGTGAAGGGGGTCTGAGAGCAGCAAACAGCTAAGATGATGGAATTGAATCCTTCTTGGTGGTGCTAGATGATATGATGGGGACAACAGTCACCAACTGCAGCTTGGGAGGTTCAGGCTGGACCCCCAGAAGAAAATTCCTCCCCAGGAGGGTGGCGCAGACCTGAGGCAGTCAATGGGAGCTGGGAGATCTCCATCCTTGGAGATTCCCAAGACTCGGCCAGACAACACCACGGCTGCCCTGATGTGATGATTACTGCCTGGTTGGGCTGGAGCATCCAGTGACCTGCCAGAACGCACGTCAGTGTCTGTGACGTGGGATTTTTGCATTTACCAATAGGCTGCTCATGTGCAGGCCTCCTCTGGCTTGCTGGGGCTGTGATTGGAGCCTGTGGATGGGCTCATGCCTGGGTGAAGCTCTGCTGTCCCAGGATAGCCTGGGGACTGGGGTGAGCTTGCAGTGCCCAACCTTTCTGGGGCACCAGCCCCAGCTTTGCTGCCTGCCCAAGTGAGAAAGTGCCCTGAGAGGATCCCGGGGCTATTCCCCAATTCACCATCACGAGCATCACGGCTGGTTCCCCACTGATGTTCTTCAGTGCTGATGTGAAGAGATTTGTAAGGACTACATGATGCCTGTGACAACCTGTTTCCTCTTTAATTGTAGTTATTTTTGCACTTTTGTTGCCTGGATTCAACTCCTTTCCTTCTTTTCTTAACCTATGGGTGTTTATTAGCCATAGTCCCAGACTTTTCTGAGCCCCCTGCAAGCCTCTTCTGTTTCTTCAACAGCCTCTATGGTGGAGGGAGAGGGGTTTCAATGCCAACCCAGCTCTCATAGGCTCAGTGTGCCCATTTTTGCATTGATGTTGTCTGTTTTGTCTCTGGTGACATTGAGCTGATTCATCACCTCCTGTTTCTGCGCTGTGCGATGTCCCAGGAGTAGTTCCAGCTGTCATCCTTCATCTTCCCAAGTGAAACCTGAAGGAAAGGGGAGGGAGAGTGAAGGAACTCTGAAAGGTGGCCAGGAGTCTGCTAAGTGAAGCCAACAAGTCATGTGATGTCTCATCCTTTTATTCTTCAGCTTTTTGCTATGAGATGAAGCTTCTCCAGCCAGTGTCAGATACTGTGCTGGCTCCAGCTCTGTGACGCTGAGCGATGGCAGGGAGCGTGCTGGAGCCCCGTCCCCTCCCGAGTGCCGTGCCAGGCTGGCTGCAGTCCTGGTTCCAGCTGGTCTCATCCCATCCTGGTGTCCACCAGCTGCCTCCATCACCCCTGCGATTGCCCTGCGGTTGGCCTTTTGGTCCGGTGGTCTTCCCCTGGGCCGCTGTCCCCCACTGTGGGCAGACTGAGGATGAGTCAATGGTGGGCATCAGTGCTTCCAGCTCCCCCTGGAGCAGAGAGCCCCGCTCTCATTTCTCACATCAGGGAGGGTCCCCCGCAGCCCGTGGCTCCGGCTCCTCCAGGGAGGGCTGGCGGAGGCTCCGGGTGAGGCTGAGGGAGCCTGGCAGGGGCACAGCCACTGCCCCAGAGGACCCAGCATTTACAGCCCCACAGGCAGCAGGCGCTGTGCCAGCGCCAGGAGCAGCAGGACAGGCAGGGCTTGGCTGCAGCACCGCTGCTTCCCCGCCGCAGACCCGGGCAGCAACACAGCACAGGCAGCGTGCAGGTAGGGCCCAGAGTGTGAGCAAAGCGCAGGCAGAGAGCAGGCAGAGAGCAGGCAGAGCACAGGTAGCAAGCACAGAGCTTGCAAAATGCACGCAGAGATTAAGCAGTGTGCAGGCAGCACACAGGCAACGTGACGGAAGCATGCAGGTAGTGTGCAGGCAGGATGCAGGCAAATTGCGGGCAAGACTGCTCAGGAATCTTTGGCAGAAGCCGTGTGGGAGAAAGCCCATCTTAGCTGGCCCCTGGGCTTCTCCCAGCCTTGCCACATGGCAGCATCATGCCCAGGGCTGCATGGAGAGCCCAAATGCTGCCAGGGCTGGCAGCCCCTTGGCAGGGGGGTTAGGAAGCTGGGGTCAGAGCCCTGCACCCCACTGCCAGCCCCCTGTGTCCCCCCACATTTGTGTGCTAGCACCCTGAACACCCAGCCAGGGGTGCCCAGTGGCCAGAGCTCTCTTGAGTCCCAGGGTCCAATCCTGGCTACGCTGGAGAGGGCCTGAACACAAGACCAGTCTTCCCCACAGGGCTCCTGCCAGGCTGGGGGAGGATGTTGGATACTGGGCGATGAGGGGCTCCTCATCTTGCCCTCAGGGCTGGTCTCTGCTGCCAAGTGAGCACATAGCAGCAGCCATGGTGGGGACCTGCCTCCCCACCCTGCCTGTCACCACCTGCCTGTACCTGCTGCAAGGTCACCCATCTCCCCACTGCATCCCCCTCAGGACTGGGCTGAGCACCTGAGCAAGACCAGGCGATGCCCAGCACATCACCTGCCCACGGGGAGCCTGGGGCATGGAGAGACGGCACCCGCCTACAGAAGAAATACATTTTTATTAGGAAAGCGCTCTGCAGATGTGCCAGGCTCTGTCGTACCAAACTAATCCCTCCAACTCCACTGGATGGGACGTGGGAGCCCGAAAGGCATCCAGCTCTGGCCATAAATAGTGCTTTCCTCCTGGCCAGAAGCAACCCTGGGGGTGGAGGGGAGGGGGGCATCGGTCGAAACCAGCTCGACCCCACACCGGGCACGGCGCGGCTGCGGCTGGACTGGCACTGGAGAGCCACGCTGGGAGCCCAGGGCGCTGGGGCTGGGCTTTGCTGCCGGTGATGGGCGCAGGGCACGTCCCTGGCGCCGAGCAGCAGCACCCTCCCTCCCCCGTGCCCCGCGAGCCCGGCAGACCCGAGTGGGGCGCGGGAAGTGAGCGGCTCCGTTACTGCAGAATATACCGTGGGTACGTCTAGTACAACAAGCGCTGCTTATGCGATCGATAATACTGCTACAAAAAAATGAGGGGGGGGGGGGGGATATGCCACGCATGGACCCCCCCTGGGTTGGCGGCTGGGCCAGCTCCCTGTGGTCCTGCCAGACCCGGGCAGGGAGCAGGCAGCAGGGCATGGACAGGGAGGAGCAGGTCCTGGGGCAGGGGAGACTAAAGGGAAAAGGGGGATGAGAGAGATGGGGGCAGGGAAATGGAGGCTCAAGGCTCTTCCAGTGCCCCCTGCCCAGTCCAACTTCCATGTCCGCTGGCCATGCCGGCAAACGTCCTTCGTCCCGGCACGCAGCTGGCCGGTGCGGGGCCAGTGCCTGGCTCCTGGTCACTGCACTGCCTGAGCGGGCACAGCGGCTGCTCTGGGTGGCTCCAGGCTGGCTTCTCGGCTCTTCTTCCTGGGAGGCTTTTTAATGGGGGTTTTCTTGGCTGCTTGTTCACTGGGGAGAGCCTGGTCCTGGCCGCTGCCGGTGCTTGGCTTCTCCACCCGCTTGGGCTCCCCAGCCACCGGCTCGGATGCCCCAGGGATCAGTTTTTGCAGGTGGGGAGAGGTGGGCAGCAAGGGCTTGCTGGTCTTCTGGCCGCCGGCGGCCGCCGAGCGCTTGGCCTTCTGTGGAGGGGTGGGCTTCTCCCGTTGGGCGCCCACCCCGTTCGCCCGGGTGCCTCCGTCCCCCTTGTTGAGGCTCTGAGTCTTTTCCTTCAGCTGGGCGGCCAGCTCAGAGGCCAGGTGGGGATGGAGGGGCTCGGAGCGGGGTTTGCTGGTGCCGGGGCTGCGAGGAGCATCCCTGTTGTCCCCGACCCGCCGCTCCGGCTGGAAGGCGCCCATCTTTCGGAAGGCGTTCTGCACCGCCCCGTTGATGCTCTCTGTTGGCTCCGAGCTGGCTTTGCTCCTCTGCTTGGGCTTGGAGGGCGACTGGGGTTCACTGCTGAGGCTGGCTTTGCCCTCGGGGACTCCGGGCTCCTTCAGTTGCTTCTGCACTTTCTCCTTGCCCCGCGTGCCGCCCTTCTCCTCTGCTCTGCCCTGCATGCTGGCCGATGTCTCACTCGGGCTCCTCTTCCTCTTGGCCAAGCCCTGGCCTTGCTCAGGGCTGCTGGACCGGGCGGCTGCTCGCTCCGGGGACCGGCTGGGTGCTGGCAGCGAGTTGGACTGGCTGGAGTTGTACCTGCCGTGGATCCAGGAGACTTTGGGCTTTGTGGCTGGGTCTGGAGGACGGGGCTTGGTCCTTTCTGGGGATGGTGGCTTCCCGGGGCTGCGGGGCTCTGTGGTGGCATCCTCCTCCTCCTTGGACTGCTTGGAGAGACGGGCAACCCGGGCATAGAGCGCGGCGCCAGCCGAGCCCGAGCCGCAGGAGGAGCGCTCGCTGTCCGAGGACTTCAGCAGGGGCGTTTCGCTGCTGTCGGCTGGGAACGCTCTGATGGAGCCCGTCTCCTTCAGGAAGGTGTATTCACCTGCTTCCTCCCCACTGGCTGGGGCCACCAGCTTGTCCCCAGGGCTGGCGGGTGTCCCCCTGTCCCTGCTGTCACCCACGCTCTCTGTGGGAAGAGAGCACAGGGCTGTCAGGCAGATGTGTGCCCAGGGAGGGGAAGGACCGAGATGCTCCCGCAGCACGGTGGGACGGGACATCCCACCTGGTTCCCCCCTACACCCTGGTGTGTCCCCAGGTGCCCCTGTTCCCTCCTCCCAGTCAGGGACCCCAGCATAAGAGGGCTCTTAAAACAACCCTGGAGCAGCAAACACCAGAGGAAGGACCTCTGAAACTGCGGGCAGGCAACATCAGCACCCGCATCCCTTCCCGGGGCAGGAGGCGTCAGGGTGACACGGTACCCACCGTGCAAGGGTGACTCCTCTCCACTGAGCAGGGGGTGGCCCCTGGTGATGGCCCCGAAGTCCCCTGGGGAAGCACCCTGTCCCTCTGCTCACCTTCGTGGGGGACGCAGTACACTGGCCCCTCGTCCGTGGTGTCAAAGGAGGAGAAGGAGCCACGGGATGACCAGGATGGGGAAGGCTGCTCCACCACGGAGGGCGGCTCGATGAAGCTGCAGTTCAGGGTGTTCTCCAGGTCATGATGGGCCACTGCAAGGCCAAGAAACTGCTATCAGCGCCCGTCCTGCTGGACCCCCCCACCCCCCCACCAGCCAGGAGGGTGGGATGCTGCACAGCTGCCCCCTGCCCAACTTGCCAGCGGGTGTTGGGGACAGGGACAGCATCCCAGGCATGGGGACAGCTCTCGCTGCGCATCCCCACCAGGTCCCCCAGCAAAGCACCCACAGAAGCCATCAACGAGCAATGGTGGTGACCAGCATCCCCCATGCCTGGGGATGAGGGGCTGTGGACAGCAGAGCCCATGCAAGCCTTACACACCCCCTCTATCCCCCCTCTCCACAGCAGGTCTCCAACTGCCCAAATCGAGGATGCACATGGCAGAGGGACGCACCACCCAAAACCTTGGGTCCCGTGAGGACCCAGTGAGCATCCTGGTGGTCAGCTGTGAGCTCTGCAACCTGGCACAGGCACCCCGCAAAGAAACTCCTGGTGATGTGACCATCCCCTTCCTGGGGAAAGAAATGAGCTGCCAGCTTTAATTACACTAATTTCCACTTCAGCACTACTGTTTGCATTTTCCTTCTGCTTCTGCAAAAGGAGGTAGAAGGATGGTAAAAGGATGCCTGCAGTAGGGGGATGTGCATCACCATTTTTTCCCAGTTCTGCCACTTTTCAATCCCTTTACCAGCTTCTCCCATGCTGAAGCTGAGGAGGAGCATCTCCCCTTGCCCCAGCACTGTCCCCTCTGCTGTGGGGGCACCCACAGAGAAGCTGAGCAGAAGAGAAAAAACACCAGAGAGGAAAAACTTGGTGTTTTCGGTTTCAACAGTAAAAAAAAAAAATTAAAAAGGTGAGCAGTGACAGTCGCCTGGGCTGGGAGGGACTTTCTGTTTGATCCTTTTTAAGGCTCTTTGCTGTGTAAGTTCATGTCCCACCCCACAGGGCTTCCTCAGGTGCCCGCAGCTTCAGCATCGTCCTTGGGGTACCTGCAGGACTGTGGCAGCACCCAGCTGGATGGAGGGGACCGGCTCTCCCAGAGAGCTGGGCAGCACCAGACGGTCTTGTCCCCATCCCCTGCCTGCTGGCTGTTGTCCCCTGGGATGGTGGCAAGCTGCCTCCAAGCCCAGGCAGAGCCCTGCTTTGCAGCAAGGGCTGCAAAACCCCAGGGTACAGGCAGGCTCCCCCTGCGCAGCAGCTGCACGTCGGTATTTCCAGGTATTTGTAACCTCTGCCCGCACATCCCAGCCATCTAAGTCGTGCTGCAATTTCCTGCTTGGCCTGTTTGATTCTTGCACCACATCCCTGTTTCACAATAAAATAACTCTAAGTGTTACCGGGATGCCCACCGGAACATTTATGCTTTATTAGCTTCAGAGATGCAAGGTCATTAAAATGACGGCAGCGATGCATGCTCGCCCCTGCATAGTTTGGCTTCTTGGAGAAAAAAAAAAAAAAAAAAGCAGCGATATTTAAAGAGCAAATGGCCTGGAGAGGGGGAAGCGGCAGTTTCAACATGGCTTTCCTTGTAATAAAAACCAAAAAGGGAAAATTAAAAGCAGCCGGCTGGAAGCGGATGAAGGGAGATGCTTCCTGAGAGGAGGCGTGACGAGCGGCTGGGACTCACAGCCACGAGGCGTCTCTGGGACTCAAATGAAACCCAGGATCCAGCCAAAGGATAAAAAGAGGATGTGCAGCACACCCAGAGCCAGGCTTGGGGGCTCCTGTGTGGTCCCCTGGGATCTACCTCCCCCTGGCTGATAGAACACGGGCTGATGGGGCTGGAAGAAATGCGGACGCTTCCCGCAGGTCCCCTCCTGCCACTGCTCCCCGAAATCTCCCGGGGCCACAGCACCAGGGTGCCAACCCCAGCCCATCTTGCACGGCGGCTGATCAGTCTCAAGACCAGGATGAAGCACTGAGAAGCCACACAAGAGCCGTGGGAGCGTGGCCCTGGAGCCCTCTGGGCTGCCCCCCCCAACTTGTCTCAAGCTCCCCACGGCCTTGGGGCTGGCTGAGCTTCACTGCTTGGAGAGGAGACATGGCAGTGGGGTGCAGAGCTCCGGTTAGCCCCAGCATCCATGGGGCAACACGCAACCGAGACCCACGCTGGTACCGCTGACTTCCTGAGAAGCAAACCCTGTGAAACTCGTGCACACAGGGATGCCCAAACCCTGCACTGTGGCCACCCAGGCTGTAGCCGTGTGGGCTGCCAGCTTGGGTGCAAACCCCAGGGAGATGCTGCGGATCCAAAGCTGGTGCCAAGGCTGGGGAGCAGCTTTTGAGGGGGGCACCTAGGGCTCCAGGCACCCGATGAGCTTTTCTGGGGCTTCAAGACCTGCTGTCCCACCTGGGAAGGTTCTACCACGTGTGGGCTCGAGCTCACTGGTGGTGGCCTCGATCATGTTTGAGCCCAGAGGGGAAAACCTGGTGCCAGCAAATGCGTGGCCATGGCAGCAGCTCTGCAAGGACGTGAGCAGATCCAGAGCAACAATCTCCAGGTGTCCTCGGCTTCAGGCTGCACCAGTTTCACCACGACATCCCCACAGGGGCCTGAGCACCTCCAGCACTGACCTGGCACTTGGGATGGGGCATTTCAGCATCCCGGGGACCCTCCTCCTGGGGCAGGACCCATGTGGGGAACAGGCGGCCTCTGCCACCGTGTACTGGCCACTGCGGCTTCCAAGTGGAGCCACAGGCTGATGTGGCACCACGGTCACTGGGCTGTCACAGGCACCCCAGCAGCTCTCCCTGGCCTGGGGGGGACTCAGACCCAGTGGGGGCTGCAGGCATTGCCAGACCCTGCACCAGAGGGACTGGGAGCTGCCGAAACCCACGCGGGCTCCGCCGTGCAGGAGAACACGACGCACACAAAGCAAGCCCTGACCAAAGCCCTTCCCTCCAGCAAAATAACAACCAGGCTCCGGGAATAGCCCCAGCCCTGCCAGGACCCAAGACCATCCCGAGCATCCCCCTGGCACCAGTGCCACATCCTCAGCCTTTCCCGGGACTGCTGCTTACACAGAGCAGCTGGGTGGGCGCCAGCTCCCTCCAGACGGCACGGGAAGGCACAGGCAGCCCCCTTGAACCCCCCCTGCCCTCGCCACACACAGGCACCCTCTGTCCTCCCCAAGCCCTGCCTGGCCCCTTCCACAAACACGGCCTCTGTTATCCTTTGCAGCAGGAATGTTTCTCCGGCCCCGGCGCACCCCACTCTGGGGCTGGGCTTTGCCGTGCCCCACGCAGCGAGGAGTTGTCCCCCTGGCTTTGACGCTGGAGCTCGGGCACAGCACGCCGGGACGGGGCCACCTCCGTGCCCCACCTGGGATGGGGGATTTGGGCTCATGCTGAGCTGCTGTGTGCTGGGATGCGACTGCTCAGGGCATCCCACCGGCATTGCGTGCCCGGGGAGGTGCTGGGCTCAGGGAGAGGGGCACGAGGCTGAGCCCCATGCTAGCGCAGGGCGGGGAGCACTGCCTTCACCCCCAGGTTTGTTCAACAGAGTCCTCTCCGAGGCAGCACATCCCCAACTCCTCACATGGGGATGAGCGCAGGGAGGGTTCGGAGCGTGCAAGGGACAGTGTACCCCAGCTGCCCAGATGCAGGGAGTCCCCAACAGCCCTTACAGCTCCTGGCCAAGGGCTTTGCCGGGTGTGAGCATCCCCCTACAAGCCCAGTTTGTGCCCCGGCAGTGTGGGGAGCTCACCCAGTCTCTGCCTCTCCATCCTCAACTCTGCTGCACACAGCAGTGGGGTGGGCTCCGGCCCCAGCTCGGATGCTCCAGCTCCATGCAAAGCTGGGGTAGGGTTAGGTCAGGACCAAAAGGGTAAACGAGGCATTTCAGTGCTGCGACAGGGACTGTTCCTCTACCTGGAGAGCCTAAAAACCTCAAAAACAGCTCGGTAGAGCTCCAGGTGCCCACCCTCGCAAAGCAAACCAATGCACTTTGAGATCCAGAAGCTGCAGACTGACAAAGGGCTGACCCCTGCAAGCCCAGCAGTGCACCAAGCACTGTGATGGTCCCTGGGACCTGCGTGTCCCCGTCACCGCTCTGCCATGCTCACTGCCCCGGCTTCGGGGCTGGAAAGGATGCTGTGAGTCATGTGCACTGCCCTGCCAGGAGTAAAGCCCCCAGGGTTTGGCTCTCTGCCCCCTCCTCAAACCCCAGCACCTTACCTACAACCTTGGGTAACTTCTGGCGGCGCAGGGGGATGCGTGGGAGCTTCATGCCGATCCGACTGAAACGCCCGCACAAGCGTCTCGGTGGCTTCTTGGCTGCTGCCGGGTCCTGGCTGGAGCTGCAAGAGAAGGCGACGGCCCCATCAGAGGCATCAGCACCCGCCTTGCGGTGGGGACAGCCCTCACGGGGCCACAGGGAGAGTCAGGAGCTCAGGGGTGCTGCAAAGGCAAAGGGGTTTTGGGAAATATAATGGGGCTGATCAAAGCAGGGGGCTGCCCAGGGCACAGGGGGTCTGGGACTCGCCGGGGCTGCTGCCAGCCCCAGGCACCAGCTCGCACCGTGCCAGGACGCAGAGCAGTGCCAGGGGACGGTGGCAAGGCCAGATCCAGCCATGGCCGTTGACAGCCCCGTCCCAAAACACCCACAACGCCCGGCCAAGACTCTGAATCTTTAAAAAAAATAGAAATCATCCCAACCCAAAAACAAACACGTGGCTTCTCTTTATTTGCTCTCTGGTTTTGAAGCCTCCCAGGGACGAGGTTTCAAGCAATTATCTGCAGCCGCAGGAGCGAGCGGCTTCGCATGTTGACGCAAGGCAACCTGTGACGTGCCTGCCACTGCCACAGTCCCTCGGGATGCTCCGGCCAGGGACCACTGCTGGGATGGCACCGCAGGTGACCCAGCTGTTTGGGGACATTGCAGAGGTCTGGGTACACCAGGAGAGAGGAAACTGCTTTGAGCCATTTCCCCTCTCCCTGTGTGATACTTGACCATGCGGGGCTGTGTTTGTGCTTTTATCTGCAGGATAACTACACGCAGTCCCCAGGGTCTCCAAGCCACATGTGCTGGGCTGGGATTGAGCTGGCAGAGCTGCAAGGGGAGGCTTCTGGAAAATTCACATGCAGTGGCCAGCAGCACAAGGGGAGACCTTCCTCTGCAGCCAGAGGAGCAGCACAAGCCTTCCTCTCCCCTGCAATGGGGCTGTCCCCATCCCTGTCCCTGTGGTGGGATGTCACCCAGTGCTGCTGAAATGCTTCTGACATCCCGACCTTGCTGCAGAAACTCACCCTCCCTGTCCTGAATGTCCCCGTGAGGGACAGCCGGCAGTGCCGCAGCCCATCACCCCCCCAGGTCACACCCCGTGGCCCAGGGGTTTGTTCTGGGGGTCTCAGTCACACCTTGATGCCCCTGCTGTATTTTAGGGTTCCCTTTGCAGATCAGCTCCAGCCTCCTGGAGACTGGAGGGGACCTGGTGGGTCTCCACGAAGTGATGGCCCACAAGAGGGAAACCAAGTTAGGGAGAGGTGGAAGGGGGTCCACAGGCAGGGCTCACACTGAGCCCCTCCATCAGCCCTGGAGCTGGGCGCTGCCCTGAGGATGCAGCAGGATCTGCTCAGACCCCAAGGACCTGCAGGGCACAGGGCACCGGGCAGGCAGCGCTGCACCGCTGTCCCAGTGCGGTCCCTACACTGGCCACTGACGTCCCCAGACCCGCAGCTCCCCCCCTCTCCTCAGGCTTCGTGGCAGAACCCGGCAAGAGCCCTGCCCGGCCCCGGCACTCACCCGCGGGCTTCATCCTTCTTGCGGCAGACGCAGCAGCAGCAGAGCAGGGAAAGCAGGAGGATGAGCAGCAGTGCCAGGAGGGCTCCTGCCCCGATCACCCCCATCCGCTGGTTGGCCTCTGCAAAACAAAACCAGCAGGTCAGCCCCGGTGACGGCCCCGTGGCAGAGCCCGGCACCCCGACCCCTGCCCGCTGGCACTCACCCATGTGGCAGGCGCCTGTCAGCGGGTCACAGGCACCGTCGTGGCAGCTGCAGGCTTCGGCACAGTTGGCTCCATAGCGGCCGGGCGGGCAAGTCAGGTTACAGCTGGAAGAAAGAGGCTGAGTGAGAGCCCTCACCACCCCGGCCGCTGCCTCCTCCCAAGCCCTCTGAGCTCTGGGGAAAAATGGGGGGCACTTCTCCAAGCTGCTCTGACACAGCCCCCACGCACCCTGGGGGAGCCAGGGAGCAAGAGCCCCTTTCCCATCGCTCAGGAGATTTGGCCCAGCTGGAGCACAGATGCTCCCGCTGCTCCCCGTGAAGGGCTTCACAATTAGGCACAGCAATTACGAAAGGTCACGAACGCAGCAGTCACATCTAAAGACACACCAATGTCACATGCAGGATTTCCAGCTCAGCTCGTCAGTGACGTGGCTGCAGCACCCCCGGGCCCCCCCACACCGAGCCAGGCAGGGCCACGGCAGCCACGAGCTGGGAAAGTGCCCAGATTGATTTTATTTTTGCTTTTTTGGCCTCTGAGAAGAAAAAACAACCGAGCGGCCCTAAGACATCTGCTCCATCAGGGCAGACTCTCTCGGTTCGGCTAAGCCTGGCATCAAATCCCCACGGCTGGTAAAATGACCTCCCTGGCAGCATCACCAAGGCAATGGGGACGGACATGAACCGGCACCAACTCGCAAGTGTCAGGGGTTTGAGCACAGAAAGCCTGTGCCAGGCACAGATCACAGCACCCGAGGCTCCCGGTGTCAGCAGGGCCAACCTGACCTCCCACCCCGGCGGCACCACGGCGCCGGACCCGGGTGGATTTGGGGGACGCTGGCAGCGCTGCTGGGCACCAAACCCCCCACCAGCTGCTCACCAGCAGCCGCATTCCGGCCGTAAGGAGCCAGCGGGCCCCAGCCCAAACGCGCTCCCCCTGGGGACCACAGCTGCCCCCAGCCCTCGGCACGGCGCCCGGAGGCAGCTCAGCCCATTTCATGCTCCGCCGACTTGCAAAGCGCCGCCCTGGCCGAGCCTCGTGCCCGCCGTGTGCCGCGTGCCCGCCGGGATGGGTGCCGAGCCCCCGCCGCCGCCCCGAGCAGCTGCGCAGCGGCAGCAGACGCGGTGAGGTGGAGCTGGATATTTCCCTGGCAACCCAAACCTCCTCACCCCACTGTTTAGACCTACATCTGCCCCAGGCTGAGACTTTGGGAGAGCACAGGGCGGTGTTTTTTTTTCCAAAAGGGTCCCAACACCTCTGGATAAACCACTTTGCGCACACTACAAATATGTTAGCAGCCTTTCCTTTAGCATCCTCCTGAATTAGAGCTGAGAGGACACCCCTGCATGGTGAGGACATCACTTCTGCCTTTCTTCCAGAAATCACCCTCTTTTTAGCAAATCAAATGCTGCTGACAAAAACACTACTTTGCACAGAATCACAGGGATCCACCTGAGCACCGAGAGAGTCCCCGAGCCCGCCCGGTGTGCACCCGTACGGCACAGCTCAGCCCGCGGTTACAGCTCCGGGATGCTGCTGGGGCCGGGGCCGCATCCTGAGCACCCCCAGCGCCCACATTCCCGATGCTCTGCCAGGGTCTCACAACAGTTGAATTCACGCGTTGCCCTCCAGCGCTGTGCTGAAAGCGCCACCGCAGGCCCCTGCTGAGCACCAGGACTCGCTCACCTTTGCTGCTGAAGGTGGCAACAATGCCCAGGCTGGGCATCCTGAGCTGGTGCCGGTGCCCAGCCGGCTCTTCCAGCAGCATCAGTGTTGGCAAAGCCCCCCAAAAACCCCCTCGAAATGCAAAGGCTCCCTGTTGATATGCCCTGAGCAAAACACTGGCATGGGCAGGATGCCAGCTCTGAATCCCTGTCACTGCCATCACCCTTGTGGTTAATTGCTGGGAAAATCTGAGTAACACCCGGCAGGACCTGGGGGAGCTGCCTGCATGCCCCAGCCGGTGGGAAATGCTTTCCTTGCCTTTTCAAAACAGCATTTCAGTCCCACGCTGGAGAAAACCACCAGGGCATGTGAGCAGGACATCGATGTCCCTTGTGCCCTTTCCTTGGGCAGGGGGAAAGGGGGAGGACTGGGGGGCTCTTCCCGGGGGTGAGGAAGACCCCGGCCAGAGCCACAGCTTGCAGCAGAAGCACCCCACAGATGCCATGCCCATGAGGCTATTTGCTATTCTGGGATGTGGTTTTCTCTCTCTTTTCAGCTAGAAATTCCACCCTGGACTTAAAAAAAAAAAAAACAAACAACAAACCACCGTTTTGTCGACAGCATTTGTTTTTGCCAACTAGGCGTTTCCTAAAGCAAAACCCCTCTCTTGCCGCGTTATCTTGCTGCTAACGGCTCCATTCCCCTCCACTCCAAAAATCATCCCAATTATTGCCCGTGAGCGCTTCCACTGCAGGCAACCTCTTGGCTGGGAACTGTGTAGGACCCAAGGGGGCAGGAGATGCCCGAGCATCACCCTGGGGCGCACCCCGAAGTGCTCCGGCCGTGGCTCACTTACTAGGTGCCGTGGGAGCCAGGGCGGCAGAGGCACCGGCCGGTCTCGAAGTGGCACTGGCCGTTGACGCAGTCGCTGCAGACGAAGGCGCAGTTCTCCCCGTACGTCCCGTTCCGACACTTGGTTTCACACCTGGGGGGGGGATGAGGGCAGGTGGCTGGGGCACCCATGGCTCCTGGGGACCTCTAGTATGCCCCCAGCTCTCCTGCGTGTAGGCAAGGGGATGGGGCTGTGTTGTCAGCCCTGCTTGGGTGCCTGCGGGAAAGCATCCCAGCTTGAGAGCTGAGCCCCACCGTGAGCACCCAACGTGCCTGGGGGCACAGGGCAGGGGTCTCGCAGGCTCCCTCCAGTCCCACTGCTGTGCCAGCAGGCTCAGCCCATCCCTGCCCCCCCCGTCCTGGGTGCAGAAACCCGCAGCCACCGCCAGTGCCTGGGCAGGGAGCAGCAGGGAGGCTGGACACCGCCCCACCGGGGCCCAACTCTGCACCCAGCTGCACTCACCGGTCTCCGATCCAGCCCGGGTTGCAGTGGGAGCACTTGCCGTTGATGTGGTTGCAGGTGTGGCCGTCCTTGCAGGGGGGACAGAGCTTCTCGCAGCCCTCTCCATAGAAGCCGGGCGAGCAGGGCTGGTCGCACTTGGTGCCGTTCCAGCCGGCCTCACAGGTCAGGCAGCGCCCGTCCGCCACAGTGCACGGCTGCAGGCTCTTACACTGCCCGCACCTGCAACGGCCCAGGAGGACCCAGTCAGCGGGCGCCGTGACCCCAAAACCTCCCACCGAGCCCACGGTGCTGGATCAGGCCCAACAGGGTCCAGCCACTCACCGTCTCCTGCAGCCTTGGCCGTAGAAGCCAGCCGGGCACGGCTCACGGCAGTACTTCCCCCGGTAGCCCGGCTCGCACGTGCAGGTCCCATCCACCTGGTTGCACTTGCCCTTGTAGCACTGGCAGTAACGGTCACAGCGGGGCCCGAACGTCCGCTCCCGGCACTGGCAGCGCCCCGTGAACTGTTCACAGGGCGAGTTGTTGCAGGAGCACTGGTTGTTGCAACCGCGGCCCCACCAGCCGGGCTGGCACAGGCAGTTGCCCGTCTGCTGGTCGCACTGGGAGTTGTGGCTGCAATAGCAGGAGCTGGAGCACTGGGGTCCCCACCAGTTGGGCTCGCAGGTGCATTTGCCCGTCTTCTGGTCACACTTGCCATGCTTGCAGAGGCAGACGTTCTCGCATTTGGGACCCCAGCGGTTGGGGTTGCAGGTGCACTGGCCCGTCACGTCCTCGCATTGCCCGTTGGGGTGGCAGCTGCACATCTCCTTGCAGTCGGGACCCCAGAACTGCCGGGGACACTCTGTAGGCAGAGCCGTCAGCCCCAGCACTGCCCGTGGCACAACCCCACCACTGGGCACCAGTGGAGACCCTCAGCCACAACAGGACCTTTCGCCCACAGTCCCCCCAACTCCTCCCAGCGCGCTGGATCTCAGAGGAGACCCCTCCAAAGCGACGATGCTCTGGGGACAAAGCCAGGGGGACAGGCAAGGGCAGAGCAAGAGCATCTCCAGCCTCGTCCCTGATGTTCCTCTCTGGAAAGTCACCCCGGGATGAGCCAGCACCCCAGGGCCACCCTGGTGAACCCCACCAAGGATGCGCGGGCACCTGCTGGTACTCACTGGTGTCGCAGTTGGCACCGAAGTAGCCGTGGCGGCAGCGGCACTCGCCGGGCCTGACGCACACCTCGTTCTCCTTGCAGGTGAAGTTCCCCTCGCACACAGCTGGATGGACGGACAGACGGCAGGCGTGAGCATGTGTGCCAGCGGGCTCACCCCTGCTCCCCCAAACCCCCCCCAGCCCCGCAGAGCAGGGGAAGGGGTGCACGGTGGCACGCCGGGTGCTGCTGAGCTGCGGCACTGTGACTGTCCTGGCAAGCAGCCAGGCAGGCTGGATGGGAGCCTCACCAGAAATGTGCCACCAGCCTCCTGCCACCCAGCTCAGCCCCGTCCCTGTCACCAGCCTCCTGCCACCAAGCTCAGCTCCATCCTGGCCATCAGCCTCCTGCCACCAGCCCAGCCCCATCCCCGCCACCGGCTGCGCCCAGTGGCAGCGTCCCTCGCCCAGCTCTGTATCGCCGGCAGAGGCAGCGCCAGGGGAGAGCGGGGACGTGGGACAGGGGGGGACACGGGCAGCCACAAGCACAGTCCCCTTGTCCCCCTCCCTGCACTCCTTACGGACCACAGCGGTCCCCCACCACCGCCTCTCCCACACAGGCCACCAGCCCCTCTCCTGCTGAGGGGACCTTGCGCTGGAGCCAATGCCCAGAGCGGGTGCAGGCGCAGGACGTGGGACGGGCAGCACCGTGGTGCAGGCAGGCGCAGGCAGATCCCACATGGCCCTGGACAAGCCTTCTTAGCCACCGGGAGAGGGAGAGCAGACCACCCATCCCATCCACCTTACCTGGGAGTTCTTAGACCTACGGTGATGGATACTATAGAAACCCCTAAAATAGACAGATTACACAGGTTAGGAGCAGTGAGTCTAAGGGTTAGAGCAGGTTGAGGGGGGGCGAGGAGATGGGGACAGCTCACTGATGGGACCAGCCTCCCCCCCGCTGTCCTGGCAGACCCTGTCCTTCTCCCTTCCTGCCAGCACGCCGAAGGGACCGCGTCCTGCTCCCGGCGCGCAGGCACCCAACACATGCAGCGAGCAGTTATGAGGGCTCATGCACGGTGGGTTAGTTGGTTACGTGGTCTTCGTCGCTGGCTGCAAACTGCTGACACCCCCGGCCGGTGTGCAGAGCTCCTCCGGCTCTCCTGGGGCGAGGCGAGCCCCGTGGCCAGCTGAGACTGCGGGCAGCAACACAGGAACCCCAAACCAGCCACCTGCATCGTGGTGGCACTGCAGGGGATGAGCGGTCCCGGGTCTTCATGCTGAGCATCCATGCCGGGCTCACCAGTAAGAGCTGTAACGCCTGGCGTGGCCCCAGCTGGCTCTGCCCTGCCTGCAGGCTCGGTGGCCCCTGCCTGACAGCCTGCCTGCCCCGCCAGCCTCTCCCCAACGGGGCCGTGATGGCCACGTGCCTGGTCCTGGTGGCTTCTCCACTAGCAGCTCTGACTTGGCTCCCCACGCTGTTGCAGCACCCATGGGAAATCTCGGGGTCCCCCCCTTGCAGCTGCACCCACACTTCACCCTGGGTGACACCTCGCTGTCCTTTGGGTCCCAGAGCAGCACCCCCAAATCCTTAGACCCAAAGCTGGCTGGCATGGAGAGAAACCCCCTGGCCTGGGAGCAGGGGTGATGCTCCCCACAGAGGACCCCACTGGTGGCACCCCAAGGCATCACTGTGGGGGCAGGGGGTACCCCAGGGCTGGGCTCTGTGACCAGCACCCCATTCCATCCGCACACTGCCAGCTTGGAGCACTGCAGGGAGGCAGGGCAGCCTCCAGCATCCCGGGGGAGGCCAGCTGCAGGCAGAGGTCCCTGGAACAGGGGGTCCCCGCCATGGGGCACATCAGGGGAGCCCCTGACAGCAGTGGTGAGGCCAGGAGGGCTCAGCAAAGGATGGGCTGATGAGCAGTGTCCAATGAAGCAAAACACCGGTGCTTACCTATTAAACACTCGCTTCCTTGTTGCCTCCATCCTGGGCAGCACACGAGCACCGAGGAGCTGAAGGGGAAAAAAAGCACCACAAATAATTATGACCCTCAGAAAGTCCTGGTCCTTCCCAAAAACCCACCGGGAGCACCACTGCCATGGTGCTGAAGGGTCCCACTCCAAGTCAGTTGAACCCTGACCGGGGGCTGCTGCACCCCGGTGGGGCAAGGAGAGCTGTTGGCTCTTCCTCCACCACGTAGGGAGCACAGATCTGCTGGGGGGCTCCCATGGGCACCAGCTCAAGATGGCCCATCAGCCAGCTGAGGCGATGCCGAGAGCAAGGACAGGACCAGTTTCTCCCATTAATCAGGAGCGATCAAGCAACAAAAGTCACGTTTGCAACTGTTATTGCAAAAAAAAAAATCCCAAAGACCACCAAAAGCTGTGAAAAAAGGGAAGGGTCTAAATGACCCAGGGGAAAACCAACTGCTCTGCCCCTGAGGGGCCAGCAAAGCAGCCCGCTCCTGGGGTGGGATGGCACGGTGCCCGCAGCCAGACCCCCGGCTTGTGTCCCCGTGGTGCTGGACCTCCTCGCTCAGGAGGGTGCTGTGGTGAGTGGGGGCCAGCAGTGCCCACGCTGTGATCATCCCCACGCTGCTCTCCACTCCCTGCCTGCACCCCGCTGCCTGCCTCAATCCCTGCCTCCCCTGCCTGCACACACCCTGCTGCCTCCATGCTCCCTGCTGCCCTCCCCTGCCTGCATGCACCCCCCTGCCTGCACACAGCCTCAGTGCCAGGTGCCAGCAGGAGCCCGGAGCAGACCGGGAAGGACCCTGGCAGCACCTGCAACCCCGTCATGGGAGCAGGGACAGCAAGTTGCCCCTCGGCTCGGTGCCTCCCTGCCAGCACTGGGCAGTGCAGCTCAAGGGACGGGCATTTCCACTTTGTCTGGCTGCCGCAGAAAGACCAAACGTGACCTAAAACCCAGGTTGGCTGCTCAGTGGCCTGGGGACGGCACCCCAAAGGCAGGCTGGAACCACCCTGCCAGGATGGCTGGAGCACAGCCAGCTCCTGGGAGATGTTCCCCACATACGAGCCAAGTGATATCGAGTGTAGGTGGCTGGGATGTGTCCCTTGGGTGTCCTCGAGTGCCACCAGGGAGCACCATGCACAGGAGCATCAGCCAAAGTGTTTATGGCACAAGCTTGACCCCAGCCAACACCAGGATGGGGTCTCAGACCCCCTCAGAGGCTCAGCCAGAGATGCAGCTCCCTGCTGGGATGGGACACATGGGGACTAAGCAGGGACACCTCACCCACACTAGTTCAGTGACCCCCCCGCAAGCAAATGGCTGGGGGCTCACAATGCTGCAACCCAGGTTGTGACACCGCAGGAACCGCCTAGGTGGGGGAACCCTGCTCATGCCGATGCGACTGGCTCATCCCTGGGGTGACCCACACCGCCTCGTCCCCACTGGCGACTTGGAGGGTTATAAAAGGTCCAAGCGGATGCTGCAGTCAAGGAAAACTTCACCCAGGCTGGTTCGGCGGCGCAGCCTGGAATGCGTTTTGCTTTTTTTTTTTTTTTTTTTCCCTTTTCCTCTTTATATGTAACAAATGCAGAAGAGGAGGAGGAGACAGCGAGGAAGTATTCGCTCAAAACCCAGCTCAGTCACAGGACCGCGTCTGGCTGCCAGACCGCCTTGTCCTGGGGCCGGGGAGGGAGCTGCCAGCAGCCCCCCGGCCAAACACGGGTACCGGGGAGGCTGGACGCAGCTCCCACCGCCGGCCCCTCGGCAGGCAGCACCCGCACGGCCGAGCCGGGAGCATCGCGTCCCCCTTTTCGCGGTGGATGGTGAAAAATTGGAAAGGAGGCAGAAAAGAACCACAAAAATGATTCAAGGCCTGGAAAAAATGCCTTGCAGCTGGAGCCCAAAATAGCTCCATCTATTCAACCCATCGAAGCAGTCGCAAGACGCTGCAATGGCAGCCAGCGTGTACCCCCCACGCAGGGACCCCAGGGCTCGGGTGGGGGGCTCTGCTCTGGCCGAGCATGCAGGGGGATGCACAGTGTTAACTGTAAACGGGGGTCCATGACCAAACCACCCCCCCGAGGACTGGGTGGGCTGGAGACAAGGCTCTTCTCTGCAATAGGCTTAGGGCTGCCCTCTCTGTAAAGCCTCGCCAGCTGAGCAGGATGCTCAGGCGCAGGCGGGGAAGGAGCCCACAGTGCCCTGGCCCTCCCACGGCGTGGCCAGAGCACCCACTATCCCGTCTGGGGTTGCTTTCACACTTTAGAAATTCAGTGTTTAGTGGTTTGTAGATGAAATCATGGCAGGTTTGCAAGGGGAAAGCCCTCTGCTTGGGCAAACTCCTCCCTCGAACAGCTCAGCCTGGCCACCAAAATGGGCATCATGGACGATGCACCTAAAAGCATCACCTGTGATGAAAGCCCCGGGCTGATGGTGGGGAGCCAGGAGCTGCTGAAACATGGTGGCAGGAGGGAAGAATCCATCCCCTGCCATGAGCCGAGGGAGGCGAGCGGCACCGTGACCACCACCAGCTGGGACCCCAGCCCACCCACTGCCTCACCGGATGCAGGATTCATGCTTATCTTTTCACTGATAGCTAATCTCTCCTTCACCGTGCCCGCCGATAGTGTCCCACGCCCCTTCACTCGGCCTCCGCCTCATTTATCAGTGGCTTTGACAGCAAATAAACTTAATCCTGTTGCAAGGAGGCAGCTAGGATGTAGCACTGGGTAACGGGTGCTCCCAGGGCAGCACAGGGACCGGTCCCTGAGCACAGGTGCTGGCTGCAGAGGTGACTGGCACCCATCGGGGCGTGGGTCTAAAACATGTCTCAGCTCCTCCAAAGAGGGCTCGCTCCATTTTCCCCATGACCACTGGAACTGGGATCATTGGGAAATCCATTTAAAAGCTTCCTGCTGACCCACACGGACGTGCCACTGCAGACACGCACAGTGCAAATACACTTTCGATTTCTTTTTCTTTTCTTCAAAGCACTACAAATGCTGGGAAAAAGAAAGAAAAGCTGCCTCTGAGATGTGGCTAGGGCTTGGGAGCTTTGCTGATGCGGGGGAAAAGGAGCGGGGATGTGGGCAGAGCCAGAGCTGTGACCTGCAGGGACACGTGCTCGATGCCAGCGTTGCCCCCGGCACATGGGCACGTCCTGCTCACACCGAGCATCAGCAGGACCTCTGCAAATGCTCCAAGGGTTTCTACGGAGGCAGAATATTTTTCTTGCGGATTAATATTCCGCATTGCTCCCTGAATCACATCCCGTTTACCTATGGCTATGGAGAGGGCTCCTGAGGCAGGAGGGATGGCTCCTCATCCAGACCAACGCAGCCCCCACTAAACAATGAGGAGCAAGCTCACAGCCCTGAAAGCAGGAGAGAGACCTTGGGCCTCGGGTGGGAGCTGCTGCCTCTGGTCCCATGCGAGACCTCCCCGCTCTCAGCCCGCCAGACAGAGCTGCAGAGGAGCCCTGCGGGCGCGTCCCCAAAGCCCAGAGCATTGCTGTCACCCTCCCCAGCCACGCAGCCACCCCCAGTGCTCCCCACCCCGCCGCTCCTCCCGAGCATCGCCCCGGTGCTGAGCTCTTTCTTTCTCTGTGTCACCCATCACTCGGTGCCACCCACCTCCCCCTGTGTGGCACACAGGGCTCTTGGGACCACCAGGTCCCAGCCAGCAGCATCCCCCCCAGCCGATGCCAGCCGCAGCTCCCCGACCTGAACCCAGCCTCGGGGTGCAGGCAAAGACAGAGATCCCCCGGTGCAGGCAGGAGTAGGATCGCGTATGTAAACAGAAACCCTTCAAGCAGAGGAAGAAAAGAAAAATAAGTTAAAAAAGAAAGATTACCAAAAGAGAGCGTTAGTGAGAGCAAGACAGGGACAAAGCAATGCCCACGCGTGCAGGGCTCTCATCAGCCTGCATCCCAAACGGCAGCTTCGGAGAGTGTCATGCCAACTTGTGAATTATAAAAGAGCTTCAAATTTCGGAGCAAGATGCATTTAGTACACAAAACTTTGACACCAAATAGCCCCCAAATATGCCAGTTTCTTCTGCCCTAAATAGTTCCTTGAATTGCTGCTCCCCAGCTGGGTCTCAGGAGGTCGCAGGAGGGCCTGAAGCAGAATCCTCCTCTCGAGCCCTCCGAAACCTGCATCTCCAAGGGATGCCTGCAAGTGCTTGGCAGAGCCACATGGCCAAGAGTCCAACCAGCAGCTTTACCAAGCTCGGGCAGGGGATACCGGGACCTCCTCCCCCAGGCACCTCCAGCCCGGCTGCCCCCCCAGCCCCAGGCACAGGGCAGGACCCCCAGCACCTGCCCTGGGTTCTTGGGGCCACCAAGGTGGGTTTGGATGGTGACACATGGGGCACCCCCCATGCCGAGGGGAGCAGCACAGTAAAGACGGGGGTGGGTGCCAGGGGGTGGGTAGGGAGGGAAGGGGGATTTGCAGAAGGGTGAGGTGTGGGAAATGATGCAAACGTCCTCTCAGCTTCCTAGGGACCATCCCCTCCCCACCTTGTCTGGCTCCAGGGCTGCCTTCAGGACCTGTTCGCCACGGGAGGATGGATGCCACCACCTGCCCACCCTGTGCGCCCTGTCCTGCTCACCCCCGAGTGCCTCTTGCACACCCCATGACACCCATGGGTGGCACAGGGAGCGAGTCTGAGCCCTGCGGCACTGGGTGCAGCATCTCCCCCACCTCCATCCAGCAGGGATGGGGGGGGTGTGTGTGTGTGTGTGAGCCCTGTGCAAGGGGGAGCACCCAGGCACCCCATCCCCAGCACATGGGGCAGGATGCCTGGATCAGGGGGGCACACTGCTCACGTCCCCTCTGCCACCCCGGGACATGATGGCAGTTTTTCTGGGAACCAGCTGGGCAGATCACGGGCAGCCGAGGAGGGACCGCTCCCCGCATCCTCCCCTGCCGAGGAACAGCACGGGCCGGGAGCTGCAGCAGCTCTGGCTCGTGAAATGCCTCCGTAGGAAACTCAGCCTGTAATTTGAGGAGGGGGCACCAGCGCCCTGCGGCCCTGCTGAATGAAGCCATTATGCGGCCCCTCTTGCTCGCAGCACATGTTTTCCTTGTGGACTCGTCTGACCTCACGGGTGAGATGTAAAGGTGCATTTATGGCCTGGGCCCCCCATCAAGGGCAGGGGATCCTGCTCTCCCAGCCGGGAGGGAGCGGCTGTGGGCGCTCTCCCCCCCTTTGCTGGGGCCAGCCTGGCCGAGCAGCCTGACCAGCACCAAGGCCGAGTGCTGTGGAGAAGCTTGGCCCGAGGTGATGCTCTGCAAAGCCACCCGTGGTACACAGAGAGCACTGGGAGCGGGGACAAGGCACTGCCAGCTCTAGGGGCCCTGCCCCTGGCCAGGCAGGCAGGATGTGACCCCTGGGGACAGCCGGGCAGTGCCAGCACCCAGTTTCTGAAGCCAAACCCGAGGGTCCTGGAGCTGCCAACTCCGCCATCCCAGGCAGCTGGGGGCAGCTCCACCAAGATACCCAGAGCATCCTGCATCCTGCCAGCCCAGGATCGGCGGTGGGACTGGCCCCGGGGGGTGCAGGACCGGCCCCCCCCACAGTGCAACCCGATCCCCGGAGGCACTCAGAACCGGCTCCCCACAACAGAACCGGTCCCGGGGATGCAGGATGGGGGTGTGTGTATCCCCCGCCCCCCAGCACGACCAGATCCCCGGAGGCACCCAGAACCGGCTCCCCACAGCAGAACCGCTGCCGGGGGGTACAGGACCGGCCCCGGAGGCACCCAGGACCAGCTCCCCGCAGCAGGACTGACTCAAGGGGGAGCAGGACCGGGCCCGGTGTGCCCAGGACCGGCTCCCCGCAGCACGCCCGGGGACCGGGACCGCCCCCCCCCCGCTCCCGGCCCCGCTCGGGCTGAGCTCCTCGCCCCTTCCCCGGTGCCCGGCCCCCCCCGCCTCAGCCCCGCACAAGCCGGACTTTGTTTTGGAAGGCGCCCAGCGTCTCGGCTGGCCCGGAGGAGGGAAGCGGCGAGTCCATCGCCCCCCGCCCGCCCCCCCCCCCCCGGCCCCCGAGCCGCGGGTCGGGGGGTCCCGTCCCGCCCCGCCACACCTGCCCGCCCCGCCGCTCCTACCCGCCGGCCCTGCAGACGTTCCTGCCGCGGGGGCTCAGCTCCTGCGCGGCTCCGCGGCTCAGCACCAGCAGCAGCACCGGCAGCAGCACCGCGGCCCCGGCCCGGGCGCGGCGGGGCGGTCGCAGCCCACGGGCCGCCATGACCGTCGGAGCGGCGGGGCCCGGCTTGACCCGGCCCATCCCATACGGGGCCGGGCGCTGCCTCCCCCCACACCTCTCCCCGGCTCCGCCGTGCCCGGTGCCCGCCCTGCCCCGGCCGCTGCTGGGCGGGCGGAAGCCGCAGTGCGAGCGCTGCTCCGCCGCCGCCGCCGCCTCCCCCGCGCCCCTCTCGGCAGCGGCTGGAGGGGCCCCGCCGCCAGCCAGGAAATTCCGCATTGGTTCCCCTGACGGCGGGCCAGGCTCCGGGGGCCGCCGGCCGCCGCCTCCCCAGCCGCGGGGCAGCGCCGCCCCGACGGCCCCGACGGCCCCGGGGGTCTGTCCCGGGTCGGCAGCCCCCGGCGGAACCGGCGGAGGTTTCCCAAGGCGGGGGGAAGGCTGCGCGGTCCCGGCTGCCAGTTCAGCCCGGGGGTCCAGTAGCTCCCAGGCACCCGGGAGTCCTGGGAGTCCAGTGGCTCCGGGCTTTGGATGGCCCCGGCGTCCGGCAGCCCCGGGGTTCGGCTGTCACGGTGGTTTGGCAGCTCCGGGTCCCCGGGAGTCCCCGGGAGTCCCCGGGAGTCCGGCAGCCCCGGGGTCTGGCTGTCCCGGGGATCCAGCAGCTCCAGGGGCCCGGCCAAGAGCCCCGGGGTCCGGTTGTCCTCATGGTCTGGCAGCTCCGGGTCCCCGGGAGTCCCTGGGAGTCCAGCAGCCCCATGTCCCGGCTGTCCCGGGGATCTGACAGCCCCGGGATCCGGCAGCTCCAGGGGTCCAACAGCCCAGGGTGCCCTAGAGCCCGGGGGTCGGGCTGTCTTAGGGGTCCGGCAGCCCCAGGGTCCATCTGTCCCGGAGATGTGGCAGCCCCAAGTGCCCGACGGCCCCAGGATCCGGCTGTTTTGGGGATCCGGCAGCTCCAGGGGTCCCACAGCCCCAGGATCCGGCTGTCCTGGCAGTCTGGCATCTCCATGCCTGGGTGCCCAGCAGCCCCCGGACCAGGCTGTCGGGAGCCACGCAGGGCCCTGTGGAAGCCAAGTGGTGCCTGCAGCAGCATTGCCAAGGGAGCATGACCCTGAACAGGGACAGACCACTGGTTAACCTACCCTAAGAACACAACTGGGAATCGAAGGGACACAGTGGGCACCCACAGCAGTCCCACACCTCCAGTCCAGCCGTCGATAAGCCTGCTCAGCCTGACAGTACAGCAATACTGACTGGGCCAGGGCTTCCTGGGCCACCACACTGTGCCAGCTGGCTTTTTAGCTTAGTGGGCACTGCAGAGATGGCTCAAGCTTGTCTGAGCTCCAGGGACACCTGATAGGTATATGGTGAAAGCATGGATGGAGGACACCCCGACCATGTGGCAGCACAAATGCAGCTGAATAGCTGCCTCTATCTCCTGCTGAGTGCTGGCTGCACCCAAGGAGCTGCGGACAGTGTACATCTCCTGCAGAGCTGGGTCTAGGGCCACACACCTCCAGGGGTTTCCTGTGGATATGGAGCCTCCATCACAGTAGGCGTGAGTTGGGCAGCATCCTTCTGGAGAGGATTAGGGAGTCCTGGGTGGTGTCCTGAACACCCTTCAACGAGCAAAGAGTAAATGGGTTTGGTGGGTTCTCACCACCAACATCCTTCGGTGTCTGCAGTACATAGGGCTGATGTGCACGGAAGGTTTCTCTCCTTCTCAGGCAAGAGATTCCCTATGGGGAAGTCCCTGGTGGTCTTACCAGTGGGAATTATTATTTTTTGCAGTTACATCCCCATAAATGTGACTGCAAGAGTCTCACCAACCTCCCAATGCCCAGCCATGGGCAGTGGCTTGTGCAAAGTGCACAGTGGTTTCCAGTCTAGGACTGCACCCTGCAAGTGTGCATTCTCTGCGCTGACTTTCAGACACCACCCCAAGAAGCCACCGATAACCTGCGATTTCAACAGCCCAGGTTTGTAAACACCCTGGTCAGTGCCTTTTCTGGCAGGGTGCAGGCACCAGGTGCCCCGTGGTCATGCTGTGGTGCCACAGCAGGGAGCAGCCAGGACCCTCTGTGGCACGAAGCTGGGAGGGCAAAGCCGAGCGCGTTCCTCCTTCCCGCTGAGTGACACTGGCATTGGGCCACCTACAGAGGCTTGGGTGGCTGTGGCCATGCCTGAGATTGCCTTTACCCCACTCCCTGTGCCACAGGTGTATCGGCAGGTTGTGGCCGACATCCCACTGGCAGCATCCTTGGTGCAGAGGAAAGGTCCGGTGGTTTATCCAATATAACCCACTGATTTTCTTTTCAGACATGAGATTTTAAATGGGTTCGTGACCATTGGGTAGCCCCGCTTTTTCCCCTCTGCAACCCTGGCACCTTTCACATGCTCCTGGTCCCCTTCCACATGTTTGGCAGCAGCACCGGGAAGCATCATCCCTTCGCTGGCTATGCCCTACCTCCACATCCCTGTCCCGCCCTTTGCCCCCTCCTGCCTGTGGGACCTGTCTGGAGGGTGCCCCATGTCTGGGCAGGAATGCGAAGGCTGTGGGGCCCGGCTGTGCCAAGGCACGAGGAGCTCCCTTGGGATGACTCAGCCCTGGGTTGAGCTCAGCATCCCTTTCTGCCTGGGAAAGCAGGATGGGGGGGGAATTAAATCCAAAGTTAGTAAGGAAGCAGCGCTTGGTGGTCATGTCCCTGTGCCTCCTCTGGCAGCCGTGCCCACCTGGAGCTGTGGCCTCGCTCCGGCTGATTCCCTCCCTATCCCACTCTCTCCATCATCCCTGCTGTGCTGAGCACACCTGGTGCTCCTCTGCCCCACTCCAATGAGCCAGGGCAGACTTGCACCCCCACACCTTTCCTGTGCTCTTGCTTTGTGCAAGGATGCGTTTGCTTTTGGCTGTTTTCTTGTCTTCCATAAACTTAACTTCTCTTCTCTTCTCTTCTCTTCTCTTCTCTTCTCTTCTCTTCTCTTCTCTTCTCTTCTCTTCTCTTCTCTTCTCTTCTCTTCTCTTCTCTTCTCTTCTCTTCTCTTCTCTTCTCTTCTCTTCTCTTCTCTTCTCTTCTCTTCTCGGCAGGCAGCATATCCCATGCTGCTCGGTTTTTATCAGGTCTAACCCATGCCAGGGCAGGGGTTGGCCATCACTGGGGAAATAAACTGGTCCCTTGGAAGATGCTGCCAGCTGGTAGCCAGAGGCTGGAGAAGCTGCTGAGGATGCTGCAGGGAGGAGGTGGAGGGAGGATTTATGGTGCTCAGGGCAGGTGTTGTGGTCTGGGCTGGCTGGTGCTGCCAGGGCTGGGGGATTGCACGGCCCCCAGTTATCAGCACCATCCCGCCTCTCCCTCTAGTCCAGCGAGGCTGCTGCCCATGCCTTTGTGCAGAGCAGGCCGTGCCAGCATCCTGTGAGCATGGCTCGATGCTTTCCATCACACCACCAGCCCTTTTTCAGACTTCAGGCTGGAAGTGCCCCGCCAGGTGCTTGCCTCTTGTTGCAGTGTTGTTTTGGAAAATACAGAGATTAAAAAAAAAAAACCAAAACATCACTATAGTATTTCTGAACACAAAACTAAGGAAAAATATGTTGTTCTGTTGATGGTTCAAAAATCCCTGCAGCTGTTTCAGCAGGCAGGGCTGCACGGCGGGGCCGGGGGAGTCATACGATACAAGGCGCTCGTCACCGTCCTGCGGGGACGTGGCCAGGCTCTGCTCCTTGGAAGAAGCCCCCGCTCACGTGTGTGCTCGGGCTGCTCAAGGCATTTGAGCACAAGGCTACCGAGATGGTTGCTGCAAGGATACGGGCTCTTTCCCATTGCAACTCCCCCTGCTGCTGTAGCCAGCATCCTTGCGAACAAGCGTGCTGCAGCATGTGCTACTGGCATACCTGCCTCCGTTCATGCCTCCTCTTCCTTCGGGACAAGCAGAAAGCAGCTTCCACAGCAAGAGCTAGAACTGAGCAGGGTGGGGAAAGCCTGAGATATAGGGAGGGTTTGGTTGGGTTAATGCACCCAGAAATAAAAGGAGCAGTTGCTGTTTTTTGGCTGAGGAGGGGTAAAGGTTGCTGGGTTGCACCGGGGAAGGTTTGGACTGGATGTTGGGAAGTATTTCTTTGCAGAAGGGGTTTGTTGGGCGTTGGAATGGGCTGCCCAGGGCAGGGGGGGGTCCCATCCCTGGAGGGGTTGAAGAGTCGGGTTGACCCAGCGCTGAGGGATCTGGTGGAGTTGAGAATGGTCAGTGTTGGGTTGGTGGTTGGACTGGGTGATCTTCAAGTCTTTTCCAACCTGGATGATTCTGTGATTCTGTGGGAACATGGGGATTTGGGGAGTTGTAAGGGCATCCAGAGCCTTGGGTAGACACCCTGACCCCATACACAGCCCCTGCAAACAGCACACGCACTGCAGAGACATATGTGGAGCTGTCCCTTCGATCCTGGAAAGAGGCCTGTGGAGGGGGTTAACTCCAAAAAAGGGGGGGGGGGGTCAAGAGGGGCTGTGTGCAGATGCAGGAAGCTGCTGGCATGGAAGCTGCAACATCTGCTCCTGCAGTAGCTGCGTGGGGGCCCAGAGGTCTCTGCAGTGGGCAACAACCGCTCATGCATCCAGCCAGCCCTGTGTCCAGCTGCAAAGCCAGACTGTGGGGCAGCAGTGTGCTCCATGCCACTGCCGCAGCATCCCACACGGGCTGGAGAAGCAGCCTGGTGCCGGGACCGCATCTCCTCTCCTCCCTGAAATACCAGGAGCCCAGCTGCTGCCTGCACCAGCATTGCTTTCTAAATATCAGCAGCCCTGGTCCTGTGGTCCAGCCATGCTCCCTGCTCCTCTGGGTGTTTTTAAAGGCATGGGAGTCTCAACAAGAGAAAAGGCAGTAGGCAAACATCTCTGGAAAGCCTAAACTTCACCCTTTGGGGTAGGGGTAGCTCACCAGAAGTGGAGGGGACTGACCAGGGCAAAGGAGATTCTGCCTCAG
Organism: Strix aluco; assembly: GCF_031877795.1. Classification (NCBI taxonomy): domain Eukaryota; kingdom Metazoa; phylum Chordata; class Aves; order Strigiformes; family Strigidae; genus Strix; species Strix aluco. Next base: position 16,471,578 of record NC_133948.1, on the reverse strand, counting down.
CTGCTGGGCAGGGAAGCCCAGAGATGCTTCTCCTGTAGAGCCCAAAATGACCCAGGAAAAAAATGCCCCTAATTTGAGGCAGTGAAAGCCTGCAGCGTGCATGTCCCCAAAAGAAGCTCTCAGGGTGGGGAGAGGCTCCCACAGCTGCCATCCCCCCACCCCAGGTAGTAGGATGCTCCAGGGTTTCCAGCTCCCCCCAGGCCCAACACAGACAGCTCCACTGCTTCTCTATTCCCAGGCCCAGGGAAGTTCAGCCTCACTCAGTAGCGCCCATCTCTGGCTCCTTTCTCCAAGCTCTGGCCCCAGGTCAGGCCAAAGTGTGCAGCTGGAGGGGGCTGAGAACAGGCATTAACTCCCCTTTGAGACCAGGGCAGTGGAGCACAGCCCAGGGAGAGAGGGCTGCCCAATAACTCTGAGAGAGAGACAGAGAGTGAGAACAGTTATGATATAATCACCAGTGTTCTCTGCAAATCCAGTGTACAGCAGAGCCGAGCTGTGGTCCGGCTCCTGGTGCTCCTCAGCAGCCACTGCCCCTGCCCGCAATGCGGACCTGGTCCATCAGCAGAGCTGGGCACTGTGGGCAGGGCAGGAACAGCACAGGGATGGGGCCAGCCAGCTCCCCTCGCCCCTCCCACCCTGCTGGACCTGTGCCTGAGAATGGACAAGCCCAGGGGATATGGGCTCTGCTTCGCCCGGTGGGATGGGGAAGAGCCTGGTCCTGCCCAGGACCTACTCAGCTCCAGTCTGTGCAGAGCTGGTGAGCAGCCAGGTTGTAGCTGCCCTGGGACAGGCAGCAGGGACTGATCCTGCCCCTGCGCAGTGACATTTCACAGGTCACTGTGGCTTCTGCAGCCACAGAGCTGGAGGAGATCATGCCCCAGCCCTGGCAGAGGCTGGAAAAGCTTCTGGCTCAGGCCAGCTTGTCCCTAAGCCACCCAGCCCGCCCTGGACCTGAGCCCATGGCACAAAGCCGGTGGCCAAATCTCCCATGCAGTCCTGCAACGGAAAACCCGGGACAGCGTTCACTGAGGTGGGGTGGGGCTGGCAGGGGAGCCCCCGCACCTCCCTGAGACAGCCCAGGGCAAGCACAGCTCAGGAGTCCCCGGCTGGCAGAGGGACAGTCCCTCAGGCAGTGCTGGCTGGGGCAGCTCTACAGTGTGTGTGGTTCAAACAGCAACAAGGACACGATCCCTCCCAGTGTAAAGGGTGCTGGGGAGGGGCGGGGGGGAACTGCGGCAGAACTAGGAGGGGGAATGGCAATAGTGGTTATAGGTGAAGGCACAGGAGTCCCCAGGCTGGATGCCGTGGTTGGGGTTAGTGGTTGGGACCAAAGAGGCTGCCTGCGAGGAGCCGCCTCTTGACCTCCATCCAGAGCAGGTCCCGCTCCCGGTTCACCCGCTGCATGAAGCCCCTGTTCTCCTGGGCCCTCCGGACAGGTAGGGCAGCACCTCGTTCACCGGGCCGTAGGGCACGTACTTGTAGACAGGGAAGCCAGCCTGACCTGGATGGAGAGAAGCTGGTTAGGGAAGTGCCAAGAAAGAAAAAAAAAAAAGGGAAAGGGGGAGAGAGGAGAAAAAAGGAGAGGAAAAAAAGGAGAGGAGAAAAAAGGAGAGGAGAAAAAAGGAGAGGAAAAAAAGGAGAGGAAAAAAAGGAGAGGAAAAAAAGAGAGGAAAAAAAAGGAGAGGAAAAAAAAGGAGAGGAAAAAAAGGAGAGGAAAAAAAAGGAGGAGGAAAAAAAAAAGAGAGGAAAAAAAAAGGAGAGGAAAAAAAAAAGGAGAGGAAAAAAAAGGAAGGAAAAAAAAGGAGAGGAAAAAAAAGAGAGAAAAAAAAGAGGAAAAAAAAGGAGAGAAAAAAAAGGAGAGGAAAAAAAAGGAGAGGAAAAAAAAGGAGAGGAAAAAAAAAGGAGAGGAAAAAAGAGAGGAAAAAAAAGGAGAGGAAAAAAAAGGAGAGGAAAAAAAAGGAGAGGAAAAAAAAAAGGAGAGGAAAAAAAAAGGAGAGGAAAAAAAAAGGAGAGGAAAAAAAAGGAGAGGAAAAAAAAGGAGAGGAAAAAAAAGGAGAGGGAAAAAAAAAGGAGAGGAAAAAAAAGGAGAGGAAAAAAAAGGAGAGGAAAAAAAAGGAGAGGAAAAAAAAAAGGAGAGGAAAAAAAAGAGAGAGGAAAAAAAAGGAGAGAAAAAAAGGAGAGGAAAAAAAAAGGAGAGAAAAAAAAGGAGAGGAAAAAAAAAGAGAGGAAAAAAAAGGAGAGGAAAAAAAGAGAGAAAAAAAGAGGAAAAAAAGGAAGGAAAAAAAAGGAGAGGAAAAAAAAGAAGGAAAAAAAAAGAGAGAAAAAAAAGGAGAGGAAAAAAAGGAGAGGAAAAAAAAAGGAGAGGAAAAAAAAGGAGAGGAAAAAAAAGGAGAGGAAAAAAAAGGAGAGGAAAAAAAAGGAGAGGAAAAAAAAGGAGAGGAAAAAAAAGGAGAGGAAAAAAAAAGGAGAGGAAAAAAAAGGAGAGGAAAAAAAAGTGAGAGGAAAAAAAAGGAGAGGAAAAAAAAGAGAGAAAAAAAAGGAGAGGAAAAAAAAGGAGAGGAAAAAAAAGGAGAGGAAAAAAAAGGAGAGGAAAAAAAAGGAGAGGAAAAAAAAGGAGAGGAAAAAAAAAGGAGAGGAAAAAAGGAGAGGAAAAAAAAGGAGAGGAAAAAAAAAAGGAGAGGAAAAAAAAAGGAGAGGAAAAAAAAAGGAGAAAAAAAGAGAAAAAAAAAAAGGAGAGGAAAAAAAAAGGAGAGAGAAAAAAAAAAGGAAGAGGAAAAAAAAAGGAGAGAGGAAAAAAAAGAGAGAGGAAAAAAAGAGAGGAAAAAAAAAGGAGAGGAAAAAAAAGGAGAGAAAAAAAAAGGAGAGGAAAAAAAAGAGAGGAAAAAAAAGGAGAGGAAAAAAAAAGGAAGAGGAAAAAAAGGAGAGGAATAAAAGGAGAGGAAAAAAGGGAAAAGCACTTCCCGTCCATCCCCGTGGCCCCGTGCGCCGAGCGAGGGGTGGCGGTGGGGGGGCTGCGGCGGCCGGAGGCTGCGGTTTGAGCACCGGGGGGGGGGAGGCCTGGGAGCGGCCCTGGGCAGCCGGGGGGAGCGGCGGCGCGTCCCTCCCCGGCTCAGCACGGGGAGCTTGGGAACCGCCGGGGGGAGCGGGCCGAGGTCACCGGGAGCCCTGGGAATGTCGGCAGCCAGGGCCGGGCCAATTCAAGAAGCATTCAAGCAGAAACTTCGAGTTAACACATTTTTCCAGCATGAGCAGAGGAGGTTGTGGACAGGCAGCCAAGCCCCGCTCGCGAGGGGAACTCCAGGACAGAGCAGCGTCCACCCTGGACAACTGCCCGGTCCGCCTCCGGCTGCTCTCCTGGCCCCGGTCTCCAGCTCTGGACACCGGTGAGGGCAGGGGGATCAGTCCCTGACCTGAGCTGGGCTACCTGGATCCTCCATGTCTGCCTGCCCGCGCCCCCGGGAGCTCCGCTCCTGCTGCCTGGGCCAGCAGCAGAGGAGAGGACAGGTCACACAAGAGCCAGTTGCCACCGCGGTAGCAGAGAGCCCCAGGACTCGGTGTGCACCTCCAGCAGAGCAAAGCGACGCTCCCAGACCAAGGGGGTACTGGAGGGGTTTGCTGGCTGCCGGGATCAGTCTCCGCCCCACCTAGGGGTACCCCAACCTCAGCTTGTAGTCCGAAGCAGGAATCTCCTGCACAGCCATCACAGTCTCAGTGGTGCCTCCAGAGACAGATGTGATGCTCCATTTACATCCTCATCTACATCTATCATGGCCCTCTACAGCTCCCTGAGAGGAGGGTGCAGAGAGGGGGGATGAGTCTCTTGAGCCAAGGAACAAGCACCAGGGACAAGAGGGAATGGCCTCAAGCTGCGCCAGGGCAGGGTCAGACTGGCTCTTAGGAAGGATTTCTTTGCAGAAGGGGTTGTTGGGCGTTGGAATGGGCTGCCCAGGGCAGGGGGGGAGTCCCCATCCCTGGAGGGGTTGAAGAGTCGGGTTGACCAGTGCTGAGGGATCTGGTGGAGTTGGGAACGGTCAGTGTGAGGCTGATGGTTGGACTGGAGGAGCTTCAAGGTCTTTTCTAACCTAGATGATTCTGTGATCCTCCCCAAACCCCCATGCAGGGGTCACAGCACCCCACACAGCTAGGGAAGAGGCAACAAGGTGCTGTCCTCAGCCAGCCCTGCTCTGACAGACCCACAGCCTGGCTCCATCCATCCTTCAGACCCCACAGCAGCTGCTCAGGGAGGCCCCAGGGGTCAAGGTGGGGGCAGGCGCATGTCTGCCAAGTCCCCCCTGCTCCCAGCACTCACCCAGAGGGAAGTGATCTGGTCACACATGCCCAGCAGCTGCCCAAAGCACACCTTCTTCTCGAGGGATGGAGCCCAAGCTCCATCATCCTGCAAGCCAAGACTCGGCCGTTAGGGAAGAGCAGAGGTAGCAGAGCACGGAGGGGCAGCACGTCCTACCAGTGTCTCCAAGTACAAGAGCATGGCACTGACCACGTCCCAGAGGGATACTGGGATGCAAGGGACTTGATTTATTTTTAAAACAGCCTCCGTGCTGAGGAATGGGGCCAGCTCTGCAGCTGCTGTGGGCTACCATGCTGAAGCCCTGAGCACAGATAGGAGCGAGGACCCCACTGGGTGAGCACAGAGGGAGACCTGACAAGCCACAGCACATCTCACCACAGCTCTGCTGGGCCCCCCACGTCCCCAGAGCTCCCCAGTCCCTGCCACACCGCGCTGCCTCCCCAGCACCCACCTGCGCAGGGTGAACTTCACTGTGTCCTCATTGTGAGATGCCACCATCACGTTGGCTTTTCCGGCTGTGCTTGATCTCCTCCAGGATATAGTCCAGGCACCTGTAAGACAGTACAGGGCTCCACGGTGAGGCCGCTTGAGCCCGTGCCTGGTGGGGTGGGAGGGAGGAGCGTGGCTGGGGCTGTGCCCTACCTGTGGTACATCTCGTTGGTCTTCTCATAGGTGGGGTTGATGGGATCCTCATAGCCAATCTGGGCTGCCTCTCCCGCTCCTGCTCCATGTAGGCACCGCGGACCAGCTTGGTGCCAAAGCACCAGCCCTCCCGGCGCGACAGCTCCACGTCCACTGTCACATTGTCGTAAGCCCTCCTGGACCAGATGGGAGAGATGGCACAAGGTCATCTCACCAGTGCCACCTCTGCCCTGCACCTTCAGGCAGCCAGCCCCAGAGTTGTCACCATCGCATCACCATGGCTTCAGAGCCGAGTCTCCATCCAGCTGCTCCAGTAGATCCTTTCTGCCAGACCTCACCTTCAGGTAGCACTGGTAGGTGTTGAAGATGATCGGCTGGTCCCTGTTGAAGCGGCGCTGCATCTCCAGGGTGAGGCGGCTGATGGCTGGCTGGAAGTAGCTCTGCTCCGCGTCCACCATCAGCCTCACGCCCTTCTCTGTGGCTCTCTAGAGGGGTGAGTGACACGCCGGCTGGCTTCATGGGGCCAACTGCTAGGTCTCCCCCTCTGCGGCAGTGCCCGTGCCCAGCTCCCCCAGCCCAGCGCTCCCTTACCTTGGCAAGGACATCCTGCCGCTGCAGCATCCGCTTCATCTGCAGATCCTCCTCCTCGGTGAAGCGTGAGAGCAGAGGCTCAAGCTGCCCAGTCTGAAATGAGAACAGCTTGTGGCACCCTGCCTGCCTGCGGCCAGCCCTGCCCATGGGAGGCAGAAACAGCCCCTGGAGAAAGCCAGCCCTGGAGCTGCTGCCCACCCCAGCTCTCCACACAGCGAGCACAGTGTGCCCACCCTGCCAGCTTGGTGGCTGCACACCCAGCCAGGCTCTGGCAGCACAGATGCCAGCCAGCACCACAGCCACCAGCAAGCCACCAGGCAGGGCCGGGGGCAGCAGACCCACATGCTGCTCCCCAAAACTCTCATTGCCCTCCTCGTGGGGCTGCTCCAGGGGTAGCATAGATGGGTACCCACCTGCATGTTGGGACAAGCAGCAGCTTGGAGAGCTTGGTGCGGCTGTCAATCAGGCTGTTCCAGTCCAGCAGGTCCACAGTGCTGGGAGCAGAGAGACAGGTCTGTACTGGTGTCTTGCAGGGGCAGAGGGGGTGTCTACCAGCTCCTGACCCCCACCAGCAAGCAGGGTGCACAGCACACGGCACCCTGACTTGTCACCTCCACCCAAACCTCCTCTGTGCTTGAACACGGTGCTGAGCCACTGCTGGCCTTTGGAGGCCTCCCCTTACTGCTGCCCCACTGCCCCAGGAACAGGGACAAGGTCCCCCAGCATCCCCATCCCGCAGCACCCCCCAGGTCACAGGCAGCTTACCCGCTCATGCCCAGGTTCTCGCCCGTGAACCAGTGCTGGCTCTCCGCCTTGGTGGCAATGCCAAGGTTGGCCAGGGCCTCCTGTCACCAAAAGAAGCATCAATGCCAAGGGGCTACAGGGGTTCACACTGCTCCAGGCTCAGAGTGTCACAGGTCAGGGCTGCTCCAGGACCTCTACGGCCACCAGCCACCTCCACCAGCACATTCCCAGCAGCACCGCCTCCTCCCTCAGACATCACCCTCCTCACCTGCAGCTTCTCCGCCTCCAGCTTCATCTCCAGCACTGCCGCCCAGCCTGGCCCTGCTCCGCAGCCATTTGGTGGAAGACCTCCGCCACTTCACCAGCACCTCCGAGAACTGCAGCTGTGAGGCCAGAGCTTGAGGTGAGACACCCAGGCTGGAGCCCAGCTGGCATGGAGCCTCCTATCATGCCAGAGCTTTGCAAGATCATACCCTGCTGAGGCAGATCCTGACCCTATAAGCAGGGCACCTTGGCCAAGCAGAGACCGAGCCTAGCAGTACAGACCCCCACACCCTCATGTTGGGACCTTTAAACTTCTAAGCACTTCATGTGTCCCCAAAAGTTGAGGAAGGGTCTCCAGGGTGGTCTTGGGCACACAGGGGACAGACCATTGGTGCCCACTCCTCTCTGCCATCTGTAGAGATGCCACTGCAGCAAGCCTGGCATCCCAAAGCACCTGCCCCAACAGATGCATCATCCATGGCCCTGGCTCTGACCCATTTCACCCTGGTCACAGCTCTGGCACTCACCAGGAACTGAGGTCTGCCAGTGCTGTCAGCTTGATGGCCGAGAAGCCGTTCTCTGAGCTGCCACCTGGATGGAGCCACAAAGCCACAGCTTAGCCCAACAGGCAGGGTGCTCAGGCAGAAGGGGGGCACCCAGGATAGGGTGGAATGCTGCAGGGCCGCTGCAGTCCCCAAGCACAGTGGGGCTGCTCAGGACATGTGGAGCACCTACTTGAGGCATCGATGCAGCGGAGGAAAGTCTCCATGTGCTGGTCACACTTGGCCTCGTCAGCATAGAAATATGTGCGGGCGCTGATGACCCCATCGCGGCGATCCCCAAATCCCCGATGAGCTCGGTGTTGCTTCTCCCTTTGTTCTGCTCCTGGGGTGGAAGAGGATGGAGATGGGCCATGCAGCCCTGCCGAGCTCCTACAAGCCTCCCCAGGAACTTCTGCCGTGGTGAAGTGCAGAGGGGCTCTGGCTTGGACCTCAGAAAAGCCCCGAGGGCTGCAACGTGCCCTGCCTGCTCTGTCGCCTGAGCAGAGGAGCCTTTGCTGAGAAGCAAGGTTGGCCAAGAACCAAGAAGTTCCTCATCCAGCTCGTGTTTTGAGGATGTGGGAGCTGGGTCCTTCCCTCACACCAGGCCCACAGTGCCTGGATCAGCTGGACCTTCAGGCTATCTCCTGTTAGCAGGAGAGGCTTGGTCACTCACCTCCCATCTCCTTCTCGGCTGCAGAGGTGCAGGAGCTAAGAAGAGAAACAGGGAAGATAAGGGCCAGGTCAGCAACCCCCACAACCCCCCGCCGGTGGCCAGGGCAGCTCTGAGGCTCCCCTACTGCCAGCCTGGCGCTGGACCCTGCTCTTCCCTTGCCATCCCATCACCAGTGGAACAAATGCTGCTCAGCACGAGCTCCGCTGGCAGGTCAGATGCCCCAAACCCCTTCTGGAAGGCAACGGGGTTTCAACATCCAGGCAAGTACTACTTGGAGGCCCTGAGGCAGCACAGGGAGGATGCTCCATCCCAGGGTCCAGAGCTTGCTCTCAAACAGCCCATCCCACAGCAAGGACAAGGTCGGCCCTGGTGGGGCTGGGTGCTCCATCTCCAACCACACCGGCCCACGGTACTCACTGTGGTGGCACCAAGCCTCAACCCAACGCCTCCCCACCCTGCAGGCACCAGCAGCCAGACCATGAAGCAAGGAGGTCCTTGCATCCAGCCGTAAGATGCCCTGCTGCAGCTCAGCTGCCTCATGCTTCTCTGTGCCTTGGTATTAGCCAACAGCTTACAGCTTCATCTCCAGCTGAGCTCAGGTGTAATTTCAAGCCCAAGCTCTTTGCCACAGAGATAACAAGGCTCTGACAGCCCAGGGATGCTGGCCAAGTCATGAGATCCTCCTTCAGCTTGAGCAGCTGAGCCTTCTTGCTGACACCCTAAATCCAGCCCACAGACCTGGGGTCTCACCCAGAAACACTGCCAGCCCCTGGAGAGCAGCCCTGAGTGACAGCAGAGCCATCTCCTCCCAGAGATCTCTGCCTTGGGGTCACCGTCCCAAAACTGGCTGTGCCCAACAGTGGAGATTTCTTGTGTGGACACCTGATATCTGCCTCAGCTTGGGATCACGATCCAGTCTGGCCAATCAGCCTCCCAAAGCGGCCACCTCCCCTTCTCCTCCTGCTCCCAGTGCTCTGCCCACATGTACTGTGGGTCCCTGGGATCACGGGGTGATCGCACACGGCGAGGCAAGCAGCAAAGCCATCTGTCCAGAGCCAGAGGGCTCACACGAGAGCGGAGAGGCACGTGGCACGGTCCTAGAACACATTCTCCCACATGGAAACCCTGTGACTGGGATTAGGGGCTGCTGGAAGCATAAACAAGCAGAGACAAGCCCTTGCCTCCGGCTCCCCAGAGCCAGGAACGGACCCGCATTGCTCAAAGCGCAGCAAAGCCCGGTGTGAACCGGGGCAGGAGCAGCTGAAGCTCGGGGGAGCAGCAGGCACCACGTCTGGCAGGCTCTGCTTCATGATTTTGCTACCCTGAGGACAGGTCAAGAAGATTTCTGTCCCTAAATACAGAGTGTGGAGGAAAGGAAGGAGGAGACATCATACACCCAGGGATGGGATGCGACAGCAAAGCCCCCGGTGGATGGAAGGTCCCCCTGGAGCAGGCAGCGTGGTGCGGGGGAAGGCTTCAGCCGGACACGCTGCTGCAATTCTGAGGACATGCTGAGGGAGATGGGTCCTGTGGGCAGGTCCCAGCTGCAGCCCAGCAGGACGGCTCCGAACCCCAAAGCACAACTTGCGTCCAACATGCTGGGGAGGAGTGGCAGGGAGCAAACCCTCCTCTGACCTGTCCAGGGTGAACACACACAACTCAATTAGCAAACAGCACCCTTGAATTTGAAGCATTTTGTGTTCCTGGAGACAAACACACCCTTTCCAGCAGCATTCCTGCTGCATGACTGCACTGAGCCCTTCATCCCCGAGGGGGGCATTCAAAGCAGTGCCATGGTGCTCGCTTTATTGTTCTGCGTCAAGCAAAATAAAGGAAGCTCCTTCCAGCTGAAGAAATAGCTCTTCCTGAATATCATCTGCTTTCTTTGCAATATTAGTCTTGGCCAGCAAAGCCATTCCTACACCAACCAAGTGCCGCTTAACCCAGCTTATACCTGGCCATCCCTTCTGCAAACCAAAAGCAAGTCTCCCAGAGCAGGACACATCTCCAGGCACTGCCCAAACACTTCTGCAGGCTATAACCAGAAAGGAGCCACCTGCAAGGCAGGCTCAGGACCTGGGAGCTCACACTCAGCCAAAGCATGCACAAAACAGGTCCTCCGAGGGCTGCAAAGCAGGTTACGAAGCCTCGATGCAGCCTGCTGGATTGCAGGGAACAGTAATCTGGCTGACACAGCAGACTGGGACTTTCAGGAAGTTTTTTTTTTTTTTTTATCAGGCTCAAATAAACCATCTCAGGAGAAGCACAAAGGTCCCCTGTCAGAAATAAGTAGGCAATAATCCATTTCACCCTGGAGGTTACCAGGAGGGTGCCACAAGCACAGTGTATTTGCTTTGCTCGCCAGCAAATGGGTCTGGCAAAAGGGATGTGGGAAGACGAGGGAGAAGCTGTCCCTGAGTTACCACATCCAAGAAAAAACTCAAGGTGACATGAAGCCCAGACCGGTGCTACGGGTGATGCTTAAAACCCTGCAGGTAGGAATAAAGCAAAGCTCTAGCAGAAGAGATTTCTTCAAGCCTGCCCCATGAGTTGCCACCATGCACCAGCCCAGCACCACCACAGGACTTCCTTGCACAGCTTCAAGCTAAACAAAAACCACCCTGTGATCCAGGACCCACAGTACACGTGGGCAGAGCACTGGGAGCAGGAGGAGAAGGGGAGGTGGCTGCTCTGGGAGGCTGATTGGCCGGACTGGCTCGTAATCCCACGCTGGGGCAGATATCAGGTGTCCATGCAAGAAATCTCTAGAAGTCTAAAGCAAAGTCCACGTGCTGCGTGGCAGAGCCATTCAGGGTGTCTGACAGTGCTTGGGGGCAAGATTGTCCTTCCCCATGTTAGCCAGCCCCAACCCATCTCCTGGTGTGCGATGCCAATGGGCCAGCAATGGCTCCAAGGCTGCAAGGGGACCACAACCACCTCCACTATTGGGGGGCTCCCTTGTTATCACCCCACAGGGAACAGAAGCCCCTGCCCAGCTGCAGCGCAGCTTCTCCACACCCCGCCCAGGGCTGCAGCCACCCCAACGCCCTCAGCCCACGTGCTGCGGAGAAGCACCAGGCTCTGCTGCCTGCAGGACACCTTTCTCCAGCCGTGTCACCAGGACCTGTCGGCAGCCTTCACCACATGGCCAAGGACTCCCGGGACAAGCTGGCGCCCAGGCAGGGCAGGGCAGGTAGAGCCTGCAGCAGGCAGGATAAGCCAGTGCCTGCACATGTTGCATTGCTGTTCCCAGCCAGAACGGCTGTGACAAGGAGCAGCCAGGGCCCATCGCTGCGGTGTGGAAAGGGCATTTCCCTGCTGTTACCTCCAGCTTGCTCCACAAGAGCAAGCTGCACTGGTGAGCCCAGCATGGCTCTGCCTGGGGGAAACAACAGCAGATGGCACCAGGAGCCCCAAAACCTGCTGGCTGCATCTGGTTTGTACCTCTGCTTCCCAGCTGCTGCAGGGGTAAACCAGCAAAGTGCTCATGGAAAGGAAGGACACAGCTCCAGAGTCCAGCAGCCACAAGTCCTGGACCACTCACCCTCTCACAGAATCACAGAAGCATCCAGGTTGGAAAAGACCTTGTAAGCTCCTCCAGTCCAACCATGAACCTCATGCTGATCGTTCCCAACTCCACCAGATCCCTCAGCGCTGGGTCAACCCGACTCTTCAACCCCTCCAGGGATGGGGACTCCCCCCCTGCCCTGGGCAGCCCATTCCAACGCCCAACAACCCCCTTCTACAAGAAATCCTTCCTAAGAGCCAGTCTGACCCTGCCCTGGCGCAGCTTGAGGCCATTCCCTCTTGTCCTGGCGCTGGTTCCTTGGTTCAAGAGACTCATCCCCCTCTCTGACACATCCTTTTCAGGAGTTGTAGAGGGCCATGAGGTCTCCCCTTCAGCCTCCTCTCCCACACAACTAAACCCCCCCAGTTCCCTCAGCCTCTCAACCACGTGCAGCCCAGCTCGGCACCATCCCTGGCAGAAGCACCGGTAATTTGGGGTTTTGCCCCTGAACAGAGCCAAGGAGGACCGAGAGCGATGCTTGGCACGGCCAGGGTCCAACAGAGCTCTTTTGGTGCACACCCATGCCCTCCTCTGGGCTTTGTCCCAGCTCCATGACACCCGGGTGATCTCCAGGATGACTTTCCAACCCCCCTGCCCATTTGTTGGAGCAAATCCACTGGGGCTCGGGCAGGGTGGCATCGGGGGCATGGGTGGCTTTGCTGAGCAATCTTGGGTGAGAATGACCCACACAGCACAGGCAGAGCTCATCTAGCAAGAAGTCCCACACACGTAACCCCCAAATCTGCTCCAGGGACAGACCCAGTGCAGCCTGGGCACCTCACAAACCGCTGTCACTTGCCTCCGCACCATGAGCAGGCAGGATACAGGTGCAGGCAGAGCCCTGCCTGCAAAAGCCCTCAGTGGTCAACCACAGGAAAGCACTTGGCACGGGCACAGCCAGCCCAAGAAGTGCAGCCACGCCAGCCCGGCTAGCACCAGCACCACCAGCTCAGGGGGGTCGCGCTGGGGCCAGCTCAGCCCCACGGCGATGCAGAGGAATGAGCCTGGACCACAGCCCAGGGAAGAAACCAGCCACTCCTGAAAACCTTCGAAAGAGCCAGCCGCCCCCACGGGCTGGCAGTGGGGTATTTTGAAGCTTTTATATAAAAGATAGGAAGTTTTCAGCCCAATCTGCAAGGGGCTGGGATGGGTGCAGCCCTGCCTCGCCCCTGTGCGGCTCCAGGACCTTCACACTGACGGGGACTTCGAGCAGCGGCGGCGAGGGGCGAGCGGGGGGGTCCCTGATAAGCAGCACCCGAGTGGGGAGCAGAGATAAAGCTCCCGGCAGCGGCCCCAAGGAGTTGAGCAGCAGCACCTGCATCACCAGGCTGACCCGAAACCCGACTTGCAAACCACCCCAAAACCCCACTTCTGCTGTATTTTTAACACCGTGTGACAAGGCTGGACGATGTCCCCTGCTGCGAACAGGGACACGGGGCTATTGCAGCCTTGCCCAGGGGAGTGCAGCGTCCCCAGCCTGCGCCCCCCAGCAGGGCCGCCCCTGCCCTGGGTGGGGGGGACACGGCGCACCCCTGTGACCGTGGGGTACCGGGCAGCGGCCCAGCGACCGGGTGAACGGAGCCGCCTGAAGCTGGAGCCTGAAGAGTGGAAAGTTACCGGCGGCGTTGGGCCGGCGCCTGCCCTTGGCAGAGGGTGTGAGGCTGCCTGGGATGGGGGGGCAGTGTGGGAAGGGGGTGTGACCTGGGGGAGGGGGGGGACACCCCAGTGTGTGTATGATGGCGGATAGGAGGGGCAGGACCCTGGGGGAGGAATGGGGGGGTGGGGGGCAGCATCCCAGTGTGGGGGAAAAGGGAGAGCAGATGGGGGGGGCAGCACCGTGGTGTGTGCAAGGGGGGGTGGAGGGGGGCAGCGCCCCGGTGGGGGTAGGGACTGGGTGTGCAGCACCCCAGAAGGAAGGGGGGGGAGGTGGGGAGCACCTCAGGGTGTGCAGGAAGGTGGAGAGGAAAAGCACCACGGGGGGGGGGGGGGGGGGGGGGGCAGCACCCCTGGGAAGGAAAAATGGGGTGGGGGAGGGGGGCAGCAGTTTGGGGGGTGTGTGATCGCGCGGCGGGGGGCGGGGCTGTGACGCAACGGCCCCCGGCCCCGCAGCCAATGGGAGCGGGGGGGATGGGCGGGCGCAGCCAATGGCAGCGCGGCCAAGTCCCGCCCCCGCGCCCCCCCCCCCCCCCCCCCCCCCCCCGCCGCCGCCCCGCGCTCACTCCGGCTCCCGGCGCTCGGCGCCCAGGTCCTCCTCCACGCTGTAGTCCAGCACGGCGCCCACGCCGAAGGCCGCGTTCCGCCGCAGCAGCGGTTTGATGGCCTCCTGGTCCTCCCCGGCCACGAACTGCCCGTAGAAGGTCATCTTCATCAGCCGCTCGAACAGCGCCTGCCCCAGCACCCGCTGGCACAGCTGCAGCAGCTGCGGGGGGGGGCAACAGCTCAGCGCCCCGCCGGCAGCCCCCCCCCGGGACCCGCATACCCACCGGCCGGGGACCGCCGCCCCCCCCCCCCCGCAGCTCGGGGAGCGGGCACCCCCCAGGCCCGGCTCCACACCCGGAGGGGGGACCCACCCCTGCCCGGCACCACCGCCCCCCCCGCCCCGGGACACCCCCCCGCCACCCACCTCCCGGTTGTGCTCCACCAGCGGCCCGACAGCGCAGAGCCCCAGCACCAGCAGCCCGCGCAGCAGCTCGGCGCTGCTCTTGCTGCGGAACGCTTCCCGTGGGTCCCCGAAATCCACGGCGGGCGGTGGCGGCCCCCGCTCCGCACCCCGCGGCGGCACCACCGGCCGGGCCGCCCTGTCCGCGGCCGGCGGCGGAGCGGCCCCCGCGGGGCGCGGCTGCGGGCGCGGAGCGCGGGCGGCGGGGGACGCCGAGGCGGGCGGCGGCGGCGCGGAGCGCCCGGACCGCGGGCGGCGGAGCCATGGGCACGGCGGGGCCGCTCGCCCCGCGCCGCCGCCTTAAGTACCGCCCGCCCGGCGCCGCCCCGCGGGGCTCCCCGCCGACACGGCCGCGCCCGCCGGGGCTACGGGGCCGCCGCTCCGCCCCGCGTCCCGGCTCGGCACCGGGACCCCCCTGCCCGGCGCACCCCTCTCCCGCAGCCCCCCCAGCCCGGTGGCCTCCCCGTTCCCATCCCCTCGGGGCAGCCCGGCCCGGGGGCACAGCCCTGCGAGGAGCCCCGGGAAGGGCACAGAAAGGGCAGGGGTGGCCCGAGGGGTGCCCCGGGTGGGGCTGAAGGGAGCCGCATCCCCTTGGAGCAGCGCTGGGGAGGGCCAAGGTCGGGGGGGGGGAAAGAGTCCCATGGCCTTGGGGGAGCCCCGGGGAGAGCTATGGAGGTGCCAGGGGAGCCCTGAAGTTGTCACCATCCCACTGGAGGGGCCCTGAGGGCAGCACCGAGGCCAACCCCACAAGGCCGAGGGGCTCCTGACGCCGTAGAGCAGCCCCAGGGAGGGCCAAAGGGTGCCCCAGAAGGGTCCCTGTCCCCTCGTAGCAATCCCTGGGGCAGGCTGGGGCACGTCCAGCCCCCAGAGCTGGGAGGCCCTTGTGGAGGGTATCTCAGACCCGGGGGATCTGTCATGGGAGAGATGTTGCAAGCCCCTGTTCTTGCTCCTCCTGGTCTGTGCGTGAACGATTTTGGGGTTTCAGCTGAATCTTCGTTCATTTGGGCAGGGTTCATGGGTGCTTGGGGGGGCTTGAGCCAGCAGACCGGCTCCCTCGGCGTGGGCTGGGCCAGTTGGGTTTCACCTGCCCCATCGAGCCCCACGGCAGAGAGGGCTGGCAGGGCCTGAGGAGGTTCCCGGCCAGGGCCCAGTGTCTGTGCTGCTCCTGGCAGGCATTTGCCTGCGCTGTTCCTCCCAGGCACACCCAGTGCCGAACTCCAGAGATCACCCAGCACCTCCTTGGCACCCCGTGGCCAGATACGCTCCTGACTCTTGGCCCGGGGAGCAGAGAGCGGGGACCTCCCTTCCTTTTTGCAGGACTGTTTTGCAGCAGCAAGTATCACAGCTGCATCCCTTCTCCATGCCCAGATCCCTTCTCGCTGCCCACATCCCCTCTCCGTGCCCACATCCCCTCTCAGTGTCCACGTCCCCTCTCTGTCTCTGTGGCCGCTCTCCATGACCACGTCTCTTCTCCACGCGACCTTTCCAGCCCCAATTTCGCAGTGGCTCCCGGAGGATGACTCCAGGCTGATGCAGACCTGCCCAAACCCAGCTCCTCAGTGACATCTTGTGCCTGGGGATGCTCAGCGCAGGCAGCATCGGCCAGGCAGGAGGGGAGCAGGCAGCAACAGGCCTGCGAGGTTTGCTGGGGTGATTCCCACCACGTCCTGAGTGGGGTGGAGAGGAAGAGCCCGAAGCTTTGAGAAGGCTCCAGTAGCTGCGATGCAAAACTTTTCTTTTCCAAAGCAACCCCCAGTCCAGCAAACTGTAAACACTAAAGTCTGACCCCGTCTGGATGAGGTACAGCTACCACAGGGTCAGCAGGACAGGAAAAATGAGTTACAGCAAATGGTTTTTCCTCCACGCCCCAGCACTGGCATTGCTGCAATTAGCAGTGAGACCACGGAGGTTCTCTGAGTTCATTTGCAAGGAAGGTTTCCTTTTGGGATGTCCCAACCTTCCATGGTGAGAGCCAGGCAGTGGCATTGTTCCCTAGCAGAGCTGGGTAAAAAGTCAGCTATGAAAAAGCATCTCTTTCCTTCACAATATTCCCTGCACTGCATTAACTCTTCTGTGTTATTCAGGGCAAAATAATTCACCTGAAGTTCCTTGCTGCAACGAGATTGCGCATGTGAAGTCTCAGGCTGCGGTTCAAACTCCTGTTGAGGAAAAAAAAGCCATTGCTACACTGAGCTGCATTAAAGCCTGAGGAGCAGTCGCCACTGCTCTAATTAAAAACTTTTAATCAACTGTAATTTTGTCTCCTTTTTTAGCCTCAGTGGTGCCAGGCCAAGCCATGACTCCCTGTTAACCAACAGCCACAGCCAGACCCCTGTGCGGTGGCAGGGAGCTCATTTCTCAGCCAGGTGCCACAGAGAAAATTCCCTTGAAAGGCTCTAACAGCATCAGTCACCCCTGGGAAATACTTGCCTGATCTCAACAGGGAAAGTTTCTGAGCGTTGCCCATTGTGCCGGCAGAGCCGGCAGCCCCGCAGCGTTGGCAGAGCCTCCAGGCTGGGACAGGGAGTTTGTGGTGCACGACCAGATCTGAGTTTCTGGAGGAGCTTTAGTCTCAGATCTGAATACAAAGATGAAATGTAAAAAAGACATGTTTCATTGGAAGTGCAATCTGGTGTTAATCTCGGGATGGCTGGTCCCGAAGCAGAGGGGATCCCTGAGCCCTGCCGATAGCTGGGAGACCAACCAGGGATGCTCGAGGCTGCTGTGAGGACCGTGCCAAGCCCCTGCGGGTCACCACACCATAGTCCTGCAGAGCACTGACCCCCAGCTCCCCATCCCCCTCAGCTGGGACTTTATGCCCTTTAGGCCACTGTCCCCATATTGTCCGAAAAGCGGATTCCATCACCCGATGCGCAACAGGTCAATAATCACACACTCAGGAGCGACATTGCTTATTTATTTCAGGGTTGTGCAAGCCTCAGTGCTCGGTGCATTCCCACAAATCACGCACACCAACGGGGCTTTCTGCACTATATTTATACACAAAACTTGCAGAGTTAGTAATTTTCTGAGTCCGTCCTCTTTACATTGATTGGTTAGTAATTTACATACAATTATAATACTGCTGACACAATACTTCTACTACTACACGTGCTCAGGGGAAGGGTCTTCACCTGGGCGAGGGTCTTCTTGACCTCTAGGTGTGATTTTTAGTATCATAATGGGGATAGTTCAGCTAAGGATACATGGACCTTGAGTTTGCTTGCCAAACATCCTTAAAACATCCTGATTACATGTCCTCCTCAAGGTCTAATTGCTCCGGGATGTCCTTGCTCAAAGGTTATCTACGGGCTCTTCTCATTGGGGATGCCTTTGACTTGTCAACTTAACAAAGAACAGCTTTCTTGACCTAAATATGATATTGCTTACATTGATCTAAAAGTTTATCCTTCAACACCCGCACCCCGCCGTGCCCAGGCCGATGCTCAAGGTCTGCTCCTACCAGCACGGTGGCTGCAGCTGGCCCCTGCGCGGCATGGGAAGCCTGGTCCAGCCCATGGCACCGGTAGCCACATCACGAGCGCAACCACGCTGCTGCCTCCCGCACAGGGAACGTGCCCCAGGCCTGGGGACACGGATCCGAGTCCTTCAGTGGGCACGCTCGGCTGCGCCAGCAACGGCGCTGAGCCAGGGAGAGGCTGTTACTGATGCCTTGAGAAGCCATAAGATGTAGAGAAACAGATCTGAATGTGAGACAAATAGGCAAGAAGGGGATTTAGTGCAGGAGGAGATGGCAGTTTGGAAGGGGGGAGGCCACGGCATGCATATTTCATGGGCCGGTGCTCGGCAGGGAGGCATTTTTGACACCGTGAAAATAACAGATGGCAACAAGTAACAGCAGCTGCTCACGGCACCTGGGAGGGAGAGTGGTGAGATGAAAATCACTCCTCCTGCCTTTCAGCAGAAGTGGACACAGGCGCATGACCCCCAGGTGCTGGGGCGCAGGGATCAGCCTTCGTCACCCATCACCTTCCTCCAGCCTGATGCCGGGGTAGGGGCAATCCTCGGGGCTGGGGCTCCATCCTCGCTGTCCCGCAGCTCTGCCAGCCCTCGAGCCCTGCCTGATCCAGCAGCCCTTTCCACGCTGGGCACCCCGCGCTCCCAACATCCACCCTCTGCGGTTTCCCTGGAGAGTGCTGACTCAGATCCTCCTCCGCAGGGTATTTCACGCTGATCACACGCCTGACTCGTGCCCAGCACCAGTGCTTCCAAACCACTTCCACCCCAGGCCAGCATGCTGGGAGGGACATCTACACCCTGGCAGCAAACTGGAGCGATGTGGACCCTCAGCTGGCGTCTAGCTCTGCTAAGTGTGCCCCTTAAAGCAGGACGTGACAGGGTGGCCAGGAGCTGCAGCCTTTCCCCAGCATGGGGCAGGGGCAACTGTCTGCCATGGACCTGCCAGCAAAACCCAGAAGAAGGTGGAGGTGGGGACGGCACTTCCCAGATTGCAACTGCGTGTGGCTCATCATCTGGTTGAGGGTTATTTTTCTTCACAAGAGGCTTCATCTCCTGCCGTGCCACTCCTCAAGGAGACCCCCAAACCCACTAATATCCACGCTGATAGGAATAAAACCCCCGTGGGGTGCATGGGAGCTCCCAGCACCAGCACAGGGTGTGTTTAGATGTCGAGTTGTTTCTCTTTAACCTTTCCAAGCAGCTCTGTCACCCTCCCTGTCACCCTCCTGGGGGTGACTCGTGCTGCAGTGTGGACCATTACAGGCGCTGCTCCGCTTTGCTGTGACGCACTGGCAGTGGGGTGGAGAACCCAGCCTGTCCTCCTGCCACTGGGGAACTGGGAAACTGCATCTTTCCCCTTCCTCCTGGTGCTAAAGAGGCCCTGGAGTTTTAACCGCTGCCGTGAGGGTGGTGGTGAACCCCATCGCAGCACTGCGCAGGCAGTGTGAGGCTGCAGCACTCGTGTCCTGCCTCTATGGGAACAGACTGGGGAGCTTTGGGGACTTGCTGGTGGTCACCCAGGGAGTCACAGGGTGGGAGCTCCAGCTCCTGGGGTGTTTCTGTGGGTTGGGAGCCCTGGTGAGAGCAACTGAGAGCTGCCACAGACACTGCTAGCAGAAAGAGATGCTGGGGGACTCCTCTTGCAGCTGATCTCCTGTCTGTCCTGGACCTTGCACGGTCAGGATTTGGGAAGCTGGGCTGGGCTCTGATCAAGAAAATACCCGGGTGAATTCCTATCTCCATAAAGGTAAAAGCTATAAAAAAAAGGAGGTTGCCTCTGAAAGGGCACCTAGGAAATATCCAAGGCAGGAGAAGGCACATCAGACTTCCCACATCAGGTAATTTTTTTTGCAGAAGCTCCCTCTGGTTTTCCATCTGTGAGTAGAAGTGGGTTGTGTGATATGTCTATGAGTGTGCCTGGGGGAAAAGGAAGGTCAGCGAATGCCTGAAACAATTTTGCTGCACTTACAGCTGAGAAAGGATCATGCTGAAAGGTTTCTGTGGAAGTGGGGTCTGGGGAATAGACATAAAAAGCCTTTTTTCCAAGCTGACTCCCTTGGCGGGTGGGTTGTTTACAGAGCCTGGATGCCAGAGCGCCTGGAGGGAGCCAGCTCTGTTTTAACCCTTCATAAATGATTTAAACACCTCGTGCTGGGCAAGCATTCCTGGGAAAGCAGCAGGGAGAGGAAGGCGAGAGAGAGGAGCCCTTCAGGGCAGAGGTAGGGGCTGCCAGGGAACGGGTCCCCAGGAGATGGGTGGAAGGCAGAACGGGCCAGCCCTGGGCAGGGACAGCAGGAGCATTTGGTGGGGGGCTGGCTGTGTCCCTCCTGTCCCCATCAAGAGCTGCTTCTGAGACGTGAACCCAGGGAAGTGTGTGCCCAGGGCTGGCAGTCCAGCAAGCATCTTCCCAAAACTCTCAGCTTCCTCCCAGGTGATGCTATTAAGGACCCCCTCTACTCTTTTTGCAGCTCTTGCCTGCAAGGAGCATCCCTTGGCCAGGACACGGAGCCAGGCTCCCCACGCTGAGCTGAGCCAAAGAGCCCCCAGGTGCTGGTGCAGGAGTCCGGCGTGCCGGGGGCTTGGAGCAGGGCTCCCTGCAGCAATCTGGTGGCAACCAGCCATCATCAGACTCGGGATAAGGAGTGCTCTCAAGGCTTTAGCAGATTAACTCAAGCCACCCTTACCCTTGAGAACCTGTCTGTTCCTTATTGATTAATGTGGTGGCTCATTTTTCTAAAAATACTCTCTTAATTACTGTGCCTCAGGAAGCAGAGATGTCTCGCAGCAAAGCCTCATCAATTTGAGGGCTGCTACAGCCCCAGCAAAGGCCCTTTGGTCGCGGAGCATTGATGTCCACTGCCCAGAGATGGCTCCTCTCCTCAGGTGGGTTTCGGTCTGGTTCAGGGGATGGGTCGATTCCCAGCTTGAGAGCGTGTACCACTGAGTGGCGCTTGGACTTCTCTTCTAGTGGAACAAAGCGCAAGGAAAAATGTTCTTTTT
The DNA here is from genome assembly GCF_031877795.1 of Strix aluco. Classification (NCBI taxonomy): domain Eukaryota; kingdom Metazoa; phylum Chordata; class Aves; order Strigiformes; family Strigidae; genus Strix; species Strix aluco. The sequence goes on along the minus strand of NC_133948.1, from coordinate 16,451,106 downwards.
CACCTTGCGCTCCTGAGATGTCCACAGGGAAAGGGGAAAAGTTGTTCTGTTTTCTTTATTTTTGTGTTGTTTTCCTGCTTTCCTCCTTTTCACAGGCAAATACTTCAGGAACCATCATGTTTTTATCTTATTCTCCTGTCCCAGGGAAGTGCTGGTCTGCCCCTCCAAAGGCAGAGCGCCCAGGGAAAGGGGCTGATGCTCCCTTCCAAATGCAAGATCCCATAAAGGCTGAAAATAGAAAAAAAATAAAGAAAATAGAGTTGAAAATAGATTGACTTTTCTGGGGTCATTTCACCTCTCCTGGCTCAGCCTCCCACACTGGGAGCAAGTGGCTTGCCAGGTCCTGGAGATGGAGAGGGCGTTGCTCTAAGGCCCTGTGGTCCCCTGTCCTCCCACCAGCACCACGACCTCTCTGACAGCCAGACACAGCCCGAGAAGGAGGGGACAGGAGTCTTCTGGGACAAATTAAAGAGAAAAAGGGAAAAGTGACTGAGGCCGTCAGTCTCAGTGACTCCCGCCCCAGCCAGCGCAGCCGGTGGCAGCGTGCAAGCCATCCGTCATCTGAGAGATCGGCAGGGCACCGCTTTCCGTCTCCATCTGCTTCCAGCCAGGCCCTGTATCTGCCGTGTCTCCCGTCCTTCTCCATCTCCCCTGCGGTCTCTGCCCTGTGATCCCAGCCAGCCCCTGCCCCGAGCTGAGCACCGCAGGGCCAGGGGATACTCCAAGTGGGTTCATCCACTTTTGCATCACTAATATCCACAGGCGTTAGGAGAGAGCCCTGAACCACACGTCCAAACCCACGTATCCCTGCTCACCACACAAGCAGCAGATCCTTACTGATCTACCCTTTTTTTTTTTTCCTCACCTTTATACCTTTTGTAGCCTTTTTGTTACCTTTATACCTTTTGTAGCTACCACCCCTCTGCCCCCCACCCCTCCAAACCAGCTCTTTGTTTCCCCACAGGCTTGTCTGTCACATTCACCTTTCCCCAGGTGAGGGCTTCGCAATTTGCTTTTGCAGCCCCCAGGAGAGCAAGGGCAGAGCCGAGGTGTTGCTCCAGGGTGACATTTCACTGCCCTTTTCCCTTACCTTACTCGCCATCTGCCTTCAGGTTTTGGCACCAGGTGGATCAGAATGTGTAGATGATGGCACCCTTCCTCCCCAGCCTGACGTCCCCCTGCTCTCCCCATCCCACATGATGAACGTGGCCTACGAAAAACAGGCTGCGTGGCTGGGGTCACTTCAAGATGTATTTTACTACCCAAAAGTGCTGCTTTTTTCAAGGCTGAATCTCATCTTTCACTCTGGTGGTTGCACGGCTTTGTTTTGCGCATTCAAAGTTCCTTCTGGTTGGATTTTTTATGTGTAATTTCTTACTTTTTTTTCCTGAAGAAGCATCAAAGGGAGCAGGAGCATCCCTCCTTGGAGAGATTCAAGCCATGGCTTGAACTAATGCTCCTCCAAGGGGGAGGCTGACCTGGAGATGCCAGAGACCCCCATGTCTCTGCCATCCCTGAGCCCCATTCCCGCTGTCACACAGCTGTGACAGCCACCCCGGGACTGCAGGATGAGGGAGAGGCCAGGACAGAGCCCACCCCAGTGCTCTGGAGGATGCTCCCACGGGGGACGGTGAGAGGACACCAGGCCTGGGACAGCAGCGCTGACAGACGCCACTAAAACTCACACCCTGAATGTTTGAGCTCTCAAATAATTTTTCAACGTCACTGGCCAAATTTCTGCAGATTTTCCTGGGGACAGGAGAAGGCAACACTCCAAGTCCCTGTTTCACAAGCTGGCAATGTGACAGCTTTCCACTGGAGTGACTGATTTATTTTTTTTCTTAATGCAGGCCAAACAAAGTAATTTTCTCTCATTAGAGTTGCTGATACAGCTGGAAAAAGTGAGCTCGCTCTCTGAAAGCTCATCTGCTGCTCCAAGGAAGGGCACCATCCCCCTCCTGGCAGACCTCTGGGTGTTTGGCTGCCCCAGCTTCAGCACTCCTTGTCTCTCCGACTGTGACTGTTTGCACTGAAACTTGGAAAGAAAAAGACTCCAGGATGGAAAATTTCAGCCCTAAAGGGTAAAGTTGGACAAAATCCAGGCAGGACTTGGCAGACAGATCCAACAAAGGTTGTTCCTCTTGCTGACATTTTTGCTTCTGTGCTTTCGAGAGCTGCTCTGCAGCTCTGCTCTGGCCGGGTCATGTTCTGCTGGTACAAGAGGTGATGTTGCCAGCATGACAGATGACTTTCTCTGGGGTTTCCCAAGTTTTCTTGTCTCTGGAGCTGTGGATATTGCAGAAGCAGACAGTGCAGTAGCCTTGCATCTTGCCATCACCCCATCCCACTCCCTCGCCAGCTCAGAGGTGACTGGAGGGCTTTGCTCCCCTGGCTCTTTGTGTGCAGCGGATGCCATCCGTCCGTCCGTGGCTGCACCAGAGCAACCCTAATGCAGCTCAGATAAACCGCCTGGTGGAAATGAGGTGCTGGGATCTTATTGCAAGCTCTGGTTACCGGCAACCAAAAGCAAAAAAGCTCCTTTTAACGAGGAGCATGCTGGAGAACTGGTGTGACTCCCTCTCCCTCCTGTGACTTCTTTCACTTGGGTCTTGACAGGAGGACAAGTCAGACCATCCCTGCAAGGCTTGAGGAGCTTTGCAGAAGGACCTTCACAGGCTGTGCTGATTCCTGAGCTCTTTGCAGCAGGAGGGACCCCACAGTGACCGAGTCACCCCCCCCGGAAACCCCCAGGTGCTGGTGCCAAAGGCAGAACAAATTCACCCAGAGGAACAGCTGTAAAAGGAAACTGGACCTCAGTCGTTCCAAGTGTTTAAGCCCTTTTTGTGTTGTTAAAAATGTGTCTTTATTTGTTTTATTTTAAGTGCAAGGCAGCTAGTTCAGGGTGAGAAAAAGGAGGTTGAAGATGAGAGATGAACCGGCTCTGAGGGAATGGCCTCAAGTTGTGCCAGGGAAGGTTTAGACTGGATATTAGGAAGCGTTTCTTTACAGAACAGGTTGTGAGGTGTTGGAATGGGCTGCCCAGGGCAGGGGGGGAGTCCCCATCCCTGGAGGGGTTTAAGAGTCGGGTTGACCCAGCGCTGAGGGATCTGGTGGAGTTGGGAACTGTCAATGTCAGGCTGATGGTTGGACTGGATGATCTTCAAGGTCTTTTCCAACCTAGACAATGCTGTGATTCTGTGAGATAAGTTCGGAGAAGCCATCACCACCCCTCGTGTGGGATCTCTCTCAGCTCCTTCCCTCCGGGGAGCACTGTGGGAGCACCTTTCCCCTGGATTTTGGAGAGAACAGATTTGTGTTGCTTACCCAGAAACAGAAATATAACTCCAACAACCTGCCTGTGAAGGCCTCTTGTTCTCCCCTCCGCTGGCCAGGTTCCTTCATGCAGGGGATGACCAGAGGCCAAGGCTGCACCAGGACCCCATGGGCAGGAGGGGGCTGCTCAGACCCGCTCCCCCCCCCGGAGGTGAATGTCGGGGAGCAGACGGCCACGCTGCCATGATGCAGATGTGATCTTTGGTAGATGTTCCTTGGGCCACACCACCCACTAGAGACGGCAGCGCCCTTTGGACACGTTTTTGGGGGGGTCCGGGGCAATGGCAGCGGTTCCTGGCCAGTGGGGCGTCTGGAGCCGAGGAGGCGGGCAGGGGGCGGGCAGGGGGGTGCGCTGGTGCTGGGTATGGGGGGGTGGGTGCCGATGGCGGGGGGGAAGGATGCGGGGGGGCGGCGGTAGCGCCTGGATGCCGCTGGGTGGCGCTGTGGCTCCGCCCGCCGCACCGGTACCGGGAGCGAAGGGGGTGCCGGTACCGGGGGGTGCCGGGGGTGCCGGTACCGGGGAGTGCTGGGGGTGCCGGGGATGCCGGTACCGGGGGGGTGCCGAGGGTCCCGGTCCCGGGGGTGCCGGGGGTGCCGTGGCGCTGCCCGGCCCGCACTGCTCGTCTCCCCGGGCCACCCCCCGCTCTGCAGCCGGGCACGGCCCCGCACAGCCCCCGGTGCCCGCCGGTTCCTCTCCGGTTTCCGTGCCGGGTGACCCCCGCGGGTCGCAGATGGCTGGTCCAGGGCAGGGGCGAGCGCTGCTGGGGGCTCCGTCAGCGAGGACCTGCGGCGATGCTGTGGTCAGGCAGCCACGGAGGGGCTTCTCCTGTTTTCTGTTCCGCCTCCTCTTGGTGGTCTCACCCCCAGCCCAAGGTCTGGGCCATCTGGAAGTGGCTGCTCCCTTGATTTATCCACACTGCAGCCCTTCAGGCTCCTCCAGCCCTGCCCCGGCCTCCCGGCCCCAGCACAGCACTGCGGGCCCTCCACAGAATCACAGAATCATCTCGGTTGGAAAAGACCTTGAAGATCCTCCAGTCCAACCATGAACCTAACATTGACTGTTCCCAACTACACCAGATCCCTCAGCCCTGCGTCAACCTGACTCTTCAACCCCTCCAGGGATGGGGACTCCTCCGCCTCCTTGGGCAGCCCATTCCAACATCCAACAATGCCTTCTGGAAAGTTTTCTGTGCTCCAGCTGAGCTATGGCCAAGGCGTCCCGGTGCCCAGTCCTCCAGCCTGAGCACCGCCCTGCCCCGCAGCCCAGGGTCTGCAGGCAGCGGGGTGCATGGGGGGAAGGCAGGGTCTTGGCAAGCTCCCCACGGAGCCCTAAGGTGGGTGTTTGGGGTGGCACTGAGATGCCAGGCTGCCCTTGGGTAACTGCACCTACTCCCCACCTACTCTTCCCCACCCAGCAGCACGCGGGGCTACCACAGGGCGCTGGGAGAGGGCAGGTGGGCTGGGGACACCCCGACCCATCCCTGTGCACATGCGGGGGGGCATGGCAGCTCTCTGAACCGAGCACGTTGGCAGCCAGCTCCACCAGCATCTTTACGGGCGCGGGATGAAGGTGTGGGGGTGCGTGGGGAGGCAGGTGTGAGCACACACCAGGCGGTGCACAGGAGCGAGTGTGCGTGTGTGTGCATCCCTGGGAGTGTGTGTGAGGGGTGCTGACGCAGGGCGAGGGGTGTTTATTGGGGAACACACATGTCGGAGGGCTGGAGGAGGCGGGGGGTGTATGTGTGTGTGGGGCAGTGCCCAGCAAGACCAAGGGTAGGTCTATCAGCCCTGCACGTGGGGACACACTGTGCTGGCCCTGGGCCACCTGACTGATGCAGGGCTCCCCCCGAAAAGCCCCTTGCCAGGCCCTGCTCCATGTGCCTCGTCCTGGTCCAAATGACAACGGCGTTTTATTGCTGTTCCCGGGGACAGTCGCTGGAGCTGCTGCGGAGAGCATCCTGGGAGGAGCTCCCAGCCCATCCATCACACACTGACGTGGCATTTATGAGGGATCTGAAGCAATAAATTCTCCCTGGGACGTGCCTGGGAGTCGGTGTCAAGGACGGGCTTGGCAAAACCTCTGCAGGCACCATGTGCCCACGCAGCAGCTGCCGGCCGGCGCTGCACAGCCCGTGCTTGTTGCCAGCTCCCTCCGTTGGGTCGGCCCGGGCTGGGGGTGCTGCCCTTTCCCAGGCTCATGCATCCCCTCAGCCATGCTGCAGTGTGCCAGCCTGCCAGCCTGGCCCTGTGCTGGTGGCCGGGCAGAGGTAGGGACGGCTGTGGTCATGAGCTCTCCAGGACAGACACAGCTCCCAAAGCCTGGATCTCTGATGCAAACAATTATTGGAGATCTAGGTTTATTTTAAAGATAAGTGGGGTGGCATCTGGAGTGCTGCACCCAGTTGTGGGCTCCCCAGTACAAGACAGATGTTGGCATACTAGACCGAGTCCAACAAAGAGATGTGAAGATAATTAAGCCACTGAAGCGTGTCACGAGGGAAGCGGTTGCTCTCCATCCTTGGAGATATTCAAACCCCAATAGGCGATGGCCCTTGAGCAGCCTCCTCTAGGTGACCCTGCCTGAGCAGGGGCTTGTGCTAGACCATCTCCAGAGGTTCCTCCAACCTCAGCAGTTCTGTGAGTCTGTAATGAGATTGCTGAGCCCTGGAAACATGAGGCAAATGTCCAAGACCAGAAAACAAAGAGAAATAAGAAGATGGTCCATATCCTTTCTTGGGTTTTTTGGAAGCGTCTCCAGTTGCAGAGCAATGAAGGGCCAAGTTGGGTGGTGGTGAGGGATGGAAGAGGAGAACTAATCTCTCAGACCTCCTTTTGGCTGTTCAGCCTCACCAGAGGGCATCAATGGGGAACGTGGCATGTTCCCAAAGAAAATAACAGTTCAGCCCTAGTGCCACATTTCTCCACCCATTACTGGATCATGGCAACAAAAAAGATGATAAACAATACACAAATTGTCCAAAATTTGGCATTTTTTCTGTGAAGGGTGCTGAGATTCTGATTAAACCTGGTTTTATCGTGACATTTTGCTCTGTGAGAAAACTCTTCTTGGCTGTGCCCAACACTGTGTGCTGCTCAGCAGAGCACAGACGGCCTGACAACAATTTGGCTGCTAAAACTTCTAAAAATAAAAGCCGTCCTTTTTTTTCTATTTTTTTTTTCCCCTCTAAAGAAACATTGCAGCATCACACCTTCCTCCCAGTCCAAACTGTCAAGCCTCTTAAAGCAGAGGGGCTGCATGCATGATGCTGAACTCCAAGATTGTGTCGTTTTGGTTTTCTGCAATATTTCATTTTGAGAATGGGGTATTTTCTCAGGTCTTGGCAGTGGTGGAGGAAACAGGGAAGCAAAGGTCGCAGGGTGGATTCAAACATTTGTTGTTGTTTGGGGCTGCCCAGAGAGGAGCATTTGGGGGGCTTTTCTGGAAACCATCTGCCCAGATGAGGAGGTGGGCTGGAGCTCACCTCTCTGCGGCGGTGGATGGTTCCTGTTGTTTTGTGCTGGACTGGTTTAAACTGGGAGTTCCATCACGCAGCATCACCCCTCTTTGCAGCGTGGTGGCTACCTGGGGCCTGTAGCACCAACGCTGCCGCTGAGGCTGTGGCTCCTTTTGTGCTGCCCAGGGGCTGAGCTGGCAGATGGAGCTGAGGCTCTCACTGATCATTGCTTAAAAGCCAGGAGGCTCAAGAGTGGGGCTGGAGGAAGAATTGAATTTTTAATTTAGTGCATGAACCATAATTAAAAAATAATAATAGATTATTTTAATGTGAATATGTATATATACCTATATTTAACAGGGCTTTACCCAAAGCCATGTACTTTCCACCATCTGAAATGTCTAGTTAAGAGGAATCACTTTAGTCCATGGATGTTTTGAAGGGGCTGGAGAAGGGTGTCAGCCCTCCCCATGGGGTCTGGGGGTGGGAGGGGTGCAGGGCTGAGCAGGGGACAGCAGGGCCGGTCACAGCCATGCTGGGATTCTCCTCCACATGTTCCCGCTTGCTGTATCTCTCCGAAGATCCAGTGCTCGATGCCCCCAGCCCCCAGTCTTGCCGCTGGTGGGTGTCTCTCCGCTGGGCTTGCAGGCAGCTCCATCAGCCACCTCCCGGGAGGATACACCTTCATTGCACCGCTGCTGCCACGCGGACTCTGTCCTTCCCAAGCGAAACTTGGCACTGCTGAGTGTCTGCCGCACGACTGGGGAACCCCGGTGGCTTTGGGGATCCACCCAGGTGTCACCCCCATGCTTCCACATGCCCACCAGCCATGCTGCAGGAGAGAAAAGGCACCCAGCCTGTCCCGGGACAGCCCCCTGGCAGCGCCCTGGCAGCCCGCTCCCAGCCCGCCAGTAAAGGGTGGCTGGCTTCACTTTGAGCACCAATGTTCACTCAGTTTTACCCACCTACCAGGTTTCCACTCAAATTGTATTTCCCTGCTTTGTATATGAAAATGGCATGCAGGACAGCACCAGAAGCTTCACCTAAGATGTATCACATCCTCTTCCTCCACTAGACCAAATAACCTGGCAAAGAGGGAAATTAGATCACCCTGACATGATTCGTTCCTGATAAACTGGGTTGGCTGGTTTTTATTCTTTATTTTTATCACATTATTGTCCTCTAGGTCTTTACAAATGGGTCATTCAATAATTTGTTCCAAAATTTTTTGAGAAAATGTAGTCAGGCTGGCTGATCTGTAACTCCCCAACTTCTTCATCTCCTTTTTTTCTTTTTTTTTCTTTTACAGATAGACTTCCATGCTTCTCTGGGATCTCTCAGACCTTCAGAATTTGTCACAAACTACTGCTACTTGTTCAGAGATTGCTTAAATTTTCCAGGGTAATTTTTCTTGACCCCTGACTACCCATGCATTGAGCTTATCTCGGCATCCTCTAACTGCTCCCTTCCTGACATTGACCTCAGCTCTTGCTAATGACAATTGTTCTAGATACTGGTTACAGCCTTATACTGTGAAAACCATGGCAAGGAAGGCACCATTTACTTCTCTGTATCATCTCTTTCTTCTTGTCTCCATCACAAGACACGAGTGCTGTCTGTCTTTTCTCTCCATTACCCTTCCAGTGTATTTCTGGAACTTGTTTTGTTGCTTTTTATGCTTCTCGCTGGCTGTAATTCACTTGGCTCCTTAGCCTTTCTCATTCTACCCCCATGCACTTGAGCTTTCCCTGTACACTCATCCTTATACCCTCATTCCCATTTTTATAGGATTCCTTTTTGATTTTCAGGACACTAAAGTGCTCCTGATGCAGCAATATTGGTCTTTTACTGTTGTCCCGTGGTTCCTCTGCATCAGGATGTTTAGCTGCTGTGCACCTAATATACTCTCTTTTAGTAACTTCCTGCAGTCCTGTATTTCTTTTTTTCCCTAGGATGCCCTCCCGAGGGACTCTTGCTGGTGGTAAATCATCCCCACAAGTTCATTAAGTTTGTGTTTGTGCAGCCAACTGTCTTTTTTTGGATGCTCTCCTTCTTTTAATGTCAAAACCAATGAACCACACTATTTGTGATTGCTGTGCCCCACGTGATGCCCAACCGGTCCTTCCATATTGGCCAGAAGCAAGACTGGAAGAGCTGCCCCCACCCTACCTCCCCAGTCCCAGCACTTTGGAAAAGAAAAAAATGGCCAGGGAACTTTCCAAATGTTGTCTGGGTAGGCTATGTCCTCCTGCATTTGTCTTTGTGATGAAATGTCAAAATGAGATGGTTTAGACATAAAAAGTTGCTGTTTATTCAGCCAACTGCTTGCTGAATGAGGCCTTAACTTGAGAATAATTGCAGATAAAATGAAGCTGTATTTTTGATGAATAAATTGTTCTTCTTTCAAATGTGCTCAATTTGAGGTTTAGTGCTGTGATAAATCTTCACTAACTTCTGTTCCTGAGAGAAGCAGCAGACAGGGAGGGAACATTCCCGGCCCCAGTGCGGGACAGATGGTCCACGCAGCAATCCTGCAGGAAAATGGAGTCTCCTCCCTGCCGGTGAGAGTGATGGGGACCTGCCAGGTCTGAGCCAGGTCTGGTCTGCTCAGCCCTGAAGTGTAATGGGAAGGGGGAGAGGGAATGCAAGAGAGGTGGGTTGAAGACTGGTTATCACCTAGAGGAAATGTGCCCAAAATGCCACACTTGCTTTCTAGCCAGTCAGTCTGTTCACCCATCCCTTCATCCATCCTTCCATCCACCCTTCTGTCCTTTTGTCCATCCATCCACCTGTGTATTGGGTTTGCGTGGCAAGGTTTGGGTAGCGGGGGGCTACAGGGGTGGCTTCTGTGAGAAGCTGCGGGAAGCTTCCCCCGCGTCCGATGGAGCAAAGCCAGCCGGCTCCAAGACGGACACACCGCTGGCCAAGGCCGAGCCCATCAGTGACAGTGGTAGCACCTCTGGGATAATGTATTTAAGAAGGGGGAAAAAACCCAACAACTGTGCAACTGCAGCTGGAGAGAGGAGTGAGAATATGTGAGAGAAACAGCCCTGCAGACACCAAGGCCAGTGAAGGAGGAGGGGCAGGAGGTGCTCCAGGTGCTGGAGCAGAGATTCCCCTGCAGCCCGTGGTGCAGCCCATGGCGAGGCAGCTGTGCCCTGCACCCAGGGAGGTCCATGGTGGAGCAGATCTCCACCTGCAGCCCGTGGAAGACCCCACACAGAGCAGGGGGATGCCCAAAAGAGGCTGTGACCCTCTGGGAAGCCTGTGCTGGAGCAGGCTCCTGGCAGGACCTGTGGGCCCATGGAAGGGACCCACGCTGGGACAGTTTGTGAAGAGGTGCAGCCCATGGGAAGGACTCACATTGGAGAAGCTCATGGAGGACTGTCTCCTATGGGAGGGACCCCACGCTGGAGCAGGGGAAGAGTGTGAGGAGGAAGGAGCGGCAGAGACAATGGGTGATGAACTGACTGCAACTCCAATCCCCTGCCCCACTGCACTGCTGGAGGGGAGGAGGTAAAGAAATCAGGAGCAAAGCTGAGCCCGGGAAGAAGAGAGGGGTGGGAGGAAGGTGCTTTAAAATTTAATTTTTATTTCTCATTCTCCTACTCTGATTTGATTGGTAATAAAATTAAACTAATTTCCCCAGGTCGAGTCGGTTTTGCCCATGACGGTAATTAGTGAGTGATGTCTCCCTGTCCTTGTCTCAACCCACAAGCCTTTGGTTATATTTTCTCTCCCCTGTCCAGCTTAGGAGGTGGGGTGATAGAACAGCTTTGGGGGGCACCTGGCATCCAGTCAGGGTCAACCCACCACAGCCTGCTGCCTTTAACAGTGTAATGTGGGAAAAGGGACTATATTCTGCAAAACTCTTTCAGCCAAGAAGGCAGAGATGCACAAACCAAGACAGGCCTGAAGGTGCTGCAGTAGCCTGGCTGAGGCTGTGGATGCAGCCCCATGCTAGCAGCCAGGAAAAGGGCAACACTGAATGGAGGCTGGGATGGAGGACAAGGACTCACCCAGGGGCTGGAAGATGGATGGAAAGCCTGCAATGGTGAGGAGTCAGAGGCACCAGAAGGCAATTTCCTATCCCAAAATGTGAAGGCATGTTCTGCAGCAACAGAAAACAAAGTTGTGGCCTCTGCAGTCAACGATACTCAATGAACTCATGAGGAAACATGATGGGAGTGTCCTACTCACTAGAAACAACGGCCACCACTGATCCTGCCATGTTCCTGGCGCAGTGAGGACTGTCCTGATGGGAAGGTCCTCCCAGCACTTCTTTTCTCAGCTCACATCCTTGTTGGTGCTGCCCATCATCTGGGACCACTGGATCAGGGTTGGGGAGCAACGGCCAGTCCCTGTGGGGATCACGTCAGCCCAGAGTGATGCCTTGGAGAGGACTCTCTGCCCTGCTGGGAGAGGGCCTGACGCTCACTGCGCGCTGTCCTGCCCCTCACATCTCTCCCAAGTTCTGGGAGGAGAGCGGACTCTGCCTTTTGCTTGGCATGGTCTGGGCAACGCGGGACCTGTTTGGGGATATCTGCTGCTTGTGTCACCAGGGAGGGCAGCACAAGGCAGGGCTGGTCCCTGACCCGGGGTGCTGTGAGGGCTGTCCTGACCTGCTGTTGCAACGGCTGTGGCTCAGAGGGCCACATGTCACAGATGTGACCTCAAAAGGGAAACGCTAAGCTGCTCTGCTTTCGGAGAAGCTTAGCACTTAAAGCTGATTTCAACAGCTTTTGCCTAAAGTTTTAAGACCCGTCACTAATCAGCAGCTGGTTTATGGCTGTTGTAAAAGATCAGAAAAAAATAAAGAAATCTCCTGAAGTTGGGGGGGGGAGTGCTTCCCAGCTCCCACATCCATCACCAGTAGTGCCGACATTTACGAGCGCAGGGAGCCATAAATCCATGCGGGGCTGACACCGGCCTGGGACTCGGAGCTGAAGGGGAAGTGTTGTGTCTGAATCTGTGTCCTGCCCTGGGAGAAACTTTATTAATGCTTCGCATGGTGAGCCAGACGCATCCAAGCCCTGGGACATTCATCTCCGGATTTTGCAGGCTCTCCTGTCTGCTCCTGCTGCAGCCTGGTGCTGCTGCTGGGTGATTTTCTGCTCCCGAGCATCCTTTGGGCAGGAGAGCTGGGTGTTTTGTTGGGAGGGGGGAGAGGTGGTGGCATATTTTGTTGTGATTTCGCTTACTCTCCTGCCTCCCCTGCTTCGTGGAGCAGCTCTGGTGCAAAGTGCATCCCTCCGTGGACTTGGAAGGGAATGGAGGATTTGGGTCCAGAATGGTTCCCTGTGCAGAACCGCTTGTCCCTTAGATGAAGCTGTTCTGCCTCAGACCCTGGGATGCTCTGGGACATGGGGAAAATCCCCTCTGAGGGATGCTGTGGTTTGAGGGGTCTCTTGTCACTCTACAAGTGCTTCTGCAGGTAGTGTGTCCAGGCACTGCTGCCATAGGAACCCGCTGGGGAAGGCTCCCAGCTCTGTGCTTCAGGCTTGTGGTAAAATCCAGCCCGAGGGAAGGTGGTAGGGGCAGCACAGCAGTGTCCCTGCTCCAGCCTTTGGGCACAGCTGGGACGTCCTGGGGCAACGGGAGCTGACTGGTAGCAGAGGAGCGGAGGAGCCAGGAGGGGCCCCAGCCAGCCCCTGGCACTGGGTCTGGCAGTTGCCCGTGGGTCTGCTCAGCCTGGTGCAACCCCGAGCTGAGTCTGCTGCCAGCAGAACCCGGAGCCAGCCATCTCCCCTGGGGCTGACAGCCACCCCAGAGCACCCCGCCTGTGCATCAGCCTTGCTGCATGTCGGCAATCACCCACCACCACCAAGCCTCCCGTCCTCACCAGTGCAGTACCAGGAGCAAGAATAAACACAGGGCAGCTGGAGTGAGGGGAAGCCAAGGGAATGGCTCGATCCCCATCCTGGTGAGCACAAGCAGAACCAGGTGCCTGTGCAAGCCAGCATCTTGTGTCAAGGATGCCTTGGGCACCAGAGAGGCTGTGTGCTTGCTCGGCCACCAACCCTCCAGCAGCCCTGCTTCCAGGGCGAGACCTCGCTCCATCGCCTTGTAAAATATTTTCTTTGCAAACCTAAGGAAACCGTGCGTATGTGTGTGAAGGGGGGAGGACTGAGACATCCCCAGCCGCCGTGTTCACTCCAATTACACATAAATTGACATCTTGTAAGAGAGCTGTCCAGAATACTGAGTAATTATAGCTTGTACTGAATCACAGAAGAATGTGGGCACAGCATCTCTCTTACAAATCATTGCAAAGACCCTGCAGATTAAATCCTCCTTTTCCCCCATAAAGGACTGCATTTGTGCTGTAAACAGTAAAAATAGCAAGAGCTGTTATTAACTAGGATGTACCGCAACTGCTGACTCCAATGCAAAACGCGTCTCCATATGGTCATTACAGTTGAAGGACAAAAACAATATTTTATGTTTCTCACAGTTATTGTTCATCAAATGTTTATGAAAACGCATAATGACTGTGTATGATGAGCTCGTTGTTCAATAAAGGGAATGAGATGAGGACCCACGTGAATTTCCAACCCAAATAATAAAGACCATTAAATTAATAGCTTAATTATGTGATAAATTTCAAAACATTTTCTAGAATTCATTTTATTTTTATTTAACCTAATAACATGTTTATCTGCAACTCTTTCTGGGATCTGTACAATAAACCCACAGCAACGGTGATGCTTCCTTAAGTCTCAGTTTCTATTTTTATTGCCCGTCTGGAAGCTGCCAAGGGCCCAGGTCCTGCTGCCGTTCGGTCCCACGGCATGCACCGGGGCCGGGGGTGTGTGATGCACAGACGGGCTCCAAACAGGGCTCTGAATCACTTATCTCAGAAACACTGAATGCATTACGGTGCTGATCCCCCTCTGCCAGGACCCGCGTGGGTTTATTCTCCTACTCATACACTCCGAGGTGCCTTTCTGCCAGCTCAGGGCCATGTGCAGAAAGTGCAAGTGATAATCAGTACTGCACTTTTCCAAGCAAGCAATTACTGTTCATTAACTTCACCTCCTCACTGTGCCACTGTCCAGCTTCATGCAAAGCCCATCACCCTGCTTTTGCATGGTTGTACTCTGCTCTAATGAACCAGCGACTGGATCCTCCCGCCAGGGATCCATCCCCACTTTGGCACGGGTGCCGACAAACTGGAAGATGATCAGAAAAGAGCTGCAGGAAGGGCAGACTGGCTGGAAAACCTGCCTTACGCCGGGAGATGAGAGGGCAGGTCACAAGGTGACCTGCCAGAGTGCAGGAGTCCTCTCTTTAGGAGAACAGTGTCGGCATTTGGATGAGCAGGACAGCACATAGAGAAAAACCAGTGGTGGAAACAGACACTAGGATGAGTCAGATCAGAAACAAAAAGAGCATGAACAGCTCAATTAAGGATCTGCCAGATTTGGTGTCAGTGACAATCTTCTACCAGGGAGCTGTCAGGGAGCCCTGGGTCTCTGCCTTGCTGCATCAGTGATACCAGGGAAGTGAAGAGAGAGGCTGAGAGATGGTCTGAGCTAAACCCTGTGTGTTTGGGGTGTGTGTGGACTTCTGGGGCTGTGGCCATTCCTCCACATCCCCTTCCCTTGCCTGTACCTGTGTCCTTGTCCCCTTGAAGCCGTGTGTCCCTGTGCACCTCCAGTCTCCTCCTGCACATCCCTCACGGTGCCCCCTCACCCAACATACCAGCAGTCGCCCCACAGCCCAAGGAAACCCTCTTGGGAATGGGTCACGCAGCAGTTTTGGGAACAGTTGATGGTGTCCCATCACTCTCCCCTCATGGCTGGGCTGCGGGCTCTGCCTGTGCACATTGTTCTGGAAAATCAGGGCAGTTTCTCTCCAAATCCATGACATAAACCAGCAATCAGGGTCTTTTCCATTCCTCTTTCCAGCTGCGCTATAAGTGAAAATGTCCCTGCATGCAGTTAACATGTCAGGCAAGGAGATTTGAGGCTTGTGCTCCTCAGCAGATCCGCTAAATGCTCTCTGAAACACAGCTACGAGTAATTCAGTAATAACCAATGCCCCATTAACAGCAAGCAAGGCCTTGCAGCAGGCTTCTGAGAGGCATCATGTAATTAGCTGAAACTTCTGTAAACTATAAATATATAATTAGAGTCTGTCTAACGAGTTACAGTGGTGGAGGGGGGGTGCATGCACAGTTCCCAGGCACAAACGCCTCCCTGGCTGAGAGCGGCGCATTTAAGCAGCATCTCAGCATTTATGCCCACTTAATATTCTACTTGCAAAAAGGTGTTTTATTAAATGACAATTTGAAACTTAATTGTATTAATTTTCCATTGATTGCATATCTAATTCTAAATTAACTCACTGGTGCCTTGCTTCCCTACCTGCACGCTGAATTAATCTCAACATCCAAAATCCTTGCAAACACAAAAGCTGATGGAGTCACAGGTTTGTCACCTGCGAGTCACCCATTTCTGCAGGTGCTGAATGCTCACCCTTTGCGGTCAAAGAAAAGGGCTGATGCTTTTGCTCTGCAGAGACTGATGCTCCCATGGGTTTCCATTCAGTCAGTGTTTTCAGCCTGACCTCGGCTTTTGGCTCTTGGTCCTCTACTCATTGAAGCTCTGTTGGAAGAAAGCTCATGATTCATGCCAGGCTCATCACAAACGGCCACCGTCAGCACGTGTGGGTGTCTGGGAGCTGGTGTCACACAACAGCAACCTGCTGGTGTCCGTGGCCTCATGCTTGCTCCAGGGATGATCGAGCCTGTAAAGGAGCAGGATTGATTTTCTCTTGCTTGGCCAGGACCTTCTCTTTGTCCTTGGATTTCTCTTCTGTGCTTCACCATGGGGCTGTAGCTCTCTCTCCATGGCCACCACTGGTCCTGAGCCAGCTTCCAGGCCCTCCTGTCCTGGTGGTAACCCTGTGTGTCCAAGCACTGAGGTGCACAGCAGCTGGATAGATGGGTGCACACCCCAAGGGGTGTACAGAAGAGGAGGATGGACTGTGAAGACCCAGTGAAGTGATCACAGCTCATCTGCCATCAACCACAGCCACCATTACCCTGCTTGGTGGGTCCTTCTGCCCCACCTGCCCCTGACTAGGGCTGTCCTTGTCATCAGGAGCCATGCTGCATCAGTGGCCTTGCCTGGTGAACTGAACTCCTGGGGGCAGTGATCCAGGACATGGGAGGATCCATGATGCAGCTGATATCCCCTCCTGCTAGCACAAGAATGAGGCCAGATGTTTTCCAAACAGCCTTTGAAGTATGGGAGATGCTGTGCAACCCCTGCCCCTCAATACCCTCATGTCTTCTGATGCTGGCTCCAGAAGATGTTTCTTCATCCCCAGTGGGGAGCCAGGGGATACCCTGGGGTCCAGGTGTTACCCCAGATCCTCCTGGCTTTGGCTGAAATGTGACCGGAGAAAGGAGAGGTTCCCAAGAAGGACTGTATGAAGGCGTTGAGCAAGGACCTTACTGAGCCCATGAGAAACACCATGGGCTGTTCTCAGTGCAGTGCTGCCCCAGACCCTCCCCAGCCACAACTCCCCATCCTAACCAAAGCAAAGAGCACAATTCTCACTCATGAATACTCATGCCTTGGTTCCTGCTCCCAGAGCAGCTACTCCAGCCACACAAGGCCATGAGAGGAGCCCACTGGTTTCTAGCAGTGGGGAGGACCCAGGTCCCTTAGTGAGCAGGGTAATGGTGAGAGCCTGCCGTGAGGGTGGGAGCTCTCTAGTGGCCAGGATGGGGATGGTGGAACTTCCCTTCAAAGGGTTGTGGAGTACCTTTGGCTGAGGGACTGTGGGGTAACAGCCTGTGTGTGAAACAGGCTGCCAGAGCAGGCACGGTTGAGCGTTGCCTGGTAGGTCTTTGGGGCGCAGGGATGTGTGGTCTCAGCCTCATGAACAGGACACAGCCACAGGAACTGCGTGATGTCCTTGCCCCAGGCACCAGTGTCGCTGCTGCCGCCGCACCCTGGCTCAACGTCTCTGCTGAACAGAGATCCTCGCTTTTATGGGCACTACAGCAGTCATCGCTTTATTCGAATGGAGGCTTCTTATGGTTTAATATCATTAAATACAGATGCAACTTGTGTTCTCTAAAGCCATAATGTCCCTTTCTGTTACTGCCTTACAATTAACTGGACTATAAAGCTTTCAAACATATTGCAGACACTAATTCAACTGGATGGTGAAGAAACATGGTTTTATTGGGCAATTACAGCGCTTGGAACAGGTTCCAGTACGTGTGATATCTTCCCAATAGAAACAGGGGCTACCAGGCCATGCCACTAAGAAAGGTTCAAAGGTGGTATCAAAACATCCATGTCTCCAGGCTGCAGGGATGGTTTTATTTACATCTTAATAAAAAGCTATCCAGGAGTGATATCAGAGCTTGTGAAAGCAGAAAGCACAGCAAGCTGTGCAGATCGGAGCTGAACCAGCTCCTCTGTGCCTCCACCTTGCGTCACCTGCCCAGCCATCCTCCATCATGGTGCTGATGCCCATCTGCTCACTCTGCTTCATAAAGTTTAGTTTCAGATGCCTGGTCTGTGCCCTCTGCACTCAGCCCACACTTAGCCTCTTGGTCTCTGGAGAGCTGTGGGGAGAATCCCACCAGCTCCCTACCCTAGCAGACCCCAAGGGTGTGCATGTTGCTGGACAGGAGGAGGACCATCGACATGGCAGCTCTCTGGGTCTTGGTCTCACGTATGGGGTCCTGGTCCTTCGGCAGGGACCTGTCCCTGTGCCAGGGCACACTGAGCAGGGGGGGTGAGGAAAGGTGATGAGCTGGGTGGTACTGGACTTTCACTGGAGTAAGGGAGCCTGGGGAAGCTGGGATGGGTCCTGGGACCATTGCTGTGAGGGCTACCAGGTAGGAGAGGATCCTCATCTCCTGTGGTACCTGCATGTTGTCCCAGAGACAGATCTCTCGGTGTCTTTGTTCCTGACATGGAAGACACATGGCATGACTTGACATGACATGACATGACATGACATGACATGACATGACATGACATGACACGACATGACATGACATGACATGACACACACCAGACATGGAGTCATGCCTGGGCATGTCTGTGGGCAGGAGATGAAAGCAGGCTTGAGTTTCTTCAACTATGCTGAGTGCAGGGATTTCTCTGGAGAGCATCCTCCAGCAAAGTGTCTCCACACGTCCCTGCAGGCCCTTGGAAAAGTCAGTCTAATCACTAAGCAAATGTGCCATACGGGGTTGGACTGGGCAGGCACAAGAGAGACAAAGGCAGTTGACCACATCCTGACCTATTTGGACTGACTTGCTGTGCTGAAGCCTAAGTTTCCCTGCAAAAACATGGCTGATGATATTTGTCTGCTGGAGCTGTCAGAGGGTGTCAACCTGTGAGCTGACAGGGGATCTGTGACACAGGGGGATCTGTGACACAGGGGATGGTACAGTGAAGGGCTGGGTGCTCTTGTTGTAGTGTCATGGCTGCTGGTTCCAGCTGTGTCTTGTTGCATCCTGAGAAGCATCGGGGAAAAGCTGCTTTTTTGGTTCTCTGCAAGGTCCAGCAAGAGACTACCCACTTTCTGGGAAATTCCCTGGCTGGCAGAAGCAATGCAAAAGAAAATGGATGGACCTGGCTGTGAGCACCCACTGCGGTCCCATGGTGACTTTCTTGGAAAAAGCATGACATTGAGATTTCCCTGTGCAATTCAGGGATGGAACCCTTGACCTGGGGCAGAAGCAGACTAAATCCTTGACCCCGTCCATGACACTGCTGTCTTGGCAATGAGCCTGCTCTCAGGCACAACCAAATAGAGCCTATTCCTGCCTTTTCTCCAGGGATGGTTTTTCTGTGGTGCCCAGCTCCAATGGAAAGATGAATTCACCCCCCCAGCAGTGTTGGCTGTGTCTCAAAGCTGGGCAGTGAATGCCTTTTGCTGCCGATGGCTATGGGGCGTGCAGGCATCCTTGCTGGGAGGAGTGAGGGGACAACCTGTCTGGGGAATGATTTTGTCCTCTCTTCTCAGCAGAGGGGTTATTTCCACAGTGTGGAGAAGGGAGGCTGACCTGCCACCCTCCCTGCAGACCGTGCTCAGTCCTCCCCATGTCCTCTGGTGGGAACAGAGGCTCTTTGTTCCTCTACAGATGTCCAGTCCCTGAGCTCTTGAGGCTGGGTGAGAGCAGGTCCCAGACAGCAGCTGGGGGCTGTGGGGGCAATACTTCCCCATGACAGTTTCAAGAACGCTCTGTGCCACAGGACAGCTTGGGTAAGGGATGGGATGGACCCTGCTCGGAAACTCCTCGATAAAGCTGTCCCAAAAGGTAGCAAATACCTGGATATTCACAGGAGGCAGGTGTGATGTCCTGGTCCACATCCTCCCAGGTGCACAGCCATTCCCACTAGGGTGCTTTGCTACCCAGCACTCATATGAGGATGGTTCCAGGGAAGGGGTGGAAGAAGTGCTACCCTGTCACATGCAGCACCTGGTGCATCCACCCAGGGAATCATCCCAACCAGGTCTCTCTGCACAAGAGATGCTTCAGCCTGTCTGCAGAGTGGAAGACCTGGTGGCACGATGTGTGGATGCTCAGCAGGCCGGAAAGTAAGACATACAATGCTGAGGAAGGGAAAGCAGTCTGGGTGAGTCTTTGCCCTCAGAGCTTTTTCTGGTTGTCTCTGGAGGCCAGCGACAGCAACCACCAGTGCAAGTGGCATGGCCAGGAGCAGAAGGAGGGTGGCTGTTGGGTTGGGGACTACTGCTGGTGCTGGCATGGCCCTGCCATGCGGTCGAGCCCAAACAGCTTCTGCAAACAGCAAGATATGAGTGGGGCATTTGATTTGGGGATTTCTTTGGAGTTAATAACCACATTTATGAAAGAAGTTGGAGTCAAATACTCCCTCTTGACCACACTGATTTACACAGCCCAGACTGGGAGTAAGAACAGACTATATTCATATTCCTTTTTATTTTTTTCCCATTTTGGAAATGGAGAAAATTTGTTAAGTCTTGAAGGAAACTGTTTTTATTTCTGCTATAATAGCAGAACTTCGTATCCCTGTTTATCCCTGATATGACTCCTGCTTTCATGGTATTGACTTCAAGAAGTAGTTTCTCATTTGTACATTTCTCTCTGGAGAGGAAGGTCATATCCTTCACGAATGGGAAAGCTAATTAGAGAAGTAATTCAGCAGTTGCCTGATAGGTCAGATATCAGAAATAAATATACAGGTTAGTGCATTATTATGATGATGGTTTTTGCTCCTTTAGTGAGTCATGAAGAAAACATGTTGTGTTAAGAAAAGATTAATTTTATTGCCCACTGGCGGAGCAGAGGGTATGTAGCCACACAGCGTGCTCAGCAGCAGTCTGCGCACAGCCGGGGAACCTCTCGTCTGCAGCTCTCCAGAGCAACTTCACCTCCTTTCTGCCATCGTGAAGGACACCATTGCGTGGGACTCAGGTGTGGTCAGCAAAGACATGCGTGATGTGGGCGAGCAAGTGGGAGGACCAAATGAAGACCCATTTCACCAGCGATGAGCCTACCCAAGATGTCTTATGACATCTGCTGGGTTTAGGCACTACCCAGGCAAGGCACCACAGAGCAGCACCTCTGGACATCCTCTCCCATCACTCTACATCCTGCAGGATGCTCTAGCACCTCCTTCCTTGCTCTTTCCCTGAATGTGCCTGTCTGGGAGTGGGCTGAGAAGGCTTGTGAAACTGGCACAGCGCTCGGAGGCTCATTAGTGGATTTACACTGCCTGCAATACGTTGACTGAAAGCGCAGCGTTACTGTGGGGGATGCTCATCTCTGCAAGTTCCCAGCACCGCTCTGAGCCCAAGGGGCAGGAGCAGGAGCAGCATCTCCTGGGACAGCATCCTATGGGTGGGAAGACATGATGTCCCTCCACTGCAGCCTCACAGCTGGAGCAAGTGTGGTGAGGCCAACAAAGTGGCTTGTAGCTATTTACTGCTTGCAAAGGAGCTACAGCCTAAGAATTGTTCACAGGAACAGCTCCAAGAAACAAATTCATTTGAGAAAGACGCAATCTGCTCATGGCTAATTCAAGAACAGAAAGAGAGGGGGACTGGTGCATGTGATGAATTATTCACATGGTGCTGAGGGGGGTGCATGAGGTCTGTGGTGCAGAGGTGTGATGCAGACGTGGCTTGGACTTTACAATCTCAAGTAGGGTGTAGCGTAAACTGGCTCCAAGCCTGGGAGCAAATTACTCTCCTTGCTCTTGAAACAGGTAGAGGCAAGCAAAATGTATGACTGTCAAAGCTAGGCTGCAGTCAGCGAGGTACCTATGTATGTGTTCATGCATTAGCATGTAAATTACTGTGCAGCAGGCAATGAGATTACACCTGGGAGAAGAAGTAGACATGTGCATTAGATGCTACTGAACTGCGAAATAAAACCTACCAGCAGTCCAAGAGAGTCTGAGCAACCACCTGAGAGAGCAGGTTGCAGAGCATATGAGTGTGCCTTGGTCTCAGCAGCTTTTGGTGGTGCTGGGTTTAGCTATGGTGGTGTACCTGTGGCTTACTAGGCCAGGAATGATTACTGACATTGAATTGCCTAAATGCAGCTCCAGAACTGCATGAAAGATGAGGAGCAGAGGGAATGAGAAAGGAGAAAAGTGCAGGAGGACAGAAATGGGACTGACATTTGACAGAGACGCTGAAGATCATGGTGGAGCTGGGCTGGAGGCAAGAAAGGAGTGGGAGGAACGCGTATGGGAGGGCTGGGGATCCTGAAGTGTTCAATAAACCTGACCCTGGGAGCCATAACCACAGGCAGGCAGACTGATGAAATGGACATTTTGTTCCATGGGCCCAACTGGACACAGCAGCGGCCCAAACCATCCCACAAAAGGGTCACTCCCAGGGCTGGAGACTTCTGGATCGTCATGGTCCAGCCTGGCTGGGAAATATGTCTTGGAGCTGGGGCTGTGCAGACACAGGTCAGCTGCTTCCCAGGAGTCCCGCTGGATTCAGGAACTCCTCAAACTGGATGTCAGCAGGCACAAATATAACCTTGGGCACAGACCAACTCGGGGAATTAGACATCACCAGCAGCCATCTGGCCACTGCTGCTGGGGGGCTTAATACTAGCAGGGAAAAATGAGATCGGTTAGGACCAGGAACAAACATTTTTTGGCTAGGAGTGATCAGAAAAACAAATCCTTAAGCCAAAGATAGTCCGGGTGAAGCAACAAAGTGCTGTTTTCTCATAAAGGATGTTTTTTACGCAAGACTCTCTCTGGTCTATGTGGATGAGATGGGAATGGAGCAGAAGGAGGGCGACCACGCTCTATCCTCTCTTCTGGAGTGCCCTGAGCCCTTTGCACTGCCCTGCCTGTGGTCAGCTCTGGCAGGGGGGCTTATGATGACTGCAGCTCCAGCCTGCTCTGTGTGACAAGGCTTTGAGCATCCCCCTCCTGCAAATGCCATCTCTGCTTCTCAGAAGCCTGAAGGGCATTTCAGTGCCCTGTGCTCCAGCCCGTGGTGCATTGGATTTGGCTCTCCCCCTTCCTTCTGAAAGGTAACACTGGTTGGTGGCAGATGTCCTTGCTGCAGGGTTTGGGGAGGGGAACCTCCATTAACCTGCCCAGTGCCTGTGAGAGGAGCCACTGACCCTGCTGTTTGTTACAGCTTTGTAATTTAATTTGAGTTTATTGACTTGTTTGTCACAGTCTGGGAGCAATCACTGTGGTGCTCGGGATCCAGTGCTCGGGAGATGCTGCTTTCAGTTATGTTCTGGCTTCTTGTGGCTAGCCTGTGGATGGGATGTAAGCAGACCCAGGGGCTGTCACCCACTTCACCCACAACTCCAGGCTGCGCCTTTGGGACGGATCAGGTTGACAGTGCCTGTCCTTCACGTGGGTGTTAGGAAGGCAGCCTAGCAGGTGATTAATTAATAAGGGACACTTGTCGGCAGCTTTCTGCAGAGCTCTGATGTCTAGAAGTACTTTTGTATCTCAGTGGCATCTTCTGAGTGATGGAGGGAGCAGTGAGGAGAATTAGGATAGGGAGTGCTCTATTAAGTGGCCCTTCCCAGGGCAGGAGCAGTCCTGCTGTCAGGATGGATATCTCCCATCAGAGGGAAAGTGTTCATGTGTGATGGGGACACTCAGTGAGGAAGGTGGAAGGCATGTGGTCCTGCTGCAGGGCTGAAAGGACCTTACTAGGAGATGCTGGGCTTGGCTGTGAGCAGACTGTTATGCAAAAGCCATGTAGATGGGTTCATCATGGGGCTCATCTCTGGTGCCACACGGCTTTCTCACTGCCAAAGGAGCAAGTCCCATCATTCACTTCCAAGTCTCTGCTCTCCAAACCTCCAGCTGGATGGAGCCTTTGATCCAAAATCCAGTGTGGGCCTTGACCCAGAGGCAGGCTTGGTGTGCTCCATGGCATGCAGGACCCCTCTCGCCCCAGTCATGCTCTAGGTGCTGTACGTAGGTGGTCAATGTGCTGACTGCATGCATCAGAGCAAGGATCTGCCAAGCCTCATCAGCTCCAGGGCTGACAGGGACACCACCAGATGCTGTAGTAGAAGGTGCAGACCCAGGGGTTGCATGTGTGGGATAATTCTGGTTTCTGAGAGCTAGAGATTGGCTTCCTCCCAAGGTCCCAAGCAAAGAGTCTGCCAGAACTGCTGCTGTGCTCACCAGCATGTGAATAATCTTGTTATCTGCGTAAATGTACAAGACCTGCTTGAGTCTCACTAAATTCCAAGACCAAAGTGTCTTCTGGTACTGGGGAGGCCCACAGGAGCCTCCTGCAAGAAGGTGTTGCCTCTCCCCATGGGAGCTGTTGCTTTCCATTTTCAGTGGGTGTCCTTGGATTATGAGTCAGGGAGAACAGATGCTGCCGATTGCTCTTTTCTAGATCATTTATCATATTATTGTGCCCCTCTTGCCTGTCCCTTCTCCAAAGAAGCACCCTCAGTCTGTCCAACCTCTCTTCACAGCTGAGCTGCTCCAGGCTCTTGTCTCAGCCTGACGTTCTCCAGGAGCAGTTCAGCTCTGTTGCTTTCTTCTAGTGCCTTCATTTACCTGGCTTAAACCATAACATCAGTGCAAACAATAATTTTCAGCCACTCACATTTGCTGTCAGACTGGGGAGGGGCGTCACATGCAGTTTCCTTTGTGGCAGGTGCCCTTGCCCTGGGACTCCTGTTTTCTGAGTATGGTTGTCTAAAGACCATGCACCTCTTCCACCCCATCAGTGCGCCATCACACTGAGATACTTCTCAGTTTACGTGGCTGAAACATCCCCAAAGGGCCCAGGGAAGGTCAAGGTCCTTGGCTAGAATAGGACACCTGGAGAGGCTGCTGCCTGCAAGCAGCACCAGGTTTAATTCCCTGGGTGGTGTGATGGTGCTAGGAGAAGTGGTGAGATTTGTCAGGCAAGACCTAGAGATGGCCGCGGGCAGACCTCCAGCGTGGATGCTTCTGGAGATGCTGCCCCACAGAGAGGTGGGGACTAGTCTCCCATGTCACCGTCCCCCCTTGCTGGGAAATCTGGGCCCATGAAGAGCAGGGAGACTTGTTGCATGCTGGCGCTGCTATCTGAAGGAGGCTGCAGCAGTTATTTTTCTGAATGCTCATTGTTTGCTGTGGGAGATAAGGCTGCTGGGAGCTAAAAAGATAGAAAGTGCTCTGATAGCAGTGCTTTCTGCAAATATTTGGTGAGTGCGTTTGATTCCCTCTGAACAGAGACCACCAGCACGCCCTGTCCATAATGGAGAGATTGTTTTCCAGGTTGTCGGGGAAATTCTGTTTGCCATCTCCATCTGAAGCTGTTTTCAATCGCAAGCTCATGTCCTCAGCCC
This sequence comes from Strix aluco, assembly GCF_031877795.1. NCBI lineage: Eukaryota > Metazoa > Chordata > Aves > Strigiformes > Strigidae > Strix > Strix aluco. Next base: position 16,426,497 of record NC_133948.1, on the reverse strand, counting down.
ACATCTATTTTGGTCTTGACCCAGCCTGGGGCTGACCCAGCATATGGGAAGTGCCAGTCACAACAGATGGAAAGCTCTCTGTACCCTCCTGGCCAGGAGCACAAGCAGGAGCTGGGAAGCAGCAATGCCTGATGGACTATCCTCATGGTCTGTCTGGTGACAGGGACACCAGATCCTTTCTTTAAGGGATATAGGGGTTTCCCCAAGGATTTTATCCTGGGGAAGTGGTGAAGCTTTTCTGGGCAAGGATCCTTGTAAGCAAGGTGCTCTGAGCAGGAAAGAAGAAACAAGTGACACACAAGTTCGAGCAAGGATCCTTGCGGCTTCCTGGTCTCCATCCTGGTCTCCAGTCTCTAGCATGTCACAGCCGATCACACCCTCTCAGCCCTCATATGGAGATGTGTTGCTTGCCTTCAGTTCAAGTTTTCCCAGGACAGCATCCCAGCCTAGGATATGTGGAGACCTGCGGAAGGCACCTGCCTCACTAGGACGTTTCTCTGCTAGTTTAAGCTTCTTCCAGCATAAAGTATTTTCTCCACGGGAAGGTGCTTATGTGGGATGATTAAGTCAGCCTGCAGACTTCTTATTTGCCAAGATAGATGTGTTGAGCTCTTTCAAGTCCCTCATTTTCCCATCCATCTAATCACTGTCTGGCCTGCAGTCTGCACAGCCAGGCTGGATGCAGCATGCACATCACTTTTGCCCGTACTGTGCTCAGAGGTGAAATCACTGTGCTCCTCTCTCTATCCCCCAGTCCATTCAAGAACGGCACAGTGGGTCCTGCAAGCACTCACAGGCGATCTGCAGAGCCCGATGTGCAGACCTGTAGGACTCCTTGATGAAGCACTGGGCTGTAACACAACACTTAGGCGAAAGGGTCCAGTTTCCCGGGTGATCCCAGTCTCTCCCCAACCCTGCCAAGATCTTGATACGATTTATCAATCTCTCCATTCTTTGCGTCAGCCACAAATTTTTTATGAATGAGTTTTTAATAGGTATGTTCGAATCATTGATGAAAATATTGACTACTCTAAGCCTCCTGCTACAAAACATTATGAGAAACACAGATTTAATGACAGCTCCCCATCAGCAACTGCTGTCTGAGCTCTTACCCGAGTCTCGGTCTCACGTGTTTCTCCCTGATGCAGTCAAGTGCTCATTTTTAATCAGCCATGCAGCACTAAGTCAGGCGCATTCCCCAAGCTGAAGTATATCACATCTATTCAGCTACTTTTATCAACCACATATGTAATCTCTGTGAATGAAATGAAGGCTGACAAGACCTGTTTTCCATAAAACCGTATTGATTGGCGTTAATTCCTCAGCTTCCTTTCAGCTGACTCCTGTATCGCTTTCCCTTGGCTTTGCCCATGCCTGATGCTCAGAGGCAGATTCACCCAGCCTGCAGTCTCCTTTGGGATCGTCTGCTCCAGCTGCCCCTGTGGTCCAAGATATACTCGGGATGCTCCTGAGAACTTTCTCCAGATCTGTCCATTGTGTCACACATCCCTGTTCGGTGCCATTTAACACCATCCTTGATCTTAAAAATACTGGTGAGTTTTTCAGCATCCTCTTGTGATACAGACACAAAGGCAGCCCAGAAACATTTATTGCATTTCTGCCCTATCGAGAGTTTGGTCATCTCTCTACAGAAAACCTCTGCACTATTTTTCTCTGTTCACAGAGCATTTCAATTGCCTCCTCACTGTCATTCATTCACTAAGTAAGTCATGCATTTTTAACTGATGAGTGTAGTTTCTCATATCAATTTTCTGTACTTCATAACTTCTAATTCAAAATCAATAGTTATCTATTTCCCCCCTACACTCCATTTCGTTATATATTGCTTTTTTTATTTCTAGTAGCTGCCTCCACTTCATCACTGAAGAGGATGGGCATCTGGCCAAAAGCGTCCTCTTACTTGATTATGGAATTACGGTTCTTGCCCTCTAAGAAAAAAAAATCCCTGTTTTCACTCCCATTTTTCTGTCAATGTTTTGTCCTTCCCACTCAGTTCTGCTTGCAATTCACCTCCTGTAACTCCAGGCGAGCCACTTCTGGTTGTCTGTCATAGCACTGGGAAGAAGCACGGCTCTATCCGCTTCTCCAGAGTCCCTTCTAGCTCCATTTCCAGTAATTCTACAAATATGATAATTACAGGAGTCCTTGAGCCACTTTCACTCTGGTAATTGCTTTCCCTACCACCTTCCTGCTGGATACCTCCCAGCCAAGTTAACCACTCCAGAGGTGCATTTCCAATCACTACAGGTCCCAAGACCAACCTGTTCCCACTTTGCGTGTGGTTTTGTCATCAATACATGCTGTTTGCTTTTCACAGGACTGACTATATCAGAGTGGCCAGATAAAAGTCCCCTTGGGACTGATGTGGAAGGACTGGCCCCCTCCAAAAGGCAGAGGCACCCCGTTCTGGTGTCAGGGAGAATTGCTGCCCATCTCCAGCAAGCTGAAGTGCTTCTGGGGCACACCTCCAGTGAGAGCTCCTGCTCCTCGAGAGCCTGCAACCCTGCAAAGAGAACAGGGCAAATTGAAATTAATAATTTATGAGTGACAGTAACAATTTCCGCCATTTGAGGAAGCAAAGAAAATTGTTCCATAAACATTTTTCTTTTCAATTTCCTACCAGTTACTTGAAATTTGATTTCCATCTAGTTTGTTTCATCAAACCTCCCTGAAGTGATTTAAAAAGTGTCGCTGGCAATTACCCAGCTGCAGAAAGAAAGAAACAGCAGTGGGGCAGCTCCATTTCACTGGCCCAAAAGGAACTGGGAGGAGGAGGGTTGGGGTTGCTGTCAGAGAAACAATTAGGCAGCACCATCAATCGCTTGTCAGAAGTTCAGCTAGCACAGCCTTGGCCACACTCAGATGTGTGGCACTGCCTTTGGTGTGGCAGGGACAACACGGTCTGCTTCATGGGGCCAGTGGAAGAGGTTCAGGGGCTGTGGGTAGCGGCAGGAGGCCATCTGATTGTGTACGAGCCTGGCACATCATCTTCCCTCCAAATTGCTGGCAGGTCCAGCATGCAGCTGGGGCTAGAGTGTCAGCACTCATCAAGTCCTCTCTTAAAGACTCCCATTTCTAACTCTGATGTGGCTGGGGTTGGTTTCCACCATGTGCTCTGGTTCTGCCTTCACCAGAATGAGGGGTCCTCTGAGCCTGGCATGTGTTTGGCCAAGGGCATCCATCCTGCAGAATGCTGTGGGTAGGTGGGAGCTGGCTTGTCTTGGGTGCACAGCTCACGGGGTTACCTCTGCCACTTTGCGACCCTGGCTTGGCTGTCCCACGTTTTCCAGTTTTGGCTCTGCCTCTGTCCCTCTCCTAAGGATATTCTGCACATTTTCCAAGTAGCAAAGGCCCATCTCTTCTGCAGTCCCAGATCTCTCTGATGCTAAAGCACAAGCAGTCCATCCTCTTCTTTCGCAGTTATTCTCCCACATGGCTGATCTAGCCTTCAGGTGTCACCCTGCACTGTTCAGGACTGCCATGGTACTGACATTGGGGCTAAACTGATCGTGTGTGTCTCAACAAGAGCAATTCCTCCTGCCTCCAATTTTCTCCAAGAGCTGCATCTCTTCAAGCGGCCCCAGACTGTGCATGCTGGCTGCTGGCAGGGAACTGCTGGTGGAGCTGGGCTGGCTCATCCTCGCTCTGTGCCATACCTCAGTGGTGGGGATATTTGTCTGGAGATCAAAGACGGGGGTTCTTCTACTGATTGAGTCTGTGGAGGGCAAGGACTAGACAAGGTGCTCGGGGAAAAGGTCACTGGAGCTCTTTGGCTGAGATCTCCATGTCTGCAGTGAGCATTGCCACTGGTTTAAATACCCTAGACTGACAGCAGGAAAATGATCACCTGGAAACAAATGATTCAAGGGGCTGGAAGACAGGTGGTGGATAAACTTGCACAGTTTGCAGTAAATCAGTGCTCTGAACATCCCTGGCCATGGAGGCCCTGATGCCAGGGGTCTGGGGAAGGTGGGGAGGGCAAGCTCCTCACCCCAAAAGCCACACCAAAATTTCCCTATCCTTCCAATAATTGAGGAAGACAAGTGCTGAATAGGCAGCAATCCTCAATGGACATCATCCAAGCCTGGAAGTGTTTACAGTGTCAACTCTTTCAGCATAATAGGGAATTACATGAATAGGCTGGCTGAGTTTTAAAAGCAATAGCTTTGTTAAAAGCAGTTAGGATCAGGTGCTGCTCGTCAGTGCCACGGCTGTCTCATGGTCATGGCAGACATGGGTTTGCTGTCCTGTGACTCTAGCCAAGTAACACAATTATTTCTCTTCTGAAATAAATGACAATAAATGAATACAGAAATTAAAAACAATTAACACCACCTGTTATGTAGGAGTGTACTGATTGCCTAATGCCTTTGCTTAGAGCATGGCAGCACTAATCTCTCCATGCTGGCAATGAACTGTTGTCTTGAGCTTTTGCTTTTAAATAAAGACCCAGGATGGCAATAACTGCTCTGAGTGTGAATTCATTATCCGTTGGGGATGGGTGCAGGAAGGTGGGAGGAAACCTGTGACAGCCTTCAGGAGAGAAGCAGAATGGGCTTCTCTCGTGGTGCAGTGTCCACGCTCTCCCCCAGCCCCAAGGGAGAGCTTAGCACACATCAGAGGCAAGTACCACAGTGCATGAAGGGCAGATGTTCCCCTCCAGAGAAGGGGATGTGCAGTGGGATGTGTAGGACTCACGCCAGGGATTCAAGTGGGACATGGCTTTGTAGGGATCAGACCCTCTTACTTGGACAGAAAGACCCAGTGATGGACTCAGGTAACCTTGTGTTTAGGATATTATCCCACACCACGGCATCCACCATCCTGCCCCACAGACCCCATGCAGCAGGATATATTGCAACACCAGTGTCACATGCCTTCACTGTAAGGGTTAAAAGAGGTTTCCACGAAGGTCCTATTTTTAGCTTTTCACCCAGCTACATTGCTCTGAAGTCTGACAAGTGTGCCCTGGAAGCTAATTAGAAGTTTCCTGAAAAGTTTGACTAAAATTAGTCAAATTGTTATGGAGATCCAGGTCAGGAGGCATTACTCAGATTCTGAATTGCTCCTTAAATCGTAGTTTTTGGAGCAGGTTCATTCGTCTTAAGTAGGAAAACCTTTTACATTTTCCACTGGACAGTCCAGGCCAAGGCAGGAGAGCACCAGTAATTAAGCACTGCTGCTAATGAAGTTTTTAGTTAAGGGTTAGAAGTGCACCTTCTGGTGGCAATTTTTAGTGTAGAGACCACAGGTGTGAAAAGCTCCTGATTTTCTTTTAATATCTTTTTATTAAACAAAGAAGAGGTGAAGACACAGAATTGAATTCCTCTTCTCTGTTGCTCTCTGATGCAGGGGCACGTTTGTATGGCAGCCCCATGACACCGCACAACCTGGTGCTGATCACTGACTCTCATCCCTCCACTGACTCTCTTACTGCCGGACCTGCAAGCTGGATGGGGTGGGAGAGGGTGGTGACCAAGAAGGGTATGAGGTATTGGGCAGGCAGAGCTTTGCTGTGGAGGAGAGATGAGGAATGAGCCAAAGTTTAGGTTTCTCTTGGCCATAGCTGGGTTTGGTGGGTGAAGACCATGGTCTGTGAATTAAGGAGGTGGGTGAAATGTTGGTGTCTCTAAGGAATGGGGATGCCTGTGTGGAGATGCTCTGTGCAGGGTCTGAGGCAGAGCTCTCCCCTGGTGCTGGTGATGGGGCTCACCCATGGCAGGGTGGTATCGGAGAGACAGTCTAGACTGGACATAACCCACTGTTGGGAACAGGCACTGCAGACTCAGGGCCACATCCATGCCAGTGTCTCAGCTGCCCACATCGCTTCCTGTGAGGGCAGGCTCAGCTGGGCTCCCCTCGGCCGACCTGGGGATGGATGACCAGCCCTTCCTTTCATTACCAGCTGGCCCATTCCCTTGGCCCACCAAGACCAGAGTGTTTATTTACCCAGAAGTTCTCCCATGTGTTGAGCGTCCTGTCGTTGCCCTGTCTGCAGAGCCATGCGAGCTGTGCCAGGGGTTATCCACCATCCCTCGGTGGCAGGGCGAGGATGCTGTCCCTTCCTTCTGCCTGTTCAGCTCAACAGGCCTAGTGGAGGTGGTGGGAGGTGGTGTAGAGTCCCGCTTTGTTGTCTCCACCCTTTAACCTAAAAACTCTCAAGGTGAAGCATAACTTGATTTCAGCGCTGGAGCCCCACACCAGAGAAGACTACCACAAAAGATGGGTTGTAGGACTGTAGTGATGCCCTGGGCTACAAAGACATTAACTCAAAGCATGAGGAGGCTGACAATTTGCTGTACTTTTCCAGCGTTTGATGGCAGATAACAGCCTTTCTAAGCAGATAATTAATACAAATTCAGTGGCCACATATGGGACTTTCCTTTGTTCGTTGGAAGGATGTGGATTTGAGTTCAAAGCAGGCTTCCTCCTGACCGCTAGGCCTGATGCTGGCAGAGCCGCTGCCTTTGCCAGCTCTCACTGGGCTGTGCGTTGGGTTGCTGCTCTGCTGTTTCAGAGAAGCCAGAGCCCTGAAAAATTCATGTGAAGTTCCAGGAGGAAAAAAAACAAACTTAATTTGGATTTTCATGACACGCGAGCCCTCTATTAGGCCTTGTAAACTTTTTTTGACATTACCACTTCATGAAAACTTTGATTTCAGCTGTTGACTAAATCTTTAATCTCCCTCTACCTGCTAGGTCTGTCTCCTTTTCTTACTTAAAAAAACATTTTGGATTTGTCTTCAATGGCATCTTTCAAATGTCAGCAGTTACCAGACTAACACGGAATGCAAAGGCCTTGGCAAACAGTCTTTTAAAGAGCTGGGGCATATAAATTTAAAGGCATGATATAATCTAGGAGGAATCCATCAGCCAGGGGAGCCTCTTGCATGAAGTGTATTGAGAACTAAGCACAATATGAGCAGAGGGAAAATTGCTTTTTCCCTTTTGAATTTTTATTCACTTACCAGCAATATTTACTAGTAGCAGGCAGAACCTATTTTTCATTTTCTGGGGAGATGGGAGAATTCTGGTGCCACTCATCTTGTCACCAAATTAAATCTGTCGACTTGCTGCCAGGTCGCTGTGATATTAATGATACACTTGTAATCCCTTTCGTTTGGGAGGCCTGTGGATGGAGAAGTGAGACACTTGACCATTGTTCACACATTGTAATAGAAGGAAAAATAGAACTTCTGAAATCCTGGGAAATTGTAGCTCCCTCTGACATTTATTCCCTTTATGTTAACAGAGCCAGGCTGCAATCAGCTCTCACAGCTCAGCATGTGGACGCCTCGCCATCGCTAGCTTCGTTTGGTAATTAGTCAGAGGACAGGGAGCCTGGTGCAATCAGCAGGCAGCCAGGCACTCACGCAGCTCTGTGCTTCTGTCTTTTAATAAGCCAGGACCAGCCCAGGGACAGCTGCCATGCCTGCTCTGGCCTCGCATCTCCTCTCTGGTGGGGTGGATGTTGTCTCTTCCCTGTGCTGCTGTGGCCATGAGCAGTCACCAGTGCTAATTGCCTTCAACCAGGACAAACTTCCAGTGTATAGCAGAGGAAAAGCCCTCAGCGCTGTTTGTCCAGAATAAAGGAATAAATCCTAGCTGACCTGAGAAAACTCGAAGTCAGAGGGGCCAGGGTGGGAAGATGTTTTGGGTCATGGCTGGTACTATCCATCCACATTTTGCCAGCCAGCCATTGCCCTGGGACAGAGCTCAGCAATGTCCTGTCGCAGGTGACACTGCTCAGAGGCCAGCTGTGAGCGCAGCACCTGGAGAGTCCCTCTGTACACCCGCTTTTGCTTCCTGACAAGCTGCACCAGCTCTTCAGCACCCCATGGCAGCCAGTGAAGCTGGTGCTGCTCATGGGGCTTGCGATTTACCCACAGCGGTGCAATCCCCGTGGCCCTAAGGGAGGGACCCATCTTCCAGGTCTGCCCTTTCAGGGCTGCAAAGGGAGCGTGAAGGCAGAGGATGTACCACAGTGTGCCCTGCTTCATTTCCGCAAGTAGAGCTTCTCTCCTTATACAAGGTGCAATTGCAGGAGAGCGGTGTCCCTTGCTTTCAGGAGCAGCAAGAGGGCGACAGTCTTTGCCCTGGAGCAGGGATGGTGTCACATCGTATGCTGCTGTGACTTTGGTTAGTGAGGATGCAGCCACAGTTGGAGAGAGGGCTGGGAGGTGGGGTGGCACCAGGGTGCTGGGGGGCCTGAAATCTTCACTGTTTACCATGACCCAGCTGGGTCACTCAGGGGCAGATGTCTTGCAACACCTGGAAAAGACTCCTGCTCTCTTTTTACAGTGGGGAGTCCTCAGTACTTCAGCTAGAAATGTCCTCTCATTCAAAGCTCCCAGAGATACCTTCTGAGTTCCAGCTAGTCAGGAGAGAGCTGGGACATCCTTATGACGCTTTGGCAGAACCACTTATTTCTTGGGACAGCTACAGATAAGCACAACTTCAACAAACTTGAGCCCTTTCAAAATGCCTCACATAGCTCAGATCTTCCATGCCCCCTTTTCCCAAAGCTTTGGGCTCTCCAAAACTTGAATGTAGAAGGGGTGCTTTGGAAATGGGGCTGCCGCTGAAAGGAATGAGCTTCCAGTGATGGAGTTGGCTTTGAACTTCCCTGGTGAGACAGTCTCTGGGCTCTACCTGTGGTATCCCAGGGGCTGTTACTTACCATGGAGAGAAGTGTCCTCCATGCTAACCTGCCTGTCAGTCTCCCAGACCAGACTGCCAGGCTCCGTGGCTGTGCCTTGCATCCCATCACCTCCTGACTGCTCCTGAGTTGGACTGGAGCAGACCCGTGGTGAACTGGCTTTGGAGACCCCTCTGGAGCAGCTGCCCCAGGCAGCGACTGCATCTCCAGGGCAGGATGGAGGGTCTCAGGAAGGCTTCCTGGGATTACACCATTCCTGCTCACTGTCTCCTAATTAGCATTCCTTTTGCACACTTAATTAGCACATTCCTGCCTTTAAGTTATGGGCTGCTTTCCTATATTTACACCCTCCTAAAACATCAAGGGAGAGGTCTATAAATTACATCTCATGATAAACATTAATTGTGTGAATTCCTTCTAGGATTTATAATGCTCAGCTTGCTACTGGCTCTGCATGGAGCCTGCTCATGCAAACACGCACACACAGAGATTGAGAGATTTACGTGTGCACACATACTGCATCTATTCGCACGTTGAACTATTGCACACGTGCACATCCACGCACACATACTGTGTCCATCACCCCCAGCCAGGGCTACCCAGCCCACCCGCGCACACGCGGAGCAGCACACTGTGGTTTGTGAGAGGCATTTGTCCAACAGGTAACTCTGCATCTCCAAATCACCCTGCAGGCACTGTTGGGGTGGGAGGCTGTAATGGGATTCAGCTGCCTGTAAATCTCCCAGCAGAGCTATTAGTGTGCACAGAGCACCTGGTTTATAGAGCATGTGGGCCTTATCTCAGCCCAGGCAGGATGGACGTGCCGCCTCACAGTCACTGTTTTTTCAGAAGAGAATTTGATGCTGGTGGGAAGTACTGGCAAATTTACCAGCCCTCCTGAGAGGCTGGCAGCATGGACTGTGAGCACTGACCCATCAATGGGGCCATGGCACAGGCAAAAGGGGGTTTGAATGACCTGGCACCGGGATCCTGCACCCTTGGCACTCACTGAGACTCCTTCAAAAGTGCAAGGGAAAAGGAGCATCCCAGTGAGGTAACTCATTGCAGAGGTCCCAGCTGTCTCAGAGCCATGCTCATGAACAGCCATGCCTCTCTGCATACAGTATTGGACTATAGTTTCAATAACAGTCAATATTCCCACCTTCTGTATTTGTCTAATTTTTTTTTAAAGTCTCTGTAGCTTCCCCAACATCCTGTGGCCCTGAGCCCCACCAGTTACTGATGCGTTGTACCTAAATCTGGGGTTTTTTTTTGAAGTCTGCTGTCTCATCACTCTGTGACAGCCCCTACTCCTTGTTGTAAAACACACAGACAAACCATTCCCTACTTGTCACTCCCAGTTTTACAGATTGCTATCACATCTACCTCAGTCACCCTTTCCAAGCTGACAGGTCCTGCTCTGTTTAACCTGCTCCAAGCAGAGTCTACTCCATTTTGCAGTCTGGTGCCTTTTTCTCTAGCTTTTCTACTTCTGCTTTGGAGATGATTTGACCAGATCCAGGCACAGTACTCAAAATACCCTGTGGATGTACACTTTTGCAGAATGATGTCCTTTGCTTTGTTCTCCCTTCCTTTCCTGCCACTTTTTGACTGCATCCTGTACCAGGCTCCGGTTCTGCATGCCTGTAGAGAGCATATGGACTTAAAACATACCCAAACCTCTGGTCAAAGTCCCCTTGTCTGTCTGCCAGACTTCCTCTGTGGGAAAGCAAGAATGAGTTCTGGTCTCTATTTCTGAGTTATGAATATTAGCCACTTTTATGAGCCGTTTATGGAGGAGGCAGGCATACGGCAGAAACCCAGGGTTGGTGATAGAGGACTGAAGCTGAGAGCATAAGTGGGTTAGGCACAGACAGATACTCTGCTGTTCTTACACTGCTCCTTTCTCTGCTCTGGGACATAACTTGGCTGCTCTGGTCTCTTTGGAGGACTCTGGTGATCAGACTGGTTGGACTGGCAGTTGGGAGTAGGTGTGAAGGGTCTGGAGGACAGGTCTTACAAAGAGCAGCTGAGGGAACTGGGGTTGTTTAGTCTGGAGAAGAGGAGGCTGAGGGGAGACCTCATCACCCTCTACAACTCCCTGAAAGGAGGGTGCAGAGAGGGGGGATGGGGGATGAGTCTCTTGGACCAAGTAACAAGCAATAGGACAAGAGGGAATGGCCTCAAGTTATGCGAGGGAAGGTTTAGACTGGATATTAGGAAGTATTTCTTTGCAGAAGGGGTTGTTGGGTGTTGGAATGGGCTGCCCAGGGCAGGGGGGGAGTCCCCATCCCTGAAGGGGTTGAAGAGTCCCTCACCAGCGCTGAGGGATCTGGTGGAGTTGAGAACGGTCAGTGTGAGGTTCATGGTTGGACTGGAGGATCTTCAAGGTCTTTTCCAATCTAGATGATTCTGTGATTCTGTGATGTTCTGATCCAGGCATCTGTGTTTCAGATCTTACCCTTCTTCCCAAAGATGAGATCAGAAGTCTGTGAGTCTTAGAAAAAGTCTGTTAGTTCAGACCCAGCAGGTTTGAAGGTTGCACCTTCCCCATCAGCAGTCATCATCACTGTGCCACAGCTTCCATCTGATGCCCCAAGGCTCAGACCACACCTGGAGCAGCTGCAAAGGTCCAGCTGGAGCAGGCCCATGCCACTGTCCCTCTGTTCCCTGGAAGAGAGGCTGAGGTCACGTTTCTTGTGCCCTCAGAGCTGCTGTGCTCCCAGGACAGGCACTCCCGCAGCCTCTGTCCTGCCCTGCCTCCTGGGGACAGGCACTGTGCTTGCTGGCTGCACCACACAGCACCAGTCCCCACTCCTTTACTCCCCTGAGGTAGAGGAGTCTGAAGTGTTCCTGTGTCCCAGGTTTCCTGTAGGGATGGTTGGACACAAGCTGGGGGCTCTGAGACATTTGGCACGTGTTCCCTCCATTTACATGTAACAAGCTCCAGCTATTGAACTCTCATTAACAATTTAAGTGCAGCCAAGAGCTCAGCTAATGAGAAAAAAATGTCACCCTGAAACCTGAGCTGGCCTGGTGCCTCCTGCTAAGCTCTGAGCAGCTGAGACCATGAGTGCTCTTCATGCCAGTACTGCCGCCGGAGAGGATTCCTGCTGCTCCATGGAGGATCTATTCCTCCACCATGCAAGGACAGTGAACCTGAAAGAGAGACCCAGGGAGCTCAGGCTCTCAAGGCTCTACCATCCTTAGACATCTCTGGAAAGGAGCATTGCCAGCATCTCCAGAGCAGGAGTCCTGGAGCCCTCCTTGAGGTGGGATCTGTGCTGGCCTGACCCGAGGGCAGCACAGTGTGGTGTGTGCATTACCTCACGCACGGGTGATGCCTGGCTCTGCTGCAGTCCACATCATGAAGGATATGTGAGCTGCCCCAAGGGATGTGCGGGAGGAGGAGCTGGACCTAAAGAAAAGGAACTGTGGAGATGCCAGGGCACTGGGAGCAGGTGTGGGCTTTTGTGGACCTCTACACTTTCCTTGGGGACCCCTCCTCTCCAGGATGTGTTGGAAGAGGAGTGAATATGTTGTTCAGAGCTGGTGTTTGTTTCACTGTTATTGCACATAGAAGCCTCATGGCCCTCAGGTGCAATCAGGCGCAGTCACAGTCCCCAGTTCTGTAAAGGACACTGTGACAGCCCAGCATCTTTCAGAGGGTGTGACTGTTTGGCACTGGGCAGCTCATCTGTGATTGCTGTAGGGCACACACGGAACGTGTCTGAACCTTGGGCTAACATACTGGTCCAGCAGGGAGAAGCAAGCGGGGTGAGGAAATGTTGAGGGAAGGAAGGACCCTTAGTCGCTCTTACCGAGTGGGTCCATGTGTTTTACAAACATCGTGCCCCGTGCACTGGCCCAGTGCCCCAGGCAGTGTGAAATGAGCACCGTCTGGTTATGAAGTGAGGGATGTGCATGCCATCTTCAGTTACTTACTATGTCATCTCAGGAAAAATGCAACAACGCAGGCAGTAACTCTTCACCTTTTACAGGAGGTTTTATATCTACCTGGAATTTATACATTACTGCTTCTGGCACTCTCTCATGATTGTTTTTATTTTTTTAGTAATATGAAAAAATTTCTTGTGTGTGAGGATTCTCCATGGACACCAGCGAACCTTCCCAGTGGAAGAAACCTGGCAGGAGGTTTGTTGTTGAGTTCTGCCTCCCAGGTCTCCAGCGCTGGCATTTCTGCCACTCTGTAGTTGCACTGTGCCATGGCAGCAATACGCAGTCACTCTGATTGTGTTTTCCATAGGTTGAGCAGTTACGTCCTGTGTTTCTTTTCATGTGTTTGGATACTGAGACCCACGCCTCATCCACAGGGCTACTTTTGATCTGTCAATCCATGGAAGGAAACCATGAATCCATCAGCCACCTTTAAGAGGTCGAGAGAGAAACCTTGTGTTTCCACAGGGATCGTAGCTTCAAAGAGGTCCTGCGTAGCCAAGGGTGAACCATCACATCTTGAGTGCTTGTAGACAGTGTCCTATGGTCCTGTCAGGGCTGTGAGTTGCTGATGAAGGAGCAACTGGGCTGTGAATGGGGGCAGTGGAGGCAGACCTCCTGCTGATTCCCTCAGAGGAATAATGACTGGAGAGGAGCTGAGGGTGTCACTGGAGCCGATGGAGAGGATCAGGGTGCTCAGCTGGGCAGGACTGCTGAGATCCTTTCCTTGGTGTGGTCAGCCAGAATCCCAAGAGATGAGACAGACCTCAGCTTGCTTGATGTCACTCTATTCTGCACCAGTTTATGAGAATAAAGATGTGTTATATTCATCACCAGTTCGGATTCTCGCTGTTCCTTGGTGGCCGTCAGCACATTTCATTCAGCGTGGGCTAGAAGGGGATGGCTCAGACAGAAATACTTAGCACATGGGGCTAAGTAAGAAACAGAAAGTTCCTTCAGAGAAGAAAAAGTATAAGCAAAACTGAGTAGAAGGGAAAACAGATGTAAAAATGTGAATGGAAATTTTAGGTTATGGAAGCACAGTTTTGGTATCTAGAGGGTTATTCCCAAAGAAAGGAAATCTCAGAAAAAGCTCTTGTAGTTTGGGAAGAACAGTATTACAAAAATTAGAAAATCAATATATAGAAGAAGGAAAAATGTTTGGGGATTGATATAAAATGAGAAGAATCCTAGAAAACAGATATAGGAAGTGACAGGCATGAGTAAAGCCCATGTTTGGGCTTTATTTGTATGGTGTTGCCATAAGATTTGTGTACCTGGTTCTTTTGAGCTCCTCTGCAAAGCCCAGCCCAGCAGAAGATTCCACCACCCCCAGGAGGGAAGGTGTTGTTAGAGCTGGCTGAGATGGAAGATACTTGGATCATGGAATGCGCAGCTTCAGGTGCGGTCCTGTGCAAGACAGGGGTTTTGTTTGAACTTCCTGTGGTGGATTCCAGATCTATTTCTACTTTCCCAGCTTGTTTCTTGTTTCTTGCCAGACCCTGTTCCTTTTCTGTAATGGAATAATGACAGATCGCTCGAATGTGCACGCACCATGTAGCTGCTTACAGAAACGCATGCACAAGTGATCTCAGACAGGCTTTCCCTACTGAGAGCCTTGTAGTAGAAATTGTGCCATTGATTTTCCAGCATCCTGTGAGCAATATTTATTTTCACATTTGCCAAATGCATATACTCTTTTGTACAACAGCAATGCACATCACCTTACCATTCGTCAGGTGGCTAAGCATTCCCAGGCAAGACACAGAGCCGTTCTGCACCTGCTCATCTGGAAAGGGAGATGAAGAACACTATATTCAGCTGAAAAGGCAGAGGGAATTTAGACAGCAGTTAATAATGGGCCTAGAATATGGACAGTAAACAGAAACAACAGTTTTGCTCTGCAAAACCCCCCATCCTGATTATTTTAATGTCTGTGAGGAATCAGGGCCTCTGTTTTAGCTCTTATTAGAAAGATAGCAACTCCTATTCAACCAGGCAGCTTAACATGCTGCAGTGCCAAAGCCAAGGGGAGAAACCTCCATTGTGGTGCCTGTGGTGCGGCGCAACCAGCTCACCTTGACAGTTTTAATACTACAGTACTGTTCTGCTGCTGGCTGCAGAATTTATCAGCAGTGCAGGCACCTCCAAAAACCCCATCCAGGGGGGTTCTGGTGGACTGGCTGCTCATCTGAGACCTTTTGCTTCCCTAGGAGTCTTCGAAACCATCCAAGAGATTTCACACCTTGCCCTGAGCAAGGGAAGAGGAGATATGTACTGGCAAGACATTCCAGAGGATGATATGGGCTGTATGTTCCTATGGCCTCCAGAAGCTGGCTGGCCAGAGGGTTAAGGATGGCAGAAACGGCTGCAGCTATTTGGAAGCTTGGTCAAAAAAGATCATCCTGTAGGCAAATATGGGTCTGTGGGTCTGAGGCATCTGCATCCTGCCCAAGTCTGGAAGGTGAATACATCTCATCTGGAGACTTTTCAGCCTCTGGCCCTCTTTACAGGGCCTCAGCAGTTACTCCAGGGACCTTGCCAAGACACATGGGCTGAATCACTACTGTTAGTGTTGCCCCACTGTCCTTCCCCCTGCCAGGGCTCCCCCTTCTCTTTGCTCTGGGACACTGCTGGGTTGGTAACACCTCAGGTCATGTCCATGGTTGCAGCCCTCCATGGCCCTTGGGATGTCTCTCTACATTTGGGGGCTGGGTATGCAGTGCTGTGGGTAACCCCCTCCCAGGGAAAAACTGGCACTGCACCAGTCTGTATCACCAGAGGACTGGGCAAGACAAAGGAACGTTTAGTTCAGTGACTGGTTTTTGGAAGAACTTCCTCAGGAAGAAGCTGCCCTTGCTGCCCCCGGACAGCCTGGAGCCTGGCAGGGACATCTCCTGGCTGAGGCACCTGACCTCAGCAAAGAAGGTTGGAAACGGGGTGCCCGTAGTCCAGGGAAGACAAGGTCTGATTGGTCTAATGGGATATCATTTTTCACAGAATCATCTGGGTTGGAAAAGACCTTGAAGATCCTCCAGTCCAACCATGAACCTCACCCTGACCGTTTCCAACTCCACCAGATCCCTCAGCGCTGGGTCAACCCGACTCTTCAACCCCTCCAGGGATGGGGACTCCCCCCCTGCTCTGGGCAGCCCATTCCAACGCCCAACAACCCCTTCTGCAAAGAAATCCTTCCTAAGAGCCAGTCTGACCCTGCCCTGGCCCAGCTTGAGGCCATTCCCTCTTGTCCTGGCACTTGTTACTTCATTAAAGAGACTCATCCCCATCTCTCTGCAACCTCCTTTCAGGTAGGTTGATGTTTCTGATGTTTCTGATTTGTTTTCCAGGCTGAAGCACTCAAATCCCTCTCTGCAGCCCCCACACTCCTTGCTTGATCAGTACCTGTGTCACCGTCAGCCTGACCCCACTGTCCCACACCATTCAGATGCTCTGTGCAATGTGGCAGCTCAGAGGGGAGGAGATGAGGCAAAGCATGGTGGACCCGAGCTCCACCTAGCTTCTCCTTCATCCCATTGCTTTGGGCTCTGCTACCTTCCCCCATCCATGTCCAACCTTTTTTCCCCTCTTTTTTCCCCACATTTTATGTCCCCTCTTATTTCTGTCTTTCCCCCGCTACATCTTTCTTCTTCCCAAGCAGCGCTCTGGCCTGCGCTTGCTCACAGCCAGCAAGGTGGTTCTGGGGGCTGGAAACAATCTTGCCAAGAACAGCATTTTGCTGTCCCCTGGATAGCATTTCTTTATTTGGCAACCTTGCAAAACCCAGTTAATATGACCACAAAAAAAAAAAAATGTGCGTAACAGGACATATATTAAGAGAGAACTGGCTAAATCCTCAGTGGGTGTAAGTCAGTGTGGCATCAGTAGCTTCCAAGGGGCTACCCTGATTTACACCCCCTGAGCTCAGGCCAAACATTTACATTTACAGTGTACAGACATGATAAAATGAAATAAAAACAAAATACTAAACCTGATTCCATCTTAAAGCTTTATGTGAGCCATAAATGGGTTTGAAATAAATCACGTACCTTTCACGGGTCTTATAAGTCAGACCACTCAGCTTCCAGAGGAGTGTGGTGCAAAGCCAATTGCTCACCCCACCTGCTTAATCATGTGGAGATTTGTTACTCTGTGGAGGTGTACTCCACACAAAGCACTGCTTGCCTTGGCTGAAGAGTCAAACACTTGAAAGCCGGGGGATGCTGGAATGAGGACTGCAGAGGGAATAAGAACTTACTTTTCCTGGTGCTTCTGAGTTATGAAATACTCTTCAGCCACAGCCATGTCTGGTTTTCCACAGCTCACTCATTTTTTGTGGCTTCATTTTTTTTTTTTTCAGATTTTTATGATTTATGGGAAATTCCTTTAGACATTGGCTGAGGCACTAAATAGCATTTCCCTTACAGATGATCTAGTACTGTGTTAAATTTCAGGTTCATACTGGGGCATAGGACATTACCATTGTTCAAAAAGATGGAAAGACAGCAGCTAAATTATTCCTAATCTTGTCTCCTAGGCTGTTTAAAACATGGTTGTGTTGCATTAAAAAAATACATATACCCCTAGGCAGAGAGTACGGGTTGAAATTGAGAGGTCGGTGGGACAGGTGCAGTTAAAAGTAACTAAAAGCAGACTTTCAGAGGCAGCTGTGGCTCTTGCCTTCAGTGAAGTCAGCAACAATGCTGGATGTTCTGGGGCTTGCAGAATGGCCTATCTGTTTTCTCTTCTGCTTTAAAGATTTCTCCTCAAGTCCTTCCATGGTTGCAGTGTGCACGGTGCTGGGTCATCCTCGGCGTCTGTGCTCCCTTTTGCAGCTAACGTGCAGAAAGGCAGCTTATTGGCTCAGGGTTGCTGCATTTTGCAAGTTTGTGTTGGCTTCTCCTTAGTGATGTTTGAGTGACCTTGAAACAAAGGGTAACAAAATCCTTCCTGACACACTGCAAAAAAACCATGGGGACAAAGTCACTGCTAGTAAAGGGAATTTTGCTGGTGGCCTGTGTCCATGTGCCCCTGTATCCCTCCTGCTTTTCAGCAACAGCTGCGATGTGGACTTTCAGATGACACAGGAAAAGCGTCTGGCTTGTGGATGCACAAGCCTTTGGTGCAGGGTGTACCCAGGCAGCTCCGGCAGTCCACAGGCCAGCTGCCAGTCTCTACCCAGAAGCTCCTCGCTGCACGCTGCAGCCAGCCTGTTGTCTTTGATAATGTGAGCTAGCTTGGGAGATTTAATCTGATCTTGCTGGAGCCGCTGGGACCCCAGCCCAGGGAGGGATGCTTGTGCTCTGGACCCCAGCTGCACCAGCAGGCAGGGATCGGGGGGCATGAATGTGTCCCATCTCCATGGTGCCCGATTTCAGGGGATAGATGTGCAGCTCGCTCAGCCCCTGCAGTGTCTCTACCAAGCCCCTGCCTTCTCATGAGTTTATAATGGTCCAGGTTACACTCAGAATGGGACACAATGGGCATCCTGAAACTGGGACCCTGGCAAGACCGTTTACCTAAAACTCTGGCATCTCTGTTTACTAAGAAAAAAAAAAAGAAGAAAAAATGCTGCAAACTTACATGACAAGCCAAATCCTGGGATTTATTGCTGCCTCCTGAAGGATTAGAGTAGCAGCAAGGAGCTGAGCCTGTGTTTTTTTTCTGATGGGTGATTGCAGTGGATGCTGTCTCTTCCCAGCCTTCCCTGACAAGAGCTTTGGCTTTGCTTCATGCATCTAAGCTGTGTGATAAATTGTTGGGGTGATCCCATAGACCTTTGCAGCAGCTTAAGTTACTGTGTGGTTTGTTGCTTCCCAAAGTGCCTGGCGAAGCGGGAAGCAGCCCTCCTGTGACTGCGTGTGGCCCCACTCCTGTGTGATTTGGCTGGGGCTCTTTGCTCTTTCTGTGCTTCCCAGTGCCCGCCACACTTTTCCCTGCAAAGGTGATGTTTGCTGCACAGCAGCTGTACGCCATGGCATAATCGGGGTGTCCTTGGATTGTGTTGTCCAGGTCCATCTGGCCCCATTTGTGGGCTACGTGGGCCTTTCCCAAAGGGACTGACTCTGTGCCTGCCCCTGCATGACTTTCAGGTGCTGGCCGCCCTGCTGCACCCAGAGGAACTGCTGACTTAGGTCTCTTGTTTCCTTCCAATGCTGCACTGCCCAGCTCAGGGACTGTCCCCTTTGGTGTCTGCAAAACGCCAGGCAGACATATGGCTCCATAACAGAGCTAGGCATTATTATCATATCAATATCCCATTATCATAATAAAACCCAAGGCAGGAAGCAGACGGCTGCACATGGAACAAAGCCTGCCAGATGCAGCCAATTCCTTTACCAGTTTTGACAGGATCACAGAGTGCACAACAAAGCGTTTCTGCTCCTCCAGAGTTCCCCTCCTGCCCCCTTCATGTCAACACACGCTCGTGAACCCACACATATGTGTAAATCCGATTATTTGCTAGCACCCCCCCCATTCACCCATACGAAGACAATAAAAGGCAACGTGTGACTCTATGGCTGTGGTGGATAATCACGGCAGCAGATCTGACAGTGATACATACATTGTATTTTTAAAAAGTCTTTATTCTGTCAGCCTGTCATTCACAAGCAATGTATTTCATAAGCTGTTTTCCCCAGAGATTCCCCTTGTCTCTTTTCGCTCTGATCCTGCCGCCGATGACATCTCTCCTGCCTCTGCCAGGGACCGTTGTCCTTCTTGCATCCCCTCATAGCCCTCCACTCTCTTGCTAAATCAGCCCACATCTCAGCTCCTTCCCGACACCATTACGGAGTCAGGAGGCAGAGGGACTGCAGCAAACGTACCGTGTCTTAGCTTGGATAAAACATTTGATAGAAAAGCTCACAAAACCTTCCTGGCAAAGTGTCAGATGTCCTTGGCTTTGAGAGCTGCGCAGTCAACTAGAGAAGGAGCAGCAGTCCATAAAGAGGGAGCGCTTCCCAGAGACAAGAACCAGCCGGCCGGGCTCCACACGGGGATGGCTGCAGTCTGGATTTCACTGGGCAGGAAGGGTGAGCACCAGCCCTGTTAGGTGATTATTCCACAGGTTATTTGTGCTACAGAACCGTTTGAGGACATGGGTCAGGTGCCATGGAAATGCCTGCCAGGCTGCAGGGCTGGTTTTGGACAGGTTATTAAGAGGCAGCCAAGGACTACCTATGTTTGGGAGATGGACCTGTGGATGTGGCTGATGCACAAAAACTGGCACACAGCCCCAGTCAGGCAGAGACAATGCGCCCAGCAGCTCTTAAATTTGGGTGCTATGGGAGCTGTCTGACAGAAGCCCTTGGTCCTTGTGTATGTACCATAGGAGTGGAACTAGGAGAGCCTGAGACAAAGGGACATGGTGGCCATGGGCATTTGGCCACACTCAGGCTGGTCCAAAAAGGGGAAGGCTATTCCAAGATAAAGTGTAGATCTCTGTGGCTGTCCCAAACAAAGCTGAAAGTGCTGAGAGACTGAAACTTCTCAGGAAGGACACTCCTCTCAACTTTTTGCCCAGCATGACTCTCTGAGCCTGTCCTTAGGGAGGGCAACCAGAGAGATTGGACTGAAATGGTCCCAAACATCCTCCTTCTCCTTCCCTTCAGAAGTAGGGAAGAAACACCTGGGAAACACAAAGCACATAGCAGGAAAGAAGGACTCAGTGTGTGACAAACACACATGCTGAAAGGACTCAGTGGGGGGATTTAAATATATCTCAGAGAGCACAAATGTGGTTGGGCTGCTATGGGAGGAGGTGGAAAATAGCCATCAGCAGGCAGTAGCCAAGAATGGCTGGAGAAGAGAAGTTGCTTGGTCCAAGGCTGGGGAGGACACGGCCAGTGTGGACCAGTACAAGGGCTGTGGTCCTTGGTAAAGCCCCAGCATGGCATGTCCCCAGGGGTGCTGGGTCATGTCACCATTGGGAATTTAGGGTAGGAATTTAAGAAGGGTTGAACATACCCGGGAGCCCAAATAATACGATGCAGTTTCGGCTCAGTGCAGGCTGGCAGGAGAGCTGGAAGAAGCAGGGTGCCAAGGCAAAGCGGTGTTTGGACTTCAGAGGTACGTTATGAAAAGGCACTTCAAAACAACCAGTCTTAAGTGGCTCAGGGCTTTATGACGGTGCACGGTCACTGGGCATTGGGCATGTAGTAATGAGCCTTAGTTGTTAGAATCAAAGATTAGGCCTTTCTATTTAAAGATAAAGCAGAAGGGCTGGTACCCCCCAAGTAGTCAGTAAACATACAGCTTGGAGAGGAAAGGAGCCAAGCTCAGATCTTGTAACGTGATCTGGGGGGAACCGGACTGATTTTGTAAAAGTTCTGTCGATGCATTTTAGCAAATCAGTACATCCCATTTGGCCTGGCTTTCCTCAAGTAGGTCACTGGTTAATCTGATGCAGGCAATGAGCCACTTTCTTTCTTTTTATTCTTTGATTTTGCTTTTCTAGCAGGTATGGTTTTGCAACCAGCATGATAAAAGAGTATTTATTGCTGGCACCTGAAAGCATTCTGCTCCAATAGGTGTCTGTATTTCATTTCAAACACATCAGGATGTCCCTAATTCCCTGGCCATGGGAAGTTGGGCGTTGTGAACTTTGGAATAAATTTTTATTAGTTCTCTAGTAGGGCTGTAGTGAAGCTGAATTTTAAAAGCTAAGGTAAAATGCCTGCTTGTCCAATTAGAATAATCTCTCTTAGCAATGAATGGTGAAAACACCTGTATTATGTGTGCAAATGAAGTTATTGCAATTAAGAGTTATGCAAGCAGGAAAATTCTCAGAAGTCTCCAAAAGAGCAAGGAAAATATCATTAACAGACTCTGGGAATAAAGGCTGTGAAAGGCAGAGACTTGGGAAATATTTACTGTAATATATTAAAAGAAGCAGGAAGGCAACCTACTGAAAAGATATAATTTTTTTTGTACGTTGCAGGATGCGTTAGAGAATTTTCTTTTGGGAGCACAAGGCAACAAGGAAGTACTTGACTTTTTTTGTGATCCATGTTTGCTACTGTAGGTTCTGAGATAAGCATGGTCTCTGAATGTTTGTGATCGATAAATCAGATGGGAAATGATTAATGTTATTTGCTTTCAAAATTAATGCCCTGCCCAATTAATCAGCCACTCATAGCTCTTTTGGAGTTATTATTTCAGGCTGCCTTCAGATGCGGGGAAGAAATTGCTGCATTTGATTCACATCTGTAAGTTTCTCCAGCAAGCATCAATGCTGTAAACTTTTACTTGCAATGAAAGTTTAGATTATGGAACACTCTGAGGATGACTTCATTAATTACAGAATCACAGAATCACAGAATTGTCTAGGTTGGAAAAGACCTTGAAGATCATCCAGTCCAACCATCAGCCTGACATTGACAGTTCCCAACTCCACCAGATCCCTCAGCACTATGTGGACCGTACTCTTAAACACCTCCAGGGATGGGGACTCCACCACATCTGAAATAAAATGTGGGAGCAAGACTGTGTGTGCAAATTCGAATTGCATGCGCAAGGGGAGATGCTCTTTGGGACCGGGATACAGCCCGTGAATACTGCTGTGGCAGTCCGGTCAGGCAGCTCTCGCAGCAGGGAGCAACTACTGTTCTCCTTCCTGATCCCTACTATGAACTCATTCCCCTTGGGCCAGTTCTAGCACATAGGGAGTGATGTTACCATCCTCCATCCCTTTGACTCGAACGAAATAGCCGTAGTACATGACGTGGAAGCCACGGAGCATCTTGGGCTTGTTTCAGTACTGTTGGAGCTCAGATTTGTTCAGTAAAAATAGATGTAAAGCTGAAGGACCCTGCCTTTGAGTGCAGATATCTGAAAGAGTACTCTATAAAATTCTGTTGGCAGCTGAAACAGAATATAGAAAAAATAGGATGAAGATGAAATGAGCCCATCTATCCATCTCCCCTCCAGAGTGCATCAGCTTGACGGATGCTCACCTAACAGACTATTAACAAATCCCCCATTAAGAGGATTTCTCTGATCACCTATTCCAGTGCACTGCTCTTCAGATTACAAGGTTTCTCCAAACACAAGGTAGTATTTAACCTTTGCTGGACTTCAGGCTCAGACCATTTCTGAACTCACTTTTTTTTGCAATCACCATCTTTGATCTCCTGTTGTATAAGGAGCAAAAAAAGAAAAATTATGCGCAATTAAGAGCCTCACAAGAGATGAAGCTGTATGAACAAATTAAAAACAAACGGAGGATGCTTAGGCACTGTTTCACTGCTCATTTTGCTTCAAGAAAGAGCTGCCAGAAAAAAACTAAAGTTTGAAGGCAGCTTTTCTTGACAATTGCTTACTCTGAAGCTCCTGAAGAGTTTCACATTTTTCAGGCAAGTCAAGCGGAAGAGGCTAAGTGCACCCAGCTGTAGTACAGAAAATTGGGGAGTGCTGCAGTCCATGTAGAAAATAAAACCCATGAGCAATATGCTTTTAAGCGGAGGGCACACAAAGAAGACAAAATCATAGGATTACTTGCGATTGATCTAGAGAGAAGAGCCAATCTTGCAATTTTGGGGGCTTGCTGAGTCTCTGATAAAAGACAAGGCTGCGACTGAGATCTGAGGAGGAGGAAACACAGGGAGAAAGGGAGTGAGAAATGATGTATGGGAAGACCCAGCTGTAACTCTTGACAAAATAGTCACAATCTGCCGAGTAAAAAGATCTCCATGATTGGAGAATTTGGTCACTGGGAGGAAAAAAGGAGAGTCCAGATGCTGCCAGATGGGACTCATGCTGTGGAAGGAAACCTTCCCAAATTTCTGAATACAGTGACTATTTGGAAAAGTGCCTGATGTCACCAGCTTCTGGTACGTGCCAAAGATGGCTCCTTATCTGAGCTCATCACCCACAGGCACAGGGGTCTGACCGGCTCCATCAGAGCTGTAGGTGCTTGCAAGGGAAGGATGCTTGCTCACACTGTGGCCAGGACGCCTGCTCTGAGCCCATGTGGATGTGGATCGAGCGGGCATGGGAGATGGTAATCAGTGGTGGTAATGGGGGGCAGAAGGGGAGCAGGGCAGGCTGCCTGCCCTCACCAGGTGCTTTGCACAGGACGGCACGCATGCTGCTTTACTGGACATCCTTGTAGAACACGTTTAAGCCTGCAGCACAAAACCAGTTGGGTGTCCTGAACTTTTAGACAAGTGTAGGCTGCATCTCTGATGACAGATTTTTCACTTATGAACTCCCAGGTAATGGATGATGAAGACAAATTGCCATGTTATGTAATTTAAAGTGAATTTTGCCTGTACAGTACAGCTAAAATAAATGTGTTCATTTCCACAAAATGGCCGATCTGTCACATTAACCTGAATCCTCATCGTCTCTCCAATCGAATCTAATAGTGGGAATTTGAGATCTGATTGTTTTAAAAAGTGAATTTATCATATCCTTAATTTTCATCCCATCTGAAGAGCAAGCTTTAACGTTTCTTTGTCTAGATCCCAGCCAGTGCTTTCCCTCAGACAAACCTGGCATGGGCAGGGTGAGGAGCTGCTCCGGCTGCAGCCGTGCACACATGCCATTTGCCAGCGAGTGAAGCATCCCCAGTGCCCGCTGCTGCTGGGCATGCCGGATCACACTGAGCCAAGGCTCACCTCCCCGTTTGCCTAAAAGCAAAGAGACCGTGTGCTGGTTGCTGGTGCTGTTCATGTCCTTTCTCTGCAAAGCTCCGGTCCTTTTCCATGCAGCCCACCATGAAGAAGTTACCTGCATGCAATTACACTGATTGGTGTTAATCCTATAATTTTATTCTTTATCAGATGAAACATGTGTTGGTTTTCCTATTATATTCTGTGACTGATTTCAGGTTACAGACCTGTTTTCCTTCATGGGGCACAGCAAAGTAAAATGTCAGTGTTCTCACCATCTCCTCCAGCTCCCTGTTGTCTCTGATATAGTCAAAATTAATAAAGGCCAGATATCTCCTTGTTAGCTCACGGGACGCTGGGCGTACCTTGTCTGGTGTGATTAGTTTAGAAGTGCTTCTCAGTGAGAGATTGCATTTAACCCTTGGCAGCAGCGAGGGGAAACACTCCACAGCTCTTGTGGTATGCCAGCGCATCCTCAGGCTCCTTCCCACACAGCACATAAATATTTCTGCTCCTGTCTTCCCTGCCTCATTATTAGCAATCTTATCATCTCTCTCTAATAACAGTCCTGCTGACTTGTATTCTTTGATGAATCCTCTGCCTCCTTTCCCAGTGGGAAGTCACTGGCTGTGGTTATCTGCATCCCAAAGAGCTGGAGAGCTGCTCCTGGTCGCAGTGTTTCCCAGACTGTGGTCCAGCCCCGCACCCGCTCCTGCTCTGCTCTCCAGACCCCACTCCCAGAGTACTTTGATGGAGCAGGTGCCCGCAAATGGGCTGAAACCCCCCAATCCTATTTGCTGTCTTGCTCACCAGCTCCTCCTGCACTGCTGTGGACTCCCATCCTCCTGTCCCTTGTTGCAGCTCGGTCCCATCCACACAGGTGAAGGTGGTCATGGCTGCAGAAGCTGTTAGCCAGAGACCAGACTGCTGAAATAAACTCCTGTCCAAGGGACAGATCTGAAGGTGGGGTGCTCTGCACAGAGTGAGGGGCTAGAGGAGCAGCTGCTGAATGAATCAGAGTTCGCAGGAGCTGAGCTTTCTCCCTGGCAGACACCCATGGCTAAGAAAAGGGTGCATGGGTCTGGGCCCAGCCCTGGAAAGCCTCTTCGCTCTCTTGGATGCGTTCACACAGGGTCTGTATGACCACAGGCTGGGAGGAGATGGGGGTACAGCCTACACACTTCCCTTGTAGCCTTGCAGTGAATGTGCTATGGGCGTGCGCTTTGGGTACTGCAGGGCTTCTCTCAGCAGCAGGGCAGAGGTCTCCTCTATCCAGGGCTTTGCCCATGTCAGGAAGGTAGTAATGAAAAGCACTGCATGTTGATTCCTCGCACAGTGCAAGCAAACAGTATTTTTTGTTAAAAGGAAAATTTATTTTATGATAAATTTTAGGGAGTAATTTAGGGAGTAGAACAAGCCTGATAGGTCACTTGGAAAGTACCCTGCAGCACTGGTATAGCTGGAATGAGGCATGGGGGGCTGCAGGCTGGGAGACGGGCATGGGACAGTGGGGATCTCTTTGTGGACTGGGGACGGTGTGTCTCACAGATCCCGCCAGCCCCGGCACTGAGTCACCCATCCCAATTCTCCAAGCTGTGTATAAGCAGATGGACCCTTGGTGTGAGGAGGGGTGAGGATGGCTTTTTTGCCTTCTCTGCCCTTCAGAAGGAGCACCTGGTGCTGTGCACTGGGGTTTG